>NC_053451.1:110262557-110931226 GCF_015227805.2 Hirundo rustica | reverse complement strand
TAGGCATTTATGCAGCTTCTAAGGCAGTCAGTCCTCCTCTCACCACAATCAAGGAGCTACATTTTCCAAAAAACACTCAATGCTGAGGGCAAGAGCCTGTGCAGGGGCACTGCTGTGTCCTCTCCACAGATGAGCTCAATGCCTTGAGACAATCACCTGCTGCATTCAGGGGTTCTCCTGAAAACCAGCAAAACACAGAGACATCAGCAGATGCACAATCACTTCTGAGGCTCTCTAGGTCAACAGGAATTGCTAGTAAGCAATTCATCTTTTGCAAAATGAAGCAATTTCTTACAAGAGAAGGAAAACCAGAACAACTAATTTTTTCCTTCTCCTTAGCTGTACTATTGGATTTCTCACCTGTTTAACCTATAGGTCTTCTAGAGAAGTTCTTTTCTGCTTTTATTTGAATGATTCAAGCATTATTTTAAGCATAATTTAATATTTTAGTGCTTCGGGTACTAGTACTTAAGGAAATCTCGTCAAGATCCACATTTCAACAAGCATTTCCATAAACTGAGGATACTGAAGCTCTAGAGAATGGCCTGTGCACACTGGGAATCAGCAGCAGTCACACATCCAGAGGAGGGTGGGAGCAAAGAAATGACCAAAAAACCCAGCCTCTGATTCATCCACAGAAAACCTTCCCAGCCTTCCCCTACACTGCATCCCAGCTGGCTCACTCTGGGCATCGTGGGCAGCGGAGAAATTGCAACACAGCTCCTTCAGGAGCTCTTTGTTGCACGCTTGTTTTAGTGACTCTACAAGGCAGAGAGGCTCCCCCAGTCTGGGTCTGAACACACAGGACCTCAGCTGTCTCTGCACAAGCAGAAGACACCCACAGAAGGTAAAGATTCTACAGGACACAAAATAAATAGGCACAGAGGGACATTTGCAAAGTCTGGCGAAGAGTTTCACTCCTCACTCCTATTAGACTAATGGGCACAAGAACAAGGAGGGATTCTTTATGCTGCCCAGATCCGGATAATTCTGCCCAGAAGCTCCATCTGTGGCAATTTTAAATCATTTCAGATGTAAAAGCAAAGACGGGAAAGTAAGGGGGGAAAGAGCAGAAAAAGAAAAGAGGGAAAGAGCCTTTGAATCTCTCCTATTTATAATGTTAAAAAGTCCAAATAGCTTCATTTCAGACCCAAGACCTAATTTACTGAGCAGTAATAGCACTGTCACTGTACTTATCACAAAGAGCCATTTTGTTCCAGTGAAATGTGCCCTTGGAGGCACTACTGAAAAGCCTGCAGGACAGGAGGCTCACTTTTCTTGTCTGGAAGAAACTTTCAGCCTGTGAGCCTTTGACTGAGGTAGCTATGCACAAACATAGCAAAATCATGTGCCCTCTTCTGCTGATGCTCTTGCAGGAGCTGTAAATCAGCAGTGCACACACTTAACTAACATCTCACCGAATGCCAGAGAGGCAAACAAGCAGGATTTGCTTTTGCAAGAGGCCACGAGCTGCTGAGAGCAGCAAAGCAAGAGCATTCTGACAGTGGTGATGGCATCTTTGGAGGGCAGCGAGGAGCCCAGCTCCCACTGCGATGAACAGTGGAAGGGAAGGATCTCCTCAGCATCCTTCTGCAAAAGCCTCCTGGTTCGTGCAGCTTCAGGAGCAAAAAGCCTCTCTTCTGGTCTGCTGCATGAGCAAGGAGCAACTTTGAGCCAGAGATCCCTCCTGGAAGCACCCCAGGGCTGGGAGAGCTCAGCCCCAAACAGACAACCTCCCAAAGAGATTTGAAACCAGACATTTGTCCAGGCAAGAGGCGGCATGACAGATGCTTCGTGGATTTTCTCATTGCTCCGAGTTACATTTTTGAGCCTCCCATAAGCTTTCCCTGCTGGGATCTCCACTGAAAACTTGGCTGTGAAGAGGCTGCAGCTGCGTGGGACTGCACTGATGTCTGGCAAAACCCCCAACTCCAGGGCAAGGATGCAAAAACCAGAAGGAAATGTCGACACTGCACTACAGGCGCTTGTGATGTGCCATTTCTCTGCTTCACACTGCAGCAGTTGGGCTCTCTGGTGCTCCCAAAGACCCACCAAACCCTGCCAACCCTCTCCTTTTCTGCTTGTCCATTGGTACAAGCCAACAGTGTTTCTGCAGTGCCATCAGCAGTTGTTCCCAGAAGAAAATCCAAGCCAATTTTGACATGTCTCCCACAAAGGAGGTAATTTTAACCACACTGGGTACACTACAGGCAACATTTATATTTGCACAGGTTTAAATGAGCAGAGTGTAGTCTCCTGTAGACACAGATCAAGCTGTGGTAAAAATTTAAGCTTGTGACACTTGTAGGAAGGATGGCTGGACTGATAAGTGGTGACTCAGACAAGCTGGCACTGAGGAGAAAGATGACAGAACATTTAATTAAAAAATTAACTTTCTACTCTCTTAAATAATCATTACAGTCTCGCAAACATCCAAGAATACAGCTTTCAATTCCTACCTACAAGGCTGCCCCTGACATTTTTCCAAGCCTTACTTCCCAGTTTCCATTAAAAACAAGTTTACCTAGTGCATCATCAGACGTTCTGCTGACAACAACATTCTGCTCTGAGCACTTCTTTGTAGCTGCAGGACCTATTAGCCAATTCCTCTGAGTCACTTCTAGCAGAGTCCCACTCTGTCAGCAGCACAGAGTTGTGTGAGTGTCTGTTTGCTTGGCTGCCCTCCAACCACACCAGCTTTTCTGACTAAATCCCCTGGTCTCTCTCTGAACAAATAGGAGTCAGGAGGCATGCAGAAAGTCTTCTTCCTATTGGGAGGGGGGCTCAGCAAAAAAAAATCCTGGAAATCTTTTTCTGAACTGACTTTGAAGAAGGGAAGGAAAATGGACAGGAAAAAAGATAGAACGATGTATGTTGTCATAAGAGTCTTAAGACCTTTGTCCCTTTATGAAAATCTCAACCTTCCAAAACTGGGTGGTGTGTGGAGTTAACCAAGCTCATACTGACTGCTGAAGCACATTTCTAGAAAATACACAACTAGAAGAAGTGGCTAAAGCTACAAAAAGACATTTTTATGTGCTAACCTGATCCCCTAAGACATTGGATCAAAAATCTGCCCAGACAGTTTGGACTCCTGCTTTTTGGTCACTGTCTTTTCCCCCCTCCTGCACACAGCCCTTGCTTCCCATGCTGGAAAAAAGATTTATCATTAGCAAATGTTAAGGGCTTTTGGAAGAGGTTTGGCTCCTGTTTCCCAAGATAAGCCATTTGCAAGGTCAGGAAGGCCCAAGCACCCATTTTTCCTTTTGAGCATCTGCTCTCACATCAGCCAGTCCTTGAACGCAACAGTGCAAATTTCTCCAGCAGCCACCATTTGGATAAAATTATGAGTGTCAGTGTTTAAGAAGCAGATGGGAGCATCAGCTCCAAACACCATTCAGACAGGTCCCTTGGGCTGGGACCCTTCTGCAACCCTTGCAGAAGCAAATCACCTATTACTTACACAGGAACTGGTAATAGTCATTTAATTGTAATTAACAGTTTGCTGAAGGAAAGGCAGCAGTAGCAAGGCCAGGACACAAAGAAAGGGATGCTTTCCCTCCTTCCTGGGACAATAACAAGAAGCAGAGACTTCCAGTGATCCCAAAGAGCAGACAGATCCCAGTCGGGGAGCCTTGTTTTAATGGGAAAAGGTGTTTTGGCCAGGAAGTTTTGGAAGGAGTAACTTCCCAGCAGCAAGTGCTAATTTCAAAAGCCCTGATGGAGACACAGTAAGGAAATCAGGAAGCAGTCTAGTCTCTCCTCCGTTTTCCCCAGGGCACTCTTCCCATCCTCCGCGCCTCAGCGCCCTTCGGACGCTTCCTCCCCGGAGCTACGGACCTGCTCACCGCATTACCATCAGCAGGAGAATCGGGGTTGTTTATTGTCCCTCTCCGGGAGGGCGATCCCGTATTAGGAAGATTAAGGTCATCCTGCGAGCGCGTGACAGGATAATCTGCTGCGGGCGCCGAGAAGAGACAGCGACAGGGCACAAACCCTGCCCGAGGTGGGACAGAGACAGCGACAGGGCACAAACCCTGCCCGGGCTGGGACAGAGACAGGGCACAAACCCTGCCCGGGCTGGGACAGAGACAGGGCACAAACCCTGCCCGGGCTGGGACAGAGACAGCGACAGGGCACAAACCCTGCCCGGGCTGGGACAGAAGAGACAGCGACAGGGCACAAACCCTGCCGGGGCTGGGATAGAGACAGCGACAGGGCACAAACCCGGCCCGGGCTGGGACAGAAGAGACAGCGACAGGGCACAAACCCTGCCCGGGCTGGGACAGAAGAGACAGCGACAGGGCACAAACCCTGCCCGGGCTGGGATAGAGACAGCGACAGGGCACAAACCCTGCCCGGGCTGGGATAGAGACAGCGACAGGGCACAAACCCTGCCCGGGCTGGGACAGAGACAGCGACAGGGCACAAACCCTGCCCGGGCTGGGACAGCGACAGGGCACAAACCCTGCCCGGGCTGGGACAGAAGAGACAGCGACAGGGCACAAACCCTGCCCGGGCTGGGACAGAAGAGACAGCGACAGGGCACAAACCCTGCCCGGGCTGTGATACAGACACGGCACAAACCCTGCCCGGGCTGTGATACAGACACGGCACAAACCCTGCCCGGGCTGTGATACAGACACGGCACAAACCCTGCCCGGGCTGTGATACAGACACGGCACAAACCCTGCCCGGCTCCGCACCGCAGCAGCTCCGCACGCTCCTCTCACCCCTCGGCGCTGCTGCCGGGGCGGTCACCAGCAGTCCCCGGCTATAAACACCACACCGATGCCCAATCTCCACCCAGAGCCCTGCGCTGGGATGCTCGACCACGCAGCACAAGCCCACGGGGTCTGTGTGACCTCCACGGGGTGCTGGGCCTTGCTGCTAATATCCCCTGGTATCAGCCATTTCCCAGCAAGACACAAGATTTCCGTGAAAATATACCAGCGTTGCTTTGGCATCCCCTCCATCTCCCTGGCACCCTGCAATATGCTCTCCTGTACCTCTCAACAGCTTGTGAGCCAATGTCCTTTATAAAGTGTCAAACAAATTACACCAGAAAAGTCATGAATGATTCCAATGAAGTGTGTCTGGCGGGAAAAAATATCTGAGAACGGTCGCCGTTATTTGTGTCCTAAAGGAACGAGCAACCCTTCTGCACAGTTTGTGAAAGCAGAATCCCGACTTTTAGATATTATCATTCACCTCATGAAACTAAAGGAAATTTAATTTCATGCTGAATAAGGTAGCTGAACACAAACCATATTTTAAAACACAGCAGCACCCACAGAAAAAAACCCAAACACAAAACCCCCCAAACCAAAGACTTATTTCTTGTACAGAATATCGCTTTACTGCTGACTCAGGGCAGAAACATCAAACTATTCTTAACCAGCCTGGTCACAGTAAATTTCTTCAACAGCAAAGCAGAATTTAAGTTTCTGGATGCTCAGCAACTGCAGCTCACAGCATTTCTAGTATTTTGCAAGCAAAGCCACAGGACTCCCCTTGCACAGTGTCCTGACAAGAGGCCTGACAGTGCAAGAGCTGCCTGACATGCAAACCAGGCATGCTGTAGGCAGCCAACACAGTGTCCAGGTATCCACAGTGTGAATCCCCTCTATGCTTGTGGGTGCTTTATTTCTTTGATAACTGATGCTCCCCACCCTACCTCGATTAATTTCTTCATCCTCCCTTCCTCCACTGCCTCCACTCACAGGGGAGACCCCAGCCCGCAGCTCTCGTGCACTCAGAAGATGCAGTGCTGATTTTTAGCAACCATTCCCTCTCTCCTGCTCTTGTTTCACGGATGAGCAGCAGCTTTGAATGCTTGTCTTCCCTTCAGACACTTAATTGCTTGATGTATTGAGAAACTACCTCTTAAAATTATTACGCAGCTCTGTATCACTAGGTCTCCATCTCCCAGCATCAAAACCCGTCATGCACAATCAAGCCAAAGGAATCTTTATTTGTGGCATCCCAAGGAAAGAAGTAAGAACCTTATAAATTAGGAAAACTGCTCAGATTGCAGCAAGTTTGGAATGGTTGGTACTTTCTGTCTCAGCCTTTCTTCTTTAGAGCGAAACCCACTTTTTCCACACCTGCCTGCTACTGATTTTGCACCAGTTTTTCAAGTGAGGAAATCAGTCTGTTCCTTCTCAAAAGCCCAGCTTTATCACAGGTTCTGTACCGAACAGTGTGAAAAAAGAAAATAACCCTTAGTGTGGTTTTGAAATCAGTGCAAATACAGTTAATATTTAAGTAAGAAAGCCCCAATAAGTAAATCTTTATGTCTAGAAATCTAACCTGCTGTGATTTCTGTTTTCCAATCCCCCTCCCTACCTCTCCTCTAAGCTAGCAAAGCCAGCCAGAATGATCAGAATGATGGTGCACAACAGTTGGTGTTTGGTGCACAAAATAGCCCCTCCACTCCCAATCCACTCTCATTCCCGAGGGCTGAGATAAGATTCTGGGTATTCCAGGTATCTGCTTAGCACCAACCTCAAGGTCAAATTTTCTTTTAAGATCCACTTCCTGCAGACAGCGATGAGTTCACTCTACCAAAGGTAACTCGAAATCCAATCATCTTCACTACACAGAGAAATACAGGGGTGTCAAGTGAGAAAAAGGAATGGAGCCCCCTTGGAGAGAATCACAGCAACTGCTGAAATATTAATGAAGCTCTTTATTTGAGAGAGTCTAAAAAGGACTTTGAATAATGCATTGCAAGCAACGGTACATCAGCAGTGGCTTTTTTATCCGAGAGGCAGCTGGCATTTTAAAAATAGACAACTTTCAACTTGATGGGGGTAGCTCACCAGCAGAGGAAATTATCCAGAAATGCGCCATCATTTAAGAGAACAAAGCGGGCAAACAAGCAGAGCACAAAGGAAGTTCATTAGTAAAAATGCTCTGAAGCAGTCCTCTTCTCTCAGCACAGACTTGCCCACCATAAGCTTAACTTCACTATTGTTGGGTGTCTCAACATATTCTGTCCCGTAATATCACCAGAAAAGTCTTTTTAAGCTACTCTGCAACAGGCATGGCCTGGAAAAGATCTAATGATTTTCACTTGTAAACAAAAGAGATGCTCTGTTCCCACCAGGCAGCTCACAAACTTCTGAAACTTATATTTAAAAATAGGATTACTTGTGATACAGGCTTTTTAATTCAATAGAAGAAAAGGAACTGGGAGAAAATGGAATTTTGATAGGAATGGAAAGTAAGATCCTTGAAGCTTGCTCTCCTGCACAGCTGATGATGGGACACGTGGAACCCCTTGGCTTTAGGACTGCACTGAAGGCCCCAGTCCCACTGCACAAACACCTTCAGCACATGGAACAGACACGTGGGGTGCAGCCAGCGAAGTGCTTGGCTCGTTGAGGGCTTCAGTGTTCACATTCATTAACAGCAGTGTGACTGGTGGACAAAGATGTTGCTGCAGCTGACTTTTTGACAAGTCCCCCAGAAAGTGATGTAGGTTCTTCCAGCCAGAGATGCTTCCTAAGTATCCTTGATATGCACTCCCTTTTCCTGCACAAAAAGCTTTAAAATACAGTCACACAGGCACATCCAAAGGCGTGGGGCTGGATTCAAGGCACAGGTGCCCTTGCAGTGACACTGCTCGTGGCCAGTGCCATTGGCACCATTGATTTGTGGGTCAAAACACCGTGAATCTTGATGCTGCCAGGAGGGACAACATGACAAAGCTGTTTGGAAAAGGGACTGATACAAGTTTTGTATCTACACAACTGGAAATTTCCTTCCCTGCCCTCAGTGCCACGCTGCCTCCCCTTCCTCCAGCCCCTCTGGTTCTGCTGCAGAGACTAACCTGCAGATAAAGGGGTTTTATGCCACGACTGCAAGTTGAAAAGAAGCACAGGGATGTCTTCCCCTACCCACTTCCCAGAGTTCTTCTACCCCAACACAACCCCTGAGACACACCAATCTCACAAACTATCCTGCTCCCACACCATTTCCCCCTTTTCCTCTCCCCACCAAGGAGTGGGGTCAGTGGGGCAGCAGCTCCTCACCCTGAGGCACAGGGAGCCAAAGGGGGAGCAGAGGGGGGCAAGAATAGGCCCCACAGTGAAGCACCAAACTCAGTGACACAGAAGTGTCACACAGAAATGTCCCAGAAAGAAAGTGAACAGGGCCATAAAACAGAATGCCCTGCCAGCCTTATCTCCCCTTCCACCTTCCTGATTTATTCTGCCTAGACACTTACTTATTTTACTGGCCAACAACTGACTGGTTGGTTGCCTTAATTACCTGTTTCACTTTGCCCTTCTCCATTAACTTCTGCCTTCCTTCTCCATACATCCCCCTACTCTCTGTTAGCCCACCCTTTCTGCTTTGGCATCTTTGCCTGCACAACCAAATTTAGTCACTTGTTGGTGCCCACATTTCACACAGCTAGAGACAGGCAGCCATCAGCACCCACACCCACACTCACTCCTGGCAGGTGAAGCTGCCTGAAGGAAGAAAAGCCCAAAGGAAAGAGGAGAAATTCCTACCCCAAAGGCATCACATGCTATTATGGCCTTGGAGAAACTCTGAAAATGGCATCAGGGGTTGAGGGGCAGGGATCCCTGATGTAGCTTTGCTCCTACCTTGCACTGGGAATAACAAAGGGCTGCTGCCCTACCAGAGCCACCCTGAGACAGCAGCACTCACTCCTGCTGCTGGAGGATAACACAGGAGGCAGCCCTGGGCTCGACTTGTTTTCAAAATCAGCTTTGCCTTGCCTGGGCACGGGGGGAGACGCTTGGCCAGCACTAACACCACAGTGTGAGCCACAGCACAGGCAGCCTGCCCTCAGCACCGCCTCTGGGGAATACCTGGGTGGTGCTGCCAGTGATCACACAGCGAGTGAGAGTTCATCTGTGTGCAGGCAGACGGTGCTGTCCGGGGGGTTGGTCGTAAATAAGGTGACAGAAGAGGCACCAGCACGCACAGAGATGTCAGGAGGGCAGCCCCTGCATCAGCACACAGTGCACCGAGGTGTAAGCTTTTGCACCTCACTTCACACTTTTTCCGTTTTTTCACCTCTCTTCACCCCTTCCCCTCCCTTTTTTAAAAGTAATGCAGCCTTTTCTTCCTTTTTTTTTTTTTTTTTTTTTTTCCCCTTTCTTTTCCCTGCACACTGCTGAATGTAGGAAAAAAATCAAACCGACACACCTGAAGGGCAGAGCAGGATGGTGTGCAGGATGTGCAGGGTGTGCAGTGCTGCCCAGGGCACAGGTGCTGATGAGGGCAGGGCAGTCGACCACACCGAGCACACACAATAAATAACTGCAGCCTCATTAGGAGAGCGTTACAAATCCCGGATACAGCTGGCACAGGATGGATTTAATGTGGTTCTGCTGCTCAGCACTGGTATAAACCCTCCGTGCCCTAAAGTTGCATCCCCTGCACTGCACTGCAGCTGCCCCCTCTCTTGTTTTAGCAATTCCCAAGAGGCAGATCCCTCCCAAAATGCTGAACAAGGACAAAGCATAGGGAAAACAGCCTGCAGTGAGGGCTTGGATGTCCAGACTGTACCACAGCCTAAAAGTCCCAGCATCTGGGCTTCTGACAAACTAGGCAGAGTTTCAATAGAGGGAAGGCAAGTTTTTCTAAACCAACCCAAAAACATGTGGTAAATCTTTAAACTGGGTGGAAGGGGGGGTGGGGGGAAGGGGGAGAATAACAAAAAGAGAGAGAGATTATTTCATCAGTTTAAAAAAAAAAATAAAAAAGGAAAAGGGGAAGTGCAGGAGCGCATGGTGTTTAGGATGAAGCATACCCTGTTGGAGCAGGTCATAAAATCAGAGGGACCCTGCTGGTTAGCCAAAGAGAAGTATTAAAAATGGGATAACTGTTTCTGCTAGAAGCATCAGAAGCAGAGTGAACTCTGAACTTTGAGATTACATCCAGGATCTTCAATATTTTTTAGTATATTCCTGTTAGTATTTGGGTTAGATATATACACAAATACTATTTTATCATTAAGTGTTTCAAGAAAAACTGTTCCCCGTTTGTCTTCTACTCCTAAAGCTGGGAGCATCAAAAGTGCAACCCAGGTGTGCTGTAGAAACACTGGCAGGTATGTCAGGAGTAAAGGGATATAAAACTTCAGTAGTTTGATATTTGCGAGCATCTATTCCCTTCATAAAGAGAGTTACAAAACAAACAGTGCTAGAGTTTTTCTGCATTCAAATACCAACATCATCAGACTACGTTACCTAAATTCTTCCAGCTTTTCTGTATGAATCATCTTTCACATATTGTCAGCTGTAACAGAAAGCACAGTAAAATCTTCTGTCTCTACAGGCCTCCTCACCTCTGACCAATTTGAAACATGTAATGCGAAAATCTACCTCTTCCTACAACAGGAGCCAAGTACAAACACTTACATTTTACAGTTATTCTGTGATTTTCTTTCCGGTTTCAAAATCAGGCAAAAAATTCATGGTGCATTGTAACAGTGAGCCAGAGGCAAGGCCAGCAAGAATATTCTCCTTCCTAAGGAGCTAATGAACTTCCTTTTCCTCTAGCAGTGGAAACCCATACAAAAGGAACCTGCCAATTTCTATCTGTCTGCAAGACTGATTTATGAGGTCAAAATATCCTGATAAAGATCTTTTTGCCTGTTGACTTCTTATATACACACAGATCTTTGAAAAGGATAGAAAGGTTCCACATCTAAACTCTAGTGTGAAGTTTTGGGAGGAAGGTGGCAGTTAACTTTGGAATCTGTGTAAGTTCTACAGCCCTTACGTGATTTCTTAGGCAACTTGTCATGTCCATCAAGAAGAAATTTCATATATAGCAGCCTGTGTATGAGCAGCAGCCAAACTAGTTTATGGAATAACAGGAGAAGCAATTTCCTCACCATCCAGCTCCTGATCTCCCCACTGGAACAAGGGGGGAAAGAGCAGGTTCCTCCTGCTATAGAGAGACCTGACCTGGACCAAAGCCATTTGTTAGTGGCTTTCCACCCCCTCCTTTCTCATCAAGGCACTGACAAATTAATAAGCTATTTCTCAAGAGCAGAGCTTAAGGAGGGAAGTGCAAGGGAGAGTTATCATTAATTACTTTGATCCCTTCAGCAGCTTAGGTACAAAAGCAGGTGCTCCCTTCTTTGCAGCTCTCAAGAAGGAATGCCATGGGACCCCACTCCAGAGCTACCAGGGAACAGGAGAACCAGAGAATGCCCTGCTGCCACCTCCATCAAGGGTAAATGCATTTGACCATTCTGCACAGCCATGTATTCCATGTCTCCTGGAGAAAGTGGGGATAAACTTATCTTTCCTTTCCTTGAATGACCAGCGTCGTGTTTCTAGTCCTGTCTCCATGCACAAGATTGTTGGTGAAAAAGCTTTTAAGTGAATACAGAATCTGGCTTTACCCTGGACCGGAGCAAGTTTGTGTACATGGGCCAGGGGGAGAGGAGGAATTTTCACCACTTTACCTGGTTTCCTCTTCTCTCCCAGAGCATTTTAGAGGCATTCCTCATGGATTGTTTTCCTGACACATTGCAAACATTTTCTGCTTATGCTCAAAAGACACACATCAAGACAGCGGGAACCATCACAGTGATGTAGCACTAGAAAAATGCAAAATTCATTAAGAAGTTGTGAGACAAATCCTTCCAGGCCAGGCTGACGAGAAGGGTCTTCCCCTTGCTCAGCTGTCCGAGGATAAGGGCATATCCTGATAGGATTGCCTTAGGTTATCTTCCTGAGATCTTCCACATCATTCTCTGGGCAGTTATCTGCTACAGGTTATTATCCTGCTGGTGAGGATAGAAGTCAGAGGGTGGTGAGGCACCAGAAGAGCTTGCCCAAAGAAACTGTGGCTGCCCCAGTCCTGGAAGAGTTCAAGACCAGGCTGGGTAGAGTTTTGAGCAACCTGGTCTAGCAGGTGGCATCCCTGACCTTGGTGGGGGATTGGAACCAGAGGATTTTTCAGGTTCCTTCCAACCCAAACCATTCTATGATTGCCTCATCCCAGCACGGACACAAGCTCTTAGTTGGCTTATACAAAGCAAGGACTGCTTAGTCTCTGTCCATGCAAGGGAAGGAAAAGGATTTAAATGTCAGAACCAAATGAAATTTTATCTTCTAAACTGAAAGCTTCTAGGACAGCAACAAAATCAAAAGCAGAAAAAAAACCCCAGAAAACAAAAAAACCCACAAAGTAATGAATTTCCCATGTCTGTCTGTCTGATAGTGAATTCTTCAGTAAGAAGTTTCTCACATTTTTATTCATGTTGTGTCTTAGTGTCAAGATAAGACAGGTACCAATATATACTCTAGGAATCCTCTGAAAGGCCTGATGTGCCAAATCTTAAGTCACGTGGCCGCGTCTAGGATCTCTTGGCCTCTTCCTGCTGGCACGTGGACAAACATCCATTATAATAGAGTACACAAGACAAAGGTGGCTTGGCCACCTTAGCGGAATCAAAGCTTGACCTCCACAGACTGTGTTTAAGATCACAGCTTTCTCCATTCATGCTTTTTGCCTGCCCCCTTGGAGATGTGCCCACTGGTACAGATGAAAACCAGGTCGAAGCACAGGGGATGCTGCCAGCCCAGCGTTAGGAAGAAACTTTCCCAGAACATCAGCTCTGCAAGGCAGCCACTTTCTGACACATCTCCTCTCCTCTTTGGCCTTTTGCCTACCATGGTACCCAAGTGTTTTAGTCCCAGAGCAAGCTAGAGGGGGAAATAATGGTCAAACCATCTATGATTAATTCTGGGTTTTTTTTCCTTCAGTTTTGCATTAGTTACTCCATTTTCAGGCCGTCCTATGGTAGAGCACACATGGAAGCAAGACTACATTATGGACCTGGCTGCCCTCTTCTGTGTATCTCCTCACACAGTACTTTTGACTACAGGATAAGAAAAAAAACAAAACAAAAACAACAAAAACAAAACAGCAAAAAGACCAAAAAGAAAACTAGCAAGCACAGTGATTTTATTCAAGAAGAGGTATAATTCCAATATTATTTATCTAGCCCACCATGAACTTGATTTTCACATATGCCAAGACTTGGAATAGAGAATACCAGAAATCAGATCTCTGCAATTCCAGTGCCAGCTGTGCTTCCTCCTGGGAAGCATTCATGATGCAATCCAAAACACATATGCAGATAACACTGGCTCCTACCCCTGTGATCCTTCCTGTCCTCGCTAGCATGGGCCATCTGTCACTGCTTAGCAGGCAGCCCCACTAGACACTTGATTGGTACGACTTGCACAAGAAGTATGAAATAAACTGCCAGGAAAAACGGCATTAAGAAGTCTTTCCTAAGCAATTTACCATTTGAAAAGTGTAATTTAAACTGCACCACATAAGGTGAAAAAAGAAAACAAAAGCATGAACTAAGCCACAGAGCAATCTCTGTCCCTACATGATACCCACTCAGGGGGAAGGAGAAGCGGGAAACAGAAATCATGCTGTGGCTAACCTGAAAATTCTCTCTGCCTAGAAGCAGCATGGTCCAGGAATGCCAGAGAAATTAATTACCTTCTGCTGAGTCCCTGCTGAGCCCTTTGCCCTCTTGTTCACCAAGCCATAGGAGAGGATAAGAACAAACCAGAGACTGCTCTAAGCCATTCTGCTCTGCTCTCAGCCTGACCAGCTGGGCAATAGCCATTACAAGGGATTTCAGATAGAGCTGCACAGGGCCGTCAGAAGAAAACCAGCCTGTCATTCACCCACTCAGACCCAAGATACATGCTAGAATGGATGATCACATCTTTCCATGAGCTGTCACCGCCTACACCCACCAAACACCAAAATACACCTTAATCCAGGCAAGTGAAAAGCCTTAATTTAACTCTGACACAAAACCAAGAGCAGCCGGCATTAATTTCTTCCAGAAGGGTCTCACTGGGGTGTGGGAGAAAGCACAAGTTACAGAATAGGCTCTCAGCATGAACAAACTCCCTTCCACTTGAAGAAATCCCCAAATTAAGTTTCCTCCGAGCAGTAAGTTACCTGATAACCTTTTCCTTATAACATGCCTTAAATGAAGCCCCTAGTGCCCTTCCCAGCACAGTCTCTGTTCCAGTAGATGCCAGTGTTCTCTTCTTGTGCTAAAGCAGAGTCCTGAGAGCTGCATCCCCACACAGAGTGGTCTTTTTAGCTGCTTGATCACAATTTATCAAACAAAACTGCTAATAATTCTTTGCAGTTGTCATAATATCCACTGCATGAGTAAACTAGAGAGAAACCCTTCTTGGGCTAAGAAGTCAGTCCAGTTCCTAGAAGCACTTGACAAATCCCACTCACAAAACCTGGCAGAATCCACAAACGACAAAATTCTGCATCCTGGTCTTTAACCAGAACTCCACACTAGCATAATCTTCCTCTGTGTCTTCTTGTCCACAGCAGGGTAAAAGTAAGCAAACCACCTTTTTCTGGAGGTCACCACTTAAACCTGATCCTGCTTGCCACGCTTGGAACACACCATGGGGATAACAGATTGCTGGCACTCAGCACAAAGAGGGTGAGGACATTCTGAAGCAGGTACACCAAGTCTCCTCTCCACGGGGAAGTGTGTCAACATGCTTGTGCCCCAGTCAAATGATCTTCCAAAATAAAGGTGGATATCCATCTGCGGAAATGTGCAGCTCTTTCCATGAAGAAAACTATCCCCACTATGCCCTGCATGCCAGGATTTTTTTTTTCCCCCCACAAAAGGGCTTGCCTGATCTGTGAAGTCAGGGAAGTCACATGGATCATTCCCAGCTGTGGAAGCCCACTCACCCTGGGCCTTGCTCCCAAGATATTGGGCAGCCTGAAAGGTTTTTTTCAGAGCATTGTCAATGCAGCTTGAGAATAAAGAAGCATCATGGTGTATCAATTTTCATAGCTCAGATACAGCCAGCTGCTCCATCATAATCTGTCTTCACAAGCAGCATTCATTAGGTTTCTCAGAAGCATTCCTGTACCCTACAAGCAACAGCAGGCAACCCAAATTTTTACGTCAGCTTGCTACTCCTGCAATTGAAGTAAGATGTCAAAGTGAATGCTATGACATAATAATTATTACAGTTAGGGACTTAAAATAACTAACTCACAGCTGTGCCACATCTTAGATGTATAGCCTGACTTGCACCCATGGCTCTGTCTTATCAAATGGACATGCTAACTATTATTTTTTAAGGACTGCCACTGGTAAATAAATCCAAAGATTTAGTGTTGCCATAAGTAATTATACAATGCTTCTTAAGAACAGAGAAAATATAACATACAGCTACCAATGTTGTAAAAAAAAAAATCCCATCTTATCAACATACAGGGTGCAGCCAGGGTCCAGTTTTTTCTGAATTTAATCCAAACTCTGCCATGCCCTCTGATGCCAGCCATAATACTCAGCATTTAGTCATTTATTTCACCAGCTGACTCGTATGGTCTCGCACTACACCATCTCATCTACACAGAGGTGTCTTTTGCTCTTGTACTCTTTTAATTTAGGCTTTGTTTTCACAGAAGCAAAATCTTCAACACAATTTTACCTCTTTTAGGGTCCATCTAAGCTTCAGTGGGACCACTGCACCAGAGGATCACGTACCTTCTTGTAGCATGATGTTGTGCTGCAAAATCACAGAGTAACCAAAGCAAGTCTAGGGACCAGAGGCAGAATTTGACTTGACAGAGGAAGGGGAAGAAAGTTTATCCTGTTGAGATATCCAGGACACGAATGAATGATAAACTCTCCCAACCACATGTCTATGGGAATTCTGTGGAATCCAAGCCAGAGTAACTGTCTCTTTTACTGGACATGAATATTAAGCACAGGTGAGTTTCAAAAACCATTGCCTGACTGCTTAAGACAGTTTGGTCATATTTGTTTCCCACTGAATTTAAGCAGATCAAGATGATGTTCTAAGACATTTTGCATCTTTCATATGGACCAAGCTGAGTCCACCCACATGAGCCCATCAACCAGAGCTGATGTAATTCTTCTTAAAATGTCTTTTGATTTCATATCTTTTCTTACCAGTATTGCACTAACATGTGATGCAGAGCGAATATGTTTTCAAAAGGGAAATTTGAGTGCCCCACAGACTTGGGCTTGGGGCACAACTGATAAGCTGGTTAATGGTACTAGAAGAAAAACTGGGTAATTGTCTGCTCCTGATGAGGTGGCACTTATTCTTTTATCATTAATAACTTGATTGATTGCCTAAAAGCTAAGACTTAGCACGCAATTCTTCTCTATATTCTTCAGATTTAGAGGTCTGCAATCTTAAATATTTTTCATATTCAGTAGTGCTGGAAAAATAGGAATTAATTTTGGTCTAACACCTGCTATGGCACTGGAAACTAAGTGAAATTAAGAGAAGAAATCAACTAAGTGGTTGTGATTCAGTCATATTCTTTACCATTTGGGGATTGCATTGCTCTAGGAAACAACCAAGCTCCTTTCTTTAATACTAGATATTTTTCATGGCACAGGGATTAATCCTGTCTGGTCCCCCAGCAATCTGAGGTCAGTGAGCAGAAGGCAAGGGAATACATTAAATCTGATACTTCTGTTAAAAAATAGCTATGGTGCAGCACGCTCAGGTTTCTGTACAACAGGGACCAGGTTTGTTTTGTGTTAAAGAGTATTACATGCATATCATGCCAGCTCACAGAAACCAAGGCAACTTTTCCATATCATTCTGATCAATTCCATGAGCTGAAAATTCCCTCTACCACAGACATACCTATTTTGAGTACAACCATCTTGTCACAAAGCAACAAGCTGTTGCTTACAAAACACAAAAGTCCTGAGAGTGGGAGGTTTTATTTTTGTTGCTGGTTTCGGTTGAAAATTACACAAGAGCTGGACGAAATACTGTTTATTACCACGGTGGCTGGTCCAGCACATCTCCTGCGGTTTGTAATTTCACTGGCTGGCGAGCACAGAGGGAGAGCCCACCCCACACCTGCCTGGCAGGGCTCTCATGCTGGCCAGGAGGCTGCCGGCTGTTCCCTGGCTGTGGCAGGGACCACCTTGGATGGGACAAGGACCAATGGCCCCGTCTTGCACGTCTCCCTGGTGAGAGTGCCAGTAAACACAGCTGAGGGTGGGTGAAGTCAGTGCTGAGCAGGGCACAGAGGGCACTGAGCTGCCCTTTCCATGCTGGGAGGATGCCCAGTGAAAGCATCGCTTTGGAGACCAGTAGGGAAAGGTTTAAAAAGGAGTGTTTTTTTCCCATAAGGAACTGTTTATCTACAAGGCCATGGGCAAAAGCAGCAGTTGCCCCATCCTGCCAGCGAGAGTTTTGCATGAGTGCTCTGAAAGCTGAACAGACATCCTGCACATATTCAGTAAATGCAGCGAGGTCACACTGCCTCCTAGAAAGGCTGTCCCGTGTCCCCAGTCCTACCTGCCAGACAGAAATAAACCTGTAAGGTCGACTCCGTGAACTACACTTTTTTTTTTTTTTTTTTTTTTAAATGGTGTGACCTTCTGTTGGAAAATCCTACTTCAATCCCTTTGCATCAGCTCCTGTTTTGTGAGAATAGGAAGCAAGGAATATACTGAGGGTTGGCTTGTATGTTCCAGGAAATAATAGGGAAACGTTCCTGAAAGTCAGCTCTCCAACATCTTGGGGTTCTGGTTCTTTCTTCAGGTTTTAGATCACACTTGCACAGAAGAAAACCAAAACCCTGAACACTGCAGGTGATGCACAGATGGCCTACAGGTTACTCTGGGACAAGAGAGATCAATTTAAGCCTCTAGATTATTTGACCCACACGATTTAACTCAGTTTTCCTGAAGTATACTGGAAAGAGGAACTCAGTTCCAGGTAACACTCAAGCTGACCTCAACATTTACAACCAACTGCACACTGGACCAGCTTTAACTGACTCAAAGATTCAACTATACAAAAAAGAAGCTCTAGCATAGCATCAATGGCCTGAAAACAGAGGAAATTTGAAAAAAATCAAACCCAGGCAATAATATCAGCTGCTGGTTTCCTCTAAAGACGTTATTTTGTGGGTAAATTGAATCATGCTCCGTCTGCAATCAGTGCATGCCACAGAGCAATAAATGCTACAGCCAGCACAGGGCAGCTGCACCAGTGAAAATGAACACAGCCATAAGATGCAGCCATCAGGGAGAGCATCAAGGTACTGAGGGTAACCTATCTGTATTTGTTTCCTTTCTTTGTTTTCAAAGGGAAACAGACATGCACTTAATTATGTTCCCATTCCAAGCCTAATTAGAGCCAGTTAGATGTTAAGTACTACTGGAGTGAAACAGGAGGATTGAGTTTCTATCCGTTCTTCTGTTAATGCATACCTGGAAATGTCTTCTCTTCTATTTTAACCTGTTCTTCCAAGAATGAAAGGCACAACTTGTGTGACACATTTCTGGTGTGCTGACTGCCTTTTGATGCAGTGGTGGCCACAGCAAGTTGTAATAAAAATGCTTTGGGCAGGAGATTATTAGGGAAGACAACAAAAATCATGGGTTCTCCATTGCAGGAAATCTGCAGCAATCCTCCATCTCAAAGAGCTTTTGGACTTGACTTGGATGTGTTTCCACGATCTGTTTACAATATCCTCCACCCTTTCTGTGGTTGAGGTCACAGCAGAGTATCTGGACAGTCCAAGCAAGCTGCACACCGCCATGTACCTTTGTATTATCTTCAAGTGTGGACTAAAATCCCAGTCCAGGTGTACATCCTTGCAGGCCACAGGGCCCTGCAGACCCCAGGTCCCCACCTCTGCCAGACTTTCGCCAGTGGTTGGGCTCCAAACCTCAGACACAGCTTCGAAGCCTTGGTACTGCCCAATTGGACTGATGTGACACATGCCATGACACAACCTGTGATGCCATAATCTGGCCTCAGTTTCAAGTCCAGGTACAAAAAAAAAAAAAAAAAAAAAAAGAATTTCAGTGCTACCTGGCATGTTTGTGAAATTCTCATCTCTTTGACAACCTCATTTTTTTAGAATTTCCCAAATCACTAAGTTTTTATCGTTGAGAAGACTGCCTCCATCAAAAAATGTCAGGGTTTGATATAGCTCCCATTTACTTTGAGAAATATACAAAATGAGCAATTTTTCATACTCTTTTTGCCAAAAAATACGAAAATGAGTTCTTCAAACGCTTTAAAATTTTTTTCCAGATGGAGGCCAACCCATGAGAAACTCTGTCCAAACGATAAATGTTTTTAAAACTTATCAAATTACTAAACCAGCGTGGCCTGGCTGACTCTTCAGTTGCAGGAAACGTACTCAGGTCCTTACAGTAAAAGTTTCTCATGGGCTGAGTTGCAGACATGCTTTGCTGGTGGCATTCACTGCAATTTGCTGCTCCTGTGTACTGCATTCTCTGAAGCAGTGCCCAGAATCCGATCAGGAACAAGATCCTGAGGAACTTGTCAGCTTCCCTGGTAGCTTCAATCCCGTGGCAGCAGCAGGTCTGAGCTGATCATTTCTGTTCAGAGGCATTAAGGCACTCAGTGGTTATGTGGGTCAGGCAGCAGGGGCTTCCTTCTCTTCCCAGTTTTAGGGAAATGTAAGCGCTCCTCTTCCTATGATATTTACAGGGTTTCACTCTCTTTTCTCCTCTCCTACTTCTCTGCAGCACCTTATAAGCATGCCAATCTTTTCCTTAGGTCTGCTCCCAAGATCCAGAGGCTTCTGCAGATTAATCCACCACATCATTATTCACCCCATCACATTCTCCTAGCAATTAAACTCTTAAAAAAAGACCTTTTTGACTATAGTAACAAAAAAATAACATTTCAGTTTGATCCATCCAAATCCACATTCAGCCCAAACCAAACACAAAGCCTTCAGCAAATATCTCCTGATAATAAATGATGGCAAGACAAAATTTCAACCTTCTGCTTAGCCCAGGCTGTGGGTAAATGTGGTGAGTCCTGCCTGGCTTTTGGGAGAGGGTCACTGCCAGCATCACACAGTGACCAGCCACCAACTCAACTCAGCACAGCAATTCAGGGAGATGGGAAAAGCAAGAAACAGAGAGGGAAGGGGAGCTGCTTGCTTCTTGTAAAGATTTTAGTACTGTCCTCAGAAGAGCAGAGATGAAAAAAAGCACATCTGGAAAACATCTCTCAAAACACTACGTGGAAATTACAGCAAAATTAGTATTAACAGCATTAGCTTCCACTCCTTCATTACAGCTCCTAAAAATCCCGAGTCCTCCTGCCAGAGCTCAAAGAACCGGCTCAGCTGTGAAGTAACAATAATCCAGCAAGACACAAGTGTGCCATGCTTCAGAGTCCTTCAGTGCAAGGGAAATTCAAATGCTTCCCTCTCCTAACCCAGAACTGTTATGGACACAGAACATTTCAACCATCTGCCCACCACCATGAGAACGAGCTAAGATGGAAAGAAGCCTGCTCTGCCCCTGTCAAGGATCTCTTCTCTGAGAGATTATCAAATGCTAATTAATAGAAATGAGCCTAAAAAAGTAGCATTATGCAAATAAAAATGGCTGGACAATATCTGTCATCTGCTCCCCACAGTCACTTCTGGAGTCCTGCATTTTATCTAGAGATTCAGTCTCCGAGGTTTGCAAGGCACTGGGATCAACAGGGCTGAAAAGTGCAAATTTGGTGGCTGCAGAAGGGACTCAGCACTACAGCAAAGCCAGCATCTATGTAACAAGCGTCACTGGGCTCAAACAGCATGTGAAAGATTGAAGGAGATGTTTCTGCAAGCTCACATGCACAAAGAGCCTTTCTAGATATTCATCTATTAACTCACTGGCACGTAAATTTGTAGGACAGTTGCAACAATAGAAGAAATCATGATAAAAACCCAGAGATGGAGACAACTAACGGTACCAGGTAACCTAATTTCCCTCCCTGACAGCATGGGGAATTGATAAACAGTCACAGAATCAGAGATAAAATCAGATTATTGGATCCATTTTAAATTCCCTTGGTTTACCTACGATAATTGCCTCCATTTCCTTGACAAGCAAGGCTGGAATGAACCAGCATCCAAGGACTCTGCTGCTGTTTTCATGGAAAAGCGCTAACAAGGCTTCTCCAGCACCTTTCCCTAGGTTTTATATTTACCCTGTTTAGGCCACACAACAGGTTGCTCAGAGCGTGAGGGAATGCTGAATAACCAAATGTTTACTACACACACAGTGGCACTCCCCCACAGCCTCATCCCCTTCCCTGTGAAAAACAAGGGCCCCTGCCACTGCCTGGTGATGAATGCATCCCATGCCTTCCCAAACAGAACTGAGACAACTTCCAAGTCCCCCACTGCCCTCCTTCACCAGTCCAAACTGACCCATTAATGTGAAAATGTCACCGTCCTCAAACTACAGAACTGTCCTGATGCAAACCCCAAGGCCAAGGGGCCGCACCTGCAGAGATGCAAGCACAGCTCCACAAAAGGGAAAGAAGGAGCATTTAGCCAAAGGCAAAGTCAATTATTCCATTACATGAGGTGTAAAATGCTAATTTGTACCAAAACCACACAATTTTCAGAATGTGGAAAAGTCCCAATCAAAACCTCACTAACCTAAACCAAGCTGGGTGCACATCCCAAGAAGGAACTTAGAAAGCTGACTCTGGAGTTATGGTTTCAAACACCATCTAGCCTTTTTTTTCCTTTTTTTTTTCTTTTTTTGGGGTTGTTTTATTAAAATCCAGTTTTTTATTACCCAACAGAATTCACCTTGGGCTATGCTCACTAGAGAACACCATTATCTTTAATCTTTCATGTACATGATTATGAGAACAGAACAGGAAACAACTGACTTAAGGAGGCAACTGCATGAGGTTTGTGCCTGAACAGTGGAGCACTTCAGCTCTGTCATGTTGGGGGGATACTGTGTATTTTTGAGAGCTTGCTTTTTTTTTTTTTTTGAGATTTCAGGTAACTACATGTAAGTAATAACACCTCTTTCTAAAAGTATAGCAATGTTGACTTTGCAATCAAATGGAACCACCAAGAGATTGAGCAATCTTAGCCACATGGAAAAGCTAAAAATTTCCCAAAATATTTCCTTTAAAACCATCTGCTAACATATACTTTGAAAGAATTAAAAGAAAAGAAATACAGGCATGGTAAGAGGTATTAAAAAGACCAGAAACATGCAGGAACCAATGCAGAACCACTGGAAAGAAGATTTGAGGAGAAAACCAGTTATTTCAGCAAGCCAGCTGGACACTTATAGGGGAGATGACTAATGCCACTAGTAACTCAAAGGGACACGCAAATTTAATGCCACATTATAATGCACAGCTCAGATGGCTGCATTTGAGGATGGGTCAGGAGTTGAGCCATAAATCTGTGTTCCCGAGCAGGCCGCCACACTCGCTCTTTGTCTCGGTCATTTCCCGGAAAACAGCTTTGTGAGCCCCCGGAATGTCGGGGGAATGCCCCCACCTCCCTCCTGCCACAGCAGGAGCTCCTGCCCTAACAGCAGAGCCACTCCCAGCACCCACAAGGGATCTCCTTTTGGGGGAGTTCTGAGGAGATGGAAATGGAGGGGGGCACTTCAAAGCAGACACCAGGACTCTCCACACCTCCCGTGCCAGAGGGCCACTGAGCCCATCGTCCTCCATAGGGCCACCTCCAGACCCCCTGACCTCCACACCACTGACACCACATTCCCAGAGGAGCCGGCTAAAAGAAGAGGAACCATATGAAAACACACAACTTCAACTCTTTTAACGTCACAGCCCTGGTGTGGCCTCAGAGCCAAGCAATGCTTTCCTGCCCCACCACTCTCCTGCCACCTGCTAACTTCCAAGGGGTCACACCAGGATGCACAGGTCTATTTTCAAAGCAATAAAAACTCGGAAAAACAAACTTCCACTAACTATGAGTAGCTACCTTAGGTCTGATTTTGTCACATAGCCAAAGACACACCAAGTTCTAAGAACCTAATGTAGTCCCGAAAAACTTCGGAAGATGCTCTTCGGGCCAGTGACCCACCTTCGGAACATTATCTAAATGGAAACTCTACCTCCATGCTTTTATTACATTAACTGACAGCCAGAAAACCCAATTCCAGCAGTACAGCACACACAAAGCACTAATTTGAGTGCCGAGTGTCTCACAGGGCCTAGGATCAGAGGGTAATCACTTTGCTATGGTGCCTATTTGGGGCAACAGCAAGCTTTGCATGGAAGACAAAACCCATTTTCCTCAGCCATATATCTTTAAGGACAAGCGCATGCACCCTTAAAGCTCCCTCCCAAAACACATTGAGGCAGGCAGTTAATTTGGTAACAAAATATATTTAGAAGGCTACAATGCAATATTAATTAAACACGTGTTTTAAGACCAAAGGTTACTTAAGTACTAGACAAATACAAGGTACTGAGGGGTGCTTCAAGGTTTCTCTCCTCTATAAAAAAATTCACTTAGAATTCTAATCCAAAATTCATCTTCTCTTAAAAACAAGACAGGCTGTATCTCGGATTTCTATGCAAGCAATTTATGACACCCAAAAGGAAAAAATAAAAATAGCTAACAGCCAAGCAGAGCTTTTATCACCTTTTTTTTTTTTTTTTTTTTTTTTTTCAATCTACTAGTTCCAAACCAGATGCATTCAGTACAGAATTTTCAGTACAGAATCTGATTAGGAAAAAAATGGCTGTTGAATTTTTATTACTACATCCCTTAAGGACCAAAAGCGGTAACCTTAGGCATTTAATGTGTTCTATGAATAACAATGCATATGAGAGCACAAAAAGCTTGTTATCTCTGTTTATGGAATTTTTTTACCATGTTGATACATTTACGGAAAGAAGTTGGTAAGTATGGTGAGGGGGAGGAGAGGAAGCTATCAAAATAACAAATCACATTAAGCAAAACCTATTTGAAAAGGAACAAGCTACACGGTATAAAATTTGACTGAGCTGTGTCTCCCCATTGCGGTCCTACAGCTGCCATGAAATCTGTGCAGCCTCATTTAATGCCTATGCTAAAAGCCTCCACCTATACACATCTGTCCCACAGATACAAATGCAATTCATATTTAACCCTGACAAAAAAATCACTTGTTGGGGGAACACGCTCCGTGCACGGATTTTCTTATTTTATAAACAATGTGAAACACACAGAAGTCCTTCCTGACGGTTCAGAACAGCTCACTGGATGCAAAGAAACATCTCCCCACTCCCTCACATCTGTAACCACCTGACCCAACAGGCAAAGGGTTGCCACCACACACCACCCTGTCACAGGATGAGCTTCTGCCCTGTACTGTATCACAGCTCCACTCCCACAGCTAGGAAAAAAACCCATACAAACTGCAGCTAAGCAACACAGAGCTTTCTCCTTCAGAAATCAGCTTACAACCTCTCCAAAAAATGTGGGAAAGCCGTCAGAATAAAAATTTACAAACCAGCCATTTGTGGCGCTGGCATGGTTTCCTTCTGGCATTTAGGTCGGTCCAAGAAATAAAATTTTTAAAATAGTTCTGTCAATAGAATCCTTCCCATATTTTCAGCTGTGAGAATTCACAAGGACTTGAGTTACACTGACTCTGGAGCCAGCAGCTTCTAAGAGTACAGAAATCACCCCAGAAAATAATGGAGAGGGGGGTGTTTGAGGGAAGTCCATGCATCCACCAGCTCCCAGTCTTGCCTGAAAAAAAAAGAAATGAGCATACAGCCAGAGCACATGGCAATAGCACTCCTCATGGCAACAGCTGCATCCTTGCTCCAATTTATCCTAAATGGATTTAGAGCCCAGAAAGGGGACAAAAATGTGGATTAGTTTTGTTCCTTCTTTTAGCACAGAAGAGCTGATAAAGACTTAGAATCTGCTCTCAAATGCTCTGGACCTTTACCAAATCCTTTCCTGTCTTCCCCCACTGAGGCCTGCCTAGGTGTCCCCAGGCTGGTGCCTTGAGAAACCAGATGCAACAGCAAGCATGATTCTTCATTCTCCTTTGATCATGGCTGCAGGATTCTGTCCCCAACCATTGATTTCCTCCTCCTTTTCCAGGCTCAAGGAAGAGGATAAACAGAGACTCTGGCGGCTGTCGAATGTTAAGTAACTGGAAGAGTGGGCCATGGCCTTGGAGAAGATCAGGACACAAGAGAGCCTGACCCACAGCTCAGAGGAAAAGAATCCACAGCAGAGCATCCCACCAGCACAGCCACGTTGCTGGAGCCCAAACCGGAGCTCAGCTGTGTTATTTACCCTACAAGGTCCCAGCAGTCAACCTGGCCTGGCATCGTGACAGCCTACGGCACAAATGTCCTCAGCCAGCTGCTTGGCTCAGTGTACAATTCTCCCTTTTTAAATGAGATTAGCGTTGGTGAAATGTGCTAGCTCAACGGGCGTGCTGATCTAAGCCCTCTGTTTATTCGGCCTACAGCAGATACAACGATCACTTGACAGAAAAAGACGCAGTTTTAAAAGATGCCATGAATTCGCCTGAGCTCCTGCAGTTGCTCACTCATCACAGGATGAAGAGGGGTTTCTTACAGATCTGCTGAGAACTGAGAACTGGAAAGGACGAATCTTGAAACTGTAGTAAGTATATAAACTTAGCCACCTACCTCCTTGAGACTAACATGAAGGATCTACTTGCCAACAAAAAACCCAGCAGATGATTCCGGCTTCCTATCCATTTCAGTCATCAGACACATCTGCTGCCACCAAAATTACAAAGGGGCCAATAACACCGAGGTGCTGCCATAACTATGGATAAGCAAAATGTGTTTTGGTTATGCTAAAAAAAAAAATTAAAAACGAAAGCCTATGAAGTTAAAGTTGAAACAGTTGTTCAGTGTAAGGATGTCACTCATTGTTGCCATGAATAAGCATTTCTTTGTTTAGAATGCCTTTTTAAGCAGAAACATGAAGATTTGAGGCACTGTGTTTCACAGACCCTTTCCCCAGCACAAAGCTACCAGACCGACAGAGCGCAGCCAGCTCCCCTGGCGAGGAAGCCACAAATGCGCCTCGGCGCGCCGCACCGATGATGTGCGGAGCGGGTCCCTAACTGCACACAGCGGGGCCATTACCGTGTGCTGTCACCGTGTGCCATTAAAAGGTCTTTAACCTGCCGATCGCCGCCGCGATACGCGGCTCCTGCCGGGGATCTGCTGAGTAACAGGCCGGGGAGCTGCGAAAACCTCCAGCCCCCGGGGGTCGCCGGAAAAATACGGCCGGGCTGCGCGTCAGGCAATCGCGGCAACTCCATTAATGCATCTGGGTCAGGAAAATGGTTTGCGGGAGCCCGAGCCCGGTTACGAAACGCGGGCAGCGGCGGTACCGCGGCCGGGCCCAGGGCAGCTCCCGCTGCGCGCAGGTACCGCGGGCTCGGGGCCGCAGCGGGTACCGGGGACACGGTCCGGAACTGGGGGCACCGTCCGGAACTGGGGACACGATCCGGCACTGCGGACATGGTCCGGCACTGGGGACACGGTCCGGCACTGCGGGCATGATCCGGCACTGGGGACACGATCCGGCACTGGGGACACGGTCCGGAACTGGGGACACGGTCCGGCACTGCGGGCACGGTCCGGCACTGGGAACACGGTTCGGGCACTGGGAACACGGTTCGAGCACTGGGGACACGGTCCGGCACTGGGGACATCATCCGGCACTGGGGGCACGGTCCGGCCGGTCAGAGGGGTGGCGGGGAGGGGACAGGCTGTGGAGGCTCTCGGGGAGACCCCCGCAACTTTCCCCCTCGGGGGCTCGGGGGGATGTGCTCGCCGCGGGAGGAGGCAAACCCCATCATTTTTTATACATACATATGTGTGTGTGTGTGTATATATCTATATGTGTGTGTGTGTGTGAGCTCCTATATAGGTGCGTGCAGATCCGCGTTCCGGCGGACATGCCCCGTCCCCGCTCGCCCAGCCGTGCCGCCCCGGCGGAGCCGCGCTGCGGAGCCCCCGGTGCCCCCCGCCCCGGGCAGGTGGGGGCCGGGGGCTGCCGGGCCGTGCCCAGCGGTGCCCGTGTGCCCGCGCCGCGCAGCGCCGCACTCACCCAGAACACGAAGGAGTAGATGATGAGGAGGGTTTTCAGACACGTTATCACGGGTTTGGTCTCCATTCTCCTCGATGCCATAATACTGAGATCCCGGCTGCGGGCTGGGCGCGGGAGGAGGCGGAGGAGGAGGGAGGGCAGGGGGAGGGAGAAGGGAGCGGGGGGGCGGAGGGAGGTGAGCTCAGCGCCCGGCTGCCGCGGCCGGGCTCACCGCGCCTCCTGCTGCTGCTGCTGCTGCTGCTGCCGCTGCCGCTGCTGCCCGGGGACCCCGGCACCCCAGGGCAGGGCACAGCGGGCTCCAGCATCGTTTGCCGGGCGCGGCCGCAGGGGTGGCATTTGCTGGAATATCTCGGGGAGATGCGGGGGGGAGGGGTGGAGGTCTAGAAAGATGAAGTGAAGGACACCCCCCGGCCGACCCCTTTTCTCGGGAAGGTGCTCGGAGGCGTTGCTTGGGCTGCTCAGGGGCTTGGGGATGGAGGCGCTGCATGGTCGGAGCTGCAGAGGGAATTGCCGGTACGGGAGAAAATCTTTCAGTGTCACGGTTAAAATGTGTGTTCCTGCGCAAGCTTCAGTGGTCTGGAGACCACAGCAAGGGCAAGTAGCGCGGGTTTGACAGTGCTCTGGTTACAGCCACGCAGTCTGGCTGAGCCAGGCTGTACCTAAGAGCAAGAGCTCTGCTCTGAAGCCATTTGAGGAACCGGGGCTCCCCCAGCTCTCGGCATGTAGCGTGCCGCTCTTGCAGCTCTAGTGCAAGTGACCGTGTGGAGCCTGTAAGGGCTGTGACCTATGAACGTGCCTTACACGAGCAGGTCACGGAGCTGGGGTGCTGCCGGAGCCTGGCCCTAGCCTTGGCTTCCTGTCAGCCTCCGATCTGAACTCTATGCTGAAACTACTCTGGACATTGAACCCCAGCTAAACTGATCAGAAATCTCATCCTTCTGTGTCTTTGAGACCCTCAGCTTCAGCCGGAGCAGACCTGGCTCAGCTCTGCCTGGAGAGAGCACAGAGCTCCGGAGAGAGCCTGCATCTCCTCACAGCCACCGCAGGCACCAGCCCCACCAGCCCACCGGGAAATGCGGCAGGGGATGGGCAGCAGGGCAATATCCCTGCCGGGCTGGGCGTGGGAAGGGAGCTGATCCTGCAGAGCCTGGCAGCGAAGCGGTGTGTGGGCCTCACCAGCCTCCCCTGGGTGGGAATAAAAGAAGCTTGTGGGCTGGCTGCCTCCAGGAGAAGCATGGCCAGAATGAGGGCACACACGTGCCTTGGCAGCCCGAGCTGTTGCGCCAAGACTGTGGGCAGGCACAGAGGGGAAACCTTCAGGGTTTTTTCCTCAGTTCACATTTTGGAGGAGGTTATGTGTGCGGGGGAGTGGGTGCTGGAGCACTGCTTGTCCCTCCTGAGTGCTGTGCTTGCACACCCCACGAGGCAGGGATCTGAAGTATGACTTGAACTGCATTAAAATCAAAACAAGGTCTACACTGAACAGCGAATCTCCTCAAGCTACAAAAGTAGTGTAGTTTGTGCAGCTGAGAAATATCAGAGTGGTGAAACAGCCTTTGCAATTCAAGAGACAGTGTTTGAAAAACAGAGTGAGAAAAACGGTTCCTGAGCAAGTGCTTTTGTAATATGCAGAAGTTTTGCCATGAAGATTGCTGCAGGATTTTACTGGGTTTAACTTATCACTTTTAGAGCTGTTAGCCTACTGTTTCCCAAAACAATGAAGGCATCTAAAAGATGCTTGGAGAGGGAGCATTCTGCAGGAGATACTGGGGTTTTTTTTAAGCAATCACCACTTTTGTGGAAAATTCAGATGACAGGTGCATAAATCTTTATTGGCTCGGCCATTAAAATGTAAATAAGTGCACTAACTGCAAAAAATTATATTGACACTAACAACAGTTATAAATATTCACTGTACAAAAATTACACTAAGATTTTTGACAGAAAATAGCTACGAGCTGGAGAATTCTCTTCCTTCCTCTCACACATGGGCTGTAGAAAAGATAAATGCTGCTGTCACAGCCCAGGGGACAGCAGACATTTATTTCAGTCGCTATGGTTATACTTCCCCTCCCCTTCAGGTGTATTTAAGAAAGCGTGAGACGAATTATAATAACAATCAGAACAGATATTTTGGTAGATGCTGATTTTGACAAAGACTCACATTTTCTCCCCAATAGCTTGTGATTTTAGGTCACTCTGTCCCATAGTGCCTAATTTGAGATACATCCCCTGAGTCTTTTCAGAAGGATGTGTTGGGGATCTAAACTGCATGAGTGCCTGCGAAGCCTCCCCTGATAGTGCTGTTAAAACTCATAGGATTTTGCACCAGGATCCAGAGGGAAAACAGAGGTGCAAGAAGGAAAGTCCACATCAGGAAATACAGCTCCTTTCTTCACAAATGTCAGGTCCTGCTGGGGATGATGCCCTGAGAACGGAGAAACAGAGGCTCCATATCTCCACCTGAACCTACAGTCTCCTCACGAGGCTTTGGAGGAACTCAGGGCTGCTTTTTGGCATAGAGTCAAGGAGCACATTCTTTATTGGATGTAGATGCAAATTTTGGATTAAAAATGAGAATGTCTGAACAGAGCTGAATAAAAATCTGCCTGATTACAGCAAATATCATTAAAATATGACGAGAGCTTTGAGCCATCAAACATTTTAGGCTTAAATGGAATTACCGAACAATTGCTAGCCTTCATATGTGCGGCTTGGAAACACATCTACCTTTTTGAAATTATTTTTATCATAGTTTTACAGGTTTGGGAGGGCAGATTCTCAAGTGTTACTTGAACAAAATCAAAGCAAGCCTTTCTAAAGCAAAATACATTTTCAGTTCTGTAATCCGTGCTTGCAGAGTTGGGAACATAATTGCTCTTCACATCTCCCCACAGAGAGAACATTCTTGTAATTATTCAAAACAGGACATTTTTGCCCAACCCTGTCATTTGAAAAATATTTCTTTAAAACACTGGCAGTTTGCAGGGGTTTCTTCTTCAATCTGTAAGCTCCTATTTTTTCATGATGCACAGGGAATATCCTCTGCCTTAATGAGTCTGTCTGCAAAGCGTTGATTTAGAAGGAGCTCCTTCATCCCATGGCAGAGCGTTGTACCATAGAGACTGAAAATGAGGACTTCCATCCTTATGTGAAGCTGACCTTGGCCATTTGACAGTTAAATAGCAACTTTCTGGGGAAAGTGGTGGAAAAATGTAAAGGTCTCACGCTCTTCTGCAATTATAGCAGGTGAGAAATGTGGTGCTTTGTTCCCTTCATGCCCATTCTGGCCTTTCCTGGATTTGCTGTGCTGCTGTTGAATGTAAAGGCAGCAACCTCTGCTGTCCTTTATTGGGCATTTAGGTTCATAATCCACACTCACTTCATCCTCCCTGGAGAGCAGAGGTTTGAGGGGTTTCTTGTCCTTTTCTCATCCCCCTGTCTCCATGTGGCCTGCCAGAGGCTGTCCTCAGCTGGGGCAGCCCACGGCCTGCGTCACTCCATCGCAGAGTAACCACAGGCTTTGTGGCAAAATGCAGGCAGCAGGAGGAAAAACAAGTGTCTGATAATTTTGCTGCACTCGTGCTTCACAGGTGAGTTCCCACAGGTCCCACAGACATCTCTGCATCATAATTCAGTTTAGAAAAGCAGAGCTCTTGCGCAGCAGCCAGCCTGTCACGTGGATGGTGGCTGCATGCTTTTGGCAGATGCATCAGTGGGACCAAGCTGCCAGGCCCAGGCCCCAAAATGTGTCTTCTAAAGATGCCTCAGGTTTTATTGGTCCCCAAGGAAGAAACGTGGGGTTACAAAACCAGTGCCAAAGAATGATTTGCCAGAAAAGATCCTGTAAGGAGATGAAAGCAGCATTGACAAAGTCAACCAAGGTATTTCCATTTACCTCAACTTGGAAATAAAGGCCCAGTCTCCTGCAGCACAGGCAGGGGAGCAAATACAGACATCAGCTTCAGTAGTTTGGCAACAGGATTGGGTTAGGATGAAATTCATATTCAGCACAGATTCAGTATTAAGGGCTCATGGGCTGGCTCTGCAGTATTGAGATCATTCCCCTGATGGGCAGCAGTACATGTTTGCAGAGGAAGAAGTAATAATGATAGGAAGTTTTCTTAAACCTTTTAAGAAGGTCTTTAGGATGCTTTATAGGAAGTACCTCATGCTCCATGAATTATGCTCAGTTTATGCTCACATGTTAGGCCAAAAAGAGATGTTCTTTATCCCTTCAGAGCAGGCATGTAATATCTGGCTTTTATCAGGAGCTCTGATACAAATAAGCTTTTCATAACTCTTGCTATTTCTCAGAAGATGCCTTGATTTAAAAGGGAAGTTTATAGCTTATAGTTTATAGTTTTGTAGGCAGGTACTTCTCATGGCCTGTGATGACTTTCCTGATTACGCCAAAGCTTTGTGAAGTGGCCTCTTGAAGGGAATGGAACAGAAGTGCATTTGTGACTAAGCATATCTACCACAATAGGATAAATTAAGATCACCAGTATTTACAGAGAGAGGGCAGGGGACTCGGAAAAGATAAGAAGTCAGAAAGCAGAAAAATACACAAAGGGCGTATGAATACACAAAGAACAGGTCTATATTATTTCAGGAGAAGCATTATTACGTCTCCATATGACGAGAGTTTTGACACACAGCAAGAAGAATGAAGCCACAATTTTATTATCTTCATCTTTAGCAATAAAGGGACAATTAACATTGCACATTTGCCAAGTCACTCAAGTTGGTTTGTCACACTGTATTTTCTGGGTTTTTCTTTTATTTGTAGTTATAAATAACGACACCAGATTCTCTCCTGTGTGTCCCTGAAACACCTGGACATTTTCTTGAGGTCAGTAGATAATTTACAATAACATTGGGAGCAATTTGATAATTTCTTCTTCTGGAAAGATCAATGTGAGGGACCAAAAATCATCTATGAGGTCCCCCTCCTCCATAGTTTTCTGTTATTTACCTTCTGTCAAGAAGTGTGGTTTGGCTGCACGTTAAACTGTGAGCACCAAAGCATTCAGTACTGTTTGCATTTTCCTCCTTTCCCTTTCTTGACTGTGCCGTGATTTGTTTCCACTAGATTTCTCTTTTGTGTGCCCTGAGGCAGATGCAGGCAGAACTGGGGATCTCGGCCCCTTCTCCAGTGGTGGCAGAAGTTCCCCATTGTCATGGCTGGTCTGCGAGTGTTTGCGTAAGGAATAGGGGCAGGAGAGCAAATCCCAGCTTTTCTGTTCTGCAGCAGCCCTGCGGTGTGACAGACACAGGCTCCTGGATGACATGGGACTGTTTGGTTCCAGAGGAAAGGAACCCTTAAGCTAAGTCTCGTGCAGCTTTTTGAGCAGAAAGGGAATTCTGGATGTCCTCAGCTTGTGGACAGCAGGATGGGGAAAGCTCAGGTGTGAGACAGCTGATGGACCATGGACAGCATGGAGGCTGCTGAGGGAGGTCAAGGTGTGGAATGTGATATTCCAAGGGACACCGAAGAGCACCACAGAGGCTATGGGAACACCAAGAGCTCTTAAGTAAATAGCCACACTCAAGGTAAAATTAGACCATGTACATAATGAAAGGAACTTGAGGTGCACTGGATGGATTTTAATCCAATGTGTTCTCTCTCTATATGGTGTTTGGTTTTCTTTCTCCTCCTCTAAACAATGGCTCCTCTTCTTGTCTTCAAAAGACAAAGTGATTGATTTTTAAAGCTGCCATGTATCTTACAACAATATTCTGGTAATGAAAAGAGAAAAAAAAAAAATCACAACAAAATATTGCCATGTTTTAGCAAATAGAATTATGCTGTATAAAGAAATAACATTTAAAAAAACATTCATTACAGGTAAAGTGTATGACAACAAATCTCAAAACAACGAAAGAAACATGACTGGTACTTAGAGCACATCTTGTGCCCACGTCAGTGCCAGTGTAGGCAAAGGTCTTGTTTTTTAAGGACAGCCTGATGCATGTTGTGTACAGGTATCTCTTACATGAGCACACAACAGCTCTGGCTCCAGCTTAGAGGCCCAGCTGCTCATTGTGGAGCAGACTCCTTCCCTGTAATGCTGGGGAATGGAGCAGACATGAACTGCTCACTCAGACCCTGCTTGTTTCTTGGATGAGCTGGGAGGTGGACGAGAGCAGCTCTTCTTCCCGTGTGAAAGCTTTTCTTGCTTTGTGCCCACATCCCTTCCTTCTGGAGGAGCAATCTGTTCCCTGCTTGTCCCTATCAGTCTCCCTCAGCCAGCAGCCTCGTTTCCTCCACAGCCACCCAGCAATTCCCCAAGCCATTGGGCGAGGAGCTCTGTTCCCCTAAGCAGAGGAGCAGCAAACAGCTGTGTCTCAATTGGTGTCAGGCTGCCCAGCACTGCCTGCCTGACCCTTAGCACACCCTCCTACTCTTCCTGGGCTTTGGCTGCTTGGGCTGGGGGTCAGCTTAGGTGAGGAGTGCAGGTGTGAGAAGCCTTGGTGGAGATGGAAGGGCTGCTCTTCCCTCTGGAGATGCTTTCAGGCTGGGCACTCTCCTCATAGTGCTGCAGCCTCATTGCAGCCCTGCCTGTGGCCATGCCTGTGCTCCAGGCTGCCCACCCACCTGACATGGACTCGGGTCAAGGAATGCCAGAAGCACAGGCAGCTTGTTCACAAAGCCTCCCTGGCACTGGGAACAAAGCACCATATGCTCGAGCAGCCAGAGCAAAAGGACGAGCCCAAGGGAAAGGGGGCCAAGAGCAGAAGGGCAAGGGAGGTGCACAGGGAAAGCACCAGGAAATCTTGCTTCGTGCTCCCTCCTCCTCTTTATGGGCGCTGGTGGATAACTGAGAGGTATCTCCTCTCCCTTTCCCTCTCCCCTCCCCTCCATCCCCCACTCCATTTTCTGATATCCTGCCTCGAAGATGGCTACTCTATGGAGATCTTCCCTTCTTTACCACTTTTGGACGCCATCACCTCACTCCTTTTTGCCTTACAGTCTCCCCTGGTGTCTCAGCTGCAGGTGAAACCCACGGCAGGATGAGCAGCCTGGGCAGGAGGTGAGGTCGTGTCCCTGTGCCATTGTCCCCAGCACAGAGCACGGCTGGCAAGCCCTGGTGCCACTGTCACTGACACCTAAGGCACACGGGGCCTGCTGCATCCAGGCTCAGACTGGAGACACACAGGTTTTTAATTAACAGGTAATCAACTAGGGCTTTCCTTTTTAAGGCTGCATAGTGGAGGCTGATACATTTTTTATCGATTTGTTGCCTTTGAAATGTGTGATGCCCACGTTTGTCCTAAATTGTATGTATTTGGTGAAATTTCTTCTCTTTCTGGACAACTCCCAGAAATATATCTGTATTAGGAACTGAGATAAATAGTTTATTGACTGATTTGAAATATTTTTAATGATGCTGCTTGTATTCAATACTCAATTTCATATAGCAAAAGAAAACATAAAAATGGGGCTGCATAAACCTCACCACAACAACACGCTGTGGAAACAACCTCTGGTTTGATGCAGGATTTGGTATTCAGTGCCTGGATAACATTACTGACCTTCAGAGCTTTGCTGTAGTTGGTAAAGTAGTATCAAATGAAATTCAAAGTTCTACATTTGCTTTCTCCTGAAGATTTTTCTGTCAAACTGGGTCAACTTCTAAGTAAAGCAGGAGATCATTTTAGTCTGTCAGCACTGCAAAACTAGCCTGGTATTTGAAAATTACTTGTATGCTTGAAAATGACGTGGACTCTGGATTTGGCTGGCAGTATTATTTAAGATCTAATGGTATATAATTCAAAACCTGAACCTTTCTGCTTTGCTGTGCTTACCATTATTTTAGCAAATGTTTGTTTTGGTGGGGTCTTAGGGGTAATATGAGCAAACGAAAGCTCTATAATGATATTTTTTCCAATACTGAAAATAAAAAATAAGCCGACATCCCCCCTCAGTTTTTAAAGCAGTAGCATTTGCCACCTTTATAAAAATTCTAACTGATCATAAAACTGCTATGCCCAGATCTGCAGGGGAATCAAACAGATGGCAGATCCCACTGCAGTTTGGATGAAGATTTCATAGCTAGACAGGCAAGAAAATAGTCAAGGTCAGTGATTAGGTGAAAACCATGCCCAGATTTTCTTCAGCTAGGAGCATGTACAGCCTTCTGACATATTTAGAGGAAATGAACCAAACCCAGAATTTTTTTCACAACAAGAGGCAAATGCCCTTGGTGTAAGACAATATAGCAACAGAGAAACAATGTTCTTGCTTAACTGTCATTTTTAAAATTAAAATTAAAACTATTTTTTCCAAATTTATGTGTGTATGTGCTGGTGTATATATTTTTAAATTCAGTTAAATCTGCAGGTGGTCATACACCAGACTGTAAATAATATTGTTTGTGAATTTTGGCAACAAAAATGATTCTCAAATAATGGTTATTGTTATTCAGTTAGTTCTGGGACCAACATGCATGTAGAGCTCTTGGCAGATTATTTTTTTTCCTCCGTGCTTCTGTCTTTTATGCCCTCACAAATGTCTGAATTGAGAAGTTAAGGCTTTAAATGGAAAATTTCCTCCCTGATTTGTTGTGTTCTTTTAAAAACAAAACCCCCAAGCAATCTAGTTTGTGATATACATTGGTCTCAGCTACACAGATCTGGAGGCTGTATTTCTCTCTTGTTTATGTTGTTAGTCTGGTTTTAGTTAATTTTCATTTCCAGATGTCTCTTGTGCATGTTGGGTTGTTTTTTTTTGTTGTTGTTGTTGTTTTTTTTTCTTGTGGTTAACAGGATATAAATTACCTTGATAGGACAGAGCTGCTTGCTCTGTTTTACTTGCTTAATTTCTGGATATCTTTTACTGAGCCTCATCCCTCATCATCACAAAATAGATTTTACTGGCTTAGAACGTAGATTTTACTACAGTTATTTACTGGCATGAAATATGCTCAGCTCAGTGAAGGATCACACTTGCAGTCTGAGTGCTTGTTTTTTTCTGTCATTAAAAGGGCACAAAGACCTACTCTGGCAAGGGCTGTGTTCAGCTCTCAGAGCACTGAGGAGCACCAGGACTCCAGTTAGCCTTGCAGGAAGAACAAAGCTGGGGGCTACTGCTATGAAGGCTGATTCCTACTTGCTAGATTGGGATATTACCTAGAAGCAAGCACTTCTAGGTGGCTTCATCTTTAGTATCTGCCTTCTGTGAGAGGCAGAGGTTTGGGTTTTACTCATTTTCAGTGAAAGAGATGCTGTAGGGCAGCAGCTTTAGACCTGCAATGGGGTCTCTGCCAAGCAAATCACTCCTGCACTGCATCGTCTTCTGCTGAATCACTTCTTGTCCTGAAGTTTCCCTCGGAGGCAGTAAAGGACAGTGGCAGTGTCCAGGCAGCCCCTCCAGCTTTTCCCTGCGGGAGTGTCTGAAGTGGGGTGTTTGGGGTGCAGTGGTGTCTCTTGTGCCTTAATGGACTTGAGCAGATGCCCACAACATTTCTTCAGCTACAGGGGGATCAGGTGCCTTTGTGTGTGGGTATTGCTGGGTTATATAAGGCTCTGCAGCAATCAAATACTTCCTGCTGCTTTCCCAAAGAGCTGCTGCAGGGACACTCACACCTTGCACACAGGGATGGCAGGGCACCTTGTGCTTTTTGCTGGAGGCTTTGAGAACTTAAAGAGGTGAGATCCAGCAATCTTAGAAAAAGCCTGAGAACTGATTCTCCAGGAAGAAATTCTGAGTGGCAGGGAGATCCCCAGGCTTGCTCTGTGCTGCCATTTCCCCAATGAGAAACTAACACAGGGGGTAACTAACATTCAGCTCCAGGCCATCAAAAAGAATAGAAATGCTTCTAAAATTTTCCAAAGCTTAAAAAAAAATTGCACAGAGTCATTACTACTGCTCCTCTGACCAAAAAAAAAGGTCCAGATTTAGGGACCTGCTCTTTGTAGTTACCATCTCCAGACAGTCCTTGGTGGGACAAATCAACTTACTGCAACAGTTGCTTAGTTTAGGGACCAGATGTAAGTGCTTTTAGGGCACCTCCCTCCTGCTGACCAGCTCACACGGACACAGGTGGAGAGAGGCAGTCACAGAGCGCATACCAACAACCAGCAGCACAGATGCACACACCAACTGTTGTCACTGGGGTTACATATTAATGGTTATTCAGACCTGCACTGACAAACACACTATTTTTGGCTTTTTGCTCATCAGCCGAGGTCCTGAGCTCCTGCTGATCAAGGATCATGAAGGAGACGATGCAGCAAATGAGATTTGTATGCTGAAAGTTGTTCGTGCTTTGAGAGCCTGCCAAAAATAATGCTTCAGAGGGCATGTATAACACTGCCAAAATCAAGCTGATGAATGGCTGTATCATTGAATTTGGATGTAGAATGAGGGTCAAGTTCGGAACAGTCTAGCAATAGGCCATTCATGCAATCTAAGCAGGATGGGATCAGGGCATTTTGTAATCAACACTTATTAAAGACCTGTTTTATTCCAAAGTGCAGTAGAAAGAGGGCAGAGAGAAATTAAGTCTGGGAGGTAGATGACAAGGGAGGTTTAGGGCTGTATCATGCCAGGCTTATCTGATTTTTTGGGAGTTTCCTCTATTAGGCACAATAAAACAAGAAAAGGAAATGCTGATAGTCTCTTCAGAAACCTGTACACATCCAGAAGTGTATTCTGCAACGCTGGTGTTCAGCCTTTTCTTCCAGTAGAATTGCTCATGGTTAATATTAATTCAAAACATGGGAATAAGAAGTCTATAGATTAAATGCTGCATACTATTTTGCCTGAAGATATGAGGAGTTTGAATTTAAAAAATGAGACTTAGCTCTGAAAGCGTACAGCCTTGCATTTCATTTTTTATTGAGGAATTTTATCTCCCTGGGTAACATGCAGGTGGTACAGCGAGAAGCGCATCACTTTTTCCTGTCTAGAGAAAGGTGGTGAAGAAAAGCACAGATCAGGCACAGAGAGTGTCAGGTCTTGACTGAATACCCTTGTCTCTTAGCTTTTGCTTTTCAATTCCATTTGCATTTTTCTCTTTAACCAGTAGGTGCTTTCCCATTGATTTTGCTTGAAAGAGTTTTTTTTTTTATGACAAGTTACTTTGGACTGAAGCCAGTTTTAACCAGTTTTATACTCAAGGACCTTGTGACGAAGAAGAATATCATGTTCAGGTCCATCATGACAACTGCTGAGAAGAAAACTGAGGGCTAACACCAGGGACAATGCTGCCTAAAATAACCACCAACCACAGCTTTGTTAATTGCTATTAGCTCATGAAAAGTGCAATATAATTTCTAGCACATGCGAGCCACAGTGCATGGAGGTGTGCTGGGAATGTCATGGACAGTTCAGTTGAAGTAACTGGAGGTGTGGTAATTGTTGCTGTAACTTTCTGCGGTTTTTGTAACCTCAGTGGTATCTCACACCTCAGTCACGAGCTCTCAGAGTGGCAACAAGCCACTTCCAATCCACAGAAAAAGGCCCAGTCCACGGTGTGGAATTATATCCAGATGGGAACGTAACAGGCAGATGACTCAGAAAACCACTTAATGTAAATTAGTTGTTTGTGCCTAGAAATCTCAAGTGAGAGAGCTCTTGGTGCACATGGCTCAATGGAAGACAGATAACAATAAGAGAACAACAAACGTGTAATTAAATAGAGTTTACAGCTGAGCCTATCTATCCAAAATCACCTGCTCAGTGTTGCCATAATACCTAGTGATGGACAAATCCACCCCATTGTATCTGGACGTACTGGTTTAATAGATATTTGTCAGTTCTACATCTATGCTTAGGTTACTAAATGACTCGTATGAGGCAAATTAAATCTCATGGCAGAATATTACATTAGAAACATTAGCTAAGCCTTATAGACCCGAATAATTGCAGAGCTATTCCAAGTCACGAGTGATGATTTATGCCTATCTTTTTTTTAATTTATTGCCTGCCCCTAAATTGGAGAGCTGCTCTTCAGGAAAAATGTCCCAGTTAAAATAAGAACTGAACTCCAGAAGACAGAGGACTCGGATTCAAGATAGGAAAGAGGGTAATAAGGATTGAAGAGTTGCAAGTGTTATATTAGTTTGCTGTTTGAATTCAGCTCCAGCAGAAATCTTGCCAAGATACCCAATTCTCTTTCCATGCTTATCTCTGGACAGCAGGGCTGGATGCTGTCCATTTCATCCAGACAGAGGTCGGGTTTTGAACCATGCTCTAAATAGTTATCAGTGTCTCCCTCTCCCAACCAACAAGTCTATCTCAGTGATCTCTAAGGTCAAAGCTAGAGTGGGGCAGGACACATAAAGAGCTTTATGTAGCTACACCCTTCTGGATGCCCAGCTCCTGCTCAGGCATCTCATCCTGTGCTCCTGCTCAGGAGCACAAACACTTTGATTCTGGTCAAGGACTTCACCACTTCTCAAGGATTCCTCCTCTTCCTCACCACCACCAGGCATCTGTCCTGTGGGTCTGGACTGAAAGTGTTGCCTGCTTCATTCCCTGATCTCTCTGTGCTTCCTCACACTCTCCCAAACACCCCCTGCCCACTCATTAAGGGTTAAACCATGTTGGTACCAATTGCTGCAGTGCGGATTTGTCCATGTACAAGCACTGATGAAGGGCTCCTCTCTACATTTCCCTGTGAACAAACAGTGGCCATTCAAATGTTTGCTTAAACACAAATGGATTTAAGCCTGGCTGAGCAGGGTCTCTGTGTGCTTAGGCACAAATATTTGATGGGATCTTTCTCATCATTTTCCCAGCTAATTTCTAGCTTTATACTTAACTGATTATCTAATTGATGACTCACTATCATTGCTCACGATCAAGAAACACTGATAGTCTCTAGAGGGAGGTTTATTTCATTCTCCCAGGCCACACTGAGGGTGATGATGTTGCAAAGCCCAGAGGATGAGGGTCGGCCTTCACAGGAGGGAGGAAGAGTAGGTGGCTGTACTTTCATTAATTAGACAAAGAGCTCACATTTTTTTAAAGGTCAGCTCTCTCATCTTCAATTTCCTAGCTACAGTCCAACCAGTGCTTTGAAATGCATTGCTGCTCTAGCTGTAAATAACAAACCCCAAATTTAGGCCAGTTTATGAAGCAGCAGTCAACACTATATGGCATATATATGGCATCTCCTCTTTTGAGACCTGTAAAAAGCAAATTTATCCAAAGAGATGATGCCTTACCACAGGTGTCAGGTTCTCTTAGAATCTGAGATTGGAAGTGAACACCTTGGCAATGGTGAAAAGTGCTTTGTGTTTGAAGAGCAGCAAGTTAAATGTCTAGCCTGCATCCCTTTTTCCTGCTTCAGCTGAGCAGCAGTGCTAAAAAGAGCCCAAAACACCAACAGCTTGCCTGCTTTTGTCAATTCAGGTTGCCCTAATTTATAGGGCTGTATGTGGGAATGTATGAGCAGCTACTGTGGGTGAATGGGGTGAAGAACTCCACCTAGAAAAACTGGAGGGTGTTTTTGGGCTGGTACTGGCTTAGAGGGACATTGGCAAAGGTTGGTTAATGCAGCTGCAAAACACATGGCTCACACATCAGAAAATAGAACTGTGATGCATTTGGAGGAGCCAGCTGGGCTTTATGAATAGGGGAGTGGTAGTTCTGCTGGACAGAGTAAAGCTGTATATGCTGTATATGGATAGTGTGGAAGAAGAGCTACATGGATTGACTTGCCTTCGCCATGGTAGGCAGGCTTGTCTTTGGAATGGTCTAACCTAACCAGCTCCATGGCTTTTTTTGTAGAATTTATCAAACTGAATAATAGAGCAAACATAAATTGAAGGCAAGCATGCTACTTAGTTTATTTACAAAGCTTATAAAAATGCAAAAAATAGAGTAATCAAATTATGTTCTCAAGTAAAAATGAATCAATAGATTAATAGCTTCAAAGTGCTTCCGTAACAAATTAACACAATAAGCAATCAAATCAAATGATGAGGCTGTCACTTTTCCTCTCAGTCCTTGTCACTAATGAAGTTATGCTAACAGAATCAGGGTAAGAGTTGTTTTCAGACCACAAGGGTCTGGCATCCAACCCAAAACACTCCTTTCACATGCCTGGGGTGCAGCACAGGTCACATCAGCTGTTAGGTCTGGACTTTGACCCTTAGCAAGCAAGAATGAGAGAGGTTGACAATACTCCTCTTTCAACGTAAGTAGTACTCAGCTGTCCAGGTGTAAACAGTGATTCTTGCCATGACGTTTTTTTAAAGTCCTGTGGCTGTTTCAGGGAGATGGGTGTCATTACAAGTCCTTCTGTCTATGCACACCATGGTGGCAGCTTTAGAATAGCTTTAGTTCTCAGCAGAACTTCCTGACTGACTCAGCAGCAGGCTGATATCATTTATTTTTATGAAGCTGTGAAAGGTGTTTCTCCTTGAGCTGTACACAAACATTCATTTGTACCTGAGGGAGGAGGGTGGCAGGGGGCAGAGAGAATATACATGGACAAAGTCAACCTGGAAGTGGAGCAATTCAGTGGGGAGCTTGCAGTTGAGTCTGGGAGCTGAGCAAGTGCACCCTGACCTGTGCTGGACCATCCCCAGGAGCCAGGATAGTGCCTACGTGCCCAGGCTGGATCATGCTGAATCCCTGGAGTAGAACTGCTCAGATGCCACTCGATTCACTGCTGCTGACAAATTAACAGGAGGCAATATGGAAAAAATAGAGAGAACTGGAGAACGTGTTGCTCAACAGTGCCCATGTAAATGTCCACTGAGAGGCTGTGCTTTCTGTGACCCCGGTATTCCCTTCCTGAAACAAAACTGAACCCCAGTGAGTGCTGGGGACAAGAAGGGCTGGATTTATCCTCTATAGGGCGATGCTGAGGAAAACATTTCTGGACGTTTCTGTCACCAAAATATCTCACTAGGAGAGCACAAAGGCAGATACTAGTGAGTTTATCAAAAGAAAGAGCTTTCAACCCATCAGGGAGCAACAATGTGCTGTCCAAGGAATATGAAGATAAGCTACTCTAATTTCATGCTGTGTTATTTTATTCCATAAGACAAACTATTACTTGCTTTCATAAATTTATAACGATGACCATACAAATTATGGTTTGATGTCACAGTCAGTCTCTTGGCTTAGCTAGCAGGGGAGAGGAAAAGGTAATTGCAAAATGTACAATGACAATAAAACAGTAAAGCTAGGTGGTTATGTTAGCCATTATTTCTGATGTGTGAATGTTTCCACTACAGCTAATTTTCAAGAGGAAATTGGAAATTTCTTTTAAAGAAAAATCCTTCCTGGAATCCTAATAAGGGCCAGAGGAAATGGATGGTAAAGCCTCATGGCAAGTTGGGTGAGGAGCACAAATGAGCAGTAGCAGGGAAGTTTTCTGGGGTGTCACTTGCTGCTTCCTGAAAGCTTCAAGGAGAAGATGTCAGTCAAAGATCAACTGTGGTGAGAGCAGGCATCAGCCCGGTGGTCCTTGCTGGGGGAGTAGCTGGAATGTTGCAGTCTTCAGATACTCAGTAAATGAACAATGCGAGAGATCAGTTCAACAACTCCTCTGAGCAGACCAGCACCAGCAACAAGAAATTTCTAGCAGACAATGAGAGGAAAGCCCCCACATCAAATCTGTGTGTGTGGTTAGCAGGAGTGCAGTGACCTGCTTCTTTTGGGTATTGTTCTAAAATGTTGGGAAGCCACAGAGGACAACCTCTCTGGCATGGACTTTAGTAACTCTTCAAAGTGAAGATGTGCCGACAGGTTGTGGTACAAAATAAAATGTTCTAGGGCATTCTGACTGTTGAAGTAGGTGCTTGTTTAACATGGCTGGTAATACTGTTATTAAAATAAATATTTGTTGCTAAGATACCCTGTTAGTTCAATAGCCCTGAAATCTAGTTTGTGTCATTAGGCTGGAGGTGCAGATATTTTATAGATATGTCATTGCAGTGATTGCAGGCAGACCTAGGAGGCAGGGAGGGAACTCCTCAAATACTAATAAGAAAATAAAACAGCTGCTAGCAGCAGCTCTGACCTTCAGGGCAAACCTACCCTTGGAAAGCCAGCATCTTGCTGAGTGGGAGGAAGAGCAAGAAGAAAAACAGTGGTAAGAGAGAAAGGAGAAAAGGAGCAGGATGAGCCAAAAGGGAAGGGAGCAAACTGCCTGATAAATGCCACCTCATTTAGGCTTTGTTCACATCAGCCTGTGAGGAGGAGCAGCAGAGGCAGAACCTGGAATAAGAGGGGTGATCTGGCAGCCAGAATTCCTCACCCTTACTACAGGACGTTGAGTCTGCCCCTGGACTTGTCCCATGGGGTGAGGTCCAGTCAGTGGCTGGAGCACCATGGATGTGTACATAGTATTCCTGCACTGTGTCTTCCAGAGTGGACATTGTCCAAGCATAAACAAGTACCCAGATATTAGGTTCTTCATCCAGAGAATGTTTGGGCACTGGCACAGGTTCCCCAGGGTAGTGGTCAAGGCTGCAAGCCCGACAGAACTCAAGAAGTGTTTGGACAGCGCTGTCAGGCACATGGTGGGACTCTTGGAGCTGTCCTATGAAGGGCCAGGAACTAGATTTTGATGGTCCTTGTGGGTCCCTTCCAACTCAGAATATTCTATGACTCTGTGATCTAATTTAGGTCAGCACCAGCCTGCTTCTCGGGTCTCTACCCCATGGTATAAAAACATTTCTTCCAGCCTTCCTAAAGAAAATTCTCTGTCATTTAGAGAGGCAGAAGGCACCCCTAGAAGCTTCCAGATATTAATTCAGCATCTTTGAGCATCTCTGAGCATCTCTCTTTCTCTCCATTGATGATTTAAGAAACGATTAGGAAATGCTGGGTGACTCATTCCACCAGAGGTACTGCTTTTCTGAGGAGGATCAGCAGCTTTTTAGAGAAAAGGCAGTGGCATTAGCTCATCTTTTTCTTCATCTTCCATCTCACCATATAATAAGATAGGGGGTGGAAAATGTGCCTTGAATGAAAACAGCTTTGGCTCAGTGCTTTCCTCAGCCCGAGAAGATCTGGTTCTGTCTGATATGAGAGCATGGAGGGGAGCCAGGGAGGGAGCGTGAGGAATCCTCTGTCCCTCCTGTTGGCAGGGGATCCCTCTGCAATCCTTAAAGGGGTCTAGCTCCCAAAGCTCACAGGAGAGCTAGCAACAGGGAGTCTGAGTCCCATCTGGGAAGCAGCTGGAGGCCCTGTTCCCTGCAATATGTCAGTAATAACAAAAGCAGTCACTGAGCAGGACTCAGGGTGTTTTGGGAAAGGCACTGACTGCCCTTCACTGGAGAAATTTTGCTCTTGCCCCTTCTGCTTCTGGCTCCATCACTCTCACCTTCCATCCAGAGACTGGTCAGGGTAACCAGAGATATTTTTTACATGTTCAGGCATCTTTCAGAACAGGCCCCAGGGTTGCACTCACTGTTCCTGCTCACACAGCTGAGCACCAGAAAAGCCCCAGTCTGTAGATCTCCTTAACAGCAAGTGCAGGAAAGCTTGAAAAACCATCACCTTTCCCTTGCTAGAGACTGACTGAAAAGGGAAAGTACAAAAGAGAAAGCACCAGAGCTGAGTCCTGGTTTCAGCCACAGAAGTCCTGGGGCAATGCTAGCCCACAGAAGAAATTTACCACATGTTCTCCCTACTTTTTGGTGCTTTAGCAGATGATCTTAACATCTCTATTTCTCAAGTCAGTGTATACAATTTCATTACAAAGGGTTTTGTCAGATAGTAACCCTTGCTGTAGCAGTTTAAGATGTTATTGCCTCCAGCTGTTCTGCTCTGTCCCTCTGTTCAAAGTCACAACCTTCTAAGAGTCAGCAGAAGGAGATGTGCACCCACTCACTTCTGCTCCCATTCCCAATCCTGCATATTAAGGCCTCCAGCTAATGCTGTGGATCAAAATTTGGAGTCACCAAAGAAGAGGTGACATTTCCTTCACCTCACATTGCTAAGGGGGCGATAACCTTTGCGACTGGGAGTGAGTGACAGCTGGATCTGGTCACACATTAAAGCAGTTGCTCAAGTTTCTCAAAGCTCATGCATGGCACTCGGAAGCTGTGCTGGCCCTAGAAGGATTTTTCTTGCACAGTAATGCAGGTACAGTGATTTGAGCAACACAGATTGCTCTTGGGTGTGTAGCTGTATCACCATTTCTGCTCTTCATGCTCCTAAAGAAAGCAGAGCTATATTTTATGAGCAAGCCAAACTATCCCAGAGAACACAAACTCTTGCCAGTGTAGCTGGATCTGCACCAGAGGCTTCTGCTGACACAGTTAAGACAGTCAAGGATTATTCTGCTTTTCTCCCCTATCAAACCACCAGGCTAGAAAATATCTGTTGCAAAGAGCAGAATAAAAGCAATCACAATAGTTTGTCTTTTCTGTGGTGCTCCAATTTAAACAAGATCACATGGGCAGCATCCGTGGGTGCAGCTTTACTGCCGAGATCGATTTCAGCGCCCTGAAGAATTTGACCAGTGGTAATCTAGTGTGGCTTTAAAATTAGAAAGCCCAAATACAGCCAGGCTCTGTCTGCATAGCTTCTGCTTTGGTGGCTGGGGCCACCTGCCTGTTTATGTGGGGGCAGAAACCTGTCACAGATGCCCCAGGGCCAGCCTTTGAAAACAAAATATTGGGTGTGCACATGAAGAGGAGCACAGTTACATGTAGCTGCTGTGCTGTCTGCTTGTACAAACATTTTTTACTCATAGAGAAGTGATTCTGGCAGAGTATAAATACTGCCTTAACAGTTCTGAGAGCAGTGCTGAAGAAGAAATACGTGGTTTAGCAGGGATGGCTAGTGAAGCACTTATGTCACCTCCTTGCAGGTGATGGAAATATTGTATTAATACTAACCTATCCTAGGAAATGGAGGCCCTCCATTATTTCCTTGTCCCTGTGCTTTAATAACAAGAGTGGTGAACAATGTGGTGTCCTCTACAGGCTAAGAATCTGTGGACAAATTACTAAAGTCATTAAAGACAAGCAAATAAAATCTTGATCCTACTGACTTCAGTGGGTCCTGGATTTTATTCTATGTTCACAAACTTGCCCGTGTGTATAAAGAAAGTCCTTTTGTACTGTGTTCTGCTCTTGTGTTATAGCTAACTTATTTCCCAGTATTAATGTTTAACATAGATATTTTTTTTCTAAAAAAGTAGTTTTTTAAATGTAGAGCTAATTGATTCCAGCTCTGCCCTGTGTTGCTGGCAACTGAACCATACTTCCTTTGCAGAGGAGTGATGCATGGGGATGTTACTATCTGACCTTGGGACTGGGGGGCAGAGAATCCACTGTGTCATCATTCACCATTCCTGCAGCTGTTCAAAGCAGCCAGCAGCAGTGGAATGTTCCCTCATTCCCCACTGGTGGTAATCTGTGCTCACCTTCCAAAGGATGAAGAACAGCCCATTTTTCTGACCAGTGGAGGTGAGGTTTAAAGAGGTGAGGTTCAAAGATAGTCAATTCCTCATCTTGCTTCTCCTGTAATTCCTTGTCGCTAGAGGACACAGAGATACTCACAAATCTGACTCCACAAAGATGAAGGCTGAAGAACTTTATTTTTTTTACAAAGATCTCATTTATATAGATTCTGAACAATGACCAGGGATTGGAGAACAAGGTTACCACCTCTCCACCCCACTGGCCAGACTAGAAGTCAATCAGTTGACTCTCATCAGAGAGGAATGTGTAAAACACGATTGTTAACAGTACAGACCGTGAGAACTCAGCTACAGAGCTGTAAACATCTCAAAAAGCTCACATAATATAATAACAATTCCTCAGTAGCCTTGGGCATTTCACTTATTGTCCCTTCCCTTTTTCTCATATTTATAAATGGGGAGTAATATTTCTACAGTCTTTCAGCTGTTGTGATGGCTGTTAATTACTGTTCAGGCACTGCTCTGAAATTAAAGTATGGTGCAAGCACTACGTGTAATTTAATTATTGAATTTAAGAAGTGTTTGACTCTATGGGATATTTTTAACTCTTTTTTCTTAGTCTGTATACAAAACATACCTAACTTCTTTCAGTCAAAAAGTCTGTGTTAATGGCAAAAGGTATCTATGACTGGAAGCTGGATGTTATAGGAGTTTGAGACTTTCTGGATGCCTAGAAACCAGAGTAATGTTTGCACCACTTCTATACCCACTGCTGCACCTTCTTTCTTCCTGTCTCCTCCCTTCCTTCCTTTCCACTGAATGGTGTGGTTTTCCCACCAGTTGCTATATCAAATCTGCCTGAAGGTTCTGCCTATCTGGAACCAGCTTGGTCTTGAGATTAACCTGCCCTCACTCTTACCTTCAAAACTCATTAAATTCCTGTCTTCTAAACTCATAACAATTTCTCAATTTCTTTTCAAGCTAAGAAAAATAAATTCTGGTTTTTTGGTTTTTTTTTTTTTTTAATGATTTATGACTGCAAATCTCTGGGGCTTTGGCTGAACTCTATGTGGAGAGCTCAAACAGATAGTTTGTGTATTGTCAGATATGTCATGGTTTGGCTGAATGGATGTTGCTTGGTCTCTATCTGTCTTCACTGACCCATGGCATGGATTTGGTGTGTGTGCGCGTGCTCACGGAAAGAGGCAGAGAGCTGCAGTTCCCCCAGTTTTATCCTGCTCCCTCAGGAGCTTTGAGAAAAATCAGTGCCTGTGCTGCAGAGACCATGGGAAGCACCACTGAGGGAACTGTATTTATTGTGTTCCCCATTGTCATTATACTACATCCTCTGCTAGATGTGTGCTGGGTCATTTCCATGGTCTAGAGAAGAGCAGTACTCTGTGAAGAATTCAGAAGGACCTCATTCCCCAGCAGACAGGGGTCCTAATATTTGTAGCCAGTTAAAAGGAAAAAAACAAAACAAACAACCTTATACTCCAAACGTCATGAGGAGGATTTAGGGGAATGGATGAGAGTTGCATGCTCAGCTGCTCATCTTTAAAACCTGATAGGATCAATGTTCAGACAGCAAAAGGTTGTAATAAATTTCTCTGCTGGATAGTTCTCTTCTACAGACAGTTTAGGTGAATCTACAGAGGCTAACTCAAGAAATGCCCGTAATTCCTCAAATTCTCCAATCTGTGCACTGCCAGTAACTCCATTCTGAGAGCACTGGGTAATATCTGAAAGGCTCAGTGAGCACCCCCTGCCAGACAGATAGCACAGTGCTGCAAATGAATCTGAGGAAATGGAGACCAGTGTGTTTATACCAGAGTGGAGGGAGGACCAGGAGTCTCCTCAGGCTCTCTCGTAACCCAGCTGTTGCCCCTGAGATTGCCCTCAGGGGAGGCACGATGCAGGATGCTGTAAAGCCATGGCCTCAGGCAGTATCTTTTTCCAGACGAGCTGTAGGAAGAAAATAGAAATGTAACAAGTTAGGGAGCAACACAAAGCCATCAACCAGCTCCTCTGGCCTATTCCCTGAGGAAGAGGCCAGAGAGGCAGATCCAGACAAATGACCATTGCTCCACCCTTGTCTTGATTTATGCACAAAGAGAAAAGTCAGGTATTTTCTGTGGGGGGAAATAAACAAACAAACAAACAAACAAACAAACAAACAAACAAACAATATTTTTTTGTTGTTCCAGAAAAGCCAAAATACCTGGAAAGGGCTTTCTTCTCTCCACTTCTGAGCAGGGTGAGAATGGCAAGACTGGGGGGAGGAAAAGCCTTCAAGTATATAGGAGCAAAAATGAAGAGAGCTGATGGCAGCTAGCATGGCTCTAAGCTTGCTAGGAGAAATGCATAGAAAAGACAAGAGCAAATTAGGAGACAGAAATAGCTGTATACTGTACCCAGCAGCTACAGAAAAAACCCCAATACTTTGAAACAGTACAGCTCCTGTCTTGCTGGTAAGATGAAACCAAACAAAAATGAAGGAATAACCTGTTGAGAAGAGGGTGTCTTGGACAGCATTGAATATTTTCTTGGTATGACAGTTACTGTGTTGAGTCTTGAGGTATGAATCATGCTGCAGTAGGACAAATAGTTAAATGGATTTGAATAATTAAGAACATCGGAACAGAAAGGAAGGAGTGCTGGAGACTGAAAAATGGGAAATTGTCATTCCACAGAGAAAAGGGTTTGAGTAACAGTGAGAACACTTTATACATTCCCAGCATTTCCATGCAGCAGCTCCAACAGTAATGTAGTAATCAGTTAGAGCCAGGGTGCATTTGAGCTGTTACAAAATACATGGTTTGACTTGGTTCCATACCACAGCTCTTCTTCTATTGCTGTTATGGTTTTCCATCAGTATATAATACTCTGCCTAACTGTGTTTTAATAGCACACTATGGGCAGCTCTCTGCTCTGCTGAAAACAAAATACTTAAACAAAGAAATGTGAATTTTTAACCCATTCATATTTTATGGCTAAGTTTATTGAAATTTTTATAGCACTCCAATAGTTTTCTGCAGAGGTCACAGTGGCCTTTTGCTAATAGGCAGTAAAACAAGTTGGTCCATTGTAATATGGACCCATCTTCCAAAGTCTGAAATGTGGCAGCTGAGAGGTAGAAAGGGATCCAACACCAGGGACTTTCCCAGAGACTTTAGTGGGGGGTCAGACATTAATTATTTGTAACACAGGCAGACATGTGCAGTGGTTACTGCTTCAGCTTCATACTGGTGCCTGAGTGGACTCATTCTCTGTCTGCCCTCAGCCCCAGCTGAGTTCAGCACCACACAGAGATGGATTCATGGGTCATTCCAGCTGGAGCACACTGTCCAGCCCACTTCCCAGACAACTCTGGACTGCTTTCTAGCACTGAGCATGTAGAGGCTACACATGAAGAAAAATAAAGCCATTCATCGCTGGCATGCTGAGGAAGTTTGGAAGACAAGCCCTCTGACTCTGGCTGCTCTGCCACTGCCATGGCAGAGCCACCAGCCTGTTCCAGCTCCTGCACAGCTGCTGATGCAAATGCCCAGCAACAAGGGTACCAAAAGCTATCATTAGCAGCACTTAAACACAGCAGTTCGGAAGGAGCATAGGGAAACACAAAACCTCTGATTGCAGGGAGCTGGGATAAAGTTCCAGCATTCTGGGAGAAAGCAAAACCTGTGCTCCAATATCCCTTCTCAGAACAAGTCAGGCTTTCAGCTGCTGTGGTGACATGTGGCTGAGGATGCCATTAATAGAGAGGGTGTGACATCTCACTAAAGTCTCATTTCCAGGCTGAGCATGACTAGGTGAGCCTGTCATCTGCAGTTAAACAGGATCCAAGCAAGACTCTGTGTCAGGGTATGTTCCTGGATGGCACAGTCATGGAAGTGAGCACCTGTCAGCTGTGCACATTTGGGGAATGTGGCAGCAGGTCCTTGTCAGCCGAGGGGACGCGTGACAGGACATCAAACTGTGATGCTGTAGACATGCCTGTAGGATGACTGAGAAGGGATGTCCATAGACAAACTTGGCACATTCCAATTCAGGACAGGGCCAGACTTGTATCAAATCATGTGATGCCTCATTTAAAATAATTTTTAACCAATTTTTTAGTTCTTGGTAAACCTGAACTTCTGGTTTATGTGGATGTAGCTATATTTTTGCAAGACAGAAATTGCCCCTCCTATCTTCCTTGGGATTTCCATTTTGTACTGATAAATGCGAAGCAAAATCTCATTAGTGCCTTCTGAAAATTGTTCACAGAGTTGTGGTTTCCATCGGAGCAGCTGATTTTGCATTCCAGCACAGGGGCTTGGCACAGCAATTCACACCACTTCCAAGATGATTTGCCTGTCAGGCACCCATGTAAATGGCATCGTGTCATGATAAGCAACTCTGTCCTCATTATCCTCTCTTAAAAGCCTAACCCCCTTTCTGATTACTTCAGGAGGAGAAGATAAGGGCCCTGTCATTTCACATTGCTCAGTGCTTTCCATTACAAAAGACCATCATGACGTTTCACCTGAAACTTTCATATATTCAGTGTTTTGCTGTGGGGTGAGGGGAGCTGGATTTTCAGCAGCAGCAAAGCCTTTTGGCTGAAAGAATGAAATTCTTGTTAGGTTTTTGTGAAGAAGTATATTGTTCCCAAAATATCACCTTAATTTTGATCTTTGGGAAAGACTTGCTTCCTTGCCAGCCATCAGCTTTCTGTGGATAGGCTGTGGCTGTAGCAAAACCACTCATCTTACTCCTCTTGGGAGGCCTCAGTATCTCTGCTGAAGCAATCAGTGGTGAGAAGCGAAACAGGTCAGGGGCCTTCCCTCTCCCTGTACAATCATACATCATTCTGAACCCTGCACACAGCAGCATGTGTGCAGCCATCTTTTTCTAGGGCACCATGTTCAAGAGCGGCATTGCCCTTCCTCATTCCCACACTGCAGGGCCCTCCTGTCTCCAGGAGGTGAGCAAGGAGCCAGCTGAGCACGGCTCTCCTGGGTATATCCATTCCCCAGCCTGGAGGGGACACTCAGTTCTGTTGTCCAAAGACAGCTTGTGCTGTTTCAGACACCCTCTCCTCTCCTGCAGAATTCTCAGGGGCTGAAGGAAAAGCAGGAGAGCCACAGCCTCCTGGAGAGGTGGCTGGAGAGCAAATGGGGCTCCCTAGAGTGTGTAAGACAGCACCAGAAGTCCATGGTTAGGGAACAAGTTCAGATGCTCCTCTTTATCTCCACTTTCAGACACTTAAGCACCCATACCCAGTACAGGTACTTGCAGGTGCAGTGAATGTCTCAGCTCCTGTTACTGTCACTGGAGAGCCATTTAGTAGGACCTGCAGAGCTGTGAATTCACCAGATATCTCATTTTGGGGAAGTCCTGTAGACCCCAATGACTACAGTGGCAGGTTAGGTAAGTGTTTCACGTGTAGACAGCTACTCCAGCAACACACAGATTTTGGGGTCTGGAGCCAAATCTTCATGTTCAGTGTTATTTTCCTCTGTGTCTGTGTCTGGAGTTCAGGTCCTTTTCACAATGACAGCAGGTTGCTAGAGTTACATATAATTTGTTCATCATTTTCCACTCCAGGGGAAAAAGTGGAGAATTAAATTTAAAAACAGAAGCATGCAAAAAATTTATGCTAAGGAACAAGTTGCAAAGTCAGATACTTGAAAATTAAAAGTTCTGAATGTAGAAGTCATTCTGCAAAACCTAATTCAGTTATCTTGTGAATACATTGCAATTTTCTACATTTTACAGCATTTTTTTTCCATATCCGCCTCTCTTCATTTTGCATTTCAAATTACTTTCCTCCAATGCTTAATGATACATTATTAATATAAACATAGCAATACAAATGTATTACAAATATCTCTGTACAAAAATTGTATTTATTTAGGCTGCATAGTCAAGCACTTGAAAGCCAGGAAATGCCAGATGTACGCACTACAAGCACAGCGAGATACATTCTCTATCCCAGAAATCTTATGAATCAAATTAACACAAGGTGAACCATCTGCCACGGGGATAGGATGGGAAGATAAAAATAATAGTGACCAGGACATGTTGTATAACCTAGGTATGAGCACTGAGAGAAAATGAGTGATTTCCTTTGTTTTCTTCTAAGTGGTTTCAAGAGACCTATTGGCCCTGATGCTGTTGACATTCCTGGAATAATATTCTGCATATTGCACATATCCCTGGATCTTCTGAAATGGCATCATCAGAAGTGCCTGTGGGGGCTCAGAGATGCCTTCCTCCAATACTTGTTATCAGACACGTTCCTGGTACTAGGAATTTGCAGTACTAATGGGAGTTCATCTAGCAAAAGTGCTGCAAGTAAGAAGAAAAGGATATTTCATGTTACAGAACATGACTCTGGGCTCCAGGGTAAGGGTAGCCCACCCTGAGCCCAGTGTCCTGAAAAGCCAGGACCTTGCAGTGCAAATCCTGCCCTGATGGCCTCACATTACTGGGAGCTGGCACATACTTGGATTAACCTTCTTCTTCACTTTCAGTGTTATTTTCAGGGGGGGATATCTGAGCATGGGTGTGTGCAGCAATACTGAGCATTGTATGCAGAGCTGTGATCCCATTCTTTGGGTCTTTGTGTCTGGGTACTTCCTGCTGGCTCTAGTGACAGACAATGACACTGACACTGCCTGATGTCTAATGGGATACTTTAGACATGGAGGGCAGAGAAAGGAGGAGATAAAATAGAAGGTTCTCAATTTGATAAAATTAGGTTCTCAATTTGATCTCCTTCCCAGTTGTTCCACCAGATCATTACATCTGATACAATTCCTGGTCTCTGTGTGATGTCTCTGTTTTTATGCTCATGAGAAAATGTCTCGACCATGGGAATGTAGAAAGAGACAATAATGTGGTTCCATGGCCCTTTTGACAGACGGGCTGCAGGCCACTCCTTTGCCCCAAATGCGTCTTTCTGCAGCAGGCTCTGTAGAGCATCCCGAGCTGCTCTGTGCTACAGGGTTCTGGTGAAGGGAGGCTCCTGAAGAGCGCTGGCTCTTCAAAAACTGTCTGGACTACTGGTTCACCAACCTGCCTGCTAATTTCATATTCAGATTCGTGCCTTTTCTGTGGGATCCAGGGGGATTTCCCAGCTTCTGGATCTGTGTTCGTGCCTTCTTCCCACTTCCAGACCCGAGGCTGAATCACGACTCGGATATTTGTCAGCCCCCCTGTCTCCACATTCCAAAAGCCTGCATGAGCTGCCCAGAGAAAGAGCAGTGACACACTTTCCCTGTGTTTCCCTCTGGAAGAAGAGGAGAGCAGGCCTGCAGGGCCAGCCTGGCCTGTGCCACCTGAGTAGGCCCCTGTCATGAGCGCTTCAAACTCTGCGCAATCTGTTCTCAACTTCTGGTGTGCCAGATGATTCATAACACAGAGGAGAGGAATAACTGAATATAAATGGCAACTCTCACCATGCTGCTATTAATCATCTCGGAATTGTTGTCCCAGCACACTCCTCCCACCGGCTGATACCCCTCCAGTGTTTGTGTCTCCTGGGCTTGTGCAGCAGAGCGGGGCTAAACACGGGCGAAGGCACGTCCCTGCGCATTTGCAGTTCTCCTGATAACCAGTGTTCTCGCTTGTTACTCCTGCAATCTCCTCAATCCCCTCCCCACCCACGTGCCTGCCATCTGTTTCAGGCTTTTTGGTGGTGTTGCTGTGCCCATGTGAGGACAACTGCACACAGCCCACCCTCAGAGATGTGTCAAATGCTGCTTTCTCTCCAGTCTAGGAGGAGGAACTGTGGGAAGGGTGTGGAGATCTTCCCTTTCCCGGTTTCTGAGACTTTTGAAAAAAATATTTTTTCTGTAATGATCACAACAAAATGCTATTTTTCTTCCCTTTATACACACTTGAAAGCATACCCCTGGCCCTGATGTTTCTTTGGAGCATGCAGTTTGTTCCTAGTACTCTTTGCTGTTCTTAGTATTGATGATTATAGTGTTTCCCAAGTTTCCTTGGTCCAGTAGGTGGAAAAACCCCACCATTTCTCTGACCTTTAGAAAGGCTTTTCTTAGCTATCAGCATAACTCAATGTGCAAGATGTAAAAAGGGGTGGAAGAAGATACGTCTGTGCTGGTTTGTAAAAGTGGGGTCAGGTGGGTGGAAGAAGCAAATTAATTGAATAGAGAGGTGTGAATTTATCTTCTTTATGCTGTTTCTTGTATGTATTCCACCCCGTCTCTTGGCTTGCACAGGAACAGGCAAGTCCACACCCTACGTGGTGCCATTGGCACTAGAAGGTTCTCTGAAATCTTTAATTACACTAACGATTTCAACCTGAGTTACCAAACAGAGAGTTCTGTAGCTGGGGCATTTCTGTCTAGCTTAATTGGCACTTCTTTTAAAACCACCCCTAAGCCATCCCCAAAATGTCATTAGTTAAAAATGGGATTTTTCTGTGTTTGGCACAAAAGTGGAGGAAGGCATGTTCTCACTGCAGGTGTGCTGGAGCTCCCCTGTGGTGCCTTCCATGACATCACTCACCAGGAAACTGCACATCACACAGCAAAAGGCTACATCAGTGTCAGTGCTGAAGCAGAAATGGAAGGGGAAGGAAGAAACAGCTTTCTTTTTAAACGTGTGTACAGCTCCACTGGCTAAAATGACTTTAGAAAAAAAAATGCAGACAAATTCCCTTCCTTGTGAGGCTGAGTCAGAGGAATCGCTAAGATAATTAGTCTGAAAGTTCAGAATTTGAATTACAAAATGAATAGAATATGTCCTGGAGACTTCACGATGGAAATATTTTCCTAAAAGTGCTAATAACATATTTACCATTGCTTTCTATCCAGGCCAAAGAAAAGTGAAGGGCTCAAAAAGAGGGAATGAGAATAGAAGGCTAAACGCTTTTGTGTGATGTAATGTTGTGATGCCTCTCTTGGCTGCCAACAAAACCAACACTTTGAGTTTTGGCTGATAATTCAACTGGGAGAATTTCAAAGCAGTTTACTGATTAGCAGAAGAATAACTGAAGCCTAGACAGCAACACAGACTAAGCAGAACAATAGAGGGAGAAGATCTCCGCAAGAAAACACTCTGCATCTCACTGGCAATCAATTGAGTGTCTGGAGTACAGCAGCCTGATCCTTTACCTTTGCAGCCACCACACCCAAGAAACACAAGATTCAGGAAAATGAGACAAGATGTGGACTGGGCAGATCATTCCCATCCCATCTTTCCTGGGGTTGCTTGGAAGTGGACCTTTCTCTGCCTCCTGAACTGATGTTGCAAAGCAGCAAAGCATGTTGTTATCCTTTTGTGATACCTCCTCATTATACACCTGTGATACCTCACATGTATTTTGAGATATACTTTATGTATTTATGAATTTATACCTGTATTTGTTTTGCTCACATCATCCTCATCCTTGATCATTTCTACCTACAAACTGGTTGTGCCCCCATGGCTCCCTGACTGCCTGGCTAAAAGTCCTCAGGTGCAATTGTTTGTGAGAAATGTTTTTGTGGAGAAAACCTGTCCTGCATGGGAGGGGAGGAGGGAAGGAGGACAATATAATATATTTCCTCTTTTGTTGCTTTTGCAACCCATGGGTCATTGTTAAGGTATGTGATTTAGTTTCCCTTTATATAAGTTGACAGTGTCCAGAATAGAAGGTGTGTTTATGATAGAGTTGGAGATGCTGGAAGCGTGAGAGACTTAGTGGTCTCTAAGACTGTCTCTTGAGACAGCATTCTTAAAAATCCATTGTTCTTTCCAGGTATTTGTAACAACTAGTGAGCCTTCTGCTCTATCTTAAAAAAAAAAAAAAAAAAAAAAAAAAAAAAAAAAAAAAAGGTCTGAGATATTTTCTTTACTTCCCTTCCTAGAGGTAAAAGTGGCAATAGGAGACCCAGGCTGCTTTCAGCTCATGCCTAATATGGGAAAAATCAGACAGCTCCAGAGGTTTCACCAGAGCAGTTTTCTCTCAGCTCTAATCAGTAAGAATGAGAAAATAAGATATTTGCTGCTGCCTGCTGGGTCCATCATTTTTCTTAGTTAGTGGACCACAATATTTGTGTTCATAGCACAAGAATGCAGCCAACAGATCCTAGACAAACCATATATTTCTGGGGTTTAGCAACCCATAAAAGTGGAGCGTAGCTTCTGATTTATCTCAGCAAATGGCTCCAACTGTTCTCAGGAACATATTTTTTTCATCAAAGGAGGTGTTCCCTAGTTTAAGTCTTGATTTGGATCTCCTTGCCCAGGGATATATTTACAGAACTACTTATAAAATATTATCCACTTCATAAATGCATTTTGAATGCTTTGTTCAAGCAGTGATTCTCCTGAAATCATTGTTTCTTCCCAAAGGAAACTAGCAGGATTATTAGTAATTGCTGGATTATCAAACTATGCACAACCTCATTTTCTGGCCTAAGCACATGACTGGAGTTTCATAAATGCTCAGTCACGTGCATTATTCTACTATACTGACCTGAAGAGACCACCAAGGAGAAGGTAAATGACCCACAGAGGGACAGAAAAATATTTACATTCCTGAATGATCTGGGACTTCACTTGCTTGCAGCCTGTGATGTTGTTTATTTCGTGTGTGAATGCAAGGGATGCCTGGCCCCTGTGTACCACGAAATATTGATAAGAGAATGATGACAAGCAGTGATGTTAGAAATACCTGACATTTATCTTGGCTTGGTTTTAAATAGTGGAGTCAACTTTTACTCATCTGCAACCATCCAGCACAGCTATTTTATGGTCCTTCCCTTCTTCCTCTCTCACCAACCTTCTCTTTTTTGCCTCTGAAAGCCTAAATCCTGGTCTGACACAGAGATGAAAAATCTTCAGGCTGGTCTCCATCAGAACAAAAATCTACTCGTCTTCATAGGCCTCCATAAATCACTTGATAGCCTTCTTCCTTCCAGAAAGGAAATCGAAAGAGGAGCGTGACAGATAAATATTTTTGATGGTTTAACACTTAGTTTTAACCAATAGGTGAATGTACTGGAAAGACAAGGCAGAGATATATTAGAGGGAATCTTTTCCTTCAAACTGAATTTTTTACTGGTACACATGGCTTTCATTAAAATATTTGCAAAAGATATTAAAATATTCCATTCTTGCCTTTTTTGCTACAGTTTTTATGTTACACTGTTATTTTACATAAATGCAAAATGAAGTCTAATTTAATGAGCCCAAAGGAAACAATTTGACTTTAGCCTTTGAATGTTTGCCCCCATTAAAAAAAAAAAAAAAACAAATAAAAAAATCAGTGCAAGTCACTTTTATTATGATTCAGAAGGAAACCAAATTTTATTGGTTTGGTTTTTTTTTTTTCCCTTTGTTGGCAGTCCATATGTAGGTTAAAAAACGAGGAGAGATGCTTTGCCCTTGCCTAGGGGTGGGTAAACTGCCTAAAATTTCCTTCTGGGAGACTTATTTGACTCCCTGCAGGAAGATAGAAACACAAATGATATATGACTAAACTATTTCATGGCTTATGACTTTTATCAGCATGTAAGATGAGAGACAGTGAGTGGCTCTTTCAAACGTTCACAGTGAAAGTGTTCATTTGGACATATTACCAAAAAATAAGCGCTGAGAAAGAGATGGGAATGTGGCAGAGAGAGGCAGAGCCTGGGATGTGACCAGTGTGGGAATGAGTCACCTGAAGCTTCACTGGGGGATGTGGTGCAGACTTACTTTGTGACCCAAGGAAAGCAATTTGTGCGTTTTCAAAGCAGCCATTAACTTCAGGAGACCAAATTGAAACAGTGTGAGAGGGATTTCTCTCACTGGAGATGTCTGCAGGTGGGCTGGTCACAAATCTCCTGCCTCCAGCTAGGAGAAAGCAGTAACTGCGCTTAAGAGATTTACTTCTTGGACTGCTTCAGGTGTTCACCAGGACAAAATGCATCTCTCAGAAATGCTTGTTTCCACCCCCAGCCTACACGGGGACCCACATGGCTCACCTATGCCCAGCTCAGCACTGCAGGGTCTGGAGAGGTAAGAAGCTGCAGCACCTGCCCCGCAGCATCTTGTTTGATGCAGCTGCTGAGTGGTTGCAAACCCCCTAACCTCAGGTGACACCTGTACAATTGGTGTTTTGGAAGCAAAACCATTTTCTTGTGATCTAGTACATGGATCTTGTTAAAAAAAAAAAAAAAAAAAAAAAAAAAAAAAAAAAAAAAAATCTAGCAGCCTGGATTTTTTTTTTCCCTTAAGGGAAAATATCCTCTCAGGTTCATGCTGCTTCTGCTTCAAGATCCTTTAGTGACAGACCCAAAATAAAAAAAAAAAAAAAAAAAAGAAGAAAGTGATGAATGTGCTATTAGGAAATCACAGACGCTGTTAAGGGCCTCAACCATTGTGCCCTTAATCAAATTCCTTAATCAAAAATTACTTTGTTTTTAGAATTACAGCCAGGGGCAAGTAGGATCAGCATCTAATGATGATCTTCAGTCTGGCAGTTTCTGTGTCTTCCAAGTTATTACTTCTTGTATTCATGCATAGCCGTAAAACTGCTACAGGTCTTAAATAAGGAACAAGAATCCCTAAAATGTTATAAGGTGTCAGAACAGAGAAGTAGAGGACAGAGGAAATTCAGACAACACTCCCTACCCATTCTACCTATCTTTCCTGGAATATAAGAATCTTGAGAAGATTAAAGAGAAACTTCTTAGTATTCAAACAGCAATCCATTATCCTAATGTGTATCCCAAGCCAAAATCACCTCTCATGTAAGTGATTGGAAGACTCATGAAGTCAAGAAATTCCTAGAATCAGGCTTATGCCTGAATTTTTCTTCCTATGTTATATGGGGAAGCTCATATGTGGGGTTTTTTTGTTTGTTTGTTTTTTTCCCCTAGGAGTGAAAATACCGTTTACAACCAGGATGTGATGCATCCCTTCACAAATAATAAACAAATTCCCTGTGACAGAAGCTCAGCCTCACCAAACTGAGCTCTGTGCAGCACTCAAAAGAAAAAGAATAAAAAACCTCCAACAGCCCTAACACAAGCTGGGATGAGCACGATGTGTACCTGACTTCTGGTTTGAATTCAGCAGGCTCCTCTCTTCTAACAGAACAAACGGATCTTGCTTCCCCAAGCATATGGTAGCAACACATGTAATTTACATCCCATATGGGATCTTTTTCAGGCAACCATCCGACTATAAAATGTCACAAGAAGTCAGTTTAGATCCCCATTATTGAGTGCAGACACTTAGCATTCCCTTTTGTAGCACTGTCCACACCTCCAGGAGAGGGGCTTTTATTATAATTTTTATTTGTGCTGCATTAGTACCTGCAAGTTAGAGAGCACTGCAATGCCTCTGCCATCATGCTGTGAGAAATGTGAAATGTAGGATTCCTTCAGATGCCCGTGGACTAATTTAGCCACAGATGAAACCAGTTGGAGTGACACATAATGAGAAAGAACGAGACAGGAAAAACAACGGTGCATGGTTATTGCATAGCACATTTTATCACTTGGACTTAAAGCACTGGGAAAAGAGGGTAAGCAAAATTATCCCTGTTTCAAAGGTGGGGAAACAGAGGCATGAGCAGGTGACTTGTCAGAGCATGCCAAGGCAGTGACAGAGCTGGCATCAAAACCCCAGTCACAGGCCAGCCCTTCACACACTTTCACACTGCCTCCTCCTCCTCACAGACTCGGGTCCCATTTAAAGAGATCACGTAATGCCTATGAATAGCTCAGCCACACACATGTAAATGTGGGGGCAAAACACCACACAGAATAGGGCTTTTCATCTCCTGGCTGCCTGTGCCAGTGTGCTTAATTGGCACTGCTGTGTAGGCAGCACAATGAAAATGCCTGCAAAATGCAGATTTTTAAAGACTGGTATCAGAAAGGGCCCCCTTTCCACGAGAGAAGAGCATGTGTGCACTCAGTGGGAAACTGGATAGCCAGGCAAATGGGGCTGGGATTTCTGGCATTGCAGAGGGTGGAAATCAACAGGGCAGCAAAGTCAATAAATGGTCAGAAATCTGGAACAGGAAAAGAGAATATTTGTGCTTGGTATATTTATGAGGGACAGAGCAGGGAAGGAAATTGCTTTATCAGTGCACATGCATTAGATTTAATTGTTTTCATACTAGGAAGGCCAAGAAGGAAAGGATCACAGTAGACTATTACAACTATCATGTTGGGCGCAGTAACTCAGGCTGCGGAAATTCATCTTACAGTGGACCTGAAAGACAGGGAGAGTGGTCAATGAGAGACCTCCGAGGTCGAGAAGAGCGGTGATGACTAAGGAAAGGGAAGGAAGGTGCAAAGGATGTTGATGTTTTAGCCTAGAAAGATTACTTCGAGGTTAATGAATTGCTCTTATAAGCTCATAAGAGGATGTGGCTGGAATGCAGAGAGGATGAGCAACGTACTGGGAGATTCTCGTTTCAAAGGGAGCAAGAACAGAGGAAGCATTAAAGGAATAAACAGAGAAGTAAAAAGAGGTCTTGAGAGGGACAGGACTGCCAAAACCACAGAAAGAAAAGGTTTCAGCAAGAGGATGAAACTGATGTCACCAAAGCCAGTAAGGAGGTTTAGGACCTAAAGATATGGACTAGCTGGGAAAGAAGGAACGACACAACTCTGTGCCACTCACCAAAAAATGCACAAGCAGTGGACCACTGTTCATCCCATTTCATTTACCCTTGCCCAAGAGCACAGGAGAGAATTTCAGTTGTGTGGCAAAAACCTTGTCTTGAAGGATCTTACCTCTTTTTGTTGACCAACCTTACATCATGTCCTTCATCCATCCTGACAGTGACACCACTGTTAACACCACTGGCTTGACATGGCAGTGCCGTGAAATCCAGATAATTGTACCACGAAAACCCGAGTGTTTCACAGCGCATCACATAGCCGGCCTCCAGCCAGTAATTTGCCTGCAATATTGTCCCTGCAAGAGTTTGCAAAATCCGAAGAACTTGGTCTGGACAAGAAAATGTTCAGTGCAATGCTTGAATTTCCTGCAGTCATTAATCTGATGTTTCTCTTTTACCTCTTCTAGTTATCCTGGTCCTATTTAATGAGACTCTTTATTAAGTCATTCTAGGCTTTAAGTTTGCATGCAGCAAGATTTTGATGAATGTTTTCAATAAAATTTCTTTGGTTTAGTCAGGCAACTTCCCCACTGCCAAACACCTACGCCCAGCCTGTTGTCCTTCCATTTAGTCCAGTGAACCAGGTCAAACCCCAGTCAAAGCTTCATTCTTGGGAGGCTCACTCTGGGCTATAAAACTGATAATGACACGAGCACAGTGAGCCCAGTGCTCAGACACAGTAATTGCTCAACAGTCCATAAGAGAAACAATCACAGTATATAGATAGCAGCCAGCACAGGGAGACCAGAGAGTCCAGAAAAACAAACATATTGTTCTCCAAAGGAGACCTCTAGTTAACTTCTCCCTGCCTTCGTCTAGACTGGAATTAACCTTATGAGTTCAGGTAATTATTCTCTGCCCTGACTCTTGTGCGAGTGGCTTCAGAGCCATCTCCCTGCTGTCTCCAGAAACAGCAGTCCACAAGGACATTTCAGATATTAATTGGAAGGGAAAGGTTTGCCAAAGGTCAGTTCAAGTGGAAGAAAAGCCCCTTTCATTGTGGCTGGGGGGAGAGCAGAAAAAATAAGAATCTCAAGGGAGGCACAGCCAGCCTTTGTGATTTATTTGCTAGAAGGCAGGTGAGAAGCACTGAATCATTCCCCTCTTATTATTTTTGCCCAGCCTTTACCAACTTAACACATTTCTTAGCCAGGACATAGATCACCTCGGCGCAGTTCTCAAGACTGTCTTTTTTCCCCAACATTTATGCACACACATGATAAATCACTCTACTTATGACTTTGTGTGGATTAGTGCACAGAAATGTTTAAATCAATGTTTGGAGTGGCTCATCTCACTTGCTGATGGCCAGCTCCCAGTTTAATGCAAAATGGCATTCAGAGACCAGAAGGGCATTCCCCTAGTATTTCACATGAAATCACAATGCCATTGGGGATGCAGAGACTGAAGTTTGAAAAGAATAACGATGGGAAATTATGAAGGACACATCGAGGCCTCCTGACAGTCCAAGGCAGATGCAGGAAATACGTCATATATTATTTCAGCAAGGTCTTCTGCCACACTGGACATCTACCTCTTTGCTGTGCAGGCGTTTCTCTGTAGATCCAGACATCTCTGGCAGCTCTCATTCTGTTCCAGAATTTGTCCTCTCAGATAAATGTAGGATTGCTTTACTCTTATTTTTGTGGTTACAGACAATATATGACATAAATGGAGCATCGCATTGCATTCATTATTTAAGAGTGGGAGTGGTATTTTGTAAAAAAATTCTCATTTCAGGCCTTTGTTCCTCCCTGGCTTGTGTTCCTGGGTCCTGGTAAGCTGGAAGATGCATTGGGAATTCTAGGACTGAGAGAAGGGGATGGGCAGATGAATTTGATAATTCTGACTGTGCTGAAAGTCTCAGAAAAACGGAATGAAGATCCTGGCTACAGGACAGTCAGCTGCCAAGCACCTGAGTGCCAAACACTGGAGGTGGCTCCAGGGTGTTCAGACCACAAGCCCAGGTTTTCAGGCAGCCATGGTCTCAGAGGCTTGGGATAAGAGGATCCCCAAAGCTGGATCCCTGTCCCCTTATCAGGTAAACACCTGGGTTAAAGGACACGTATTGTCTTTGGTAGCCTGCTGAAAAAACTCAAAGAAAAGAAAAAATTCTTGAAAAAAACTGTCGGGGGCTTACCCCAACATTGAGGTGGCTTCAGGGTCCTTTGCTCCCCTGCACAGCTCTGAGCCGAGCCGAAGGAAGAGACGGAGTTCTCAGGTTTAGATTTCTCAAGGTTGCATACTTCGTTTATTGTTTCTTATCTTACAATTTTCTTGGAGTCCGACAAGATGTTCGCAGCTGCATGGATTCCTCACGTCTCCCCCCGAGCTGGGCTGTCCTTATCTTTTATACTAATTACTACGTATTTCTTATTTACTATTTCTTACCAATGTCTATCACTATTACTAAAAAGGTCATCTTTACTTTGACCCAATCCTCACTAACTACTTTGTGCCACGTCAATGCAGCAATGGAGTGAGGGAAGAAGAAGGAGAAGAAGAAGGAGACAACGCCCCAGATTCTCCATCTTGTCCCCATTCACTTCAATGCTATGAACCTAAAACTATTATTTTCTCATTCTGTGATAAGCTAAACTACTATTTCTCACATTCTTGTGGCCTGTAAACCTTCCCTCAGTGTAGGAAGTTTTTCCCATGGACTGAAATCAAAGCCAGTGTCTCTCTGAGCTCTGGGCTGGGGTCCCAGACCCCCCTGCCCAGGTCCCTGACCCTCCAGGGCAACCAAAGGAATGCCCTGGACTCCAACAAAAAACCTGAGCTCTACTCTCAAAAACTGGCTCGGCAAAGTGTTTTTATACTGTCACAACTGCAGCTGGAAGAACTGCCTCCTGTTTCTGCAGAAGTTTTGCTGCAAAGAGTGTTCTCCTGCTTAAGCATTTCCTTAAGTATGTCCTGTGTCTGCCTCTGCAAATAGCCACTGTAATACAAATTCTCCATATTCATCCTGGAATCAAAAAACCAGGCAGTCTGTGAGCAGTGGCTCCCCAAAAACTGGTTGAAAAGAGGACTGCTGCAAGCAAAGGCACTCTTTTGGAGACAGTCCAGACATTTAGTATGTAGAGGCTAATCCAGTTAAGCCATGTAAGGCAAAGACTCTGCAGATTACCTTTTTAGCTGCCTAGCTAACAACCTACAAGGACCTCCTTTATTTTTTGTCTAATAGCCTTTGACACCTGTTTCTCACAGGCAGCAGTAATCTCGAGACAGGCAGTATGAGCTTGCTTTCAGAGATACTGAGTGCTTAAGGTCCATGCAATTTCTGTGAATTTATTTCTCCCAAAGGTTAGGTCCCGTGCCTATATATTAACCTCACAAGTCAGCAGGACCCTGATTATTGTTACTTGCAGTATACAGAGTTCAGAATAAATGTTTGTGATCCTTCTTCTGTCTACCTCAGCAATGGGGAAGAGTAGGAAAACGCACTGTGGCCTTGAGCATCAGCAGTGAGCGCTGGGAAACAGCTTTGTCCCTTTGCAGAATGGGGCAAGTCTTAAAAGTTACAAGTGAAACAACTGCCCTGCCTATTTATGACGATATCAGAGGGCCACCTCTGTGGGAGGGATGCTCCCACAGTCACCACAGTGGAACAGTGGAGTTCTGTCGAGCTGCAGAGACAAGAACAGGGAACCAGTGACTTTTTCCTGTAGTCAGAGGTAAACCCCTCCAAGTGGCAAAAACTGACTGCCCCCACAATTCAGGGTCCATCTGCCTTTAGAAATCTCTAATACAGGTTGGATGTTCTGCCCTCTCAGAACACCAGAAAAACTTTTCCTTGGCAGGCCCAGCTGTTCCTGCTGTACAGACGCCTAGAAGCGATTTGAGCATAGTCACTACAATAGTCTTTCAGAGGAATTTATTTAACATGCTTTCCTGAGTCCTTAATTGCAGACTTGTTACTACCCTGAGCAAATCAACAGTATTGCTCGGAGAATAAGTATAATCTCCTGGTTTCGTTTTCCCAGGAAGAAAATTAGTGAAATAAATAGTTCTGCTGTAGTGCAATTTCCTATAGCTGTATTTGATTGCATTGTCCTCCCTAGTGTTACAATAAGAATTAAACTTCTCTCTCTGGTGCAGTTTTCAGATTCTCTCCTGCTGGGAAGATGCTCTGTAATGCCCAGTGATTCACAGCTCTGATATTTCACGTCTAATGGAATTATTTCTGGATGGAATTGTTACCTTTCCTGAGAGAGAGACATTCATAAAGCTGGTAGGAGACAAATTATATACATCTTCCCCTATCTCCTCTGCAGTGCTTCTCAAAATCAAGTTATTTGGCTGCACATTTAGAAGTTCCTCCCACTGCAAGAATGTTAGAGAAATTTAAAGAAAAACATGAGGCATTGAAATTACACAAAACACAGGAAATTCAGGGTTACAAATGTACTTAAGAAAGACCCAGCTGTGTCACAGCATAGAGGATTAAGACAGGGGGATCTGAAAGCTCTCTCTTCTTTCTCTGTAGACCATATTATCAATAGCTATCCATTATAGGATTATATGCTTATAAGGCGTATGTGTGGATCACCACAAGAAGTGCGTTCTGTAATTGTTGGATTGGGATTAAGATATTTTATTGCTTGAACTCAGTCTGAGTTTAAAGTGGTTTAGACATCCTGTCTCTGCTCCCTTCAGAGGTGGCTGTGTCCTGTAGCAGGTGGCAGTGCCCCAGAGGGGCCCACAGGGCTCTGCCACAAGGGAAATGCCCTGGAGAGGTGCTGGTGCCATTTCCCCTCTAGCACCCTGTCCTTGGAAATCCCCCAAAACTGCTCTGGGACTGAAGTCAGAAATCTGAGCTGTGGAGTGGGTCTCATAAGCCTGCTGGTGAACCATGTAGGGATCCTGTGGAGCTGGCAGACATTTCTTTTCAATTAATTTCAAGTGATATCAATTACAAGCATTTCAGTCTGCCCTGGGACAAGAGTAGTGCATCATCTGTGGGGCTCCATTCTTGGGGTTTGCAGGACAGGGACAAACCTGCCCCACTGAGGCTGCCCTGGGGTGGCAGTTCAGCCCCATGGCACAGGGCTGGCGCTCCTGGGACAGCCCCATCCCCCAGCAGGGCAGGGGGTCACAGGATGTGATCACCCATGGGTGGGACAGTGCCTTGCAGATGGCTGAAGCCCGTCCATGGGGAGGGCAGGCCTCAGACATGCAGGAGAGGCTCCTGGGCAACCAGAGCAGTGCAGATCCTATCCTGACACCACCAGAGAGCACAGCAGGCTGCCCTGCCAGCAGGGACATGTCAGGAGAGCACTCTGACCCCCTCATTTCTAACCTAAGCCAAGGTTTGTGTGCAGCTGCCTGTACTTGGTTTCACCAGGGCACTTTTTCTGTGTGTTTCTCATTTCAGGTGCTCAAGATTTTCTTCCTTCGTCACCCAAGCAAGAACAAAAGCCAGCCACAAGCACTGTGTGTGGCACAGAACCCAGGCAGCCATGGATGGCAGTCTGTCAAACTCAGCACAGCAACACCCAGGCCAAGTTCACCTGGGCACAGAATTGGGAACAGGATGGGAAAGTTGGCCTCCATTTCGGGCCACAAGCAGAAGTCGGATTGTGTCACCCAAAACAGGGGTTTTAACACTGCTGAGTTGGCATTACTGTGATGAGCTTCATCTTTACCTTCTGAAACAGGTGTCCTACACTGAGGCTACAGAGGGGTTGTGAATCACATGGGCCAAACCTGAAGACATGATGGGATTCCCACCTCTCTAGGTTTGGAAAGACAGGTGTCTGCCAGGGAAAGCTGGAGCTTCCCTTGGAATGGAGAATGTAAAACCCCTCCCTCCAAATTATTACAATTTTGCAATTAGGGGCTTTCATGCAAAGATATGGGAATAGGAATAACAGTTCTTTAGTAGGAGTATTAAAAATAAAAATGTAGTAGTGCAAAAAAACCACAAGCAAACAAACAAAAAATCCTAGAAACACTGACAGAGTCAAAATATGACCTGACACCCTGGTCAGGGTGTTGGGAGTACTCCAAATAAGTCCTCCTGGAGTTACAGATGTGGTTCTGTTAGAGATGATCTGTAGAAGGGCCCAGTGGTGATGAGATGGGTCCAGTCTTCCTCTGGAATCCAGTGCAAACAGGCTGTCCTGGTATTCTGAATCTCAGCTTCACCCTCTGGGTGAAGCATCTCCCAGTGGATGATGTAATTGTATCAGTCATGCAGTGAGCCTCCATGGCCCATTAACAGCAGATATCCCCTGGAGGGAGGATGAGTCATGGAAGAGATAAGGAACATTGCTCCACCTGGTTTAACAGCTGCCCATTAACAGAAGGCACCTGCCCCCTCCCCCCAGAATTATGAGGCATGGGTTATACAAGAGATAAAGGAAAAGAAAACCTCCCCAACCAGTTTCAACAGATGGCAGATAGAATATACATTTTTGGTTACATATTGCAATCCAGGACACCACCTCTCAAGGCTGGGACACTCCCACCCCACACACCCTACTGCCCACCAGCAGGGAACAGGCCATGTGAGCAGCAAGGGAGCCATGGAGGGCTCCTCCTCCAAAAGTCCAAATTGGCCAGGTGAGAACATTCCCCTCACCTTCAGATAGTGGGTGGGCACATCAGGTGAGGCAGGACAGAAGTCAGTCAGGAGCTTTGATCATACTGAATGTGAGATGGAGAGGGACCTGTGAAGTCTCATAACTTCAGGGGTGGTAGGGCACTGGAACAAGTGAGTGCCCCATCCCTGGGAGAGTTCAAGGTCAGGTTGGATAGGGTCTTGAGCAGCCTGGCCTAGTGGAAGGTGTCCCTGCCTGAGGCAGGATGGTTGGAACAAGAGGATCTTTAAGGTTCTTTCCAACACAAACTGTTCTGTGACTTTATGATTCTATAACCCATGTGGGTAGTTTAGCCTTTTCCCATCAATTAATATTATTTTGCGCTTAAATCACTAAGCATGACCTGAATTTGCCCTGCCAGCTCTTCACTACTCTTCTTCAGCTATCACTGCTATTCCTTACAGTTGAAATTAAGTTTTGGCTCAATTAAGTAAGCTTTGATCAGCAAAGATTGGGGATCTTAGTGCTCGTCCCTCTTTCTAGATATATTATGCTTGTGTTGGAGCCTACTTTGCATGAGTGCCAATCCCCTGAAAATAGGCCCATTAAAGAGCAACAGCATTCATTAATCCTCCAGCATATAATGCAGACCGCAAGGAACTTTCCAAGGGATTTGGCAATGCTTTGACTGTGGCTGTGAAGGATCTGTTGTCTGAATGGAGGCACCTCAGATTTCCTGCCCCTAGAGAAAAATCTTCTACACACATGCACATGGAAGGGATCATCAACCATTACAGAGGCCACAAAGGTTTGGGGTTTCTTCAAAAAGCTGCTAACAAGATTGTGTAAGAATCAAATAACCTTACAAATAGCTGTATCCCATTAGTCATGAGAGCAAATGCTGGGCTGAATATAAATGTTGATTGTGGCTTATGAAGCATCTCTGTACACATAACCTTGGTCAAGACCCAGAAATTCTGGGCTCTGCATTTGAAAGGCAGCTGGCTAAATGGCCATGGCAAAATAATCGAAAAAAGCACTGTTTATTTTCTCAATACATTAACCAAGTGATTAGCTGAGAAATAGGAGACACAGAAGAAAGAAGAAACCTTTCCCTTTGTGTGAAATCTGTTTTTCAGACTTTCCACCAGTATTACACATTCCTGGAAAACAAAACTAAGCTCAATATATCTCAGCTCAGCCATGAAATCTTTCCTCAGACTGAATGATCAGTTCAGAGCATTGCTCAGACCTTCATGCAGCTCTGTTCCTTCTCTCACAAAATTTGAAAGGTAATTAGATAATTCTGCATCACTTAAAGCCCTTTCTTATGAGAGGCAAACATTAATTCAGGCGTTCCAGAGGATTATAGGCAACTCAACCTTGGTGCTTCTTCACAATTTAGTTGTTCTTGTATTTCCCTTTTAGCAGCTCAGACTTTCACAGACGACTGCTTCACTACCAGAAAATGAGTAAATCTGCTGTATGTGGTGTCATTCCTGATGTAAGCTGGCTCAAATGAAATATTAATTCTGTTTGAGAATTTTTACTTTGTTCTCTCCTGGTTGTCTAGGCTTCCCACTCAGTTCTTCCTAAGTTACACTAATAATTTGCAAATTCTTCCCACTGGCCTCTTACCTCCTGTGGTTACTGTGCTCTCTTCCTCATAGTACACAGGAAAAAATGCTGTTCTTCCTCCTAGAGAAAGTTATAAAGAACCTTTCTGCCCCTCTTTGTCTACTAAATCTCCAGTTAATGTAAGATCACTTTTGGAAGATTACACACAGATAATCAAAGAATCCCCCCACTGCTGTTAACATGCTGCAGAACAAGTATTTACAGTCTGTGAACTGCTAATATACAATCCTGCACTTTTCTTTCTAGGCATAGAGTAGGAGCAATCCTCTATGGGCCATGAATATAGTGAGGGAGTGCTTGCCAGTGATTTGGGGCCATCTGAGATGCTGTAGGATGTCCTTGGTGGCCACCAGTTCCTGCCCCATTGGTCCTGCGTCATATCTGCTGGATCTGTGCGGACGTCTCCAAGACTCCCAGCTGTCCAAAATGACATTAAAGTACCTCTGGGCCCCTGTGGTCCCCCATGGGCTCAGCTGGGATCAGAGCCAGGTTTAGTACTAACTTTGGATCTGCATCTGGGCTTTGGGCACCAAAGTTAGCATGAGTATGTCCTCTTGGGACACAGTCCTCAGTGCCTGCCTGTGTGTGAGCTCTGGATGTGCCTGCACAAGCAGGAGCACACAACCAGCCCCTCAGGGAAGAGCAACAGGACAGGGGGGTCAGTCCATCCCTTGTGCCTCTGAGCAGGAGATAGATTAGTCTGGCAGCTGCCCCCACCAGGGCAGGGTCCTGGAGAGGGGCCAGGGCATAGATGTGCAGGTGTGTGGGGTGAGATATTGGACCAGGGGATTATTGAGTGAGTCAGATGTGGGTAAGACTTGATAGACCTGAACTGACCCAGGGCTGTTCTCTGGGTCAAACAGAAGAGCAGGACTTTTGTGGAAGGAAAGGTCTAGGCTATCAGGAGCCAGGCAAGAGCATCCCTGTAGAAACAGAGAGAAAACAAACCCCCATCCTTCAAGAACACTCAGCAGTGAAAACAGCACTCCTACTGATTAAAGCTTAATAAATGTAATGAAAAACACTGTAAGCTATTAGTGACTGCTACCTGTTATGCATTTGGTTCAAGCCCTTTGAGTGCTGATAAACTGTTTTCACCCATAGACAATCTCCCTACATTACTGCTGTTTCCCTTATTCACCACATTTGCAGTCATCACTAGTAAATTCAAGTAATGAATTAATGAGGAGTCTGGGTGGCATCATAATGCTCTCTTGCATACTACCACAGCTACCACCCAGAAATCCCCAGATGCTTAACCTGCCCAAGTAGATTAATCCTTGAAGTGCTGTTCTGTTGTATGTCAAGGCAGTGAAAGTCCCTACAGGCATAACAGAACCCCTTCAGGGCAGCATATTTCAGGGTCTGTGGGGCAGAAAGTCTATTTGGTACCAATCCAGAGCCTCTAGGAAGTGTCAGATCTGCTCTGTGAGCACTGTGCAGACAGTCTACACATGTTCCATAAATCTGCCTGCTGGGATGTTTTTGGCTCCCAGCACACAGGCTGGGTATTGCACATGCAGGAGGTGTGGGAGGTTCGGTGATTCCACACAGTGGAATCCAGTGCTCGGGATATGTAAAGTCCACCCAGTATTTCTATAAAGCACCAGAACAGCTCATGGTGTGAGCAGCTGGTGCCAGTCAGAGCAGGGACTGTCATCCTTTGCTGTATATGTTCACAGAGGAATAGACTGAGGTGAAATTACCCTCCTGGAAATGCTGGACCCTCTTACTCACATGCTATGCCAGCAGCTCTATGCATGTGTTATAAAAATGTCAAGGGGATTCAGCTGTCTGGCATCCTGCTCAGATTCCTGAGCACAAAAAGAGTCAGCAATAACCAAGATGCACATTAGCTCTAATCAGAGCACTGAGAATCAAAAAAGGAGCAGGATTGTTAAACTGTTCACCATGAAACATTTAACAGCACAGCTTTGGTATTATAAATGTGCGTGACTTCGCTGACAGTACATTGAGCAACACTATAAAACTGATATTAATGTGGTTTTTATGAAAGGACTAGCAAAGCGAGCTGTCTTGCTCTCAGACAGCACTAAAATCAGGTCAGTAAGGACATCTCCAATTCTGAGCACACAAACAGCTTACCAGGTCCAAGAGGACCAATCATACTGCTACATACCTTGCTGAACTGGAACCTAATTCATAAAACAAGATTTGCTGCAACCAGAAATATACTGTATTCCATGCATTTTCCTCCACATGCTGAACTGGGAAGTAAAACATTGATTTCTAGCACATACCCTATTCCTACATCATCGATGCAGCTGTATCTCTGCTGAAGTGTAAATGTTCATTGAATTACCAAAACCCTTGTAATGTTGTAAAGGAAAAATGTTTATCTTAACAAAACACACACAAATGCCTGCAAAACCAAGAAATCAATTGTAAATAGATAGATTGGGAAAAAAAGTATCTTTATTTTCATTTCTGTCATTTGTGGCCCTGCAGTGAACTCCAATTTAGAAAGGAACTGAATAATGTTTTGCAGCTGGTCAGAAAATGCAAACACATTTGCAGATTTTTTTTAAATATTGCAGACATTGTCCCAATATTAGAGTAGGGGGAAAAATTAGAACTATTTAGAAGCAACAAAGAAGGTATCTGTTAATAGTTAAAGCTTTACCTGAAATATTAAATGCACATACCCAGATATCATAAAAACTACAAATGTCATGAATTTGTTTACTACTGAGAAGGATTAGCTGAAATGTATGCTGTGTTACAGTGCAAAATGCAGCAATTTCTGCGAGGAAGCTGGGTAAGTTTCATAGTGTGGTGCCCCTTGTGTTTGCTTAGGAAAAACCAAAATTGAATATTCACTTCTTTAGCCAAAATTCTGTTTGGGGAATGAAGGTCTAGGGGAGATAGGCACAGAATGAACCAGTTCCTTCTGGCTGTCTCTGCTGCATCCAGCTCCATGGAAACGGCTCTATTCCAATTCCACAGCAATATCCCCCTTGCCAGCCCACAGGAATGCCATGGAGGAGGATAATGCTCACAAGGCCTCTATATTTTTGGTGTCAAGCAGGAGTGGGATTTGGAGAACAGAAACAGGAGCCAGGGTGCCCGGGAAATGCAGGCAGCCAAGGCAAACTGCAGCGCTGCCTCCCCACACACACTTCCCAAGATGAGCAATTTAAGGGACAGGTTTATGTCTGTCATGTTGCTGCCTGGAATCAAAAGACAAAACTTTCCAAACAGTATTAAGAGTGGTAAGATAAAAAACAATTCTTTGGTGAAAACTTTCGGGTTCACAAATATGCTCTGCACGCGTGTGATATGGGATTTCAACCGTTTTTTTAAAGTTAATTTATTAGTATGTCTAGCAGTACATCCAATCAGAGACCAGTTGTCACAGTAACCCACCCTTGGGTCTGCCCCTCTGGAGCTGGTCCAGGGGGCTGTTTGTCCTCTATTGTAGTAATACATCCCCCACTCCCAAGTGAGCGTTTCTGTGTAAGGAAAAGTGTTTCCGTTTACCTGAAACATATAAAGAAACCAGACTAGAAAGTTCTGTCTTTCTCTTTATAACTGGCTCAATGCCAAGAGAGAAGTACGTGTTGGACCTTGGCACTGTCTTTCAAAGTCTGTACCTTTCCTTTACTGGCAATTTGCCCGTGGAACCCACCTAGACTATTAAATACTAAAGGGATTACACAAAAGAACCAAAGGGCTTTTCGGGACTGCCTTTACAGTGTCAGAATGATCTCTGCACTGTGTTCGACCTGCACATTCTTTATCTGTTTATGTTTATTATTTTCCTGTTTATTAAACCTTTTCTTTTACAAAGCATCCGGGGAAGTTGTCTCACTATGTGATTTAAGCCATTTCCCTGAACAGGGCTGGACCTTGGGAGTTATTAGAAAACCAATACTATATGTTGTTATGTCTCTCAAATTCTGGTGAAAAACAAGGTGTCCTTGCTAGAAATACCCTTCTTGAGAATAAGACTAAACAGAATTTCAAGGATGTGTTAGAAAGGGTTAGCTTATTGTTCAAAAATTTGACATGGGGCAGGAAAAGCACTAGAAATGATACAACTATGTAAAAATCTACAAAGCTACAAATATATGAAAAAGCTGAAAATCTTTAGGCATCAATATCACACAGTGCAAGCCCCACCACACCTGCATGTAGACTATGCCATGGCTATGCTGCTGGGAGACCCAGCCATTAAGGTACAACTTTTTCCGTGATGCTGATCCCTAAAAAGGTGGAGCATTCAGATGAAAAGCAGCTTCTGCAATGGTGTTTATAGTCTTGAACATTTTCACGAGTGTAATGCAATATTATACAGCTAACTATATGGTTTCATTAAAAAAAAAAATCACTCATTGCCTTGGTCCTTTCTGAAGAAGATCTGTGTATTTGTGGACCAGAATATTCTGCTGATGAGGAGTATTTTTCTCCTGGCAGAAATCCAAGCATCAAAATGTGGGTTTTTGTAGCTGTGGTGAGTAATCTGTCAGCAGGGAAACCATGACAGCCTAGAGGAGGAAGAGAAGAAAAAAATCCAATCACATTGGAAACAGATACTCCATAAAAATAAATAAGGGGGAAATATTTTCCAGCTCTGAAGCCTTGTGTTGAAAGTTATTATCCTGACAAACACGGCACGCTTAGATTTATTTGCTAGAATTTCTGATGATGAATCAGGCAAGAGCTGAAAACCAGTTAGGATGTTCTGTATTGTAGCTGATAGATTTTCTCAGTGTGGACAAAATATATTAATGGACTGCTTAGGAGCAATTCACAGAAGCATTTAGATCAAATGCTGAGGCCTTTTTGGCATGTTGTGATGTATTCTCAGCTACTTCTAGGAGATGCTGTAGGTACCCAGACATCACATGGGCTGGCTTGTGGATTTCAGCAGTTTCCATTAGCATCAGTGGGAGCCATGCTAGAATATGGACTCTGAAATTTATCTCAGTTTAGATGTGCTTTCTGTCGTGAAACATGGAAAATCCTCACTGAGGTTAAGAGTGTGCCATCTACCCCTCCTGCCCTGCCAGCCCAGCCTTAGGCACAGCTGTGAAATGGGAGTGATGGGACTGTCAGCTAAATAAAATATGGCGTTGTCCCTCCCAGCCTGTGCCCACAACAAACCCCACGCTTGCTTTACGTGGTTCACCCTGCTGTGATTTCACAGCAAGGTCTGACTGCACATTGTTATTTTGGCCCAGCACTGGATTTGTGAGGGTTCTCCAGGGGCTGTGATCTTGCTGCCTGTCCATCCTTTCCCCTCATCGCTGCCCAGTGTGACAGGGCAAGCCCAGGCACACAGAGGTGGCTGAGTTACAGCTGTGCAGCCCCTCAGTGCAGCCCATGTGTGGCTGCACTCAGCCCTGCTTGGATCTACAGCTGAGCAAATAATCTATTCTTCAGTCTGCTCTCAGTGCTGAAAGTGGTAGAAAATACTCTATAAACAAGACCCATACATTCATTATTTTTATAGGTTAATAAAATACAAAGATGACCTTTTCGTTTGGCCCCAGCACTCCTCCCCACCCCCCCCAAGATGTGCATCTGGAACCCAAAGTAAAGGGTTTCTTTTCTTTTTAAAAAAATAATATTTAGGGGAATTAGAAACATGGCCAAGAAAAAAAAAAAACAAAAAAAACCCCCCAAACAACTGAGTGTTTTGTTGAATTTTGAGAATAAACCTATGAATTTAACACACTTTATTTAGTAATTTTGACTGTGCCCAAAGTCTGAGGTTTTAGCAAACACAACACTCAACCCCTTATTTATTCATTTGGAGCACATCTAGACTTCATCTCAGAACTATGACAATGCCATCTCTGTTTTTCTTTTCACCTCTGAAAGTTTTCACTAGTTTTTGTCAACTTGGTGGATCTAAAGCCAAAAATAAATAATAGGCTACTGAGATCTGGCAGTAATTTTCTAAAATTCTAGGAATGCTGAGAGGGGAGTTATGGTTTATGTTAAATTCCAAGTGTCCTCTCATGGTTCCCATGGATTGCACAGTGTTACCCACACCATAACTTTTCAGGATCTTTCAAATCTTCTCTCTTCCAGCATTTTCTCAGGGAAAGTTCCCATTGGTGTCAGCAGCAGCTTTTCTTGAGAGAAAATAGCTGGTTTTAAGTGTTTGGGAAACTGTGGTTTCAAAGACCAGACCCTGGGAACTCAGTGTTTAACATGTTTTAATTGAGAAGTTGAGTTAATCATTAGAGTAAATCCAGTGATTTAATTACAAAAAAAATATGACAGTTTATATTGTAGATTTCAATTAGTGATAAAACCTGGGTCAAGTAACAGCAGATTATCACAAAATAGATCACATTTGTGCCCAGCAGTATTTGTGCTACCATGTTTTCTATAGTGAAAATTGTGATGTGTTCTGGGGTAAATTTGAAACATATGTTTTAATGTTCACTATTTATTGTGGAACTAGTTTGAATTCAAGCCTGTTATGTAAGGCAGAACAGAATTGACTCTAACCTCCAAATACTGTTAACTTTTTTTTTTTTTTCCTTACCATAATTGTCCATTTTCTGTTCTCTGCCTCCTGGAAAACCAATGATCGTGGAGAATAAAACACTTCATCATCAACTTCTTCAGGTTTTCTGGGTAAACAATGTAAAAAAGTCCAGTTGGGAGCAGCAGATTTTGCGGTCTGTAGATTAAAAAACATATAAAACAAAGACATATGTGAGGACATTAGTAAAATCCTTAACTAGTAAAAAAGGTTAACAAATTTTATATTAACTCCCACTCTGGTTACTTGGATGATGAACTCAGAAGAGTTCCACAGACTTCAAAAGAATTCCTCATCTGTGAACAAGATGGGAATATCTCCATGCAAGTCTGTAAGAGTCCAATGCTGACTTTACAAAAGTCAAAAAGTCACTCCAGTTTCTCTGCCTTTAGCAGGGGGGTGAAAACCCCTCTGCTGCACATGTTCTGGAGCTGGTTCTCATTGGGAAGCCCTGAAAAAGGCCAAGCCATGTGGAGTGTATGACGTAACTCAAACTTTGTTATCTCTGTGAGTTTTTAAGCAGGAGTGAGGTTTGCATGTTACTTTTCCTTGGCCCCACTCAACGCCCCCCCCCCCCCCCCCCCCCCAAACTCATGCCTCGTTGATGTTGATTCTTATAAATGCAAACTGGAAAAATGTAAATAAAACCCAACATCTCAGTTTTTTACCTGCATTGTAATCTGATAACCTTGAAAGGCCTTTAGTCTTTCTTTCTTCTCCTCTTCTTGTCCCATGCTAATCCATGTGTCTGTAACTAAGACATTGGCACTGTCTGCAGCTTCCAAAGGGTCCGTTGTGAGAAGTAACTTGGTACCATACTAATGTGAGTAAAATAAGGAAGATCACTAAGACAAGGAACTTCATTTATAATGAAAACAAACTCTATTCAAACTATTCTCCTGGGCTGTTTCTTAGGCTCCTACCTCTTTGGAGTTCTGTTCAGTTATTTTAGTTATCCTGAGGTCTGGTTCAAAGCCCTGACAAAAGAGATGATAGGTGAGACATCGTGGAACATGTAGAAGATCTTCACTAATTAATAAGAATGGTTAGAAAAATATTTATTGAACCATTGGCCATTGAAGAAGAATATCTTTCAGAACTGTAAAACTTGAGAAAATTATGTTGATTTTGTTGAAAGATTATTTTGGAGATAAAGTGGCATAAAGCGTTCTAAAAACATAAGAAAAATGTATTTTGACAGTTACAGAATTAAATGTATATACAACATTTATTTTTTTTTGTTGTTCTAAACTGATTTTTAAAAATATTTTATACTGTATTACAGTGCAACATTCTAAAATGCTGCACCACCAATTTAAACAAAATGAGATGCAACACTTCCACCCATCTGAAACAAACTCAATTTTTTTTTTTTTTTTTTTTTTTTTTTTTTTTTTTTTTTTTTTTTTTTTTTTTTATGGGGAGAGTGCATTGGATGACTTTGTAAGGCTTTATCAAATTGAACTGTGAACGTCTGTGATTTATATTCCTGTCAGGTATTCCCATTTCTGATGGTGGACTCAGTAGAATCACTCCTGCTTTGCATCCGAATAACTGGATGGGGATTTTGTACCTTGGTACTGAAAACAGGAGCTCGAGATAGATGCAGACACCCGCAGCTGGGGCCCTTGACAATGGCTGAGAGTTTGAGACAAGCCTGGCTGAAGTTTGCCTTCCTTTCTCCCCGGATTTGGTTTCCCTTACCCTGGGAGTGGCAATCCTCAGGTGCATTCCCAGCTTTGCAGCGCTTGTCATGAAGGACTGCAGGACGTTGTTGCCATCCCCGATCCAGGCAATGGTGAGCCCCTTCAGCCCTCCAAAGTGCTCCTGCCAAAGCAATCACAAGCTCTGGGGTTACATTCCAGAGGAGCTGGGCAGGCTGATGGACAGGAGAGAATGATCAGAAGGGTCTGTGCAAAGGCAGCTGGCTGCCTTCAAATGCTACCTGCATGGACCACACCTGGAATTACTGCTTCTACAGGATGGTCATGGAAGAAAAGCCCCCCCATGTCACCCAAGAAGGCCCAAGTGCTGCTGCTTCCCCCGGAGAAGAACACATTGGCCACATGTGCCACGTTTTAAGGCTCAGGCTGAGAGATTCAGCCCCAGACACAAAGTGATTTTAGCATCACTGATGGACAGCTGTTCTTTGGGCCTCATAAACATCAGTGAGTGTTAGAAATTATTAACTCAGAGACAGCCCTAATGTCTGGAATAGAACTCCTTCCACCTTTCCCCCAGATTGTGAAAATATCCTTACTGAGGTTTTCTCTGGCTTGGTTGCCTCTACACGCTGTTCCCTGTGGCCATGGCAGTGGCCGTGTCCTGGGAGTGCATGAGTGCATCTTCACCCCACAGCTGCACAGGACAGCAAAGAGCGGCACTCTGAAAGCAGCTGTGCCACTCTTGGCCTGCAGCATTTGTTCTCCATTGTTCAGCCAAAGAGTGCAGGGATTTTTTTAAAAATGTGGATTACCCGAACTGAAAACAGCATTACAGAGTTAACTGTGGCTTTGCCTGATGGCACTTACAGCCTGGCCGTGTGCAGTTCTCTGTCCCTCCACCCCAGCACATAAAGCCTAAGGAGGTGCAAGACTAGCAGGGGTTACATATTTCCAGAGCAGGACCATTTGTTTTAAATATGCATGTTTATAGGCACTTAAGCTTATGCCAAAATTTTTACAAAGACATAACCAAATTCACCTATAAGCCTGCTCTGTAAAACTCTGCCTCTTGAAACAATTTCTGGAGAGCCTTTTATTCCTAGTGCAAATCTGGGCCATGCTACAATTGTGTTGTAGTAGCTGGAAGCCAGACAGTGTTTCAACACTTTGTGTGACATGATTCAATGCTTGTCAGAGAGGATAAGCATCCACATTGTACTAAGTGGCAACCTTGCAGGCAGTTGCAGAAAAGATGCCAAAAGACTGAACAAGAAAAGGGCTGGAACTACCCCGTCCTCTCCTGGCAGCAGCTTCTCCTAAACAGATAGTTTGTGAAGTTGTTCCAGAACAAAGTTATTAGCATTTCTTCTAGTGACCACAATTTTGAGTCAAAAATAGTAGTGCTTGAAATACTGAATGACATTAAAATGCTGTAAAGATCTAAATATGATGGAGTCCTAGACTGTTCAGGTTTAAGGGCTATGGTATTGCAAAAACGTCACTGTTTCAGCTGAATTTTGTTAACAGCAGGCTCATTGGATGCAAGGGCATTTACAGAACAAATCAGGACTTTGTGGACATGGAAGTTATTTCAGTATAACCACTCTGCAGGTCTCCAAGGATCTTTCAAAGTCCTTCCACATCTCCTAGCAATGGTGCTCCTAGGAGAAGGCCAAGCTGAAGCATTTATTTAGGGTGTTATTTCCATTTAGGGCTTAGTGATAGCTGAGACCAGAACCCACAGTCAGAAGCAAAGTGAGACGGTCCTGAGTTCTTTTCATCTCACTGTTTAAAAATAGATATCTCAGCCTTAAAGCACTGACTAGAGTCACAAATACACTGCTATGTTAAACAACTTCAGCTTATTGCCAGCTGTTACTCTGCATTAGAAGAAGCACAGTGCATACTAAGTGCTTTCCTCTGTTTTCCCCAGCCACTAGCCGTTAGAGATAAAATATGGAGTACTGGATGTGTCTGTATAATGATCCCTGATACACAAATTCCAAACCACATCTGCAGTGACTACTGTATAGAATGGACAGAGCTGAAGTGATTTCAATGAAGACATTTTGCTAATGGAAGGAGTCATAGCAAGGCAGAATCAAGCTGTGTGTGTGCTGGAGGAGGCTGTTTTGTATCCTGTGCTAGGCTTTGTGCTGCCTCTGGTGCACTGCTGCTGTAATTCAAACCTCTTCATCTAAAGCCAGATCACTGTGACTGCACTGCTTATAAGCAAACACACACCCTCAGCTTCCAGCAAAGAGGGGGTGACTGCTGGGCAGAAGCAGAAAGCCTGGAGGTAATACAAAAGCTACAGTAAATGGGACAAACACTTCCCCTCCTGCCCACTCCCCCTTTTCTAGTGTGTGCTTATGCAATCACACGGGTGGAATCCTGCTAAAATTGTTTTAGTAGTAACACTCTAAATTAAATGAGAGCCTTTACAACTCCTGCTGATCACTAGACCCTCTAAAGATATTTCCCCTTTGCATCCCTCCCCAGTTTTTTACAAATTATGTTGTATTGATGGAGGCTTTACTCCTGCATGGGTGTTCTGCAGTTTCACTCTACATTTGGAACACAACTCCTAGTAAAGCCACACACACACACAAAAAACTTATTTCGAAAGTCTAGAGCCCTTCTTCCTTATGAAGCCTCTTTGGTAAACCAGTAATTGCTGCTGTAGCGCCATAAAACTCGCCTGTGATATTCTCATGAAAAATCCCAGCTAAATAAGTAACATCAATTTTAAATCTGATTATTTTCTCACCCTCATGTTGCTTTTACAATGTTTCCTTCTGCTCTTATCCATGGCTGCAGTGTACTGCTGTGGGAAACCCTGGGAAAGAATAAGTATGCTCCGTGATTTGACCCAGCTCAGTGTGTGGAGAAGACTGGTTTAACTAATTAGGGACATTTGTGTCTGCCTCTGCCTGGACTTGCTTCCAGTGAGACTGAAACTCTGACACCATTATAGATTAATTCTGAAATGTTTGACCACAGCTGTCATAACAGCCCTCAATTAAAACAAGCTTTTGAATAATGAATCAATAATCTGTCAAATTTTAAAATGGAATGCCAGGGACTAATCAAAGTTTTAGCCCTTTGGGAGACAGTGCAATCCAGTAAAGGAGAAAGTGGGCAAACCTGGATCTTCTGGCTCTCAAACTGGGCTTAAGGCAGATGCTGAGCCAGTTATCTTTCTTACTCCCACGCTGGTTTTTGTCATGGTTATCGATAACAGTATATTTTAGAGGATCAGGACAGATCTTAGTTGGGATTTTTAATTGTTAGACTAATAAAGATGATAATGGTGATGAATTTGAAAATCGTAAAAATTTGAGGTCTTGGGGTTGCACAGCAAGGAGGATTTGAGAATATATTGCAGCCTTTTTCAAGCTGCTCAGCATTATTTGTTATGTTGTTTAAAAAGAAATCACCGATGTGTTTCTTATGCCAACCACTGCTTTCTAAAAAAGAAAATTCCCCCCAGACCAGTGACATAAAAGCTAGTGGCATATGGATCCACTCTAATTACCAGTCTGGCCATCCTGCAGTCGGCTACAAGTGAGCTGATTTGGCCAGTGACATTAATTTCAATTGAATCAATGTCAATACCCGGGCTGTCTCTGGAATACAGATTGTGTGATGCTGCCCTCCAGCCACGCCGAGCAGAGCAGAAGCTAAGCCACAGCTCCTGCCCAGGACACCCAGAGGCACTGGCTGGACTCAGCACGTGGCTGTTTCAGCGCAAGCAGGGGAGTAAAGGAGCTCAGTGTGTGCTCACAAACTCACAGTCTTTAAAGGTCAAACCCCCAAATCCTCAAAATCGGGTTCTTTACATGTTTGTGACCATTTTGAGTGGGTTATAACTCAAGCACACTCAATTCAACACAACATTTAAGAAGGAAGGTAGTGTATATATAGGCTAAGAAAAACGTTTATCTTGGCATAATAGAGGGCAGTAACCCAGAGCACAATATTAAAGGACAGAGCCAGCTTAGACTTCAAACATGTGAGGGCATCCAGGCTGCTCAGGAAGAAGGCACTGGGAAGAAGGATGCTGAACCTGAGGAATCTCACCCCAATATTCATAGCAGGAGCGCTCTGCATGATCTGAAAGGAATACCCTGAGCATTTCCAGGAGAAGAATTTGCCTGGAGTACAGAATGAGAATTGACAGCCCTGAGAATAAACCAGCTGCATTGTTTGGGGGATGCAATGGACTATACTGAAATAACAATACTAAAATGCACCTGGGAAGGGGAAAAGGGAATCAGAAGCTATAAGCAAGAAAACATTTTTTCAAAACGAACCATGCAATTATGTAGTTTCAGACCAAAAAGAAAGCACTTGTGGAGGGTTCAAGAAGGCACACAACAAAATTAATAGGATATAGAAAATGGAAGCAGAAAAATGCGCTAAGCATGAAGAGGGCCAGAGTGCTCTTTCCCAGTGCTCCACTGGAAAACAGAAAAGGAAAAAAAAAGAAAAGAAAAAAAGGTACATTTTGGGTATGTACTGACAGCAGGGAGGAACAGATCCAGGCAGGAAAATATTTATGGGGATAGGGAAGAGACATTTGTTAAAGAGTAGTTACATTTAAATATTAGCCTAGCAGCCTGTGCCGCTATTGTAGTTTGCATATATGTATAAATCAAATAAATTGCCTTTGTATTGCACAGAAACAGTCTAAATGTTATACATGGACTTTCAGCTCATTTAAAGAATCAGTGGTACCATTCCACATCCCTTTATTAATCTTCTTGCAGGCAGTACTTGGATGTCATCTTGCTGAAAACCCCACGAGAAGTTTGCTTGGGCTAAGGAGCAGCAAGACCCTGTGGCTCACACCTCTTCAAGAGTTAATCTCACTTCTGCAGCCTGGTAAAGTTCATTATATGATTAAAATGTTGTTTCATTACATGCCACTCCAGTCTTCTCCAACTCACTGAAAGTGCAAAGAAGAAAAAAGGGAGCAGAGGAAGAGGTCAGAAAGGGAGAGTTCAGACAGTACCATCACCCACAGGGAGCTGCTGAGAGCTCTCCCCTGCCTGCCCCTCTCTCCTGGATCAGAGAGCAGGAACAGAAAGTGAGTCAGCAACCAGCAGTGCAACATGCCCTTGGCATAGCAGGGTGGTCACCCAGCTGCCCTATAAAGATCTCCTGACAAAATTTAGGCTAAAGAACATGCTGAAAGGTGGGCAGATGGAGGAAATAGTGCTCTGCTTATTGGGCTGAGTGAGAAAGTGCTGCAAATTCTAAAAGAGCTTCCATGTCTGTCTAAAAGCTGAGCCATTCCTCGTGATCTCTGTAAGTGCTCGCTTTGTCATGACACCTCTCCATGTCAAATACATCTTCTGTTTGAGCACCAGCTGCTATGGGCCTGTTTCTCCATCACCAAAGACATCCTCCCTGGTGCTTGGTGCAGCAAGGGCACCCACAGCTGTCGGTGCTGCCCTTGGTATTCAAACCAGGGAGGAGGGCAGCCTGTGGGCTCATGCTCACCAGGAGCTCCCACCACTGCTGCCCTACAGGAGGATGCAGGAGCAGGGGGTGATCAACAGGGCGTGTTCTCCCCCCGCTGTTTTCCACAGGCTCCCCACTAAAAGCAGTGGAGAAAGAAGCAGCTGAGATGCTCAGTGGTCCCTCTACATTAGCTGGAGGTGGAGTAGAAGGCAGCAGCACTGTGAACCTGGGTGCTGGAGTCTGTGGCCTAGATAAAACCATGTTTAGGGGCAGCGATATTCATGGCTGTGTGGGCTGGGAGTCACAGATTGCTCCTGAAGAGTGTTACTCACAAGTGATAAAACTGCTAATTAATAAGGTGTTGGCAAGACAGAACACCTCACAAAACACAACCAGAAGATTCTCCTGACTTATATTGCACACAGTGTTTACAATGAAATGATGACACTCTCATTACAGCTTACTCATGCAATTTAAACATGGAGGCTGGTTCAATGTGATCTCACGAATCTCCCTTTTTCTGAGGTCTGTAAGCCTTTTAGTCTCAAGTTCACCAGTTTTTGCTGGTCTCTTCACCGTGAATATAAAAATTTACAAAAAAATACTTTAAATGAAAAAGTGATTTTCACCAGATCCATGAGTCTGCCAGTATTTAAGGTCTAAAGCATGAATAATTTGATATTACTCTCACTAGATCTTTCCCACACACTGTATGTCCCATAGCAAAGTCCCCAACAGCTGAGAAACACAGCTGAATGAATCAGGAAATTATTCTGCCCTACCGTTTTCAAGCAGTGTGGTTTTTATTCATTCAGAAAGTAAACAAGGTCAGAGGAGTTCATCACAGTTGTCAACCAGCCCTGCAGTATAATAATCTTTTTTATAAGCCAGATCCTCGACTGATTGTAAAACCACATAGTTCTTTTGTTCACAGATAAACATCTGGTATTCTGTGTGTAAAACGTTATCCTGCTGTCAAATCCCCTATTACATTAGATAAAAATAAAAAAAAAAAAAGATATTTTTTAACCGTTCTTTGATGTGAGCAAAGTTTAAACTGGTTAAAGTGCCTGAACAATAGGCGTTTGTACTGGTAACATTAACTGGCTTTTCAAAACAAATTTGTCCAACCAATTTCCTAATATATAAATAGTGATTTCTTTTAAGCTGTCCATAGGTTTGGACAAGAGCAAACTACTGAGTATTTTTAAGTCAGTGAAAAACTTCTGCTGGCTTTGCCTGAGCCAGATTCTCATCTTTTCCTTAATACATACAGCCTTTGAATTGCAGACTAATTCCAATGAAGTACTTAATTTTATGCTTAACTTCAGTCCCACTTACAGCTGATAGGACTACGTAATTGTTTTAAATTAAACAGGCCCTTAATTATATTGCTGGATGAAGATCTCTTTAACAACATGTGCCATGTAATTACTATTCTGAAAAACCTAGGCATAAATGGTTTTGAAGCTGAATTCCCCAAATACTTACTAAGAATTAACAAAAAAAAAGTTTCTATTTTTACCTGAAGAGTTAGGTAATCAGCTAAAATCTGAAGAGGATGGTATAAATCGGACAATCCATTGATTATTGGGATCGTGGCTTCTTTCGCCATTAGGTCCAGATCATTATGGTCATAAACTCGAGCCAAGATTGCATTTGTCATGCTGGACAGCACCCTTGAGATGGCAGAAAATACTCAAGTCAAACAATATAAATATACCCCATTGCACTCTTCACCGTGCAACACATAAATATTAATGAAAAATGGTAATGAATCAATATTTTTCAGCTATCTGAATAATTTATCATGCCTGCAGAACAGACTCAAATGTAGTCATTTAACAAGCTGCTAATAAGTAAGAAGTTTCACTTCCTAACACTACTATAGTAAGTAAATGGAAACTGCTGCTCTATTTCATATTCTTTTCTCTTTAGCATTTAATTGTAGATGGAACATCGATACATGTTCAACTCTCTGAACTAAGATAAGAGATTGTGTGATACCGTAACATTTGAAGAATTTGATAACCTCAGAAGAGATAGGGTATATGATTTTTTTTTTTTTTCAGTGTTTTAGCAAAGAACAAAGGTAGCATTGACTGAATATTATAGACTCTGTATGGTAGCCTGACTTTGTGAGTGTCAGCAACACAGATCTCTCTTAGATTACAACAACTCTTTACTGATCTTAATAAACACAGAAACAGAGCAGGCTGGGGTTGTTGTCCTGCTTCCTCCTACCTACACACCTGTGTATTTACTCACATGGTATCAACATTCAAATAATGCCCAAATTTCAAACTCAGTGCAAGGGAAGGGGTTGCAGGACCCCCCTCTACCACTCTGGCATTAACCTCATTTGCTGAAGTGTGAAAGACACAGAGATTAGCATTGTGGATTAGCATAGTATACTCTGAATTTTTTAGATAAATTAAATATGGATTGGAGCTCTTAATTTCTCTGCATTTCTGTGTTTTAATCAGGCCCTGAAGCCTGACTTTGAAGTAGCATTTTTTGTGTTTTCATGTTATCTGAAATAGGACCTTAAAACAGAACAAGGGAGGACTGAATTAAAAATATGTGGGAAAAGTCCTTGCAGTATCTGCCTTCCTGATTAGCCGTGACAAATCCTTGCACCTCTTTTTGTGGAAATAAGGCTGTTAATACCATCATCAGGAAGGTCTCCTGATGAAGTCAGTAACAAGCATTTTCTACTGACACCAGACATTTTTCACACAAGCATGTTAAGATTGCCTGTAGAGCTTTCTGTGAAGAAAAGACTGTCAATAACTACAAATGAAAAGGAGGAACCGAACAAGGTATTTGCTGATTACAAAGTACTGGAACAGTTGCTGTTGGTGCCATTATTTCTTCTTAGCTCACCAGTTCCTTTCTCTGGGGCAAACCTGTTCTGTCTTGAACTGGTCATCAGGGATGTGATGCATCCTTCCTTTTGTTAGACACCTCACTGGCAGACACCCTAAACAAGGCATGGACAATCCCCATCAGTCAAGGGAGAAGGGCAATCACACTGGGAAATTGCTCATTTTCCGTATAGCTTTTTTTCCTTCAAGATGTCAGGACGTCTGATTTCTATTTGACACAGCTGATCAAGAAATTAAAGAAGGTGGTTCCTTCATAGGGTATGCCATTAGGGAAAATTCATCATCACCAGCTAGTGAAAACTGCTGGACTTTCATCTTTAGTCTGTTGAAGGTAGATATCAGACTTAGTAGACATCTACCAGCAGGACATCAGAACAGTCCTTCTGCCAGCATTTCTAGATGTCACATTTTACAGCAGGGAAATCAGCTGTAAACTGGCTTTGTTCTTTGTCAAGTCAAAAACTTGGGGAAAAAAACACCTGTCTTGGGTTATGTCACAAACAAGTAACCCTCTCCTGGAGGTCTGATTACAGGGGAATGATTAAGTCTCCAGTAATTAATTCAGTTTAAAGGAAACCATGTAAAGCTGGAATCACAAAGAAAAAAAAAAGGTCCTCAATATATAAGTCTTATTGAAGGTGAAGTTTTGGAAACTGAGGGGCTGTAAGCACAGGTTCATCAGGTGACTGCATTTAAGATTCTTATTTTATCAGCCACTAGGTCTTTCTCTCCTTTCATTCTTTTGCAGAACAGTGAGACTATGAACTTCAAAATCCCAGAGCCTGGAAATATGTTATATTGGAACACTGAGTACATTGGAATGCTCCATCTCTCTCTTTTCAAAGTAATTTTTATTTCTGCAGAGGAAATCTGAGCTTTTTTTTGTTTTCTCAACTGTATTCTCTGAGGAATCCAAAATGAAACACAGAGTACGCCTTTTTGGTATGGCAGACCTCTGAATTTGAAAATGGGGCATTTGCATATATTTTGTATAGAATACTGCTATCCAAGGTAGTTTTGCTTTTGTTTTGAAAGTTTATATCCATTCAAAAGCTTTAAGCTTCTGACAAGCTTACTTCACTTTCACTCATGGTCTCACAGGGATAGACAATGGGTGTGTTCTCAGCAAAGTAAACCTGTTCCCCATAAACGCAGAGATTAATGCCCTAATAATTCCAGTGGAGTGCTGAAATCACCCTATGAGTTCTTCAGGGCTGCCACTGAACCTGATGGCCACTGAGCTTTAGTGATGCCCAGTGGAACTGCTCTGCAGTGGGAAATACAGACACAGTACTTATATTTCATTTCAGGTAATATATCAGACATGTTAAACAGAATTGAAAGGCTTAGAGCTCCCTTAATGGGCGGTAACTTTTTGCCACTGTGTCAGTTTAAATGTAAATATCTTGTGAAGCATGGAGGAACTGATTTACAAGCAGGTAATAAGTCACAAAAAATATGTTCACAGCAGCAATGCTTTCAACCCTTACCTGCAGCAGTTCTAATAAAAACTGTGACTTTTATGGAACTGTGCCCCTTTCACTTTAAGTCTCAATCTCAAGTACTTCAAAGGCCTTCAGAGCCCCAGACACATGGCTGTAAATATTTGAAATACCCTCTGGGTCTACTGGAGGCATCCTTTTTTTGTTCTTACATTAAGTGAATGAGGTTGGGATGTCATCTTTCATTCACAGGAAACACCAAAGAATTAACACTCCAATTGTTCTTCTAGGTAAACTGCTCAGCCTTGATTATGCAGTCAGTAGTATTTCTGCTAATGAGAGCAAGAGTGGAGCAGAGCATGTGGGATTCTGTAAGGATTTGGGGAAACCCCCTGGCCACTGTAGCAGGTGAGAGCTGTGACCCAGCAGAGGAGTAAAATCCCCGGGTAAGAGTCATAAATAGGGACTTGTCCTGGAAGAGCAAGCAGTGACAGAGAAAAGGGGGCTGAAGGTTTGCTTGGGAAGTGATGTAGAAACTTTTTCCACAGAATGGGGATGCCTTCAGAATGGCTGGAAGATTTGTTTGCTTCTATTTATTGCCTTGTTTCTCATAGTTTATTGTCTGCCTTTTTCCTTTCTCGCTTGTGCAAACATTGTTCATTCAGGACATTGTAAACAAAAGATTTAATGCTTTTTACTGTCACATCTTGGAAGAAGAAGAAATGAAAACTGGCCTGTATCAAGCATACCAGTTTTTGTGTCAGATTTGCTTCAGGGTTGGTATCTGAATGGCACAGAGGCTCCAGGTGACAGTCCTGCATGGCTGGTGGGACAATGCTTGTAGAGGTTATTGCCCCTTTGGATGGACCCTGACTGCATCCTTCCCCTTCCTGAAGGTTTGGCTGCTGGGGCTCACAGCCAGCTTTGTAGCAGAGCAGATGAGGGAGGGAGCACCTCACCTACAAGGAAAGGCTGAGAGAGCTGGCATTATTCAGCCTGGAAAAGAGAAGGCTCCAGACTGACCTAATTGCAGCCCTCCAATACCTGAATAGAGCCTACAAGAAATAATGCAGAGGGACTATTTACAAGAGCCTGGAGTGACAGGACAAGGGGGGATGGCTTCAAACTGACAGAGAGTAGGTTTAGATTGGATGTTAGGAAGAAATTCTTCACTGTGAGGCCCTGTACAGGTTGCCCAGAGAAGCTGTGGATGCCCCATCCCTGGAAGTGTTCAAGGCCAGGCTGGATGGGGCTCTGAACAACCTGGGATAGTGAAAAGTATCCCTGTCAATGACAGGGGGCTTGGAACAAGATGATATTTATAGTCTCGTCCAACCCAAAGCATTCTATGATTCTATTGCTGCAGCTCACTTTGATTATGGCAGAGTTCTGTATCTAGCAGAGTTAAGTATTTTCAAACCTCAAGAGTCTGAGGTTTTTCCTTTCTACTGTCAACACCCATATGTCTTCCATTTCAGTAGTGTGATATATGTGCTCAAGTTAATTTGTGTTATCAAATTATAAAGGGTAAATGTTCACTGTATAAATATGAGTGTTAAAGATTTGTTCAAACTAATATAGGTAAAAGTAAAATGGAAAAACCAAAATAAAAGAATTTCCTCAACTCGGGAAGCACGGGAGGGACACGAGGAAAGTATGATTGGAATTACCAGAAAGGGGGCCTAGAAACTATCGCTGCCGGGAATCCCTGAAAGGATACAAAGGACAACGGAAAACGGAGATACAAGTCCAGAGATAATCACTTCAGATGGATATCTCTACTCGTCTCCGTCGAAATTAACATATCCACGACACACCCGGGCCCAACCATCAGCTGCATTGTTCCACCCTACTGGTCCATTCAAACTCCTGATACCAGGACTTGCATGATTAATGAAGACGCCTCGGAGGGAAGACCGTCAGAATCCCGGACTTCACTCCACGATCCAGTGTATAAAAAGGGGCGGCTGGAGACCGAAGTTGTGAACTTGGGGGGGTAACAGACTGGCAGAGTCTGATATCCGTGTTCACCCAGCGGCGATCCCGGGCTCGACGCTGTCCTTTTAATTGTGGCTTTCTGAGACTGATATTTTGTCTCACAATAAAATTCTAAATTTCTGATAAATCGAATCTGGTCGATTTTATTTATAACAAGTAGCAAAAAAACAAGGAAGGAAAATTTAAAATGTTCAAATATTTGATAGTTTTTTTCTTAAATTTTCGTTGGATTTCATCACAGAGAACAGCAACACAGTTCTCAAACAGTCTCTCCCACTGACTGAGAACTGTGGTATTCAGCACAGGCAATGGACCTCATCTGCCTGATTGCACTTTTTGAATTGAGCCTGATGAGCTGCATATCTTTCGCCGGAACAATAAGGACCACTCAGACACTGCTAACCTCCCAACAGCTGGGCCCCACTGAATCGCCCTCAGGCTGCAAAAGGGCTGCCTCGAGAGCAGGATAACGCTAAGGCTGGATGAAGCTTCGGTAGCTGGGATGCTGTGGAAAACAGCAGGAGCACCTGCAAGACATGACTTCCCGTTCTGCCAGCTTTCTGCAGCATCAGAGGCAGTCCACTGTGGAAAAACTCTGAGCTCGGGTCCTCTCTGCCCCAGCAATGGGGATAGGCTGTTACCCATCCCTGCAGGCATCTTGGACTGGGCAGGACCGAGATCTTCCAGGGATGCCAGGAAGAGAAGGGAGCCACAGCCCAGCCGCCACAGCAGCCCTGACGGTGGGTGCAGGAAATCTGGAACTGGCTGCGAAGTGTTGGTGCAGTTTCTTGCTGCTGAAACAGGGGGATCAGAAAGGCCCTCAGTGCCACCCTGTCACCGCAGGGACACTGCTGCATCAGGCTAAGGCCCACCAGCAGCCGGCCTAATTAACAGAAATGATGTCTTTGCTTTTTGATTTTGCTCCAAGGGCAGCAGAACCAGAAGGTTTCCAGTCTTGTTAGAGTACATGTGCTGTCATCAGTGGAATTACATGACTACTGAGGTTCATAAAATTGTTCCATTTGTAAATGTAACGCTAATTAACACTCTATATGCCAAAATAAGTCTCAGTGTGGGAAGTGTAGGATAGCTTAAGAGGATGGAATAAAGGTTTACTGAGCTACAGATTCTCTGAACTAATCTGTAAATATTTAGGAAATTTGGACTACCTTCTGACATTTTCCAGAAAGACAATATCAGCTTCCAAAATTCTGCAAGACAGGCGTCAGCCCAATCAATTACCAAATGCAGTGATCAATCAAATGACATTTTACCAACCTTGCTGTATCTGTGAGACTCTCATTAGTGCCCAGATGTATATCTTGTGTTGTAAGGAAGGAAGGATGTCCTCCAAGGAGTGCGAATCCTACAGTGAGGAAAAAAAAAAAAAAAAAAAAAAAAAAAAAAGATAAATGAAATACCATAATCTCATGTTTAAAGCCAAGATTCAAAATCTTCTTGATATAAAATACATTTACAAAAACAAAAATAGAAGTCAGCAGGACATCCAACAGTTAAAATCATTAGCATTTGACCACAAAATTTCAAATAGATGTGCTTTGGAATAAACAAACTCAAATGCATGCCTTACTGAAATCCTTAGCCTTGAGTTAGCTGACCTGCGATCACAGGAAGTCATTCAAGCTCCAAGGCTACACATTGCCACAAGCATCACTGTTGCTCCCTGTAAAGAGCCAGGTAATCCATTCATCATGCTGCATTTCTACTCCATGGACTTTCCATCCTAGAAGGGCCATCCGAGTCACCTCGTGTACTTCCACATCCTGGCAAGGATCAACATCTGTCTTTCATGTAAAGCCACTCAGACAGAAAACGCTAAGCCAACTCATACGCTGTAACAAACCTGAATTTGGTCTCAAATGACCAGCTGCCTTAAAAATGATAATGTGAGAGAGAAAAAAGGAAAAGTCTCAGGCCCTGCCAGCATCTCTCTACCCCAGAATAGGGAATTTGTGGGGAGGGAATAGTTAGGAATTTGCAAGGAGGTCCAAAGAACTGCATGGATTAGATATGAAGAACAAAATCCATTCCTGAGCAGGAAACGATGGAAAGACTTGAGCATCATTTAAGAATATAAAACACTTTGGGGAACTTCAGAAGTGTCTGAACAGTGTTTTGGATGAAGACAAATTACACGTTAAGGGCAACTCTCAGGTTCTCTGCTGCTTTATTTTAATTGCACCACCAGCAGAAAGTTACCACAAGCAACCATCTGACACAGACAGGGAAGAAAACAACTCTTCATGAACATCTGAGTTTCTCTGCCTTTGCCTGGTTTAATCTGAAGCCTCTTCGTACTTAATCTGAGTGTAAAGTCTCTCATGGCCACACATGGGGAGGATGGGGCTGTTTTATGAACTGTCACAGATGGTTTAGCATAAGCCTAGCACGGGACACAGGGTCCCACAGCTGGGGAGGTACCAAGGGTAGGATTTGTACTGGGCTCTAGCCCTGTAAGGCATTTTCTCTGTGATAAGAACAACTTTCCAGTACAGAAATTACCTGCAGGCAGATCCTGCTCTGTCACAAGCATTTCTGATGGAGGAAATTTCCAGAGAATCTTAATATGGACCAACCAGCCTTGTTGAGACAACCCTGTGGGGCCGTGAGTCTTTTATTGTGACAAAAATATAGAAAGAAGCATGTCTTTGTATTGCCAGAAAGATAAAGGCTGCATATAGCCAGAAAAGTGGAGACCCCCACCTTATTTACCAAACTGTGATGTCTTGGAAATACTGATGAATTTCGTGCTGTTCGAAACAAAAATTTAAAAAGAGAGAGAAAAAAAGAAGTGGAAAAGGAAGAAAAAAACCTAGAAGAAAAGGTCAAAAGCTGCTCAGGCTGGCTGTATCCATTAGATGGCACTGCTGCCAGATTCAGCCCTGCAGCTTCAGCACGGCGGTTGTTCAGGTCTGCCATCGATTAAAATTTTTATCTCACAGCTACTTTTTAAAAGAGGATTAAACCAGGACTGACCACTGAACCCTTTCACAGATAAAACCAACAGGTACAGGCAGCAGGTCTGGGCCCCACAGCCGGGCTCCTTTACACAGAGCAGCCCTTATTAACAACCATCTCCTGCGGGCAGAAGGGTCGAGGTGTCTTCTGCTTTGCACCAGTTCAGCCAGCCTCTGGAGTTTAAAATACAATAGATTAAAAAAATAAAAAATACTGGCAAATCATTGTCTTCGGCCTGTCTCAATTTCCTTAAATGTCAGATTAAAAATAATGATGCTCCAGGTCCCACCTGAAGGGCAAATTTCTGCTCCCCTAGCCACTGTACGCTCATCTTATTGAATGGGCCCTTCTTAATTTCTTGTCGTTTTCATTAAGGATTGCTCCAAATCTCAACAATATTGCAAGTCAGACACAGCAAATGTTTAAGAATGAAGCACCATTTATTCTACTGTTACTGTTTTTTCACCTCCCCTCTGCAGCTCAGACACAAACACTGTATTTAGAGGACAGTGTATGCAAACTACACACCACAGCCTGTTTGTTTATTCAGTGCAAATTTTTAAGTCAGGACCTCAAGGATGAACTGGCATTGGCAGTAACTTTTCCTTCCCAAATTCTTGTGAATTTATTTTGAGTCACATACAATTATGTCAGTGATTTATTCCTGCAAGTTCCACACAATGCAGCAGCTCTGCATTTTAGGATTCCAAATGCATACGTTTTAGTAGACGATTCACAGTCCGGGCAGGCTCCAATGGACATGTTCTGTTTTCTATATATGATGCCCAGGTAAAAAAATGGGAATCTGAGCATTTATTCAGAGTTGCCAGACGTCAGACTGCCCGGTCAGAGCTGCCACCTGGAGTCTGTGTACATAGCAGAGCCCGGATGTGTCGGGCTCTCTGCTCATGAACTGGCCATCTGTGCAGGGCCTGGGAACATATTTCCAAAGCTTTCCATCTGGAAATACAGGAGCTCTGTGCTCTAGCTTTGTATATAGTTGCAGAGACAGAATCTTTTTCAGATTCTTTCATCCAGACTACCAGAAGAAAGCAAAAAAAAAAAAATGATGACTTTTGAAGGTATGCAGGCACTAATTCAGCAAATAAACATTGCAGTGCTATGTTAAACTGGGAGATCTAATCCTCTTTGTTGTCACAACCTGGTCATATCCAAGGCCACGTACTAAATATTTATATGAATCGTGATATCTTCAATAAACTACTAAATGTCAATACTGCAAATCCAGAATAGATTATTACCCCATGTCCACACTTCTCCCTGCTGTTAGGTTTCCAAATACACAGTTTCACACCTCATGCTGTGGTACATTATTGACCCCAACTATGCAAACTCTTTCAGACAGGATGTGAGTGAAATCTTCATCCCAGGCTGTCCCTGCTTCATGAGGCAAGGGGGCCAAAATGAATCCTGTGGTTCACAGGTTGGCTACACAGTTCTGGGGCAGTCACCAGGAGACACACACAGTCATCTTCTCAGACACAGAGGAAGAATCTTTTTCAGAATTTCAAGACGTATGGATTTGCATTTATTAATTTCCCCATTGCCTGCCCGGACTTACAAAATAGAAAGTATTTCTCCATTTAGACTGATAACAAAGAACACTTCTAGGCAGAAATTACAGAATATTCCTAAAGCAGAAGCTAAAACCTGATAAGCAGTTTTTAGAAGTTATTTTTAAGCTATCCTTTTAAGTGGAGAGTAAACCAAGAGCGCGTTTGGGCGTTCTGTAATGAGGCCAAGCGAAATAATGCTTAACCACTCCAACAGAAAACAGATGCTGTACCCCTGCCATGTAATACCAACCCCACCACATTAGTTCATATGCTAGGATGCAATTATGTCTGTGACTCTGTGTAGCAGTCTTCAGGCATGGCCATCATGTTCCTCTCACCCCACTGTGTAGGAGGAGTGAGTTGGGAGAAATTCCACTGAGGCCAGTGGCACTGAACCCCTGTAAGGCTGCTAAGATCTTGTATATTCCAGTGCACAACAAGAGAAAGTAGGCTGAGCTTTCCTACCTGCACTGCTTCCCCTCCATTCTGCCCTGTGAAATATTGCCTGCATTCAGTATCTGTGAAATGGTTGGATTTGTTTGTGATTTATTCACTACAACATAACTGTAGCTGTATATTTTAAGAGCAACAGTGACAATCAGAATATTTTACACCAAAGCTATAACAAAAGCAGGGCATTCACCTTTGTGCCATGCCTGAGGATGTTTATTTTACAAGTAATATACGACCATGTGAATAGTTCTGTTTTCGAAAAGTATACAAGATTTTATGCAGAATGAGTATGGGATTCTGACTGTGAAGAGGTGACATTTTCCAGTGTAATAGCAGATGTCACATTTTCCAATAAAATAGCCAGTGATAGATATAAATCTACTAGGCTCACAGAACTGGATTTTCTTTGCCACTACACTATGGAAGTTACTTCTAATTCTGCATTAAACTTACAACATCACAACTTATGTTAGAAATGGTAAAATTATATGGGTTTCAGAAATATACATTAGGACAAGATTAAAGAGGCAATGAATTATACCCCAAGGAGAGGTATATTATTCAGTACTGTTGCAATGTCATTACAATAAGAGAAGATATTGGAAAACCTTAAATATCATCTGATCTATTACAATGCATCATAAATTAATGTTCTGATATTCTTCAATTGATCTGGGTAAGTGGGAGAAATGCAAAATTGTCATCCTCTAAGTTAAAGAGGGGCAAGAATGAGGATGAAGCGGCTCTCTCTCTCCCTCGGAGCCCGTGCTCCATTTTAGCCTTGGCTAGCTTGAGAGAGAATTGGCTAGCTTCAGAAGGAATCTTCCTTCAGGGGTTCTGAAAGATCCCAGGGGCTGCTGGAACCTTTTCCTTTAGAGAGAGCAGGTCCCCATGGATGGCAAAAGGAAAGAGTCTGCTCTCAGTCCGGGGGGGATCATGGCTTTATTCTGGGGTCCTGACCCCACAGGGTCCAGAGCTCTCTCAGGTCCCCGTCCCCGTCCCGGTCCCGGAGAAAAACAGAGCTCCCCCACCCGTCCCAGGGCTTTTTCCCAGGGAGGACAGGGCTAGAGGCAGGGACAAGCCACTACCCAATCAGGGGTAAGGTGGGACTGGAACAGAGTTGGGTTACATTCCAGTGTGGGAGGATGGACGGGGTGGAGGAGCAAGGACAAACCACGTGATACATTCTCCAAGGGAACAGGATGGTACAGAAGAAACCATTACAAAACCCAGTATAAAAATGAAATACAATATAAACCCAATTAATGCACTACTACAGGAGGACACAGAGAAGATAGGCTAAGCTGCCTCACATCAATCCATGGGAAAGTGATGAAGCAGCTGGTACTGGAAACCATTTCTATGCAGATTAAGGACAAGAAAATTGTCAGGAGCAGTCAGCATGGCTTCACCAAGAGGAAGTCATGCTTGAGAAGCTTGATCAACCCCTATGATTCTATGACTGGCCTGGTAGATGAGGGGAGGGCAATGGGGTTTGTCTGCCTGGACTTCTTTTTGTCCATTGATGGTGTCTCCCATGAGATCCTCCTAACCAAGCTGTGGATGCCTGGGCTGGATGAGCAGAGCCTGGGAGGGGTTCAGAACTCTCCAAAGGGCCAGTCCTGAGAGTGGTGGCCACCAGCACAAAGTCCAGCTGGAGGCCAGTGACCAGTGGTACCCTAGGGGTCCATTTGTGTCCAGTCCTGTTTAACACCTGTGTTAAGGGCCTCAATGACCAAGTGTGGTGTCAGCAAGTCTGCTGATGACACAAAACTGAGAGGAATGGCTGCTGCATCATGGGGTCATGCTGCTGTCCAGAGGGATCTTGACAGGCTGGAAGAATGGTCTGACAGGAGCCCCATGAAGTTCCACAAGGAGAGATGCAAAGTCCTGCACCTGAGGAAGAGCAGCCCCATGCACCAGGACATGATGGGGGCCTCCCAGCTGGGAAGCAGCTTGGCAGAAAAGGACTTGGGGGTCTTGGTGGACAGCAAATTGAACATGATCCAGCAGAGTGTGTACCTTTCCAGCAAGGGTGGGGAATTTGTCTGGATTGCACCAGACAAATACTGCCAGGAGGTGGAAGGAAGTGATCCTTCCTCTTTATACCGCACTGGTGAGACCAAAGCTTGAGAGTCTGGGTTTGGGGTCCTCAGTATGAGAAACATGGAGATATTGGATACAGTTGGTATGTCCATGTTAACAAAGGGTCACAAAGATGGCTGGGGGACTGAAGCATATTGCAAATGAGAAGAAAAGCTGAGAGCTGGGACTGTACAGCCTAGAGAACAGAAGGTTCAGGGGGAATATTGCTAATGTATATAAACACCTGAAGGGAGGAGACAAAGTCAGGTGTTTTTCAGTAGTGCAATGGGCACAAACTGGGAAGGTCCCTTTCAAAAGTAAATTTTATTTACTGAAAAGCTGATTGAGCAATGGCATAGGTTGCCACAAAAGATTGTGGAATCTTCATCCTTGGAGATGTTCAAAAGACTTCTGAACATGGTCCTGGACAACTGGCTCTGGAAGATCCTGCTTGAGCAGGGGATTGGACCAGATGCCCTTCAGAGATTACTTCCAACTTCAACCACTCTGTTTATCTATTTTTCAGTAATGTTGTTCTTTATAGGCACAGGGACAGTAGGAATTCTGAAAAGACTTCCATGTTGTTAATATATCCCAACAAACTCCTAGATGCTGCACAGAGAAGATTTTGTGATCAGTGCTTTCCAAGTCTCTACTCTGTAATGAAATTCAGTGATTTAGCTGTTCCTGAGAGTTGCAAGGTTTGTTTAGATTAATCTCATCCCCAGGACCTTGCCCTACAAGTGACCTCCCTCAAGTTACTGAAGGGGCAGCTCTTGGGAAGTGCTATTTGAGATGACTCAGGAACTTTATAAATAAACACTTCAATCCACTGCAATTGTCCACTTTCACTAGACATTAGAAAATTGCTATTAAATTATCTTGTTTAGCTAAAAGGAACACATGTGGCCTCACATTTATTTTGAGTTTGAAATTCCGAGGGAATAATTTATGGTAAAAAAGCATCTGAAATGTATAGAGTTTTTGTGGACAGAAAAAAATTGAGTCTGCCTTTGAAGCAAAGTCTTAGGCTTAAAAGACTTAAGACCAATTAACTGAAGGTGTGAAGTTAATGCACAGAAGCTAAACTACATTAAACCCCTTGTGGAAGCTCTCACTTAGAAATAAATTTGTTTTATTCCACTGGAGCTTAATTCTCCCTTGGATGAATTTATGTGCATTAACTCCCGCCCTTAAGTTAATTCATTTGAACTTTTCCTGAGCTTCCCCTTTCCATAAGCCTTCAAAAGCCGAGGACTAGGCAGTGCTTCCCTCAGAATACAGAAGAATGAAGGATAAACAGATCCAGAGAATTCATTATCTGGCCATATACCAGGATGGCAGGCAACAAGAAACTGGACTAAAAACTCAGGAATTAAAAGGTGGGTGGTCTTCACAGGGAGGGAATGCGCATTAGTAAGTCCTCTCTATCTGGAGAAAACAGAAAGCAACCACAACTCTGCTTAAAGAGCAGGTTCAGCAGGCAAATGGCTGTGCCAGACAATACAAAGGCAAATTCATAAACGCTTGGAATTAATGTATCTGCTTCTTCCTTCCATTATTTTTACCTTCTCTCAGCTTGTAAAGAAATGTGAATATTCAACAGGTTTCCTGTTCCTTCACTAGGGGGAATTGAGGAATTCTGGGTCAACTTAAACGGGAGAAGAGCAAGTTCTTCCTTGATGCATCACCAGTTCAGAGTTATTTCTTGCTCTGAATGATTGATTGATGAGTGATTTATTTCAGCAGTGCCATTGAATTCAGAACAACTGTCATGTAAATAAAGGCACCATGTATACATGTTACAGTGCTTGCAGGACTGTCACCTAAAAGAAAAAATGTTCCAGGGCCTGATGTTATTAGGCTAATACCCTTGAGTCTCCATCAAGTTATCTTTCCCTGTAGGTAATCATGTTAAGTTCCCCCCCTCCCCCGAATTTATATCAAGGCATTACCGTGATTCGCAGCCTAAAAACATACTTTGAAATGCAACAACAGTAATGCATATTACATTAGAAAAATATTTATTGGAGCTTGCACAAAATTAAATTTGTGATGCTTCCTGAAGCAGATGTTAGGAAATGTACATTTTGCCAGTACAGCTAGGAGCTTACACCAGAAATGCTTACTTCTGCCTGTTACTTTATTTCTGATCTACCGTGTTTTGGAAGATTTTGACAAAATTTCAGTGACCAAAGACAAGTGCTTGTGAAATTGATATACAAGGTGAAACATAAATAGCCACCATCTTTTTCATATTTTTGCTTTCAAAGTTTGGGTTTCTCCTGAGTAGAAATTGCTAAATACAAAATTATGCCGTGTTTTTCAGTACATACTCAGTGTAGAGAGTTTCATATAAAGTCTTACTCTGCCGTTGCTCAGACCTACCTGTTTCTGCAGATAATCTTGTCCTTGTGCTTCTCTTCTCAAAAATCATGGCCAAAGATTTGCCTTGCATCAAAGGCAAATACTGAAACATGGAAAATTAAGGTATAATTAAGGTTAACATTAAAGTATGAAATACTTCCTGCACATTTAAATTCATTATTAAAAAAATTGCAGAAGTAGGGGTTTTTTTACCTGTGGTTTTGTTCTCCTGTCCTTCAATAAATTTATTAGCAGTGGAAAGGTTAAAGGCAAAGAAGTAATTCTAGGCCCAAAACCAACTGCATTTTGGCACTCAATTTGAGCCAGCATTAAGGAGAACTCAGATACTAATTTAATTCCATGCAGGGAAGTGTCCTCCATTTCCTACATTTAGTGCTGCAGGTACACCATGTGTGGATGGATGGGGTTAGCTGACAACAGGGAGTTAGCTGCACAAACCTGTTTAACTTTTCTACTCACAAAGTCCTCTGAAGCATTTGAAGAACATCTCTGGACACTTTAGAGGAAGGCTCCTAGTTTCGTAGCACATGATTTACAGTATTTAAGAGCTCAGGAGATTTTTGTTTAGGACAAGACATCTGAAAGGCTTTTTCACAACACCCTTCAGAACAGTATTTATTTCAACATGAGGGACCTAAATGACAGTTAAACCATTTTACCTCTCCTTCGTGCTTTATCCTTTGTTTCAAATCTGATGCCATCCACAGCAAATACTTCAGTTCATCAGCTGTGTAGTTCTGTAAAGTAAGGAGGTCCCGACCTTTCATTTGAACATTCATTGGAGCTGGTGTCCCATACCTGAGTCAAAAGAGCAAAAAAATGTGTAATTTTTGCCATTCAATGCTGAATTGTACATGTGCTAAATCCAGTGAGCAAGCACGTGAAATATCTCCCACTTCCCTCACATGACCCAGCTGGATCATCCTGATAGACTTTGTTAATTAGTTTAAATAACTCCTGTCAGACAGGCACAGCATGCCACTATGCACTGTATTGATGGCCACTGTAACAATATTTCAAATTCTATCATAAAATGTATATTAGATGTATTTTCTTCTGCCTTCTGAAATGCATATGGCAACTGCATACTGCCTGACAAATAAAGCCATTCAGAACCTGTTAAAAGGATTTATGTGTAGACCCCAAACTGCCCTTTCAGGGGATAGAATAAGAGAAATGGATCTCGGTGCTGTTTCTCCCTCCTTTATGCTTTATGGATGAGTAGACACTTGCCACATTCCAACCCCACTCTCACAAAAGGTGGCACTTCTGTAAATGTGTAGGAAATATCTTTATTACACTTGGGGAAAGGGTAAAAGAACCCAACAAAACAGCCTTACTGTACCCCACAAGAGAATTCTGGACATGTGGTGTTTATTCAGTGTATTCTGGCCTCCATCCAGATTCAGGATTACAGAATCACATGATATTGGATGTTGATAATCACCCACAGAAGTTACATGATCAAATTTCCTCTAGCTTAGATGAGGGATCTTAATGAAAGTCTTGTCCAAGCCCATGTTGCCCAGGCTAAAGTTTAACAGGGAAGTGTGGCAGTTCAGCCCTTTCTCTGGCTCTGTACTTACAGCCCTCCTCAGCACTACACAACCCACACTGTACTCTTGCTAAGGTTTTGATGGGTATGAGCTAAACATGTCTTTTTATTCAAAGTCAACATTTTTAGATTGATCTAATGAAAAGCAGTGCAAAGACACGGACATTTTTAGACTGATCTAATGAAAAGCAGTGCAAAGCAGTGCAAAGACGTGGACTGAGTGTGGCTAATACTTTTCTATTTCCAATTGTATTTGTGTTTTATATTTCCCTTTAGCTCACCATTTGAGACTAGCTCAGATGCAGTGCCTGCTAATTGCCAAGCCCTGAAGTCCACAGCTAGGAAAATATGCCCACATATACCCCCATGAGGCTTTGGACACAGCCCCACATGACAGCCTGAGCCCCACACTGCAGAGCCCTGGCTTTGGAGGGTGGGCTATGCAGGGCACAAACCATGGCCAGATGGATGCAGCCAGGGACTTGTGGGCAGAGGCTCCATGTGCAGCTGCAGGCCAGGGATGAGGGCTGTTCCCTCAGAGCTCTTGCTCCACTTATGTTTAAGCCGTTTCAGAGCTTTCCAAATTCTTTATTTCTGCCCCATTCCTTTTCAGTAGTTTCCACTCTGGTTTTCAGAGTGCCACTTTCTCAGCTTAGTGCTCTTTGTGTCCTCCTTTCTCTTCTGCCTTTTTTTGCCTGCTCTGTTTCTTTGCTGCTGTCCCTCTGTACCTGTGGCAGCTCAGCCAAAGAGTGTCACCAAATCATTTTCCCCAGTCCATGAGCTAAAACAGCCCTTGATATAGTTATGAAGGCTGGTCATGAAATATAATTTTAAGATCTTGCTTCGCTTGGGTTTTGGCCCTTTCAGACCTCTGCCTTAAAGGGCAGGAACATCTCTTCCCTCTGGGAACTGGAATTCCAGACCATTGCAGTGTGTGCCATGGATCACAGAGGGGAATTACCGAGGCCCTTGGGGTGCTGTTTCTGCAGTGCCTCACAAGGGAGCTGTGCAGGTGCAGGTGACATGGTCCTGGAGCTCTGTGGGCTCCCAGAGCAGACAGCAAATGTTTGTCTGCTGGACGTTTTCAAGCACATTCCCAGCTCGAAGCAGAGGTAAGAAAATGGAAGCAAGTGTATGGGCATTCATGGTTCAGGTAGTTTTTACCACACCATGAAAAACAGCCCACCAAGATAAGCTACTGAAATCCACTCTTGAATACCAAGACACTTAATTTGTAATCACAGGATTGGCTTTATTTTTCATTGAGTATATTCTGAAGGAAAATAGTTTTATAACTGGGACTCCTTTAATTACTTTAGATTTTCAGGACAGGGATTTACTTTTTAACGTGTTAGTGGGGAAAAAAACCCAAACATGTCCTGCTTTCAAATCTATGCAATTTTTTGCTGCTCCCTCCTCTCCTTTGCCTCCTTGTTTCCAGAACAGCTTTGGGGCTGCTCCTTGTTTTTCTCATTTCAGCCTGCAATTCCTTCCAGGGATTTAGAGATTATCTAATCTCAATTTGCCAAAAAACAGCTTCTGTTCTTTGGTCTTGTTTCACCATCTGGCACAATTGAGAAGTGGACTGAGAGATATTCACGACTAATTTCTCCACTGCCAGATAGTGAAGCACCTAAATTGGTTACCTGGAGAGGATTTGGAATTACCATCCTTAAGTATTTTCAAGACGTGGCTAAGCAAAGGCATAGCTGCTCTCATATGGTGTTTGACAGGCTGCAAGAAGAAAGTTGGACTAGAGATCTGCTCCTGACCTCTCAAAGATTCAGTTTTATTGCTATGACCTCCAAGAAATTTGCTCCCTTCCCTGTTATCCATATCTGAAAGAGGGGCAGAAATGGAAAAATTAATTCCAGAGAAGGAGCATGAGACAACGTACCAAAGTTAAAATGTAACAGGCAGAATTGCAAGGTCAAACAGTTTTGGCTTCTTCCTTTCTGAGCAGGGAGAGCATAACTTTGGACTCAGCACAGACTCACAGACATTAGGTTATCCTGCAGTATCAAACACACTGTGCTTAGCTGGTAATACTCACAGACAGTGGTGATAGCTTATGCCATCGTTATGCTATAAGGTTAAAAAACCCACCAAAAATAACAATGCTGTGTGTGGAACTTAACAAATCAGATTACTTCCTTGGAAAACCAGCTTTACTACAGCTGTTTTCCAAATGTGCTTTTCCACCACCTCTGTTAACTGCAGAAATTTCCAAATTGGCTGCAGTAAAAATCCAAAATTCATTAAAAAATTACCAACCAGCCTTTAGGATCACTCTAAAACTGTAGCAAATAAATCATAGAACTTGGAAAACATTTGGTTTTCATGTGATGTAATGTAGAAATCATAAACAAAAAATTACTTATTTTGTATTAGGATTCCTGTGAGTGTGACATTTCTGCAGACTGTTTTCTAGAACTAATCACTTGTTATGTAACAAGTGTTGATTCTATTCTTACTGTAGCTGATCTAAAACCATGACAAAACATGGAATTAAGTTTCAGCTCTAAAATTTTAACCTGCTTTTGTAGATGTGATGAACCTGGGAAGCAGCTTAGTGAAACGCTGTGATACAGGTACCCTTCTGAAATCAGGGAGGGCAGGAACAGTTGTGTGGGTGCACAAAGAACCCAAAGCCAGGTCACAGAGGCAGGTCTGCCTGCTTGACTTTGAATCTCTCATCACATCATGCTTTTCCTGATGCCTCCAGGGTATATAGAGACACAAAATAATGAGGCAGAGATTCACCTTGCAGCTTCAAGAAGAGAATTCCCCCCCCCGAAACTGGCCACGATATATGTCTAAATTACCAGAAACCAGAAATATTACCTGTACTTTACTCAGATTGCTATTTACTAGTTACAGTACTTGCAGCACACACTGATCTCAAGATTAAACATTCCTTCCTGACTCTGAAACTAAATCCCAGAGAACAAATTAATGGTATTCCACAAGCATAAAAACAGATAATCCTCCAGTCTCCTAAAGTCACAGAGCTTGCTGCCCTGTGAGGCAAAACAACACTAAAATTGCAAGGAAAACCCCTCCAGAGCCCTTCTCTAAAACACTCACTCCTTCTCAGGATTCTGCAGCTTTTGACTCCAGGTTTCTGACCAAACACCACACACCAGATAAAATTTACGGATAAGCTCACCAAAACTGTCGCAGCAGCTGCTTGCTGGTCCCTGCTAGTATTGCAATGCTGACAAAATTCCTCACATTAAACAGCATCTTCTGTTTCCACTAAGACTTCTCTTAGCCCACGAATAAAGTTATGAGTAAGGAAGGTGTAGGAAGCAGAGAGTGAGCTGTGCTGCTGTGCAAAGCAGGGAAAACCAAAAACCAAGGTCCTTGTTTTGGTTGTTCCAGCCAGGGCTGGGCCAGCCTGGGGCTGACCCTGAACCTTTTCTTTGGTCAAACCCTACAGATACAGAGATTTCTCCCAGGGCCCATTGCACCACTCACAGTTTGTGTTCTTCTGTGTGGGCTCATCATGTCATATCATACCTGTGTCAATACTATTTCGTAGCTTTTTCATGTTAAATATTTGTACAAAAGCATGTGCTGATAGAAGAAGGCAAAAGAAGACTTGCAGGATTAGCATGAGCAGGGATGGGACTGTGGCCACGGGAACTCTAGCACAGCCCAGACTATCAGGGACTATTGGCCCTGAGCTGACCCAAAAAGAGGGTTCTGGGCCCATGGATATGGAACTGGGCAGGGGATGAAGACTTATTCATGCTTTTGGGGCCCTGACAATAATAATGAAGTAGTCTGCATCAAAAAAATCTACATTTTTCTTAGGGTTTGTTTGTGGTTTTTTTTGTTTGTTTGTTTGTTTGTTTGTTTGTTTTGTTTTTGTTTTTGTTTTGTTTTGTTTTGTTGACTAAGTTTTCACTTATGCTGTAGTAGTATTAAACAGTGTGGGGCCCAGAAAGTGAAATCCTGCAGCCTGCCTACCTCCTTAAGCTAAACTGCTTGCTGTATAATCTGAAGTAGGTCAATTGCTAAATACTAAAGTGATTTCATTTCAGTTTCTACCATCAAATATAATTGTCAGATAAGATTTTATGCCACCTGCACTGTAGGTGGTTTTGAAATATGACCATTACTTTCTCATTTCCTCCTCCCTGTAAGGAGAGATGCACTAGTGTAAATCAAGGTGATGGCATACCTGTCAGAGAGGGTGATGCATTGAAATTACAATGCAAGGAACTTATAATTAAAACATACAGAGAAAAAGTTTGACTCCCTGGGAAAGATACACAGCTGCGAAAAAGTCATGCAGGGTGATAGCTCCTGCTGGGATTTGTTCAGGACCCCTCATGCTGAATCAACCCTGAGATGCTTGGGAAATGAGTCAGGGGAAATGTTAAACAGAAGTAAAATCCAAGAGAAATTAATAGTGAGGGAGTGGAAGAGAAGAAAGAGAAGAAAGAGAAGAAAGAGAAGAAAGAGAAGAAAGAGAAGAAAGAGAAGAGAGAGAAGAAAGAGGAGAAAGAGGAGAAAGAGAAGAAAGTCAGGCCATGGTTTTCCTCTTGGTAGTCCTCTGGCAATGACTCCCATGACCTCAAGCCCAGCCCCTGGGGGCTAAGCTCGTGTCATTAGTGATACCCAGGAGAAAAGAGAGCAGACACAGCAAACCTGGTTGAGGTGCCAAGACCTCCAGTTTCATCCTGCAGCCTCACAGGGAGGGGACAGTGCCAACGCCTTTTTGTCAGGTCACACCCTGTACCAGGTCTGGTTGTGTTGTGATTCATTTTCCCTTAGGAGCTCTCACAGTGCTCTGCACTGGAATCCAGAAAGGTGTTGAAACCACACCATGATTTTTGGGTACTGCTGAGCAGCACTGGCACAGCATTAACGCTATCTCTCCAACTTGCCACCCCCCATCAGTAGGTTGGGGGTGGACAAGACCTTGAGATCTTGTGTCAAGCTAGGACAGCTGACCCAAATTAACCAAAGGGATATTTTATATCATGTGATGCCAGCTCAGATATAAAAGCTAAGGAAAGGAGGAGGAAGGTGGAGCATTCATTATTTTACAATATGTGCCTTCTGGAGAAAAGATGAAATGTTTAAGTCCTGCTTCCTGGTAATTGGCTGGACTTCACTTGCTGATGGGAAAAAGAGAAAAAAAAAAAAAATCTTTGTTTTTTTTGCTTTGCTTTTGTGCATGCAACCTTTAATTTTTGCTTTAGTAAACTGCCTTCTCTCAGCCTATGCTTCCTGTCCTGTTTTCTCTCCTCTGTCCACCTGAGAAGGGGTAGAGATAAGTGGCTTGGTGGGCACCTGGTGTCCAGTGAAGGCCAATCCACCACACCCCTGTACAGAGGCTGCCTGATACCAACTCCCACATGGACCAATTTCATAGCAAGCTCCTGTGAGCAAGTGTCACCTAAGAGGAAGGGAGTGGCCAAGATTTACAGATGCCAGCGGTTGAAAAGGAACAGCAAATGCCAAAGGGTAAAAAGCAACAAACAAACAAACAAAACCTTACAACGTTTTATTAGTAAATTATAAACATGGCATGTAAATTGGTATAAGTTAGCACCTTAGCTCCTAGTAGCAAGAGGAAAAGAGTAATTAAAAAAAAAAAAAAAAAAAAAAAAAAAAGTGGGAAGAGAGAGAAAATGAGATCATTTGTCCTGGGTCCAGTGTTGAACTGGCCAACAAGAGGTCCGGGGTCCCCAGCACTGTGGGGGCCGATTTTATAGAGAAGCTTTCCCCGGGGGCTCTGGGCTTTGTGCTGGGCCCGGAGCCGCCCCACCGCCGGCTGCCCAGGGAGGCGATGGAGCCACCGTCCCTGGAGGTGTTTAAGGAACAACTGGATGTGGCATTGAGTTCCAAAGCAGCGCTGGCAGTATGTTGCACCCGGTGATCCCGGAGGTCCTTTCCAGCACAGCCGATCTATCCTGTGATCCCGTGCCCTCACCCCTCGTACCGGGGGATCCCGTGCCCAGCACAGCCGATTTATCCTGTGATCCCGTGCCCAGTACAACCGATTTATCCTGTGATCCCGTGCCCTCACCCCTCGTACCGGGGTATCCCGTGCCCTCACAGCTCGTACCGGGGGATCCCGTGCCCTCACCGCTCGTAGCGGGGGATCCCGTGCCCTGACTCCTCGTAACGGGGGATCCCGTGCCCTGACTCCTCGTACAGGGGGTCCCGTCCCCTCACCGCTAGTACCCGCCCGTTCCCCTCCCCAGCACAGCCGATTTATCCTGTGATCCCGTGCTCTCACCGCTCGTACCGCGGTATCCCGTGCCCTCACCGCTCGTACCCGCCCGTTCCCCCCTCGCCCCCTCAGTACCCGGCCGGGCCCGTTGCCGCCCCCCCCGGCCGCCAGGCGGCGCTGCCCGCGGCCCGGCCGGCCCGGCGCGGCCTCCTCCCGGCCGCCATGGCCGCGCCCGCCGCGGGGACCGAGCTGCCCGTGCCCGGTGAGTGCGGCCGCTGCTCTAGGCACCCGGGGGGGAGCGCGGCTGCCTGTGCCGGGCCCTGCCCGCCTCACCCCCGCAGGTATCCGCCGGCTCCCTCCGGCTGCGGGCCCCGCGCCGGCCCAGTGTCTGGGGAGAAGCGCGTCCGCGGCCGTCAGAGCTGGGACGGGGCAGCCCCGTCAGCGGAGGGGGCAGGGGGCAGCGCCGGGCATTCGGGGGGGCGCGGTTAATTCTGAGCATTAATGGTTCGTTTGTGTCGCGGTTCGGCCCGGGGTAATGTTCAAACGTTTGCCCGTTGCTGCGGCAACAAACGCCTCGTGTACGTCCTGCAGGATTTAATCTACCGAGTTGCTGGGGCTCGTTTTCCGAACTGATGGCAGGGCTGAAGCACAGAAGGGCTCAGGCTGGAAGGGACTGCCGCGGGTTATCTGGTCCCACCTCCCTGCTCCAGCAGGGTCATCCCACAGCACATGGCACAGGATTGTGTCCAGACGGTTCTGGGATATGTCCGGTGAGGGAGACTCCACACTACACATGGTCACTGCCCAGGAAAGAATTTTTTCCTTTTGTTCAGGTGGAACTTCCCGAGCATCAGTTTCTGCCCCTTGCCTCTTGCCCTATTACCACCGAGAGGAGCCTGGCTGCATCTTCTTGGCACCTCCTGGGTTTAGATATTTATACACATTAGTAAGGTTCCCTGTAAGCCGTCTCTTCTCGAGGCTGAACAGGCCCAAATCCCTCAGCCTTTCCTCAAAAGAGAGATGCTCCAGTCCCCCGATCATCCTTGTTGCCCCCCGGCACCCGCTTTGTGAGCTCCATGTCTGACTTGTACTGAGGAGCCCAGAACCGTAGTTGTGTCCAGTTGTGGCTTAGTCAGGTGAACGAGATAAAAAAGACATTGGGAAATTTATCAGCTTTTTGTAGACATTGAATGAAGAACATAAGATGTTTTCATGTTAACCCTTCTGAAGGGAAAAATTAACCAGAGAGCTCTCTACATGCCGAAGAGATCACTAAGAAAGTTCAGAAGTGCGTGGCTGTCCGGCTGGAGACGAAAAGTTAAAACAGAGTTTTCAGATGCTGTTTAACTTGTCTGTAGTTGTAGGTGTGTCTAGGTAAAATAAGGAAAAACTCAACCTTTTTAAAAAGGCTTGAGTTTGTCCGCACAAAGCTTGTTGAGCGACTGAAAGTGAAAAACACATCTAGTGAGGTAATAAGTACAATTTATATATGTCTGCTCCATCTCATACATAAAATAACATCTTTGGAAACAGGGAAAGCTTTTACATTAAGTAATTTTTTAAGTGAAAATCAAATATACAGTTTAAGAAAAAACCTTTAGGTTTTGGAGCTGGGGTGCATATTGTTGATGATATTGTTTTCATTGAAAGTAAATGCACTAAGATATCTCAATGTAATTTTCAGAAATAATCTACTGTTATTGTGTGTATTTCCTGACATTTCTTACATGCTAACAAAATTTACAAGAAAAAGGTTTTGTTTATTCTTAGCTTTTTTTTTTTTTTTTTTTTAAATATGTTTATAGCACAGGTGTTGACATTTTAAAACAGGGGGTCAAATTGAGCTGTTATACCTGAGCTGGCATTGTTTGCAAGGATTTTGACAAATTTTTTAACTTGTAAGTTCATTTATTTTTCTGTAGGATTGGTGTTTTCTGTCAAACCACGTTCCTAACCAAAAGCTGAACAAATAATTAACATCAGTGCTTTGAAACAATGTTGCTAACACTTTTGAAAGTGTAAAGAATTGAGAAAACCGGGCAGACTGCAAAGCCTGAAGAGCTGCTTGGACTTTATTTTGAGGTGGTTTTGTTTGGGTTTTTTTAGATCGTGGCCTTAACACTAAATTGCAGAATGGCTGAGCTTGGAAGAAAACACTGGAGACCATCTAACCCAACCCCCTTGCTAAAGCAGGTTCACCCAGAGGAGGTTGCACAGGATTGTGTCCAGGCAGGTTTTGAATATCCCCAGAGATGGAGACTCCACAGCTGCTCTGGGCAGCCTGTTCCAGTGCCCTGCCACTCACACAGGAAGGAAGTTCTTCCTCCTGTTCAGATGAAATGAGAATTTTGCCAACCCATGTTTTGAAGGCTGAGAGAAGAAAGAAGAGAAAGATAAGAAAATGTGCCACTGTATTGATAGAACATGTCTATTTCAGAATATGTGAGGCAAGATTTGCTTTCACTAAAATTGACATTATCTTTTTGTGTTTCAGAATCAGGTGCTGTTTTCACATTTGGGAAAAGCAAATTTGCAGAAGATATTCCTAGCAAGTTCTGGTTCAAAAATGACAAGCCTGTACTTATATCATGTGGAGATGAACATACAGCTATTATTACAGGTCAGTACTGGAAATGAAGGATGTAGAATCGCAATTGTTAAGTTGGAAGAGACCTTTAAGATTATCAAGGCCAACCATTAACCCAGCACTACCAAGTCCACCACCAAATCATGTCCCCAAGTGCCACATCTATGCATATTTTAAACACCTCCAGGGATGGTGGCTCAGCCACTTCCCTGGGCATCCTGTTCCATGAAGAAATGTTCCCTGCTCTAAACCTTCCCTGGCACAGCTTGAGGCCATTTCCTCTCATCCTCTTGCTTGTTACCTGGGAGAAGAGACCGACCCCACCTGGCTACAACCTCCTTTCAGGAAGCTGTAGGGTGATAAGGTCTTCTCTGAGCCCCCTTTTCTCCCACAGCTTCCCTGATGGGACCTGTGCTCCAGACCTTCTGTGGACACATTCCAGCCCCTCAGTGTCTTTCTTGTAGTGAAGCTGACCTATATGATAAAAGGTGATATATTTGGACACATTTGAAAGTTAGGAATCCCAATTCCATCTTGAGGTAATACATCAACTGAGGTTGGGGAGAGGAGGGAGAACTGCTTTGTGGGAGCTGTTGGATGCCTTTGGAGTTAGTGTGAGGTCGCTCAAGGTTTTCACAGGACATGCCCAAGAACTGTCTGGAGGACGTTTGTAATAACTGAGTGTATGACAGTATTTAAACTAAGCGTAACTTAGTTCAGACTGAATGTTTCTCGTGAATCTGACAATGTTTGGTATGTTACATACATTGTATCATGGAAATAACAATGATTGCTGAACACCGTAAGTTCACTAGAAATCTCCTTGAAACAATAAATACAATTGTGTCTCTCAAATGAAGTTTGGAACTGCTGTCAGATGAAAAAAAACCCTGGAAAGAGCAATTCAATAAAGGATTTCAAAAAATCCTACAAAAATCAGAAATAACTGGAAAAAGCATTCAAAGAAACTCCAGTGTAATAGAGGGAGCATTATTAATTGATTTTTCTTCTTGATCGAAACAATACTCATTAAAGAATTTGTTCATTTTGTTTTACATGGAAGGGTGTACTCTTCTGTGGATAAGCACGTGTGACGATTGTGTTGACAATTAACTGCTGACAGATAATAAGACTTGGTTGTTGGAAAAACTATATGTGTATTTTCAGGATTTTTTAAATTGGATTGTAGTTATTGCTCATCAATATCCAATTGGTCATTGCTTATTAAATAATTTCCTGAGGGTTTCTTGCAATGTTTACAAGCAGCACTGAAGATGCTGAATTTTTAGAAAGAACTATTCCAGGCAAGATAAAAAAGCCTATAGATTTCATGGGCTGCAGAACACCCTGAGGTGAAATTACACGATGAATTTTTCAAGCCTAACTTCACAGAAGATGAATTATACATTAATAGTTTATTTTGAACAAAGCTTGACACTTTTTCTTGGATTGAACCAATGATATTAAATTAGCTGTTGCATTAAATTAATCTGGATGTAACCTGGGGCACTGTGGCATTTTCCTTTTGCATTTTCTTTTTACATATACTTTTATATGCCCACACCCATCTTGAAATAACACAGGTAGAGTTCTGTGTTTAAACCAGTCAATTTAAATTGCCTCCCAGCAAGTGCCTGGGCCAGCACTGTTAACCCCGATCAGCAATAATCCCCTAATTCCCACATCACTGTAATAGTGACCACTTAGATAAAGCTTTTGAAGAAGTCATCTTGCAGAGATCTTCATGCAGCACCATTTCTGTACAATTTCCCCTTCTCACCATTGTTTTAGTATATGCAGCTTGTTTCAGAAGTGTTTCTTGTAGCTTGCCTCAGCTGTTGTAGTGGGCAAGTACATCACTAGGGAGGCTTCTAGATGATCAGATCTTTATTTCCTCAAAGCTTTTGCAGTCAAGGAGCTGTAGAAGCACGAGAAAAAGATTTCTTTGGTAGCAAAAGGTTTTCTGGGTCATTGTAAAGTACAGGCAAAAGTGATGGTAAAGTGTGGATCAACAATAAGCAAAGGTAGAGGAGCTGCAAGAGTTGTGCAAAAAAAATGAAGAAGGGAAAGGAAGAGCTCTTCTCCCTCATTTGTTCTTCACACCAGCGCATACCCATGTGCACCTCACGTTTCTGCAGTTAGATGGAATTGGATGATACAGTGGAATTAAGTCCTTGGAAATGACCCTGAGCTGCAATAACACCTGGCATAAATTCTCCAGAAGTGCATGTTGATAATGAGTTTACTGAGAAGGGTACAGACCTTGTGGGAAACCAGGAGCTTCTTCAGCTGAACCTGACCTGGAAGAGATAAAAGACAAACTTCACTGAGGAAGGAGAATATCTCAAGCAGGTGTGTGTAAATGCATGCTTCGTTTTACTTTCAGCCTTTATTTATGGGTCACAAAATTTTCCCCCTCCTTTTTTATTTTCCCCACACCTTCAAAGAGGGAGTGGCTGCTATATTCATAGGGGACAGTGGGAATATGAGGTAGATTAAAATTTAGAAATATATCAATTTTACGCTTACCGTGGCTCAACAATCGTAAATGAAACAATCACCCAAACTGATACAAATCATTCCTTTATGCTGGATTTGGGTAGGAGAGATGGTTACATCTAGCACCAAATCTTGACTGAATACTAAGAAAGAAAATGCACAAGAACTGAAATTTAGCATTCAAACAAAATATTCAGAACCTTTCAAATACTTCTTTCATCTAATACAGCATCAATATTCCCATATTATTTTTATAAAGACAAGTGTAAAGTAATTATAAAGCACTCCATCCTTTGCCTTTCTAGGTCAGGAGTTGAGAGTCCAAAACTTTATTTCCATGCTGGTGGCTGCATGTTGGAATTGAAGGGGCTAGTGATAGTTACTTACTGACTTCAAGCTGGCTTGCTGAGCTAGTTGAAGAAATGTTTTCTCCTCCAAGAAGGAAGTTTGGGATTGAAATTTGTGTTTCTTTATTCTTTTGCTGTCTACCATTGGCATAACCTTGATTAAAATGTCCAAGAAGGATGTTTTTTAAAGCAGTGGTCTTCTTTTGATCTTTAATGCAGTCATGAGCAATATTTATTCCAGCATCACTTGTAGCATGTTTCATAATGTTTCTTCCCCCATTTCTGTATTTTTTGGCCCAAGAATACTGATAGTATACTTCCTGCATCTTCCATAACTGCGGGCTTTGGCAAGCAATTAATTCATCCTCATGGGAGCTGGTGTGAAGAAGTATGAATATGCATACTTTTAAGAATCTCTTTCCAATGCCTGTGTATTAAATTTTCTTTCCTACAAAATCCTTAAAGTTAACAGCTGTCTTATTGTTTATTTGCCTTGACTAGAGTATCCTAGGCAGCTTAACCACATTTAATCAAAAAGACCAATCCTGTTCACAAGGGGGAAAATGCTGATGAATGAAGACACCTTTACTGATCTCAGTGCTCTGGAGAGAATTGAAGCCCCCAACACAAGAGGGCAGAAGGAAAGAAGGAAGTATCAATTGTAAAAGTTGGAGTGAAAAGAGGTGCATGTGAAACCACAAGAAGATACCCATAATTTCAGTTTTGTAAGGCATTAAACATTCAACAAAAAGACCTTGGAATCTCTCCAGGTGTTTTGTCACTGATATTTTGTCACTCCTATTCTTTCTGCTTATCAGTAGGTCATCAAACTATAGCACAGTATCTTTTGCATGAACTGCAGGGGAAGGATGAGAAAGATTAGTACACATTTGTGTTGATGTATATGAGCAAGCAACGTTCTGTGCTGGTTTTGCTTGTGTGATGCCAATGTCCTAAGCATGACTGTTCTTGTTGCTCAATAAAGTTTCTGAGAATATCATGACTTGTCTAGCAAGACTCATGCCACTCCTATTTCCCTTCTATTTGACTTCTATATGAGATTTAAATCAATTGTTAACATAATTTATTCACTAAATAGCTCAAATAAAAATAATTTTAAAAAGCAATTGTGGGGCCTCGGCATTTGCTACTCCACAAAATACTACCTTTTATGTTTTATTCAAATACAGTTTCTCAGAATGATCTTGTAGTAAATATTCAAGGTGTGTACATCGCCTCCCCATCTTATTTATCTCTCACACTCATATAATTTAAAAAGAAAAGGGGGAACTATGTAAAACGTACCTTTAAATATAGGTGATTAGAGTACTTGGCTGCCTGCTATGACAAAGCGCATGGGATTTCAGCTGATATTTCCCAGCTGCCCAAGGAATGCCTTTAAAAGCACTTCATGAACCAGATGTGCACATGGCTGATGGAGTTGCCAGGAATCACAGTTGTGATAGCAACTGTTCATGAGAAATGAGGTGGGAGACAATCTCTGAAGTGTCCCACAAAACCTCTGTCACTACACATGGAGGTGTCTTGTGGCTTCCCTGGTAGCCCTGAATTGCCGTTGGTGAATCATCTGCTGGTTTAGCTGCCGATGAACACATGGGAGAAATAATGCAGTTTTGCATTAGGATAAAGGTGCAGACTGCTGTTGGAAGTGTGTTTTCATCACCAAAACAGTCTGAGTAGATGTTTTCATTATATCCTGTTGCTTCCTTCCTGCCCAGAGTCATAGTCTTACTCTGCTGGACCTGTCTTGTTCCAGCCATTCCACCTGCCAGGTGGCCACAATCTGGATGACAGCACCAAAGTGGAAGCAAAACCCCAAGAGCAATTTGAGTTTACAGAATTTTGAAATTTGATCCTTGCCTGTTTGTCTGCTGTTGGATTTGGTGCATCTGTGTGATGGCTGGGATATCTCAGTAAGCAGTTATGAAAATTGTGCCTTTTGCATGCAAAATTATGTTAGATATCTTGTCCAGCTTAGACTGAATTTTGTCTCCTCTGAAACTTGATTTGATGTACTGACCAAGAAACCTTGGTTCATTACAAGCATTTGTTTAGGTTCGTCAGTAGTGCCTATTAACTCTCATTCTCTTTCTAAACTAACTGCTTCCCAGATTTTGTATTTTCTGCTATACTCCTAGGAAACCTGAAATTCTAAAAGGCTGTCACTCAGTTGTAAAGAATGTGAAAAAAATTCCTCTCATCTATTAAGCTCCTTGACTTACAAAGCAATGCCTGAGAATTTAAAGACTGATATAAAACCCAGCAGATTATAGGATGAAAAGCATGACCTTGTTTGAATTTTGCATGGATAAAAGAGAATGTGCTTAAATTGAATTAGGGCAGCTTGGCATCATACTCCCACAGAAATACTGCTGTCTTAGGAAAGCAGTTGGAAAGTGTAAAGCAAGGATACAAGGAAACCGTACCAATATAGGATAGATGTCATTTGCTGATAAAAATCCTTTCTGTTTAGGTGTGTTTGCTGTCAGGGACAGCTCTGCATGTGTTTGACATGATTGCATTATCCAAATTAGGATGGAGATATAAATGCTGTTAGTAGAACACTGTGAGCATGAACTTGACCTCTGTCTTCCCTTCCAGCTTTCTCGGAAAGATGTAATATTGACACATAGTCCCACGTGCCAAGAATTGTAAAATCTAACAATTTGATCAGGATTTTACATACCAGTTATAGTTAAGCATTGGTGTTTTTTTTTTCTTTTTAGCTATGTGTTTATATTTAAGAAAATGAATTCTATTTTTATTAGAATAGGATTTATTTTGTAATATTTAAAACATTGCAATACTGTATTTCAAAGTCTCTGTAAATCACAATCAGAACCTTCACTGGGAACAGCCATATTATTTTGGCATCATTGTATGGAATTGCCATTATGGACTGTGGTTGTGGTAACTGTAGATGATGAGGGTGACAAGCTCTATGACCAAATTTCTGTTTAGGGTAACAACATTAAGATGGAGTCTAATGCACAAAGTTCTGTAGACCTTCAGAAGTGAACAAAGTCCTTTTAGTTGTTGTAAAAGGGTGGGTGGGGTTTTGAAGAGAGGATTTTGTTTTGTTATGGGGTTTTTTGATAAATCAGTTTCTATTGTTTTTCAAAGATTTCTGTTGGAACAAGTGTTTTATTTTCCAGTGGGAACTTTACAGCTTTACAATATGTGATAGTTTAAAAAAATGAAATTAAATGGGTTCATTTTAAGGTATTGTCAGTAGTCAGTTTTGGCTAATTTTCATCCCAGATGACAAAATTCTCATCTGTCCATATACCATCCTCAGAAAAAGCACAGGTTGTTCAGAATTATAACAGTTCATTTTTTGCAATGGTCAAACATGCAAGTCCAATGACACATCATAGGAATTTCTGAAAGGTGATTCTAGCATTGTCCCTGTTGAACATTTGTAACTTAATGTTTGCGTTTAGATTTTCAAAACTCTCTGACTGCATGGTGGATTTATGCATTCCGTCTTTATATGCAAAATAACAAATTAATATGATTTTTGAAATTTTATCAGAAACTAGGTTTGATAGAAATGCATATTTGTAAACCATTTTAAGAGAAGACATTTAGCAGTAAAACAATCAAATAAGCTGAATATTACAATTTTGTACCTGTATTTGTTAAATAGTTGCATTATTCATTCGTGTCTTCGGGGTAAAAGACGTGGGTGCTCAGTTAGATGTGCTGTTATTTTATAAGGGGGCTTATAAAATACTCTGGTTTCTGAACTGCAGGGCTGCCCAAGAGTACAGCATCTTATTTTCTGAAGAGCACTTCATCTGTGCTGTAATTAAAGATGAGGATGTTTCTTCTTCTGGCTGGGGATTTTTTGCTTAAACAATACAATTACTATTTTTGAACTTTAAAATCACAAGGATATTAATTAGTGTTTACACTTATGTATTGAATTGCCTAAACTTAAACCTTACATTTAAAAAGAAGGAATAAGTTCATTGTGAGTGCATGGCCATCTTGTCTTGAATGAGATACTCAAACACTTGTATGGATTTCTTTTCAGGGAAAGGTAAACTGTACATGTTTGGCAGTAACGACTGGGGCCAGTTAGGACTAGGATCAAAGAACACTGTCAGCAAACCAACGTGTGTTAAAGGTTCGTGTGATTTCTCTTCTCTTCTCTTCTCTTCTCTTCTCTTCTCTTCTCTTCTCTTCTCTTCTCTTCTCTTCTCTTCTCTTCTTTTCTTCTTCTTTTTCTTTTTCTTTTGGGACCCTTGTGAAAAGGTACTTCATAGGATGTAATTCCAAAATAACTGATTCTTTATTCATCACATATGCACATTACTGTGCAAGATCATGAAGGCAGCTCAAGGGATCCATTATTGATTTTCCATTACTTCAAATTCTGAGTCCTTTTGCATCTGAGGATTACTTCAGATACATAGAATCCTGTCATTTTTGAGGGCACTGACTTTATGTAGTATTTGCCTATTTTGACAAACCACATCTTCATTTTTTACTGCAGACAATAATCAGATGCTTGGTCTCTGCATTGTCTATGTGTTAGAAACCAGAGTTCCAATAGCATTCTGTAACCTCTGTGTCTCTACTTTCGTAGCAACTTTGTAAATGAAAAAAAACTATCAGAAACTTTTCACAAGTGCGACTACATTTTTAACAAGCATAAGAAATGCCCAAGAGGGCATAAACATTAATACATTTTTATGAGGCAGTAAAATAAATTCCTATGTGTTGGAAAATATGTTTTCATTGCACTGTGATCTTCTTGATCTTTCCTAGCTGTTTTTATCTTGTCAAACAAAGCTAAGTCAATACTTTTTCCTATCCCTTTACTTATGTCAAGTCAGATCTATCCCATTAACACATTTCTTTTCACTATTAAATGTTTATCTTCACTCTTTCTGCCAGCAGATCGATGTTATCTTATTGTTAAAAATAAATTATCCTGCTTGTTCAAACTCTGTTCTTCCTGATTTAGTTTATTCTACTGTTCTTTATTTGCTCCTGCCTCCATCTCTCTTCAGATTGAGAATGCAGCTACTCTCAGGTACACATCTTCTGTCAACCATGTGAGAGATTGATTCTTACCTTGGCTTAAATAGATTTGGTTTCAAGTTTTGGGTTTGCTGTTGAATTGCAATGGAGAATAAAAGATGAAGAGAAGATGACAACAATTCAAACCAGACCTGATGTCCATTGAAAAAAGTCATAAGAGGGGTGTCTTTTTTCCCTTGGCAGTAGACAGCAGGAGGAATTCCTGGACCTTTTCTCACTAGCCTTTGGTCAAGTCATGGATTTGGGAATGGGGTTGCAAAGACATTTTTCAGTTTCTGCTTGGAGCCAAATGCTCGTGCCTGCATGTTTTCTGAGAAAATATTTTCTGGGACTTGGCTAGGGATTAACGAAATTGGCTATGAAAAATCACCAACATTGTAAATATAGCATGCCTCACAACATACAATTGGTTAGCCTAAGTGGGAGGAAGTTTAGGGAGCACAGGCTTCTAAAGAACTGATTAAGTTGAAGAGTGTTGGGATATAAACATTGTAGGAAGAAGCCACCATTGGAAATGTTACGGTTCCAGCCTGATGGTACTGGTAGGTGTTGGATAGAAGAGGCAGGAACCTGAATTTGGACAAATTAAGTTTGTGTCTGTGTGACAGACCAGTGGGGCAGTTCATGCTATAAATTGATCATTTGTTTGGTGAGTTGGTAGAAGGGACCTTAATCTGGATGTTAAAGAGCTGATGAAAGTTGATCTGGAAGGGCTGAAAAAGGGTTTGTGAAAGGGATGATTACTGTTGGCTTTGTTATAGACTAGTGCAGTGGAAAAGCAATTAAAGATTTATTATGTAAAAATAATCCTTGTTCAGAGCATTGTATAGGGTACATGGACTGAGAGAAGATAATTTGTTGACAATGAACAGTAACTGGAGCAAGGATGGAAAAGTCAGGGAGGTATTTTTCCTCTCCATTTCTGAAATGGAGTGCACTTGTAATAGGAGAAGAGGAACCACTGTATTCACTTTCCCACCAAAATAACTCCTGACTCCCCTCACATACAATCCAAGTCTTTCAAAGTGGCCAGACTGCAGAGCAGCGCATGCCATGGCGCTCTCATTGGTGGTAACTCAGCTGAAATTGAGACAGGATGACACATGTGAAAAATGTAGACACTGGTCCAGGTAGGGCTGCCCTTGGCAATTGAGGTCAGTGAACAGGGAATGATGAGAACAGAGCAGCAAAGAGATGTGAGCACAATATGAAGAGTGGTAGGGATGGTAAGACAAAGGAATAGTATGGTTTTCAAAGATTTACAGTAGTGGGAAAAGTCTTAGGAGGGAACGAAGTATAGTACTGCTATTGAAAACTGAAGACAGCTTAAATTATTAATTCTCCCCTGCAACTTAATATATTCTTTGAGGCGTATCCTGTAAATGGTAAATTCCAGGGACTGTGGCATTGGAATGAAGTAACCATCATCAGGTTAACTTGAGTGGCTTAGGTTTTTAAGGTCTGACCTATTTTCTTATCTTGGGGGAATACTGATTTGATAAGTCATGTGCAATGATTCAGATGGGCAACGAATCTCATAATAATTGTCGGTAAAAATGTGAAAAGAAGAAATCAGAGCTCCCTCTAGAGCGTAAAACATTTTGGTGTTGAACCAGCTATCAGCTTGTTTATATGTTTCCCTTCTCTTTGGTTTTAATTCATAGCTTTAAAACCAGAAAAACCAAAACTTGCTGTTTGTGGAAGAAACCACACTTTAGTTTACACAGGTATGTAACCTCTATTTCATACATATTCAAGATATGGTTCTTCCTTTTGCTTTCGTGCAAAATTACATTAGGAACCCCAGAAGCATTAAGGAAGGAAAAATAAATGAAAATGGGACTGCTAAAACTTAGGAGTTTGACATCCGGTCTTAGAATTTAGAAATTTTTAGAATTATTTGATTTATTCTGAGCCAATGCATTTATAAACTAATGTTAGATAGTAGTTTCCTAGTAATAGACATATGGAGAAATTTCTTCTTGGCATTTGAGATGTGGTTAACAATTATGAACATTTCCTTTAAGCCTTGTAAATATATATTGGGGTTTTTTGTATGCATCTGTACTCACATGTAACTTTGATAAATAATCCTTATTAGTGTGAAGTTATATATTTGAATAAATATAGTAGAACTGAATGTTTTCAACTCTTCAAATTTTGTGGCATTTTTGGTTATACAACATAATCTGCTATTTCAATGATAAGTTGCTTTATTAAGCTGTAAACAAATAAATTGTAAATTTAAGCTTAAAAATAAATTTGTAGAGACACAGTGTACAAAGAATTTATGAAGATTCTTGTCATGCTTCTATAGTTTATGTAATGGAATAGTCATGTTTGTGGTTGCAGTCCTTTAGCTTTCAGTAATGTTGTAAAGAGGATTGTTTGATTATTAGGAGGTTTATATATGTGGAGACCCTGAACATGGTAAATAAGATTGTTAGAATAAAATAGATCATATTAATAACAATCGAGTACAAGATGCACAGGGTAAATATTAGTCACCTTTGGTGTACACACTGGCTGGATAGTTTGTGGCCATTTATAAATTATATGTCAGTTTATTCATCACGCTTCTGTCTGGGTTTGTGTTAATAATAGGCTGCATCTGTTTCTTCATAGATGAGCACTCTAGATGTGAAACATACTAAAATTAAAAATATAAATCCTAAAGTTCCCTAAAGTTGAAGGCATCTGTCATCAGCATTAAATTCAAGATGCTAGAAAAAAACCCTGGTTAATTAAATCGGAAGTTATTTAAATATTAAAATAAGTAAAATATTTCTAATAAAAAGCTAAGTAGAAATATATTTCATTCACAGTACTCAAAGCTATCAAGTTATTAATTTCTTTAATTTACATACTAATACAGCTTTGGTTTTTCTCGTGTGTGACATCATGCATCCTTTTCCTCCTGCTTTATCTTGAAATATCCATTATTTGTGGAAGGAGCTGCTCCTGGCTGCCAGGGCTACTGGTAGTCATTTTCTCAGAGCTCTTGCAGAACTTCCAATCACATTTATTTTTACATCAGTCTCCAGAATAGTGGGAAATACAGTCTAAACACATCTAAGGCATTTAGGAAGCTCTGCTCCAAGTTTGTGCAGGAAAACCTTGCTAGCTATAACAGAAACTGCTAATTTCAGCTGGATGATGTTTCAGGGCAATAGATCCTAACGTTTTTGTGATGTGTTTTCCATTGAAAATCAAAATACTTGGCCTGGTTTCTTCTTTCTGTGTATTACTTGTGCTTTTCTGTATGCAGAAAAAGGAAATGTCTATGCTGCTGGAGGTAACAGTGAAGGCCAGTTGGGATTAGGTGACACAGAGGAAAGGACCACGTTTCATTTAGTTGGTTTTTTTACCAACCAGCACAAGATCAAGCAACTATCAGCTGGATCATACACTTCAGCAGCAGTAACTGGTGAGAACAACTGCAAATAAAATGTATTTATGTGTGTCCAACCTGGTTCCAGGAAGACATTTAATCCAGAATTCTGTCTGCATGTGTAGGTGCATTTTCTATCCTCATTTGGTAGCCACAATCGTTTTTTGGCAGCCAATTGCCTGTTTTAACAGTCTGGTAAGGGGTGTGTGTCTCATTGACTTCTTAGAATTTTTGTGTAAATTTAGGAGAAATACTTACAGAGGAGGAACAGTATGAATACTCCCAAAATAGAAAAAAAAAAAAAAAAAAATCTTCAATTTATTTCCAGGGAAAGCAGCTACAAAACATGAATCCTATGAAAACGAAGCATCTCTAATTCCACTTATTACTGCAACTATTGAGCTCCATTGGTGCAGGCTGCACAGTTGTGTCATTCCTTACAAATTCTGGGAGGGGCTGAGCCTCTCACCTAATTTTCAGGTGACAAAATTATACCAATTATATGTCACAACATGCTGAAATCCACATAGTTACAATACTCCCAGTCACTGGATGAGTGATCCTTTATTACCCTATAATGCAATTTTTCAAGACTTGCTGTAATGGAGTTTTTTTTTCTGTACCTGTTCAGGGTAGGTTATTGAGGCTCTAATTTCAGAACTTGAGAGAGATGCTAGCCTGCTTGTTTGGTTTTGGGGTTTTTTTAAATGCCAATTGCTGACATTCTCCTGAGATTTTTAGAGTTTTAGGACAATTTTGAATTGTTTTAGCTCTTAACACCACCTCAGTAACACTGTCGGTGGTACTTTTTTATTCACAGCTTATTTCCCACCAATAAGAAATGCACATAGAGAAGTTCTTAACTCTTCTAGAAGAATCTAGAGACTTTCCATGTTGTTCACTGCCTTTTTTGTTGTGGGTGGGTTTTTTTTTGTATATGTGTGTTTGTTTGTTTGTTTGTTTTTACTGTTTCCATTGGTCTTTGTTTCAATAGAAGCTGGTCTTAATAAACCTGAAACATCTACAGTCAGTTTAAGGAAACAAAATGAAGCTGGTCAATATAACCACCTGTGAGGAGAACTGAAAGATAAGGCATGAATAAGTGGGGTGCCTACCAAAGTCAGAACAGAAAATAAATTTGGAAAAATGAGAAAGGGGTGACTTGCACCTAAAAATGAGAAGATGCCTTAAATTCACTGTAATATTTTCATACTGACCTCTGGCAACTGAATTGTCTCACTCAGCCTTCCTCTTCTGAAGGAATGTTTTTTGCATAGTACTTTTTCTGTTGGCATTTATGGCCTAATATTGGTTGATGTGTAAGTGTTCCGTGTCACTTTTGAAAAGCTTAAGGAAAATCCTCTTATTTGCAACTCCTTTTTTGCATTGTGCTAAATTATCATTTTATATCCTTGAGATCATGACATTCAGTAGTGTCATATACAGAGTTTCTGAAATACTCATCAATAAATAGATTAACTTGTTATTAATTTTGGTTTAAAATCTATTAACTATCTGTGTCTTCATTTTAGAGGATGGGCAGCTCTTTGTGTGGGGTGATAATTCAGAAGGTCAGATTGGCCTGGCCAGTGAAGCCTCTGTCAGTGTCCCCTGTAAAGTGGATATTGGAAAACCTGTTTCCTTTGTATCCTGTGGATATTATCATTCTGCCTTGATTACAGGTAAGAGAATGGGAATAGAGGTTAGTGGAGACAGTCGTTTTCAAATAGTTCTTTGAAACTTGATACCCTATAGTTGTTAAAAACTGCCGTGTGATAGAAAGCCTCCTGGTTTTGCATCACAGGGAGAAAAACCTGCAGTTAAACTTGCAGTATTAGAAAGAATGAAATATCTCATCAGTTTGTTTTCATAAAGGTTATTGCATGTATTGTGGATTAAAATAATGGCTTCAAAAATCCAATTTTTTGGATGTTATTTTTTATTTGATGACCAAAGAATAAACTTCCTCTTCTCTAGAAACATCAATATTGAACTGAGTTGCTATGTTATGAGGAAAAAAAAAATAATCTTGTTAGAAGTAAAAGATTATTGTCCAAGTTTGTTGTTCGGTCTTAAAATTAAAGTTTTGAGGTAAATTAAACTGGCAGTACATGATATGAGGAGAAGCAATGCTACAGTGAGCTGTTGTATGATCTCCAAATCAAACCACCTCCCTATTGCTTTCCACCTCTCTCTTCCAACTCTCAATTGGTTTCCAAAGGGAAGATTCTACTCATCTTTTAATAATGCCAGTATGGATGAATTATCAGCCAGTATTGATGGCATTATGTATGAGCAGCTATGAATTCCTCTCAGCCATATAGATTTACATTATTAAACTTTACTGTTTGGTCCCCTTAGAGTAATTAAAGATTTCCAAGGATCGATAGTTTTGATTGTAAAGCCTTTAATGGGCACCTAGGAGCTATTCCACCAGATACCTTTCCCAGATTACCTGATAAATGTTACTTTTCCACGTACAATATCTACGTTGCTCTCTGACAACATGCTGTTAACAGAATGAGAGCTTGCTACAGTGGGCAAATATTAATTAGGTGTTATGCTGGTAGCTGAAAAGCTTCATTCCCTACTCCTCATCTAACAATCTGGGTGCAATTATTGATAAATCTCAAAAACATGCTGCTGGAACTAGGACACAAGGTAGGACAAAGAAACCATAAACCAAACATACCTGGCACAAACCTCCAAGTACTTTTGCAGAATCGATTTTCCATTGCCCTACTGTGAGTGTGTATCCACACAGGGTTTAAAATTAACTTTATGCATTTATTCTGAGTATACCATAGTCACAGAATATGTTTCTTATCAGTTATTAGAATACTGTAGAATTACCACCTTTTGATTAGACATCAATCAATACACTATCTTTATTGGTGTAATATACTTGCAGGATTTAAGACTCGGTAAAGTCTGCTGTCAGACTGAACTGGTGAGCATGGCACCATATGGCTCCCTTTCTTAGTATGTTTATGTTGTGCACTGGCTGAAAAACCTGTTGGGAGCGCAGTCTGGGTTAAAACTAAAAGGTGGCTCTTGAAGGCGCTAGAAAACATAGTGTGGACACAGAGTGCCCTCTCCAGGGCAGGATGTTCATTAATAAGAGAGTATTGAATAAAAAAGTGGTGAAGTATGGATTCCAGCTTTTTCTTTTCTTTTCTTTTCTTTTCTTTTCTTTTCTTTTCTTTTCTTTTCTTTTCTTTTCTTTTCTTTTCTTTTCTTTTCTTTTCTTTTCTTTTCTTTTCTTTTCTTTTCTTTTCTTTTCTTTTCAAGTGAAGTTCTTATTTCTTTGACATTGCTGGATTTTAGAAGAATTTTTAAAATAGGCTTTTATCTTTAAGGTGTTTAGCTGCTATAAAGCCAAGAGCAATGCCTCTTATATTTCCAAAAAGATGATGTCACCCTTATTCCTACTGCTTTTTGGAAGGCCTTCATTGCAGACAATAATTTAACTGCTGAACATGTGTCACCTCTATTCTGCCATGTACAGGTGGAGTCCACTGATGCCAAAGTGATTGTAGAATAGAAGAACGGTATAATTCCTGAATATTTTAAATAAAAAACCCCACATCTGAAATGTAGACTAGACACATGCACCGGCAATGACTAACTCAATTCCATATGCAAATGAGGAACTAGTCTGATTATTCAGTTCATATTTGAAAGATGATTGTTTGCTCCCTTTCCCTCTCCTTCGCATTCATCAACTACTACTGAGAAGTAGTTCTTAGTCTGTAGCTTCCAGCTCTCTTTAGGGTTTTTTTCCCAGTGTGTTTCCTTTCCTCCCTTTTTGCAGGCTTTGGACATTGCATCCCAGTGCTAGGGTCTCAAGAAAATCAACAGAGAAATAAACAGCTGGGAAAGTGTAGCAACAAATCTGAGCACTTACACAGATCTTTACTTGACTTTCCTTTGAGCACACACTCAGGAGGGGACAATTTTTCAGGGAGCATTAAGCTTGGCAAGCAAGTACAGCTCATTTGTCCTCTGCAGGAGATGGGCTGATGGATCTCACCCCTGCTCCGGGTTCTACAGCAGAACTAGATCTGTGGAGACAGAAAGGAATTGAATATATTAGACCCCTTCTAGTGATTCCTTTGCCTGAGTTGTAACTGTAATCAAGGTCAAGATGCATGCTTATTGAGAGGATAAATTTTATATAGAGCTTTACAGATTCCTTGAATTCTCTTTTTTTAATGCATTTTGTCATTATTTTTAAGGACTGGTTTAAGAATCATTCGTCCCACAAACACTTCCATGCTCTGAATTTCATTGTTTGGGACAGTTTTAAACAATTTGGTCTTAATGAATATTTACTTTTCTTCTTCATTTATTCAGAAAATCTCAGAGTTATCCAATTCTTTTGTCCACTCATTTTCCCCTCATTTGCCACCAGCCAGGTCTCTTACCTACTCTCAAATACACATTTTCCTTTGACATTTTCCATTCACTTGTCCATTTTTTTAATATGCTCTTGTGATTTTTAAGTTTAGTGATACAGAAAATGTGCCACATTAGGGAAAGTTCAACATGTGACAGTATGGCTCATATGAGAGGAGAAAATTAAATAACCAGGTTTTGTTGTGAACAGTATCTTAAAATTCAGGTGTACTGCACACAGTACACCATGTCCTCAGCATGCAAAAGTACTGCACACATACTGCACTCAAAATTTATCTGGGTTTGACTGGGTTCTGTTAATGCTTGATTGCTATTTTTCAATTTTTAGACCACTATTTGCCTAAAAGGGATGTGTAATGTATTCAAAAATTGCTTTGGTAAATGCTTTTATCTTTGTTAGCTGGATTATTAAGTGGAAAAAATGTAATAAACTTGATTAGTTTGGGAGGCTTGGCCATTTGAATCTCTAATCCTCTTAATTAGATAGTGATTGGATTAATTTTTTCAGTGCAATAGTGTTTAAAAAGAACTGCTGGTCTCTTCAAAGAGAACTGCATAAGTAGTTATCTCCCAAGTGCTTTTGCAGTTTTTTAAACTTGTTTCTAGAAATATATGGCTGACCTAAGAGTATTGAAAAAATAGTCACCTTCCAAAAAATACAGAATCCTTTTTGTTGCCTTTTTTTTTTTTTTTTTTTTTTTTTTTTTTGGGGGGGGGGGGGGGGTGGTTTTGTTTGTTGGGTTTTTTTGGGGGGGGGTGGGGCAGGTGTTTCTTTCCTTCATTAATAAAATGTCTTTTTGTCAACAGAATGTTTTGGTTACAGAAAAAACTCACATTGCAGTTGATTTTTATCTTTTTAATTGGTCTACTGTTTTAGAACAGAAAATTGATGCTTTGCAAACAACAGCAAAGTCTCTGCCTGTTCAGGGTATTTCTGCACATAGATATAAGAACAAAATCAGAATTAAAACAGGAAATCAATCTAAACAGAGAAGCCGAAACATGGTCCATAGGTTTGAAATTAAATGAAATACACTCTTTTGCAGCTGAGGCCATTTGCTCGTTCATAAGAAGCACAGACAGATTGAAATGACTGCAAAAAAACCTCTTAGAAAAGAGGTGTAGGAGAATGTAAGCAAGCTTTGAGAAGATGAGGCTGAGGGGGATCTCATCCCTGTGTGTCAGTGTCTGCAGGGAGGGCTCAGGGGATGGACCAGGCTCTGCTCCCTGGGGCCCAGCAATGGCACAGGAGGAACGGGCAGGAGCTGGTGGCCAGGAAGTTCCACCTGAACTTGGGGAAGAATTTGTTTCCTGTGCAGAGACTGAGCACTGGAACTGATTGTCCAGAAAGGGTGTGGAGTCTCCCTCACTGGAGATATTCCAGAAATGTCTGGACACAATCCTGTGCCATGTGCTCAGGGATGACCCTGCTTGAGCAGGTTGATTTTCCATCAATATTCTATGCAAAATTGTTTTCTGTTTCAGTTCAGATTCTTACAAGCAAATTCAGTTCACTTAAATACTGATTACTGATTACAGAGGGAATTCCACCTCTCAGAAGCAGGATATATATGGTTTTATTTATCCAGTGGCTACATTCCTTGCAGGCTAAATATTGTGATTCTGAATTTGGAGGGGACTAAAATCTGGCACCTTCGTGTCCCATCGAAACAGAGTACTTTTTACAGCTGTTTGGGCATGATACAAATATATTCAGCTATCCTGTAATGTTCACACACTTTTCTGTCTTTATAATTTGTGTCTGCAGCAGTCTTGACAACCCATCCTTGCTCCTGAGTGTGTGCTGGAAACCATGCTCTGTTCTGTATTTTCACAGGAGATGGTGAGCTCTATACTTTTGGAGAAGCTGTGAATGGGAAATTGGGGTTATTCCCTGAACAGCTGAAGAACAATAGAGTCCCACAGCCTGTACTGGGAATTATGGAAAAGGTTAATAAGGTTGCTTGTGGTGGAGAACACACCGTGGTGCTGACAGGTATGCAATTTAACTGGCTTTTCTTAAGCCCTGTAATTTAAACCCCATTAACTCGAAAGAATTTACATCCCACTGAAATGCTGAATGCTGATCCTAACTGGAAGACCCTTGTACACAGAGGAGGTAGAAATCCATATATTACCTAGCTAAGGCAGGCCTGTGCTGCACTGCCCTTGTCCTTTGGCTACAGGATGGACATGGCCAGGTGATTTTAACAAAGGGGCTTCCAAGCAGCTCCTGGTTGACACCATTTACCTGGCCTTGCTTTTATCTGAAACTTCAGCAGCAAGTTCTCAGCAAGTGAATGTCCTTTTTATTTAGTATAAAATACTGGATTTATCAGTATAAATGATGTATAGAGTTGTTTTGGATGTAAGAAAATCCTGTAAGAGCTCAAACTGAGGTAACCTTCCATGGATAGGATCTGTACAGCATACTGACAGGAGTCCTCTTCAATTCCATACAACTTGGGATTCCCAGCCTCTGAAGGGACAGAAGGTTATTGATCCTGTCTTCTTTTCCTTTATAGTGTTAGCACCAATAAATAGCATTTTAAGAGAACTTAACACAGGCTGAGTGCCTTTCTTACTGGAATTGCAATAAGCCAACATCACCTGGTGCAACACAGATAATTGATGTTTCTTTCTTCTAAGGAGCTTGAAATTGTTGCAGTGAGAGGGAAATTCTAGAGGAAAGCTTCCATTCTGTAGTAAATTTAAATGCTCTTGAATATTTAGGAAGGTATGTAGGAAGTCACTTTTCAAGTAGCTTCACTATCTGTTGCATGCCTGAATAGATTAAATATCTCTTACTGTGATACAGAATTTGCTTGTGCCTTGGAACAGAATCTTTAGCATAAATATGAAACTAGTACAGACATATACATTTGAAATATTGTGCAGATTGTGAAAAACAGCAAATACAACTGTTACATATTAATTCACAGGGCCACATATCTAGTACTTGGCAAATGTTACTGAACTGCCAGTGGTGACTTAGCTTTTCCAGGACATACGTGCAAAGCACTGACAGCCATTTCTTTCCACAAATTCTATCCTGACCTAGAGTGGTGTAGAAGCAGGAAAGGTAAATTTGACTTTGCCTGAAGATAGTTCAAAATATATCAGCTTTAGCTTGTAAAGAAGATGATATGTGTAAAACTGTATGGCCTCTAAATTTTTTTCTGCCAAAATGAAAAAGCTGTAAAACCAAGTTGGATGTATAGATATCAGTCCTTCAGTGTGTATTCTGAAGGTTCTCTGCAGTTGTCTCTTGACAATCTTGTGATGTACTTCAAAGTTATGTAGCCAAACTTTCTAAAATAGAAACTGAAAACTTATCTGAGGGAGATTGTGAGTAATATGTGGTGTTGTACTGCAAGCCATTGGAAAGAGTAAAGGTGGAAGTGAAAGGCTGGGAAGGATTATATGTAGTGAGTCAAGCTGCAAGATTCTGGGTAGGTTAAAATTCCTTTGGGAAAAATATGGAGAGGAAATAGCAGTAGCCAATCCAGGAAATAATGTAAACATTTGGCTACATTTCAGTGCCTTTGTCTCCCTTCTTCCACCAATATATGGTCTTACCCTGGCATTATTCTGTCACAAAAGAAATTTCTTTATGTGAAATCAGATAATCATTATTAGTGAAAAAAATACCATAAATTTGGGATCAACAAATGCATAAATCATAGCATTATTTTATGAGTTATAAAGTGAAGTTTTGTAGAAAGAATTTTATTGTCATTATTGATTATTTTTTTAACCATAAATCTGAATTCAACCAATAGATATTTTGACTTGATGGCATTTCATGTGATAAGAAATCATAATAACCAGTGACTGTTACAGGAATTTAGAAGAACGATACTTACCTGGATGCCACCATCATTATAGTGAAATCTGTACAAGAGCTAGAACAAAGAGGGAAATATAAATGCCATAGAAAAAAATGCAGTGAAGAAAATACTGTAATAATTTTGTGTGTGTGTATGTATGTAAGATTTGCTTGCTTTTGGAAATAAATTCTTAGTAGAAGGTAAATTAAGAAATTTAGTGCCGGCTGAGCTGGCAGCTGATGATCGAAGTATTGAGTGCCCAATGACCTAGTTGAGTCACAAAAAGAGGAAAACCACATCCCCCCAAAAATATGCATTTCCTAAAGATTAATAGCTGTGATAAGAGTGAAAAATCAGATAGATTTTTTTTAGTGTGATTCAGCTGTTATTAAATAGGTGACAAATGTGAACTTCTAAGACACTTTGAGTGAAACAGTAGAGGTTAGTGCCAATACTGTCTCTAATGAAAGATACTTAGAAGTGTTTCTCTTAACATAGAGAAAACTTTCTGACTCAAAGCAAATTTGAGGAAAAAGTTGTGAGAAGAGGTAGATATGGATATTAAAAAATTCAAGTGACTGTGACTTAATGTACTACAAACATTATTGGCTTTGAACCAGAAACTTCACTTGAAATTGGTCCTAAATTGTGTCTTGAGGTGAAATGGTGTGACCAGAAACTGAGAATTCTGATGAGATATCTTTAAAGAGGGGCAGAAACATTGACATTTCCTCTTTTAAGCTCATTTTCATAAATTAAGAAAGTAATACAATTTTGAAGAAATTCTGAATTTCATGTGTCATCCTCCATGAAAATGGGTGCTGCTTGCCCTTACTAACACAATATATACTGGTGAGGTTTTCATCCTTTCAGGCCCTTTCCAGATTTTAAGGATTTTAATCTTAGGAAACAAGAACTGAGTGTGTGACTATTGAATATTCCCCTTCTTCATCTATTTCATTTAACATAGTGAAATAGGGTTTCAAGAGAAAATGTCATATGGAAAAACTGTTTCACATCTCGGCTCATTTCTTGACATAATTTCTACTTAGAGTTTATCAAATTAGAAGCATGCATAATTCAGTTATCTTACAGAATACAAGGCAAGTTTCTTCCTGACTCTCATGTGTAATTAGTCTATTCCAAAGCACTTCATTTGATTTCTTTTTTATGACTGTTATCTATCCTATTGGCAATTTTGTATGGTAAGATCCACTGTTATATGGGTTATTAAATCAAGGTATTGTTTGGAATCACTACAAAAAGTATAAAAGGTAAAAAGTATATACTAAAACAATTCTTTGGGATTCTTTGCTCTGAAATTCCAAAATGAGAAACTAAATTATTTTTCCCAGAGAACAAGAATTAAATTGCTGAGAGCAATAATTTAGAAAAAAACCCAATTTCTTAAAGATTGGTTTTAGAAATGTTGAATGTGGTATTGGAAACGGTATTCTTTACAAGTTTTATTGTTTCCTCTGCCTTTAATATTTGCAATAGTTCTAGATTACAAACAGAATTGCATTTAAAAATTCAATTGTGCAAAATCTTGATAGCATAAAGCTATTCATTTCATGGCAGTCAGTCAGCCAGTCCAAGCAGATCCTGTTCATCCCAGATTCATTCTCTCAGAGACTGAAAAAAATGCACCAACTACCCCCAGTGCTTGCAGATCCTTCCTGCTGCAAATTAAAGCTGTTGGTATCATCAATTTCAAATGAAATATGGGAGAGCAGCAATACCAATTTGAGTGGGTTTTTTTCAATAAGGTGTTTTAAAAAGTAGAAAGATAACAAATGTGAATCTAGAAACTGGAGAAGAAGAAACAGATTATTTGGAGTGGCCTTAATATCTTGCAGTTTTTTTCAGATGAGGACAGATCCTCTGGGAATATTTTTTTTTAATAGAAGGATATATTCCTTCCTTTCATTCTCTGAAAGGAAGGAAAGCAAAGATAACTCTTCAAAGGAAAAAGTGAAGCAGACCTTTGAGAATAGAATGTTTGACAAAAGAACATTAGTGCATTAGTATGTAAAATGTTGGATTTTTCATCTTCTGTCTCAAGGTCTTTCAAAAAGAAAAGAAAGCCAAGGTACCCTTTCGAAAGAGGACAAAAAGGATGTAAAAGCTCTGCCTTTTCCTGACAGAGCTCACAATTCAGACCATATAGGATTATTAGATTTTTCAAACCATTTTTAAATCTGTGTACTATTTATACTAAAATCCCCAAATCCAGTTACTAACTCTGAATACTGAACATTGTGTTGACAGTTGATTTTTTACAGTAACATTTTTCAGCCTAAGCTGTTTAAAAATAAAGCTATTGTGAGAGTGAATAGTTCATTGGCATAATAGCTATAGTAGTAGTAGTAGTAATAATAATAATAATAATAATAATGTTCAAGGGAAATGAATTTATGTGGACAGGCCACCAAGATGGTTAGAGGGATGCAGCACCTTCCCTGTGAGGAAAGGCTGACAGAACTGGGGTTGTTCTGCCTGCAAAAGAGAAGGTTCTGGCCTGATCTGATGGCAATCTTCCAGCACCTGTAGGGCGCCTACAAGAAATAATGGGGAGGGACTATTTACAAGAGTCTGGACTGACAGGACAAGGGGGGATGGCTTCAAACTGACAGAGAGTAGGTTTAGATTGGATATTACGAAGAAATTCTTTACTGTGAGAGTGGTGAGGCAATGGCACAGGTTGCCCAGAGAAGTTGTGGAGGTCCCATCCCTGGAAGGGTTCAACGCCAGGCTGGATGGGGCTCTGAGCAACCTGGCATAGTGAAAAGTATCCCTGTCGTAGCAAGAGGTTGGAACTAGGGGATCTTTAAGGTCTCTTCCAACCCAAACCATTCCATGTTTCTATGATACAAACTTACCTGTCTGCTTCCTTTTTAGTTCTGTGGACATTTTAACTTCATCTGTAGCCTTAGATACATAGCAAGGAATGCATGATTCTGAAAAACATTCTTTGAGCTCACACAGTTCTGTCTGCAAGTGGCATGTTTTAAAAACTAATGTGAAAGCTATATAGCTTTTTGCCTAGGACTATTTTATTGATAGTGCAAATCAGAAATTACAAAAGATGCCTGCAAAGATGGAAGATAACCCAGTTAAAGGGAAATATCCCTGTTCTTCCAAAAAGGGAAATAGGAAGTGAAGAAGCAGCTCTTCCAGCACTCAGGTGCTGGAGGTCACTTGGAACAGCAGAGGCATTTCTGTGCAAGCTCTGAAACCATTTCTCTTCGTCCTTCAAGGGCCATCTCATGGGCTGCTGCTGTGTTCAGGATGATGAAATTCACCTCTGTCATTTTATCAATAAGTGTGTGAGATTGCTTTTCCATACACTTCTCTTTCATGCATTTGTAAAGACAGATTGGAGGAAATACCTTATTTCTACTAAAGGGGGTAGTTAGTGAGGTTTGACCTCACCTCTGCACCAGAATGGGTGGTGAATCATTTAAGAAAGGTGCAAGGTTTTTTTTCTTCCTGTACCCAGATAATTCACTAAGAAGCAAATTTAGGAGGAGCAACATTTAGGTGCCCCTGGTTTATAAGGGCAGCAGAAGAAATTATTCATCATATAAAGGCACTCTAACTTGGCTTGGGATTGGCCTTTTTCCTCATTTTTATTAGAAACACAGAAAAGAAAAAATTCCTTGCACTTTTAAAGTTATCATTTGAGAATGTTAACATCCCTCTCAACACAAATGCAGATGACACTGCATGTTTCATGCTAGGATCAAAGGAAAAAACCCTCGTAGTTCACTCAAAGTAATTATGTTAATCAGATTAAGCCATGTGGTTAAATTATCAGCAAGTTTCCAAAGAATTATTAAAACAAATGCAGTACTTATAAGCAGAATTTTTTGATTCAGCCATTCTGAGACAGCAGTTTACTAAAATAAAGATTAGACTTTTGTTTGCTTAGAGAAAGCTCCTGTCTTTCAGTTGTACTTTCTTGATTCTTTGGCAGGAAGTCTAAATACGACAAGAAAATTCTTACTATTTCTTTTACTTTTTAAGGCTCCCGAGAAGGTTTTACTTTCTTGCCCTAAAATGTCCAGCAGAGGGAGCTTTACCATTACATTTAGTAAAACACCCAGGTTTACTCAATATTTTTCATCTACAATTTAAAAATAACATGAGACCATTGGGCTTTCTTTTTTTTTTTTTTTTTTTTTTTAATGGTGTGAGTTCATGACATATTAGTATGGAACAATTTATAAGGAACAGAAAGGAAAACGCTTTCCTAGAAAGAACATTTCCATATGTAGTATTATTATTTCATTACAGTTCCTTTGAAATTGGAAAGTTCTTTTAACTTAATATGGAATATTTTTTGTTAATTCATAATCTTTCCCTTTTTTTCATAATAATTTTTCAAGTGCTTTAATAGAATTTCTCTCACTTTTCCTTTGTTGCCTCCATGCAAAAAAAAAAAAGGGGGCAGAAAACTAAATTCTAGGAAAAGTTCTTTTTTCCAAAAAAACCTCTCTGTTCAAGCATGATCTCATCAAGGTTTCCAAGCTTCACAATCTTCCCCTGTTGTGATGGAGTGCCAGGGATGGACACAGCAAGAATCTTTATTGCTTTGGAGAAGCTCTTATTCTTTTTCCTGGCACAGACAGTCCATTAAACAGACAAAATATAAATGTGGAAAGATGATTATTCTGTCACAAGATAACACAATTATAGTGTTCTCTGTATTTATTGCAGGGCTGATTTGGTAGCTGAACAGAATACTGAAACCTCTTCTGTTACTGTTCCAGTTTCTTCTTACATACAAATTATGAGGTCTTGTCTATTAAATTTAAGGTCATAAAATGTTTATGGAGCTAATGAGAAATTTGGATGAGGCTATTGTGAAAATGCATATATATGTATAATCATTGTGGTCTTGAATTGATTGCAGTATGTAAATTCCCACACATTTGTTTAACACATTGCTCTGCGTACACAGGATCAGTGGTTTATTTACATTTATGTTAGAAAATATATCGTACATTGAACCATTTAAAATTCTTTTCTGTGTATACTTTAGTGCTTCAATTCCTGTTCTTTTTATTTTGTTGTGTATTAATAATTGATAAATGTAACTGATTAGTTGGAACATTTTTTAATTGACTAAACATTTTTTTTAAAATTATGTTTATGTCAGTGGCCTTCCATTTGTCTAATAGAACTTAGGTTATTATATAAATAAATACATAAATAAATATATGTATCAGCATGTTTGTTGTTAACTTTGCCTGTATAATTTCAGAGACAGATGTTTATACTTTTGGACTTGGACAATATGGGCAGCTGGGACATGGAACTTTTGTGTTTGAAAGTTCAGTACCGAAGCCAGTGAAACGCTTGAAGAGGCATAAAATACGTAACATTGCATGTGGGGAAAATCACACTGCTGTGATAGCAGGTATGGGAGTGCAAAATTCTGGAACCACTTCTAGCAACTCTTTATTGTACTGTAAAAGCTTTCCTTGTACAATGAGAGGTAGCAGACATATCCATTACTGGTTCTACAGGTGAAATGAGCCAGTGAGAAAGGTGAATTTAATAGCAATTTCTGACTCACAGCCATGCCAAGCATAACTCGGTATCTCCTGATCACCTCCTTATCATGCCTTGCTAACACACATTCTTATCTAAACAAGCCTTTGTTTTTCTGTACAGTTTAAATCTTATTGTTTTGTTGGGGTGGGGTTTTTTCATGAATTGTCTAGACCAACACATCAGACAGTACTTTGTCTGAAAAAATGCATATTTTAAAATAATATTCATCTTTGAAGATCTAAAAGTAACTGTTCAGGTTTTGCTTTTGGAAGGGTAATATTCCTTACTTTCATGGCCTGTTACTTTGCTTGTAATGGTTCTGTCCTGGTTTTGTATTGAATCTTTGTTTTAACGTCCTTTTTATTCCCACGTGCAGAGAATGGCCTCATGTTTACTTTCGGAGATGGACGACATGGCAAGTTAGGATTTGGAGAAGAGAGCTTTACAAATCTGTTTGATCCCACTCTGTGTTACAATTTCTTGAAGTTCACAGTCCTTTTGGTAAAATGTTTCTTCATTCTTTTCAGACACCAAGATATTTATCTTTTTATGAAGCACATTATTAATGAGGGCTGAAATTATTTCATTCTATGACATATAAATAGTGGACAACACAAACTGAAGGAAAGAGGAAATTATTTATCCTCAGCACAGTGTTCATTTAGTTTAGAATGTCTTTGACTTGGGTTACACATAGAGATTGCTCTTTAGGGTTTTTATTCAGTACTCTTGTGCCATGGTGTTTTGGTCTTTAGAGCGGTGGTAGCTTATGAATGGAATTATTTATTGCTCTTGGATGGTTGGAAGTATTGGGAAATATATATCTTTCTGTGAACACCAGAGTGTCATCTTCTCAATTTTGGCAATTTTTGTACAGTAGGATACCTTTAAATCTTAGGAAAATTCGAGGTGTTAGGTTTTTTAATCCAAACTGGACAAGAAACCAGGAATAGTCTTTTCTTCTGAGAATTGTGTAAGGAAAGTTTTCCTTACACGGCTTCTTGAGCTGTGGAAGAAACAAATGTCACAGAATCGTCAGCATCAAAGATGCTAACATGACTCAGGATTGAAAATAATTTGGGACAAAAGTCTATTGATCATTTCTGTTTGTTTACTGGAATTACAGGTGAAGGAAGGTTTATTGGAAGCAGAGTGTTTTAAATCTTTTAAAAAGTGAAACCTCTGATCTTTATGTAATAATATTGTGTCTACTGGAGGGTGTCAAGTTTGGTTTATATTTTGCTGATTTTGTGATAGAACATTTAGGTTTGAGTCACTGAAACTATCAGTATTGCTCTCATTTGACTTGTATCAAAATAACTAGCTAAAATCTCTTGAAAATCAGTGGCGATATCTTCGCCATCTTCTATATCAAAATTTTGTTAGACCTGTTTTTTTTTCTGTTTAATAAAAATATACTGTATTTCACTAACTAGAAGTGAACATAGATCACTAGTCATTAATGAATATAATTAAGTACTTTTACCTTGCTGGTGTAATTAGAAACTAAATTGGAAGCCATTTGAGATATCTTACTTTTCTTACATTTTCTCTTATCATCTAAGCCCCTAGAGATAATTGTGACAAAAGTGCGTCCTTGCTACTTTCAAATGAAGTAATCAGACCCTTTTTTGAGCTGTAGGTTGCTTGTGGGGGTTGTCACATGCTGGTTTTTGCTGCTCCGAGACCTCAAGGATCTGAAGTAATCTTGGAAGATTTATATGAGCCTTGTTTGACTGCTACTATCTCTAAAATGAGCGGGGACTTTGTGCTAGCAAACACTTTGCAATTATCAGCAGCACGAATACGACGTCGAGAGAGGGTAAGTTCAGAGATATCTAGAGTTGTCACACTTCTTTCAGAAAACAAAATCACTTTTAAAACAAAAATCACAGCATACGCCAAGCAGTTAAATATATCTTCTTAAATGGTTTAATTTTAATGTATAATACGAAAAATATATATTTACCCTGGTCTCAAAAATTGATGCTGGACAAAAAAAATAGGTATTGGTCAGATTTTGCTTATTTTTTTCTGTCAAAAAGATTCAAGTTGAGTTTGTAATTTCTTGTTCTAAAATGTAGGACCTGTTCCTTTGCATTTATTAAACTACCTTAGAAATATTAAAAAAAAAAAAATAGTAAGAACATGACTCTTTTGCTGTTCCCTTTGTGTTCTTGAATATATTAAACAATTTCATAATTTATAAAATATCGAAGGAGAACATTAGGTGTAGCTACTTATAACATTACTTTCTGCTCTTTTATCTCCACTACATGTTCCATATGATTTCCTTAAACAACACAATGAATTGGATCATTTCACTTACCTGTCTGAGAACTAACTCTACCAAAACCTGAATTTATGCTGTAAAAATTTATTGATGTTATGGATTAAATACCTTGATGTTATTTGAGATATTAGTTTTTCATTTTTAATAGTAAAAAAAATGCTCTTTTTGTCCATTGTTTATATTTTAGGATTGCTTGAAATCATTGCATAGAGATGATCTTAAAAATCCCACTAGGTACCTGCCCACTTTCCAGGACTATAAATAATTAAAACTGTAAGAATATTTTTTTCTGCTAATTAAGCTGCAACACTGTATCCACAGCTAAAAGCAAATGCCATTGATAAGTATGAGAGATTGCTTATATTTTGTCCTTCTACTCTTTTTCTCAATCCATTGTTTTTCAATCTTCTAAAGGAAAGGTCGCCAGAGCAGTTTGTTCGAATGGCACAAACTCTGCCTCCAATGGGAGAAAGCTTCTTAAGATCTTCATTGCCTGTGACAAGCAACACCAGCCCAATCTGGTTTTCTGCAACAAGTCATCCTAGATCTGCATCTGTGAGGGATGGAGACCATGAAAAAGGTGAAGTGTCCCCACATCTTGCTGCTGTTTTATGACAAGAATGGTTTGACTCTCATCATTCGTAGCAAATGTTCCGTTTGAACCTGAAAAAAGGTTCTGGTTCAGTGTCACCTCAGGAGGGTCTGGCAGCATACAGGCATGAAAGCTGAGAAATGCAGACAAAAGTTGCCTCACACTGCTCATGTTTGCAAAACAAATTTAAAGATTTAGGGGAGGCTTGAGTGAAAGAAAAACAACTTAGAAGTTGTACCTGTGCTTCCTTAAGCCTTTAGAAATAAGATTTCACAAAAATACTGTAAAAATACTAACTACTTACTGTGTTTTCACCAAAAAAAAAAAAAAAATCACATGCAAAAACATTAGGAACAATCTTAAAGATATAGGTAACCCTTCAAAGAACTTGAATAAGAAAAGAGGTCAAAGAGGCCTACTAATGCTTACAGGACCTTTCTTCTTCACTCAGAAATGCAAAAGTACTCTTCAGTCTTTGTTATCTAAGATGGTAAGGATTATAATATTCTAGCTAATGGATAATCATGATACAGCACTGGACTTTGGCACAGATTCTCTAGAGCTGTTATGGGCTTATCAAGGTTTGTGGACGTGTGTCATTTCCTGGCAAGAACAATGCTGAAGAGTGCAGAATGCAGAGCTTCTGTGTAATAGTTCAGATTTACTGGACAGACAAATTTAATTTGAAAATAATTAATTCACAGAATGAAGATGATTATTTTTAAATGTGCCAGCATGTCCATTAGCATTTCTGGTTCCAGGAAAGCAATGCAGTGAAATCTGAATTCCTTTTAGAGTCTTCTTAGGCCTAAAACCTGTTTTGTGCTGTGAAAAATGGGCATAGACCTGGTGAGCTTAATCATGTAGGGACATTTTTATAATGCTGCATTAAACTCACTCTCTCCATCCATTACACAGATAATGTGCAATGGAGATAACACGGCTGCAGCTAATTTGGTCTCATTGTTAAACTATTATTCAAGATATTATCCAAAAGAATCATTGTCTCAGGGAATATTTAGGCTTTGAAAGACTGCAGAAACGATCAGAGATTTACAGTGCACTGGGACCAGATTGCTGAGCTACCTCTGTTGTTAATGATGAAATGAGATGAAAGTGTTTCTATTCTGTCTAGGGCTGGGGGAATGAAGATTTTGAGGTTCTATGTCAGTAAAATAGGAGTAACCTCTTTTTTAAGAGTGTGGTGTTCTGTTTGCTATACAGTGCTTGTTTCTATGACATTTGTTCATTTCTCCCTGCTTTACCTTGTAGAAAATAATCATCAAAAAGATAAACCTGGTGAAGTTTCTTCAGAACAAGATTCAGATAATGAAAATATTGACAGAAACCTTGGGGATACAACTGACATCCTAAATATGGTAATATATTCCAATAATGGATCTGTAATTCAGTAATTTTTTACAAAGAAGATAAATTGTGGTACAGGTTCAGTCACAGAATTCTGACTAGCCCAGAGCATCATATGTGACGCCAAGAAGTACTGACACACTGTTAAATGAGCATGCATTTTATATCATCATTAACCAATGCTAAAATATGTTTTAATTTTCCAAGTAATATTGTGATATGAGATTGAAGAAGTCCAAGTAGCGTAGTGCCTCCCCATGCTTTAGCTCTGGAAATCAGAAAGAAAGGGCTGGAGGCCACATGATGATCTCTATCTCTGACCTTGCTTTTCTTGATGATTTCCAACAGAGAATTGCAGGAAATGAAGCAAAAGAGCATTTTTTTCCTCTTTTGAGAAGAGTTTTTTTTAATACAGGTGGATCATATTAAAGAGAAGACCAAAGTCCAGACATTTTGATTATTTGGTAATCTCCCAGCTTGTTCCTACATATTTCTTTTATTTAAAAAATGTGTTTACCTTATCACTCGTACAACTTTCCAAAACATTTTATTCTCTCAGCAAAAATGACCATGTCCTGGCCTTAATGCAGCCACAGTTATGCTGGAGGGATTGAGCATCTTACAGGAATTATTATTTGCATTTAAAATTACTTAGTAATTTAACAGGCTGTTTGTGCATGCCATTTATTTAATGTTATAAAACATTATTTTGATTTACAAGAAAAAAAATGTGATCAGATCCAATACAAAGCATGGCCTTCATTAATTTACTGAAGCATTATCTATGGATTGCATACTTTATGTTCAACATGTAAATAGACTTTCTTCTCCTTTTCAGTTTTATATCTAAAGTGAATCTATTTTAAAACATTTTAAATTTTTAAACATAAATTTGAAAAAAAGCCCATCAAGGCAAACTTGTCAAAAAATACATAATAAATGGTTGCTTGTCTTGGATCTGAAGGAAAACAATCGGTTACAGCATAGTTTTTATCAATTTTTCTAGACTGTGGCAACATACCCCTTATTGACACATGTGACAAGAGGAGGAAAAATCTCTAATGTCATATTGATGATAAATTATTGGGAGTTTGAAACCACAACTGTCCATGCTCTGTGTTGAAAAAGAATATAATGGTTAAACCATGAGCAGTTAACCATCAGGAGCAGACAATATTATTGTATTGTCATTTGGAATATATGGCAAAGGATGAGCAAAATTTCATTAGATATTCCCACCTAGTAGTATTCTATGTTGCCTCTTGGTTTCTGGCTTTATGTGGAAGAGATAAAGGCATTAGATTCCAAGGAGGATTTCTGCTGTGTAACATTTGTTTGAGGATGTTCTTTCAAGGCTGTGGTACCAAACTGGATGTTGAGTGGAAGGCTGTTATGATAAGGGAGTAAAGTTGTGTTTGTAACCTCACAGTGAGTGGAAGGTGGATCTCAAATGTGCCTGTAGGCTCTAATAAATGTCAGGAAAGTGTTAAGTGTTGACATTTGTTCACCACTCCCTGTATAAGCAGTAAATGAGGGAGTGGAAGTGAAATAGATGAGCTGAATCATCATACAGGTTTGTCTCACCCTGACTAAGCAATAATATTAAAATGCTCATAAAATAGCTGTTTAATAAAACTGGACTCTGATGCTGCTTTCCATATTAAATATATTTATTTTTTTAATAGAGATCTTGTTTTTTGCAGACACATGCAATGAAGTTGAGTCCTGGTGACTGGTCCTTAAGATTATCACCACTGCAAAAGCAGAAGGTACTGTAACTAATTACATATTTGTATATTGATACTGATGTTTTGAAAATCTGCAGTTCTTGTATTGTCCTTCATTATTTTGCTTTCAGTTTTTAAAAAGGTAAATTTTACAGACCTCCTCTTGCTAATTTTCTGAATATCCATGATATAAAATTCTAAGAAGCTGCATGAAGGCAGAGAGAATTTGGGCAGGCACTTAGAACTCCACCTATCCTGTGTAGTTTGAGATGACTGTGTAGTATTTCACCAGTTTAAGAAGTGAGACACTATCAGTTACACCTCATAACTTCAGGTGATAACATACATTTCTACTGGTTTGTTGCTAAGAAAATACTTTGGGACACAATGTAAACAAAGAATTTATTTACAGATATTCACCATGAAGTATATGTAAAGGAACAATAATTCTAGTATTAATTATGAAATTAAGGTACTTTGCAATACCTTCCTATTTCACTCCTAAAGTGATCCCAGCTTTTCAGCACTTTGTTATATTTCATTAAAATTTTATTTTAGATTTTTCAAGCTATTATTCATAATTTGTTAAATAAGTGTAAAATTTAAAGCACAAAGACAACAGATTTTCAGACTTCTTAGAAAGGGCATACCAATGAGTGCATCAGAAGATTTCCAAACGAGGAAGGTGTAAGAGAGCTGTATTAATTTCATTCTGCTTGCACAGCCTCATGCATTGCCCCTGCTCTGGTTTATGGGATGTGTTACTGGCAATTCTTACTGCACTTCCTTAGATAGTGAGAAAGGTGTAGCTGATCATTAACAGGATGCTACATTCTTCTAATATGTGCACTTACAAATTCATTTCATGTGAAATATTCTACCTTTTATGCTGTCTTTTAATCCCCTCTCACAAATTGTTTCTTTTCTTGTTCAGATGCTTTTGTAACTTTTTTCTTTTGCTGTCATTTGTCTTTAATGCTTTTTTCCTTTCTTTTTAATTTTCTGCTTCTCATGTGGAATAGAAGAACAATAAAAATGTGAAACTGAAAAGAGATGGTAAGGGTGGGCTGAAAAACAAGGATTCTGATTTCACAAAGAAGGGCTCAATGTTGGAATCTGGCTCTTCACAAAAGCAGTCTCCACTTTCAGAGTCACCTGGACAAGATTTAGAAAAGAGTAGTGCCTTTGTAGGGAAGCCTATGGCCAGAAAAAGTATAAAGAAAGGTAAATCGGAGTATGCACAAAGTGATACCACTTTGAAAAATGGTGCTCAAGAAATTACTGAGGACAAAGATATATTAGTGAAAAGGGAAAAAGGGTATGTGGAAAATCCTGAATTTTTCAGAGAGGATGCAACATATAATCTTCCCAGTGAAAATCAAATTCTGACTGAAAAAATAAATTCTTCTAATAAAAAGCCAAAAGCTGTTAAATCTAAGCAATCCCTTAAAATAGAGGTACTTCCTTCTGCTCCCAGGGATCAGCCCCAGACTGATTCATTAGTTGTGCAAGAATACAGTCCTGTTAAAAAGCAAGGGAGTCAAACAACAACAGAAAGTCAAAACAAAATAAAGGATGGTGTTGAAAAATCTGACAAGTCTGAAAGAATAAATGTCACAGGAGAAGAAAGTAGTGCAGAACAGAAGGAGCTTAAAAAAAAGCATCAGTTTTTGAAACAAGTATCTGTAACTTCATCATCATCTTCAACTGAGGAAAGTACTAATGGTATCCAAAAATATATACTTAAGGAAGAGGTCTGCTTTGAACACAGAGTTGTCCAGAGGTCAAGGAGAACAGTGACACATCTGGACTTAGAAAAAGACAGTGAGATTGAGGAGATGCAAGCTACAAACAATGAGAAAGAATATGTAGAACAGACTGCTTTAAAAAGCCTGAATGAGGCAGAAACAAGCTCTGATGCTAAATCTGATGAAGTCAGACCATTAGAAATTAAGAATGAGGAGGAATCTGATCAGGAGCAGGAGAGTGAAGGCAGTGAAAAGGGTGAAAGTGAAAAAGAAAAACTGGATGAAACAATTGACAGTGAAGGTAAACTAGGGGAGGAAGAAGAGAGTGAAGTTAAAAAAGATAGAGATGACATTTCCATAGAAAAAGATGAAGAGGAAAATGATAATGAGGAAGAAAATGAAAGAGAGGAATCGCAGGCTGGAAGAGACAGTGGGAATGAGGGTGCAAAGGAGACTGAGGAGGTCAATCAGCAAGATGGCAAAGATCAAGGAGATGAGCAAGGCAGGTTGATGGAGGAAGAAGAAATGGTGAGTGAGGGAGAAAGTGAGGATATGGAGGAGAAATATGAGAAAGAGGAAGGCACTGAAAAAGAAAAAGAAGAACAGGTTAAAAGTGACGTAAGAGATGAGAGTGAGGAAGAAGGGGAAGATGGAGAAGGACAGGAAGAAAAAGAGGTAGAGACAGAAGAGGAAGGGGAAGAAGAAAAGGAAGATGAAGAAAATAAAGAGAGGGAGAATGTAAAAGACAAAGAGGGTGAAGAGGAGGATTCTGGAGATTCATTGGCAGGGAGGGAAGAAAAGGTATCTGAAGAAGAACAGGACGAGGAAGATGCAAATACAAAAACTAAGGAAGTGGGTGAGGATGCAGTGGAAGAAGGAAAAGATGGGGAGGATGAAGTGGAAGAGGAAAGAGAAGATGAGAAACAGGAAGGAACAGAGGCAGAAGCAGAAGGGGAGGAGGGGGAAGATGAAAAGGAAGAAGAGGAGGAAAATGAAGAGGAAGGGGGAGATAAAGACAAGGGAGATGGAGTGGAAGAAGATGAGGGAGTAGAGGAGGAAGAAGAGACTGTTGGAGAAGATGAGGGAGAACAGGGAGTGGAAGAAGATGAGGAGGAAGCAGAGGGAATGAAAGAAGAGGTGGATGAGGAAACAGTAGAGGAAGAAGAAGGGGTAGAGGAGGGAGAAGAGGGAGGGCAGGAAGAAGGAGAATGGGAAGAGGGGGAAGAAGAAAAAGGGGAAGAGGGGGAAGAGGGTGAGGAGGATGAAGAAGAAGGGGAAGAGGGGGAAGAAGAAAAAGGGGAAGAGGGGGAAGAGGGTGAGGAGGATGTGGAAGAAGGGGAAGAGGGGGAAGAAGAAAAAGGGGAAGAGGCTGAGGAGGATGAAGAAGAAGGGGAAGAGGGGGAAGAAGAAAAAGGGGAAGAGGGTGAGGAGGATGAAGAAGAAGGGGAAGAAGAAAAAGGGGAAGAGGGTGAGGAGGATGAAGAAGAAGGGGAAGAGGCAGAAGAAGAAAAAGTGGAAGAGGGTGAGGAAGATGAAGAAGAAGGGGAAGAGGGGGAAGAAGAAAAAGGGGAAGAGGGTGAGGAGGATGAAGAAGAAGGGGAAGAGGCGGAAGAAGAAAAAGTGGAAGAGGGTGAGGAGGATGAAGAAGAAGGGGAAGAGGAGGAAGAAGAAAAAGGGGAAGAGGGTGAGGAGGATGAAGAAGAAGGGGAAGAGGAGGAAGAAGAAAAAGGGGAAGAGGGTGAGGAGGATGAAGAAGAGGGTGAGGGAGGAGAAGGTGAAGAAGAAGAAGGAGATGAGGAGGAAGGGGGTGTAGGAGAGGAGGAAGAAGAGGAGGAGGAAGAAGGAGAGGAAGAGGAAAAAGAAAAAGATAAAAGGAAGAATTATAGCAGTAAACTTCCAGGAAAGAAAAGCAAGCCCAGGAAGCCAGAAAAGACAGAAAGTACTGCTTTACCAAACAGCTCTAAACAAAACATGAAATCCAAACGTCATATAGCAAATGGTTTACATAATTCAGAACAATTTTGGAACAATGTGCTACCTCATTATTTAACACTAAAGTAGCATAGACTACTGGAGATGCATTTTAAGCCTATTCAGGAAACAGATTGATTTTTATTACTTAAAAGAAACTTTTCATGTAATCAAAGCATACTATTATGCATATGATGTAAGTGCCAATTTCTTGAAAGAGATTGAAAAAATGTTTAGATTTAGGATACTCTTATGAGAGAAATCATACTTTATTGATACAATCATTTTCACAATCATGTTTATCGTGTATGATATATAAAAATGCTGAGGAGGTAAACTGCCTCTTAAAGTGTAATGTCATGCTGACAAATGAATTATACATTGTAACAGTGTAATCTTTGCCTTTGAATCAGCAATACACCAATTTTAGTTGCAGGACAATTTGCTTCATAATGTGCCTTACATGAAAGGAGTTTTAGTAAATTAGCAAATATACCTATTTTTAAATTTTGGTATCACTCCGTAATTTATTCCCCCTACTTTTATTCTGTTCATACATTGGTAAAATGTTCAAGTACTTAAAGAAAGCACAAGTTGCCAAATTTACATGGATCAGTGGATGGGAGGTAAATGAAATGCAGGCCTGGGTAAGTGATAGCCTGGGACTTTTCAAGAGCCTTAAGGCTGACTTCTTATTTTGGTGTCAGCACACAATTCTGTGCAAAAAGACACACACAGATCTCAGAATCTGGCCTAGACTACATTACAGTTCTGGGATAATTTTTGAATATCATACTCAGTGATTAGATAGAACTAAGAATTTGAAATATGCACCTCTAAAATATTTTTTATTTGTTTATACTGTGCAATACACAAAATATTCTATATCTGCCTACAAAAGAATACATCACATTAGTCCTCTAACTCTGAGGTACTCCAGGAGGGGGAATATATGTTGTTGCTGTGTGAAACACATATATGTTTTCAGGATCAGAGCCAAAGCTTCTCCTCATTGGAGGAGATCTATGGTTTTCCCTCCTAAAAAATCCTATCTGTAATCTCCAAGAAGAGGTAAACCAACAAGCCAGATGGAATAGTAAAGAAAATGGCAAGAAAGCCTGAATTCTGTTTGGAAAAGACAAAGTTAATACTTTTAGAGTTTCCTTAAAATATGCAAACAAATCTTGCAAGTTATTTTTGTAAGACAATTCATCACTCTTTCAAACATTAGGAGCTGAACTGGCAAATGAAGAGATAGGGACTCATCATGCACCGTTGTTACTTGAATATTATGCCAATGGGTGGTCTGAGAAATTTTTGTAAACAGAACTCAGTATTGACATTCTCTAGAAAAATAGTTTTTCACACCCTACTTGAAAATGAGAAGAAAAGAAGAAAGTAATCAAAATGAGTAAATGTCATTCAATAAAAATGTGAATGGAATCAATAAGTATGTTGAGATGATGAAACATTTCAATATATTTTTTTTGTAAGATACTGGCATTAAACCATCTTTGACACGATGTCTCCAGAATTTGTTTTCTGAAAAGCCTGTAGCAGATCAATAGTTTACTAGTAAATCCTAGTCCAGGTCCAACCTTCCTGCCTCACTCACACCTTCCATATACTGCATTTGAAGGTAAGATCACTTCAGTCATGTGCTGTGCCTAACTACAGCAAAAAGTTACCCCAGTGACTGTGTTTTGTCCCTGTGAAATTTGTTTCAAACTTTGGAATTCTCTGGAATGCATTGTCTTGACATCAGCATGTGTCTTTGGAGCAGGGTAAGTATCCTCATTTTCTGTTAGAGAATGTTTTATCAGTGAAGTGCCCTTCCCGAGAAATCAGCTCTCTCTAACAATGGAGTCATCGGATATTTTGCCAGTGGGCTCTGTTATCACTGAACTGCTCTGGAAACACTTCCCTTTGAAACTAAATGGAGCTGTGATGTGTTATTTTGTCTTTCTTAGGAGAGATTAGGATGCTAATGTGATTAGAGTAGTATGGAAAACTATTTTTATAGGCCTAAAAGTGGGTTTCTTGGATATTCCATCTACTTCTTTGTGGTTCTAGAATTCATTGTTGGAAGAAAACTGGGCTGTGAAGAACAAAACAACCCTGTTATTTCTAGTGAAAAATATGTCCTAGAGAGAGGGAGGAAGAAAAAAGAGAGCATTTTAAAGCAAGTGATTTCCAATTCCACATAGGAATGACCCTTCATTTACTGTTTCATTGCAGCATATAATGTAAATTCTTAGGCAAATGAGGACTATTTGTTGTTTCTCTCTTAACACATTCCAAGAGAGTGAAGGAAGCCAACTTATGGGCATCTCCTCTTCTTTGTTTTGTCTGGATGAAAATTCATTAATTTGAGAACTGATTTAATGTAGTTTTGTGGATCATTCCTGTGGTAGTGGTGGAGCAGAGCTTTACTCCAGCACTTCTAAAGGTTTTCCACAGACTCATTACATAAATTGCTCTCTGTGCCAGTGTTTCTGGGCTTTGAGGCGACTTTGGAACTCCATTAGCATAATGAATGGAATTTTATTTAGTTTGACTCATTCTGGTTTATAAGGTTTGCTACTTGTGGTTTGTGAAAATTCAGTATATCCTTGGTGTTTATTATGGCATACAAAAAGATTTATATGCAGTACTGAAAAAACAGGCAGAAATAGTCCTGAGTTAATTTTTAATAGAGAAAAAAATTCCTGCATTAGAAAGAGAAAACAACAGACAAATCCCCAGACCAAAGTTCCATCTTTTTTGTTTTTTCTACCTGTTGTTGGCTACTGGTGAGTGCCTGGGAAAAAAAAATAAAATTAGAATATTAGAGTTGCACAAACATGTAGTGTTACTTCACCCCTGTAATCATTCAGTATAATGAATATATTCAGCATTTTCAATAATTTGTGGTTCAGCAGATATATGTATTACATTTAACATCCATTTCCTTCAGATTAATTTCTTTCAAGCAATTTTTAACCTGTTTAGCATGTTTTGGAAAATAATTCCTAGATTTCTTTAGATATTGTTTGGAGAAGTAACCCCTCTTTTTATTTGCATCATTTGATGTCTTTGTACTCTTGTACTAGAAAAAAAGAGCATTTCTTCCCTCTTCATGTTTCATTCCCTAATGATTGTCACGTGGAAAAACTGTTCAGTTCTGTGGTTTAAGTCTAGAATGAGTGGTTTATTTATTTCTTAATTACAGTTACAAGTAATCAACCACCTACATGCTTAATTCAAGAGCACCAACACAGCAATTGACCACAAGACTGGACATCCTTTAAGTTAACAGGCACCTGTGAATTTCTAGGAATATTCTGTAGCACAGCTCTTCTCTTGTGCCTGCAAAATTTCAGCAGAGAAGTTTCTCCATTAAAGCTGAACATATCAAACCATTTATTCAGATAATAAATCTCCTTGTGTAATTGATGCTGAATGACAAAAACTTCCTTTTCCAAACTACATAAAATTTCTAGGTTTCATTCATTATTTTTTGTTCCAGTTTCTTATCTGGATGAGTACATGGATTATTCTTTAGAACAAGGCCTTTCAGAATTATGCAGAAAGGACATCTAGTTTTTGTTTTCATTGCTTTCAGGTTTTTTTCCCTCCTAGTTTTTCTTGCCTTTAGGCATCTTTTAATATAAATTTTAGCTTATTTTCTCCCAAGATGATACTACCTTCTAGATCCTATCTCTCATATAATATTAAGGATTTTTTAAAAGGCAAAAATAGGGCAAAGTAAATGTGAAAGGGTAATTTCTAATCGTGGAAGTAACACTTTTTTGTACTGTGGCATTCTATGAGCAATTGAGCAAATTCTTTGCTTGCACAAATGGCAAACCCAAAGTATTGTGCTCAGTAAAGCTCTGAGCATGTTTGGGATCCAAAGTCACTTGCTGAGCTGTAACGTTCTTATACACTTATTTATGTTTTAATGGAGACAGGAGAGGTTAACTTTTTGCATATTGAGAGGATTTTGGAGAGACAGCTTTGGCATCAGAAAATTGCATTGCAGAGCATGACAGAGGTTTTATTTTTCTATTGCCAAAAGAAGAAGCAAGTACACTTAATCGCTCTCTTTTTTTAAGGATTTATGATAATGCTCATTGCTTTTTTTCTTGTTAACCTCAAACTATAATAATTTAAACAAATATTAATACTGCTATCTCAAACCTCCATGCTTAGTTATGAAAATAATCCTTATCAGGGTCCTGAAAGGTCTAGTGTAAAAATATTTACCATTCTGGTTTTCTTATTTCTCCAGCACTGAAAAATCAGAAATTACTCTTTTGGTTTGTGGTGGTTTGCAGGACTGTCTGCTGGAGTGTCCCAGGTTCAGTGGTATGGATTTAAAGCCTTATAATTTGTCATGACTGCCACATTTTTCACACAGAGTCTCATTTGTGGTTGTGTGAAATGTGAAGTATTTGTGCTGTCATATGGAGAGTGTGAGAGAGAGAAACAAAGGTGGGTCTAAAAAGAATTTTATATTAAACAAAGCCTTTATCTGCACCTTTTTTATAGGACTATAGATCACAGTAGTATTGCAGTGTAGTATTTCAAACTCCCTGTGTACTAGTGTTAGTATAAGAGCCTGTGCTGTTCGACTGGAAAGTGAACAATAAATACCAACCTAAAAGGAGCTTGTGAGCCACCCTGGCAGAGCCTGACTTTCTTACAGGAAGTATAAAATACTCCACTTTCATTCTATCCAGCATCTATCCAAGACACAAATCTACTTTCATAATTAGAAACACAGCAGCAGAACTGCTGCAAAATTTAACCTCTTTTTCGAGGCAGTTCATTATCATCTGTGAGGAGAAAAAGAACAAAGTGAACCTGAATGTGTCCTGTATCAAGGGTACAGAAAGAAGTCAAGCTGTGCTTTAAAACCACTGGCTGAGGGAGAACTTCCACAAGTGCTGGCATGACATGGAGAACAATTCCGTGGGAAGCTGGTGGCACTTGCATTACTGAGTTGGGTGTGCCTTGAAAAATCTATGGAATGAGAATGGGCTTAAAGATTAGTGATGGTTGTGTAAGAATTACCACTTTTCCACTTTTACATCAGAGTATTTTGAAATGAGGGCTCTCCCCTGAGACCCAGTCAGTGGAGATTTTAGCATTGACTCATGGACAAGCTCTTTGAGGAATGTACAGAGTCAGAGAATCTCAAAAAACCTTCCTCTCTGCTTTGGTGCTTTGGCAAAAATTTGCCTTTACCAATATTTTTATCAAAGCTCTGAATAAAAACCAGTATGATTAAGGCAGGGTTTTAATGAAAAGTACAGGATTTGGGAGAGGCATTCAGTACTCTAAGCTATGTGCACGATAAATGCAGAAAGTAGTGACTGTCCTCATTTACTTGCAAATATGTGGGAGCTGCATGACAAACTCCAGACACTAAATTTTTTTTCTATAAGGATTTGGAAAATATGTACGATCTGCATCCAAGTGTGGGCCAATATTCCCAAGTAATTTTTTTTCTCTGTGTCTGCTAGCATTAAGAATTCATTTTATACAGCATAATATCTTCCAGAGACACTGTAAGTTTTTTAGATAACACCAAGATATTCAGGAATTGCTCATTATATTTTTCCTGCTTTGCTTAAGTACCCAGGAGTTATTTTGGTACACTGTTTCGGAGTGACTGAATATTAGATGGTATTTATGTTTTTTTTCTAAAATATTTCATAAGAGATGATACTTGATGTAAACTTTTATACTTTTATGGTTTTCACAAAACACCTTAAAATTATTTCTAGCTCTACAGAAGTTGTGGGGATTTTTTTGTTGTTGTTGTTGTGGGTTTTTTTTTTTTTTTTTTTTTTTTTTTTTTTTTTTTTTTGCTTGGAAATTTATGTTTTCTATTTGTTCTCCAAAGAAAGAAAACTTTTATGAGAAGGTAACTGTTTTGCATATGAAAGTTGTAATATATCTGAGCTATTTCAGATGTTGACTTATCTTGGGGAATAACCAAAAATTATGTTCTGAGTTGCTAGGATAGCTCTATTTAAATTTGTAGTGAAAAACTTAAAGTACAAATACTTCTTCAGCATGTAGTTTTAAATTTCAATTTTATACGTTGGTAAGTAGTTGTCTTTATTCGCAGAAGAATGCTGAAATATATATTTCTCCAGGTACACCTACAGCAGCAAGCTGGCAAACCACAGAATAATTATATCAAAGCCAACTGAAATTATCTTTAAGAGAATGCCCTCAAAAATTACTGGCTACTCTGTGTAATAAATGCCTTTGTGCAGTCTCAGGATGACACCTAAGCCTCGGTTAATAAATGTAATCTGATTAATCCTCTTAATGCAAAGTATTTGCACTGCCAGCCTGTGACAAAAGTGCACTGGTCTGTGGAGACTTGCAGGTTGTTGTGTTAGGCTTTTAGTAAATAAAATATGTTACACAGCAAAGTATGGGCCAAAAAAACTTAATGGAAAATGAGTCTGGTCAGTCAGTCTCTACTAATACCATTTTCAGCTGTGTATTCCGTCTTTTATTCCCAGGGTGATGCCATCCTGTTGGAGGGCACTGTTGTGCTAATTAGTCACCACATGTCCAGGGTAATCAGTGTCTCACTACGTGGCAACTGCTACTTCAACATGCTTTCTTCCATCATATTTACAAGAAGGCATAACTATCTTTAAAGTTCAATTTTTGACATTTAACAATGGAAACTCCTGTCTGACATAAACCTGGTTTCACTGCACAGTCTGCCTGAAATTACAGCATTGCCTTAATTTTCCAGGATTCTCACACAACAGCAGCATTAAGGGAGTGTAATAAGTATCAGGTAATCCATGTTAAGTGCACTTTGCATAAAATTATATAAATATAACATAGTAGAAGCTTAGGTGTTAACTTTTAGACAAGTTATGGTAGGCTCAGCTTTTTACTTGAAATCCTTCTAAGTGTATTTAGCTGAGCTTTTCTGTTTGTCTCCGTGACAATATATAAGGAAATCTTAGTTTGACTGCCTTATTGCTTCTAAGTGGAAGGATAAGCTGCTAAATCTCTCATTTGAGTACTCACATCTTTGAATCTTGCCAATCTTTAAACTGGACAGCTTTCTTTAATAATCATTAAACTAAAGGATATTTCTCTAAGGCTTAGGGTAGCTGAGCTAATAACTTCTCTATATTAATAGCCACAAAATGAAAGCCAGTTCAAATACATGATGACAAGTGGCTAACACTGTGTGGACTTTAAGGTGTTAAGCTGTCTCTGGAACTGCTTAGTAAGAAATTACATAGTATGAATCTTAGCTTTGCTAACAGTTTTGTCCAGGCAGTATTTCCAGTTACTTCACATCAGATGCCTGGACACCCTGATCAGTATCAAGAAAATGTTACATGTCCACCCATCCATGTACCTCCAACCCACAAATGGTGAACTGAATTATTTGGTCCTGGGTTGTTTTCTTTTTGTTGTTTTTTTTTTACTCATCTGTCAATAAGATCAGGGTTGCTATTGTTACTTTTAATGCTGTTTCAGTAAAATGTTAACCCGGTGCATTTCCTCAGCATGGACAGTTCAGCAGTGACATGGACGTGCAGTACGTTTTTGGAGAGCAGAATGACAGCTAGCATAGCATATGATTCCTCTGCCTGTTCCTCTTCAGTCCTGCATCAAAGTAAGAAGATAGTCTGTAGAATGTGTTTTGTATTTGTCTTTACTAGTGCCCCAGAAAGGGAGCACTGTTCAGGCCCATATGAAGCATTATGCCCATTGCCCGACCTCCTTGGACCTAGCACCCATCTACTCAGAGTCTTCTACTTCATAGGGAAATTCCTGCTTGGTATTTATACCATCCATTTATCCTGTAGACATGTAAAAGGGCCATGAGAATGCTTTTGGGCATGTTAAGCTAATGAGCTGGGCAGGTAATGGAGAAATCTGTTCCTTAAATGATTAAAAACTCTGCTAAGCAATTGCTGGTTTATGGCTGCTTGGCAGGACACCACACAGGAATGGACATGTAGCTACCTACCTCATTCTCAACTCTCTTTAAAAAGCTTCTCTGTGGATTTTTAACAGTTTCCATGGTAACTGGAAACAGAAACATCTCCATAAATCAGAGCTTCCTAGAACTCTCCACTTCAAGTGGTACGCATAGTAATTTCAGCTTTCTCTTCATCACTGAGTTTTCACCAGATTTTTAAAAGATCTGCAGCTAAATTTGTCCCATCAGTGGCTTTGAGATGTTCTTCCCTAAAAATATAAAATGATGGTGGCAAACATTATTTTGACTTCTTGAGGAGATGTGTAAAGATCTCATGAGCTTTCCCTTCTGAAATGCTAATTATGAGCAGCCCATCTGCCAGAGCTATTTCCATAAACTAAGCAGGAGGGGTCCACAATGAAACAATTACAGAAATACAGAGAAAGCTAGTTTGAAGCTGTTGTTTGAGCAAGGTCTACCAAGAGATATGTCTCAATCTTCAGTGAGACTTAACCAGAGCATGGTACCAGGTGAGACAACAGTACAGAACAGAGTGAAATTTTTTCCCCTCTCTCCTGCGGACATAGGACCACATTTTTATAGAGCATTTTGAAAACAAATATCTTTATTCTGTATCAGTCTGCCCAAAGAAAAGCCAGCTGCAGCCGTTTTAGCAAAAGACAGTTATACCCACTGAGTTATACACACCAGGGCAATACTTTTGCCAAAACAGGTGCAAATAAAGTAATTTATCCCCATAAGCTTGGAAACAGCAAATTTATGTTTAAGAATGTCTAGTTATGAAGATCTGAGTTTACAGGAAAAACCACAATAAATGCATGAAAAAAAATTCAGCAAAGACAGCTCTACTAAAATCTATGTAGTATGTTAAATCTGTTCTACTGTACTGATTTATTATACTAGAGGTACAAATTGTTTAAAGCTGTTTCATAGTAATGACCACATTTTTTTTTCCTTGAGGAAACTGGAACCTCAACCCTAGATGAAACCAGTTTGAAATATTTCACTTGAATGCTCATTACTACTTTTGATTTTCTGTGTATGACCTTGGCCCAGGCAGCTTCTCTGTGTCTCAGCTTTAGAGGTATTGAAGGTATTCTTTCAGCATTATCTTTCTATGAAAAAGGAATTTAGAGTGAAATAGGAAAATAAACCCCCTTAAGCATGATGAAAGAGGATAATGAAGAGATTATAGGTATATATACTGTATGCGTATAACATATACATATAATACATATATATACACGTATATGTACTTTAATTAGTAGCCTTGATTCTTAGATTATTAAATTCTTCAGGTATAAGTTTGAATGGTCAGAGGATTCATCCTTTAAGGTAAAAGCATATCTGAAGTATGACATTCTCAGATCATTCCCTAGCATTGGTAAAATCTCCAAAACATGCCTGTAAATGGGCAAACAGAAGTAACAGTAATAGAACTGTGCTATCAGAGTTATGATGAAAAATGTGCTATTTTAGGAGTTGAACAGGTGAGGTGACAGCCAGGGACACCTGTGAAAATCTGCAGTAAATGGAAACGGGGTCAGTCTGGGAAGCTGTTCAGTTAAAGTTTCCTTGGAGTAAAAGGAGCATCTCTCTCCTCCACCTTTTTATTTTGGATGAGGCGCATGGCTCAGTTGCTGAAATAAATTCATCTAGTGTGATTTTTAGCCTGTGAGCTGGGGTCCAGAATAATGCAGGTTTCCATAAGTCCCATGTAAGGATGTCTCAGATTCCTGGGATACGTGAGTTGGGCTTAGCAGAGGAGTTCCATCAAAGGTCTCTGTTCCAGCTTCTAGAAACATTCACTGGTGCTCTCCTCATCAGCAAGTTACCTTCTAATGACCATGAGAAGAGCTGGGGAGACCACAGGCAAGAATCCAAAGAAGTAAGAGAGAATAGGGAAAAAAACCCATTAACAAAAGATAGGAGACAACATTTGGAACCAGGTCTAGGAAGGAGTTCAGTGTAAGATTCCTTCCTCTACCACACTTCCAAAAGACTGTGCAGATACTTCCCACCAGTTATCATTGGCTGCAGTGGAACAGAAATTTTCTCCTTCTGGGCCTTCACTTGATTTGACCCTGGAAGCCCTTGGTTTAGGTCCTTATATTTCTGCAATGGGAAGGAGAATGTTTCTGATTTAAATATTGTATTTTATGCTATTATAAGTAGCATTTAGCATTTATAAATAGCATTTAGCCTATTATTTAGGCATAATAGTGACAATCTGGTTGAAAGGAGAAAGAAGGATAAAATTGGTTCGTTTTCCTACACATTTTACAAAAATAACATGCATGCTTTAAAGTATTTATTTTATAATGCCCTTGGCCATTTTATTTTCAGTATATTGGAGTTTTATCTTAGGCTGAAAAGAACTTAAATAACATTAAATTATAATGTGTGTACTGAATCACACGAATCAAAGCATTGTATCTGGTATTTCTTTATTAATTCCCTTGAGAAATAGATTTGAATTTTTTTTTTTCAGTGTTGGAATTAATACAGCTTGTGTCAATTATGCTCATTTCAAACATTTAAAAGAAATAATTTCTTTCCAAAAAGAAGTTGTTTTCATTGCTTTTCCTTTAAGGGGTCACATGTTGGCAAAACATAAGTCAGCTGCACTCCTAATGTTCCCTGGAGGTCAGTTTTTTTAAAAAGATATTAAAATTAGCAAACTTTGATTGAGGTCTCCTGTGTCTATTCTCATTCTATCTACTCCTTAGAACATTTCCTTTTGAGTTTTCCTGTTCTTAGTCAAATTCTGCTGTGTGATGAACTGGTGTAGGATGAGGATCATGATCATTGTACAACTTGAGTTTCAAAATTATGTTTTGGCAATTTTGTCCAAGGAACAAAACTTGTCTGGAGATGAAGAAGTAGATGATGATGAAGAAGAAGAAGAAACAGAAGAAGAAGAGGAAGAAGAACAAGAACAGGAACAGGGACAGGAAGAAAAAGTAGAAGTAAAAGGAAAAGAAGAAACAGAAGGAGATGAAGCAGGAGAAAGAGCAGAGAAAGAAGAGGAAAAAGAGGAAAAAATTGAAAATGAAAAGGATCGTAAACCACCTGAGGGAGAGACAAGCAGTAGTAGTAGCACTTTGGGAACTGGAGAGGTAAAGGCCTGTTAAGTTACTGGTCTCTGAAAGAATTTGGTTCTATAACTAACTTCAGTTTGATACGTGTGTAACTATCCTGTAAATGCAAAGTTGTTGTTTGGGGTGGTTTTGGTAGAGGGAGAAACACATGTAGGCGTTAATAGTTAAACATCTTTTTCTTTAAACCATTTTGAAAGAGGGTTTTTGGTTTTGTTTTGTTTTGGTTTTTTTGGTCTATAGACAGAGGAGACCACTCAGAAAGAGACCATCGTTCAGCAGGGTAAGAATACAATTCCTAAAGACTTGGACAATCTAAAGCCAGATAAAAGTTTTCTAATCAATATTGTAAAAATACTGGACAACACTGTTCTTGTTCATAGTTGGTAAGGCACTTCTTGAGAGATAATGAAATTTGAGGGGCAATCCCCCATTATTAATTGTTAGTGATTTGAAAGAAACAAATACTTTTCCCAGTTACATGTTGGAGGAAGTCCGTGAGAAGGACTTTCTCTTAGGACTGTATCCTGCTAAGAGCAGTTCTGGTTGTGCAGTGCCAAAGTCATGGTAATTTTATTATCTCTCAGGCAACTTCTTCAGGTGCCCTCTACCTCACTTCAACCAAGAAGCTTCTCAGAATTCTTCCCTATCTTTTTCAGCTGACATTTCCTCATTCCATTCACAAAGAGATTATTGTAGGTGAAATGTGGTAATTGCTGAACACTGCCCACGATGCTGAAGATGTAAGTCTAGAAGCTCCTTGCAGTTTTGATGGCAGTTTATGAGAAATGTATATTCCTTTGGAAAAGCTGGGAAACATGAAGCTCTGGGTGCTGTGTGTAGGACTTCTTTTATTTCAAAAATTTTGGAATAATCTAGAATGGTTCTCTTGAAAGGAAATAACAAGTGTGGTACAAAACAGACAACAGACCACAGCTTTTATAATGAAGAAGCTCTGCTATTTATTTTCAATATTATAATGGAAATAGCTTGTACAGAAGGGATGCTTAAATATTTTTCCATCATCCAGTGATCTGGAAGTTTTGATATTAAGTTCAAAATTTATATGATTCTTGCAGGGAGTATAGGAAAATTTAAACACAGGAACATCAACTGAGATGGAAAGTTTTTCCTTTCCCAGAATTGTTTCTATGGAATAAAATTCAAGCTGAACCATAACTCCTGCCCTAAAAGTCAGCTTTACCAAATAAGAATATACTGACAAATAAGTGTGCAAGTCTCCTGTCAGCAACAGGAAACTGTGAGTGTCAAGTAAAAATAGTTTATATATTGTCACTGCCATAAGTGTTCTGTTCTTAAAAATCGAGCATCTGGAGACTACTATCAGGACATTAGATGGGGAGGTTAAAAAATAAAAATAGTCTTTTCAGTCTTTTCAGGCTGAGCATCAAGTTTTACTGAATATTCTGACTTCTTTTTAAGTATTATTTAGTGACCTCTACTTAAAAAATAATCTGAAGGACAATTTTTTTCTGCTTTTCTGTGATATTTTTCTGATTTGCATGAATCAGAAGAAAGTTAATATAAACATTTATACTATTGTAGAGAAGGAAAGCACTGACAATCACACTGTGAACAATTCTTCAGAGAACACTGATGACCAAAAAAATGGAAGAATCGTGGGGAGACTAAAGGTTTGTGGCCTGACGTTTCTTTCTAGCTTTGCTAGTGACCAAGAAGCCAGTGGGCAGTTACCAAAGCAAATAACTCACATGATCTGCATAGATAATTAAACTGCTGAGTAACATGTTCCTTCTGTTTAGGACTTGATTTTATTTTTTTGAGAAAATAACTTTATATTGTCCAAATAATAGAAATGACTTAAAGCCCATTATGACCTCTTCGTGGATGGCATGTCCCTGAAAGAGAGATTGTTTATCACATCACGTACTGGCGAGGTGAAAACTTAGGACTTGATTCCTATGGGACATTATCTAAAAAGATTTCCCCCCTTATTTGTGTCTGAAAGCAGAAGCTGAGATCATTGACCTTGCATCTATTTGCAACATGCACTGATTTTGTGATCATATATATCTCTCAGATATGAGCATGTTGAGGAGTACCTGTTATGGAATTTCTCACAGGTTTTAGGATCCAGAGGCTCCTGCAGAGGCTGCTGAGTTTCCTGTTGACCAAAGACCCTAAGCATCAGTTGGCTTTGACAGTGTGGTCTTACTGAGCACTGTCATTAATGGCAGTACACACATTTATCAGGAGGCATAGTAAGCACTTAATGCTCTGGGCTTTATCTTTGGACCTTGTCTCAGGCTCCTATTTGAAAGAAACCCAAATAAATGCACCACTTACAGCATTTTGTACAAACTGTACAACGTGTAATCTGACAAAATGCAATCACTTTAACTTTTCTGATTCCCATATGCTATTTTACCGCATTCCAAATATTGCAAATGTTTCTCATTAACGTTTTTTAGTCATCTTGTTTTTGAAATAAAAAAGATAAAATATTTTACCAGGGAGAAATCTGCCCACCTCATTTAACTTTGGTATATTCAAAGGGGTTTGTGTTTTTTTTAATCTTGAATTTCACTGCTAACTCTTTCAGTCATATAATTTACCTGGTTTTTTCACTTCAGTTTTCCCTGTTTAGGCAAAAGTCACTGACAAGCCAGAAGAATGAATGTAGCAGAAAGGAAGGCAGCCCCGAAAAGCCATTGCAGAGTGAAGAAAAAGAAAAGGAAGATTTATCTGGTGAAGACAGTAAGGATGAAAATCAGAATCATACACTGGAGAATTCCAGTGAAACTGTGACTAACCAGAACAGAAGGATGAAAGTTAATACATGTATATTGCTGTAACACTCTTATAATATATGAGAATGTGACAGTCTTAAAGCACATAGAACAATTTTTACTTGAAAGCATTTCAAGTTATGACTCGAGATATTGATGGCTGCTCTTTTTATTGATTTGATTGCTGTGATTTTAAATAGACAGATGATTTTCTTGGTATTTATTGGTAATTTTAATAGTTAAAAATTATATGCTTATCAGCACCTTGCTGGAGTTCTGTGGCCTTACCTGTTGATGTTCTAAAGCAAAATATGGGGGGAGTTATGTGAAAAGTTGGATACAGGCATTTGATGGGTTTTTGCTAAATAATTTTATTCTGTTTCTGTCTACAGAGTACCACTTCCAGCATGATACTCTTGCAAAATTGTAATATTTGATGTTGTAAGATATTATTTGGTTTGACAGCCTAGTTAAGAATATTGAAGGTACTCACTTACTTAGAAATATACATGTTTCTTTCTGTTTTGACACAGAAAAAATAGCAGTGAAACTTTCAAGTTAACTTGTAGGCCATTATGGAAGAAGTTCCTTGAGTGTGTGCCTAATTTCACACATGGCAGCAGTCCCAGTGGAAACAGTGTAAGTATGGAAGTATCCTGCCAAACTGGGACAGGGAGAAAGCTTTTATTTCTGAGAGGTGCTGAAAACCTTTGCTCCTGCTGAAATTGGCATAAGCTGATGGATCTCTCTCCTCACTGAATCAGGCCCAGTGAAAACTCTTGTTTCACTTGGATTCTAATCATCTGAACATCCACACCGTAAGGAGTCTGCAGTGAAGCTTTTCTTACAGGAAAATAATGCAACCAGAGGTACTTTGGCACCAGTATGACAAACTGATCATTATGGGGTAAATATTCATGTTTTTCTCAGGCAGATTGGCATTTCTTCACATGGACACTTAGCAAGAGGAGCCCAAAAATCAGTAAAAACCGCTTAACACCACTGTAGCATTAAGAAGCAGGAATTCTTTATTCAGCCAGATGCTCAAGGGGATATCGCCTCCAAAATATTGTGCAGGCTGAGTACAGAAAAAGCTCCTGTTTATACACTTTATTTTACATACATAGTCATTGACTTTCCCAGAATAAACATACACATGGTAAATAATTTCCCTGAAATCATTAATATATTTTCCTTCCCCTTTATATGTGCTCTTCTGCCCTGGAGTCTCTTTGCTGGTCCCTGGTGGTTGGTGACCCCAGAGTCATCCCTGACCATGCAGTGAACTGGTAAAAGGTGGAACAACTGGGCTACTTGCTTTCCAGTTCTTCCTTCATTTTTTCCAAGTTTTAGAATTGCTTAAATTTTATATAATAGGTCAGAAGTGTCCAGAGTTGATTTCATCCTAGGAGTTGGTTCACCTGAATGCTTTGTCCTTGTAAGCATGGCAGGTGCCCAGATTCTTTCATGGGACCTCCTCTGTGCTACCATAATCATCCTACTAAAAACCTGGATGCTTTCTTTGGGCTACTCCTGGGTTCTGCACTGAACCTTACATGAAGGGGTTTTCTCCTCCATTATATTCACATATTTCCTTATTTTTCTGAATGCACGTGTAGTTTCTCTTCTACTTGGATGCTGTTGAGAAGAGTGAAAGGAAAAAGGAAAAATAAAGTAAATGGTGCCCTCATTAATTTAAATAAGCTTTAATTTTTTTTTTTTGAAGGCGAGATCAGTCACAGAAATTTTTACTGTAAGGACAATTTCTTTTTTTAAAGGTTAAATTTAGTGAGAAATATTGCTTTAAAATGGGAATTACCCTCAGATCTAACACTACAGAGGTTTACATAATGGACTGTAAACTGCTCTATGTCTGAGCTGTTTCAGGGACTGGTACATTTGTCTTGTCCACACACCTTGTTTAACGAGAAGCGGGAACATATTAACCCATTCCAATGTCTTTTTTACATGTCTTCATTTTTAATAAAAAAGATTAAACAAATAAAACTACATGTGCATGTGTATTAACTTAGAAAGTTTTTTTTAACAAATTCACAATATCTATGATAAAAATGTGAAGATTTTTTATCATTGAAATGTTTTCATAAACAGATGAGTAGCAAAAAATTCTAGAAACATTTATAGTACATCTTTCTCTGTTTTTTTCTTACATTCCCAAAGATTAAGTGTATCAGCTCAAGCTGATATTTCTCATTTTTCCAGCCCTGCCATATAACTGAGACTGTGCTTTAGAATTGCTGGGTTTCTAAAACTTCACCACTAAACATATCACTAGGTGGAGTTTGTGCTCTTCAAAGATGCAACCAGCCCCTGGAGCCAGAAATTCTCCTTCTCATGGCCCCTGAAAGAAGTTAAAGATACTCATTCTGTATCAAATTTTCTGTTTCCAAATTCTCAGAAAACTTTATGCTTTCTGGCATATTGCTTTTGGCATTAAAGTACCCTGGTACCTCGGTGTATTTGTATAGCACATTTTGAAAGTGCTAAACTGTGTGTATTTGTAAAAATATAAAGATTAAAAAAAAAATACAGTTACTCATTTATTTCTAAGTATACATAGATGGACAGTGGTCAAGTTCTGATAAATTAATGTAAGATAGATAGTTCCGTAAATAGCAAGATAGTTCTGATAAATAAATACAGATATACATGTTTGATTTAAATTGAAGTGGTATTAGTGCACTGAGACATATATGTGTATATTTATAGAGAAAGAGATGTGTACACACATATGTATGTGTGATCAAATGTGTGCCTGACCCCCTGAAATTTCCATTTAATCCATATATTTACATATGCAATTTTACTGATTTCCAGAACCACAGGATTCATTTATGCAGCTGCTGTTCCTATGCACGCTTGTGTGACTGAAATTTTAAAAAGGGAGAACATACTGTTTAGACACTATTTTATACACCCAAAGTTAATAATCACAATCATAATTAACTTTGTGCAACTTTTTCCTTTTTCTTCTTGGCATTACTTGTACAATATGCAAAATACATCCAGTCTTTGTCCCTGAGGAATATTTTAAGTCATGCTGATGACATTAGTTTAGCTGAAGTAAACTGAATTCATATCATGATGGTAAACCACTGTAAGTCCTGATAATCAAGAATACAGAAGCTAATCTTGCATGACTATTGAGAGACTAAGTATGGGTTCAGTTAAAATAATAAGAAATAGAAATAGAAATAGGAATAGGAATATACAAACATAAATATAACCATATACATAAATATAAACAAAAACTATCTCTAAATTCCCTCACAGTGCTTTTAGGAACAATATTATTTATACTACTCACTACTTAGAGGAGTTTACAACATTTTCACACTCTGTTATATCTAAATTCCATGAAAAACCTAAATAATGTTTTGGTTAAGTGTAATGAGACCACCATCGGTGATGAGAATTGGAGATATTAATTGGAGATATTGCTGCTTTGGTAGTAAATCTGTTTTGCTCAGTGTCTCACAGTGATGAGCTCTAAAGTTCACACCTACTTCAGCCTCTCAAGACTGTTTTGGAATTACATTTTATTCATGCTATGTAATTACCACTTTCTTTTTCAGGACCAGATTGTAATGACTCAGCAAAAGCCTTGCAAAAGCTAAATCTGGCTAAACTGTAGTTCTTTTATTTGTACAAAAAGAAGTCTTTTATTTTCGAGACCATTCTCATTTAATGTCAAATCGGTTTAGACACAGCTGTTTCCAATCACACTCATCAGAAACCAGAGATATTAACATTTTTAAGAATTTTAAGGGATGTTAACAGCATTAAAAAAAAAAAAACAAAAACAAAACAAACAGAGATTTTGTTCTTCAGTACTTCAATATCTATTAAACATGAAACCATCTATTTGCTGATTTACCACATACTGATGCATCAGTCTGTGTCCAATTGGGAATGCAATATTGTCTTCCCCCCAAATTTTCTGTTTTGCTGGCTGCCTGAGACACACCAGCCCTGCCAGACGGAATGGAAAAAGGCAACTGTGTTCTTCAAGACTTGCTACATGTGTACACCATGCATGTGCTTTCTGTGTGCCTGAGACAGACTTTCATGTTGAAATTTTCCATAGCAAGGTTTTGGTAGTGGAGAAATTGAGGGAAAGTTACTCTCACCATGTCCTTTGTGCCATTGCTGGGAGGAAGGTCATGAGGCCACCTTTAACTGGGGAGAGCCAAGGAGACTTCTTCAGATCACTGGCGTAGGGAGCAGGAAAGTGCTCAGGGGTGGGACACACAGCCAGAAACTGCTGCCCTGAAGAACAGTTCATTTCCCTAAAATACAGTTTTTACAGTCAGGGCAGTATCATTTATATTTTTGACAAGGAGTGTGCCATTGAGGTATGGCTGTGACCTAGAAAAGAAAGTTATTAGGGTATAACTTCATTATTTCACACAAGAAACAATGTGATCATCATCTCTGTTATTTAAGCTTCCAGAACAAAAATTTCCATTGGTGTACGTCTTCCTGATATTTTTAGCCAATGCTCTCCTCTTATAGGCTGGCCTCTTTCCTGTCACTTTAGGAAAAGCAGCTTTCTACTAGCAAACATGAATATATCACTTGAAAATGCAAAATGAGCCAAGTGTCTTTGCCAGGCATGGCATGTGCAGGGGAAGCCTTTTGAAAACGGCACTGAGTGAAGTCTCAGCTCTGCATGAAGGGCTGATGTCGAGCTAGCAGCACAGGGCTTCCAGTCATGAGCTGACAGCAGCAGCACGGTGTGTGAGGAAGTTTGTCAACCATTCCTCAGAGAGCACCCTGTGTCACACTCATCCACCTGCCTCTTTCTGCCCTAGTCTTCCCCTGAAGAAGAAGAGGAATTTTGCCTTTTTTTTCTCTTCATGCCTTCACCACAGCAGCACCTGTGGAAGATCTGTTCCTCCTGCCTGCTATCTCCACGGCTCAATCCCAGCCTCTGCTTCCATCTCAGCCTCCCTCTCCCAGACTCTGTCAGAGCTTCTGAAATGTCCCAACACTGGAGTGCACCCCACAGCAAGCACCCAGAGTGGCCCTGAGCAGGACCCTGAAGGGACACGTGTGTCCAAGCACAGCCCATGTGACATCCAGAGGGAAAACTGTGGCCACAGGAGCTGGGGGGTCTAATAACAGCAAATGTGGAGTCACAAAGGAGTATTTTTAAATGTTGCTGCCACTAAACATCATGACAAAGCAATAATAAGCTCCAAGGATTCTAGGAATTGTACAGAAGAAATGCTTTACTATGGTTATTATTTTATTTTAAGACTGTCTTTTTCTGCAGGTATTTACATGGGTAATTCGAAGTATCAGAGCATTTATATTCAGTCAGGCAATTCACTGGCTAAAACTGTGTCATCCCTCTTATGACTAATTAGACCTTACTCGGGGATTGCAAAACTTCATTACACACAGCTGGGTTGTTTGGGTATTGTTTTTATTTCCTTATCATTCTTTTACTATATGGAGAAAAAAAATATTAGATTGTTAAACAGCATTAAAAATTGATTTTAATTAATTTCACCTCTCCATCAAAAGCTGTATTTTTATTATCACTGTAACTGCAGTTGTTACAGCTATTCTGGCACAGAGTAATAAAATTATACTTCTGAACTGCTATTAAAAAAAGCAGAAAAGAAAAATGATGTCTTTATATTATTTCTTTGACATTACAAGAACATTTTTTTTAAGTCTCCAAGAGCACTTAACTTTGCTTTGGGCTTTATTTTTCTATCCAACCAAGACATTTTCACACATTTCAGTCCTCTAGTGTTGCTTGATTTCAGTCTTGAAGATTTTCCTTTACCTCTGAACAGTCAAAACCTGAATTTTCCACGAAAAGCAGACTGGTTAATTCTTGTGTAATGCCAGGAGTGCCAGAAACTCCCAACAAACCACAAGCTTAAATAGTTGGAATTTTTTTCTATAAAAATTAAAAGCTGGACTGGGAGGAAAAAAAAAAATGTACTGTGTCTTTGAATTCAATATATGTGACATTTGTTTAAGTCATTCATAGTTCCACATGCTCTCTCCTATTAAAACGTCCCTTAAGAAAACTACAAAAATCTGTTATTAGGAATTCAATTTTTTTTTTTTCAAGTTGCCTTAAACTTGCCTTTCAAGCACCAGTCTTTTAGGTGATTTCACATTGCTGTCACTCCATCAAACACGAGGAACAAGTGTTACATTGCACAGAGAAACTCCAGAGCAAATTGGAGTGGGGATGAATGCACGCCTTGGCACTGGGGTTTGTCTAAGGCTCATTTCAAACAGGCCATGAAGGATGCATTCCCACTGCTCCTTATGCTCGCACTTGTGCCTAAATTTGAGCTCCAGGTTGCAGACTCTTAAATCTCTTGCCTTTCTCGGGGCAGCTAGGACACTCCAGGAGCTGGGTGTCAGAGGAAAAGCAGCATCACAGGCACGCCTGCTCACAGTGCCCACTGCAAGAACCCCGTGCAGTGGGCAGGCAAGACAGAGTAAAAATTCTGCAAACGCCAGTGGTGATGTTGTGTGAGCAGATGGAATTGCACGTGCACAACCAGGAGCAACAGGAAAGCAGCCTGAGATCCCACTGGTTCCAGGGAATCAAACAGGATTCTTGCCTCTACTAACTCAGCTGGAGTCACCGAAGGCACCTACTACTGACACCTTTGTCTCTCACGCTGAGGAGACAGCCCAGCAAGGAGGATTTGTCACCACAATCATCACATTTCTGCACAGCGGCCATGCAGCCTGAAATGTCTCTAAAAGGCTGCCCAGGAGAGAGGCTGAGAGCTATGGGCAGTGTTGGGACAGCTGATGGAGAAGCTGCAGCTGCATTCACACTTCTGCTGGCAGTGGCTTCTTGCACAATGCTCTCATAGCAGCACAGACCTACCTAAATGCACAGAAACACCTAAATGAAGGCCAGTGTGATAAACGCCAATCACTTGGTTTAAAATTTTAAAAGTTTAATAGTAAATAAGATGGTTATAAAAATAGAATTAGAGTAAAAAAATTGAACAATTTTAGAGTTAGGACAATACAAGACAATAAAAACGAAGTTACAGACATCTGGGTGCCTCTCCCGAGCCACAAGCTCTGGAGAAGGACTCCTGCTAACAAAGGACTATCTCTTAAAAGCAATAACTTGTTGAATATTCATATATTTTATACATAATGCATAAACTTTATTTAAACAAAGAACTGTCTCTGGTTAGTATCACTTTTTTTTTTTAATTTTTCTTCTTTAATCTCTGTAGCATTCTCAAGGATGAGAGAGGCAGGAGGAGTTGGTTTCTTCTGATAAGGAAGTAGGAAATTCTTTTTCTCTGAAAGATTTTCCTGTGGTTGGCATACAAAAACTATACTTTAACCACAAAACTTCATTTACTATACTACCAAAATATTAATACAACATCAACAATTAACACAACACATATAGTAAATATCTTGCATAGAGCCATATAATATGCACTTTTCAAAGCCAGTGTTTTGGGAATGGGCAGCTACAAGGATAATGCACAAAGGGAAAGCAAGAGGTACCTGACCCGTTAAGATCTCCTTCAGGCACCTTTATTGTTCCAGTACATTGGAATGCTGAACTCTTACCAAAGCCTTGCAGCACGGAAAAACTACAGCAATTATCACCATCAGATTAAAGCACTCCTTTTCCTGATGTTCTTCTTTAAACAGAGTTATGTTAGTATTTAATCTCTTCACATGTGGAAATCTAAGAGTTCCTCAGTCTGTTAAACTGCAGTTGCTCTCATGAAACTGCCATGGTTTTTGTTGCTATCTTTCTTTTTCATTTTTTGGCAAACAAGTTCAAAACAGATTATTGAGCCCAAGCATACTCAGACTTCACCTGTACTGGGTGGAGCAACTTGGAGAACAGTTTGTGCCGAGGCCCCAGCACCCACGCAACCCCACCAGGTCTTTGACTCCACAGCAGCTCTAGCCTGGCACTGGGGATGCAGGAGGTGCACTCACCCACGTGCACATGTCAGCCTCAGAGAGCAAATCCGGGTGGGGAGGTAGCCAGGGACACTCCTGATCCAAAGGAAAAGTCAGGTGATAAGAAAATGCTTTGGAGAAAGCTCTCAAACACAGCACCCACACAGATTTTTATTTTAATTACCAGCAAGATCGCATTTTTCTTAGGCCACTATGGTATTATAGCCAGCCTCAAAGTGTGGCAGAATTGTCACCTTCCTGTGTTTCCAGACTAACATTTCTCCTTGAGATGACTCTCCTTCCTCTGCAGTTCTGTGTCCCTTCTTTTTAAACAAGTATTCCTTTCCTGACTAGATGGTATTTCCCTATTTGTCCAAACTGTCCAGCACAGTTTGTAGGAGGGACCCTTGGAACTCCCTGGGCTCGCTCCCCTGTACTACCCCAGCACACAAACTCTGGCTGGGGCCAGGGCTTTTCCCACACCTTCGCCAGTTTATTGCACATTAAGTGCTCATGGTAGGAAGTGCAAAAATAAATAATCCCCAAATCTACCTGTAGTCAAGCTGCAGGGTTGACAGATGTCAAATCAAAAGTGTTGGAACATATTGTTAGGAAAATTAATCCACGAACACCGGAGGTTTATGTCCAAAAAGGAGACAGAGGAGTCCTTTTACTTTATTCAAATAAAGGGAGAGGCCATGGGGCATTTCCCCTGGGGTCTCTCAGATTTTTGGAGGACTCAGCCTCCTTTTTATCCTAATTTCCCGGCTGCATTTCCCTCTCTCTTTCCCCATTGCTGAGGTACTTGAGAGGTACAGGCTTCCTGAAATGCCTAAGACCTAAGATTCCTTTTTTAATGTATAACCCCCCACTAATTTTTAATTTTTATGGGATTTATGGGTTTTCCCTATTGTTGCTTTCATCTTTTAATATTCAATTTCATTTACAAACAAACTTATGGTTTGTTTGTAAAGGCAAGTATCTTCTTTTCCATTCATCAATCAGTAGAATCCTTCCCATTGTTTCTCTTATCTCTCAGTGCTAGTTCTATCTACCAGCAGACTCAGGGCTTGTTTGTAAAGACAAATCTCATTCCTCTCAATATGATGCTCTGCCTGAAGCCTCCGTCTCTGTAGGCTTGGAGTATTTGGGGAATTTGCTTTCACGTGAAAGCAGGAAAAAAAAGCCTCTAGACTTTGTGGTTATGGAACAAAGCCTGAACATGTAACTCTGCAACACCCTGGCAGCTCAAAAACTTAATGAGAAATGTGATGTCCCCAAACATTCTTTTCTTACTCTCATGACTTTGGGATTTAGAAAAAAAAAAAAAAAAAACACAAAAACCCACCACAAAAAAAAAAAAAAAAAAAAAAAAAAAAAAAAAAAAAACAAAAAAAACCACAAAAACAAAACACCAACAACCAACCCAAAACATTTAAAGCTGGCCATCTGCAAACTGCTGAGCAACCAGAGCAGCTCATCCTGAGAAATGCAGTCTGTCTACTTGCACTGCTGCCTGCAAAGCCCCAGGGCTGGGCTGGGCTGGGCTGGGCTGGGACGGAATGGAGTGGGATGGGATGGGATGGGATGGGATGGGATGGGATGGGATGGGATGGGACGGAATGGAGTGGGATGGGATGGGATGGGATGGGATGGGATGGGATGGGACGGAATGGGATGGGATGGGATGGGATGGGATGGGATGGGATGGGACGGGATGGGACGGAATGGGATGGGATGGGATGGGATGGGATGGGATGGGATGGGACGGGATGGGACGGAATGGAGTGGGATGGGATGGGATGGGATGGGATGGGATGGGATGGGATGGGATGGGATGGGGTGGGACGGGATAGGATGGGATGGGACGGGATGGGATGGGATGGGACGGGATGGAATGGAATGGGATGGGATGGGATGGGATGGGATGGGATGGGATGGGATGGGATGGGACGGAATGGAGTGGGATGGGATGGGATGGGATGGGATGGGATGGGATGGGATGGGATGGGATGGGATGGGATGGGGTGGGACGGGATAGGATGGGATGGGACGGGATGGGATGGGATGGGACGGGATGGAATGGGATGGGATGGGACGGGATGGGGGCTGGCAGCATGACACTTCCCCAGAGAGGTCCTACCGTGCTAGAAAAGTTACTGCAGGGAGCGCGAGGGGCTCATCCTCCCCATCCTGCCCTTGTTCACTGGGAGCCTCCCTGCCTTGGAAGGACAGATGGGAGGACATCGGTGACAGACACAGTCCCGGCCGGCCCGGTGCCCTGGTTGAGATCGGGGCTCATGGCACGGAGCGAGGAGCCCAAACTGGGCTGCATCAACAGCAGCGTGGGCAGCACGTCCAGAGAGGGGATTCTGCCCCTCTGCTCTGCTGAGAGCCCACCCTGAACAGCGCATCCAGTTCTGGGGAGCACAGGAAGGACGTGAACCTGTACGAGCGGCTCCAGAGAAGGCGGCGGTGGAACGAGGTGATCTTTACGGTCCCTCCCAACACAAACCATCCTGATTCTATGATTGTATGAGCTCTCCCCGGGCCAGGGCAGCACCGGGCGGTTCCCGGAGGCCACGTCGGAGGGCAGCGGGCAGCAGGAGCCCCTCGGAGGCGACAACACACGGCACAGGCGATCCCGCATCCCCGGCGGATCCCAAACGCCCGAGGGCCCTCCCGGGAGGAGAGGCGGGGCCGGGCAGCGGGAGGCGGAGATTGGGATCGCTCGGAGAAATATCCCCGTCCCACTTTTCCTCTCCTGCTGCTGCTGGCGCTGCTGCTGTTGGCGCGCAGCCCCGGGCCGGGCAGAGCCGCCGTGTGGAGCATGGGGAGCCGCTGGCTGCTCCTCGCCGCGCTGCTGGCGCTGGGCGCCCGGGCCAGCCTGGAATACGAGGGTGAGGAAGGGGCGGAGGCGGGCCGGGGAGCGGGGCCGGGCCGGGCCGGGGGCGGCGGGAGCGCCGCGGTGTCCGCGGCAGCCCGAGGGCCCGGGGGCTCCTCCTGCTCGCTCGCTCCCCGCCCGCAGCGCTTTGTGTCTCGCTCCGTGTCTGGTCCGGTCCTGGGGTGACCGTCAGCGCGGGTGAAGCCGCACCTTGGATGTGGAGCGCCGGGTTGTTACCGGAGTGGGTTCCGCCCGTGCCGGGTTTGGGCGCTGCCGAGGGCGGGTTGGTGGCAGAGCCCGGCGCGGTCTCACACCGGGTGTCACATCTGCGCCTCCGTGCCGCCGCCTTGGCCCTGGGAGAGAGGAGGTGACACCCGCTGGAAGCTGCTGAAGGAGAAGAGAGGCTCTGTGATGTCCAGAAGTGTAAAGTGTAAGTCCGATGGGCCAGCCCTGCCTCTTGGACCGTGGCGCTTCCGAGCCTTTCAGCAGTTTTTGGTGCCCGGGTGAGACTGTGCCTGCAGCAAGGTAATCTCAGTTTTTGGTGTGATAAATGAAGGGGTGAGTCATGCCTGGTATCTTAGGTGCCTAGTAAATATTAATAAAAAAATTGCATGCTGATGTCATTTCACTTCTAATTATTTGCTTTTCCTGTAGCAGAGTTTGGTGTGAGCTCCGACTCAGGTTCCATTTCCATGCGGAAGGAAAGGGGTGTGGCAGTTCTGCCTGTCAGAAAGCACCTGCGTCTTTGTTAATCATTTTTAGTTTGGCAGACATTGCAAGCAAAGGCAGTGTAAACTGTCATGCCCTGGTGGTGGTTTAACAGGTGTAGTCTGTGAGAATTTGTGGTCAGAACAGAGCCTTCCACGTATATGGGTATGGTTTCACGTTGAGGTGCATGCCTGGGTTGAAAGGGAAGGGTGGTCTGAACAGGCGAGAAAGGTGTCTGATATAATGCACAGCTGCATGGTGGTGATACCCATTTTTTGTTTCCTGGAGCTATCCCTATGCAATATGTAGTTCTGTCAGTGGAGGGGTGTAAAATGGCATAATGGTGGTATTTGTGAGTTGAGGTTTAGCTTTCCTTATTTTTGTTGGCGGGTTCCAAGTGGCTTCTTTCCAAGACTAAAGATGTTGGAACACACGTTTATGCTCTTTCTTTACCAAACACTAAGGTATTGGACGCATCAGTTGCTAAATCAACAAAGACAACAGAAGTTCCTGTCCTGGCAATTCTCTGAGGATAATTGTACTGCCAAATTCTCTTTATTTTCTTAGGAAGATGAGTGAATGGTTTAGTTTGCGGTTCACGTGAAGGTCAGTCTTCAAGTAGCTCACAGAGGATGCTAGTATTCTATCCTCTGTTTTCCTAAAAGGCCAAATGTAACCTCTCTAATCTCAAAAGTCTAATTTTTGCATGTAATCTTCAAGTTGGCTGCACAAAAGTCTGCTTGTTTCGTCTTTCACTCATTTGAAAGTCCAATTTCTTCCTTATTCTTAGTGTCAGAGGCTCCAAGGAGCATAAATCATCAGCAGCTGTAATTGTAAACCCTAATATTAAGTTAATGTTTCATGTTACTTTTCTTATGTTTGTTTTTAGTAGAGAAATGTGATATTCTTTCAGATCTTTATTCCCAGCATGAAATCTAGTGAAACTGTTAATAGCTATTTTCTCTAATGGTACTGTGTTGGTATGTAACCATGCACATTAGGCACAGAGTGCCATTAAGTAAACTAAAATAGACTTTTTTTAAAAAAGATTTCTTTAGTACATGTGTTTGAGGCCATTTGATTATACAGGCACAAACTTATTGAACCTGTACCAAGATGTTGGCACTGGACTACTCTGTTGACAAAGCCAAGCAGTCTATTTTGGATTCATGCAAAATGCTTGTGTTCAATAGGGGACTGCTCTTTAAATAAACATCAGGAGTAGTCTAATCAGCTCTTGAACTCATAGTTTGGTAACACTGAAGTTTTTGGTGTGGAACATTTGTGCTCCACAATTCCAAAGACTATGTTAAACACCACACTAAATGGGTGTAATTTTTATGCCATAAGAGTTCTGGCATCAATTTTTTGGTGGCAGGCAAGTAGAAATCAAGCCAGTATTCCTCCTGTGAAAATGTAATTGAACTAATTAACTGGTCAGCATAAGGAAGAAAATGGAAAAATATCCAAATAATTAAAATTCTTAAAATACTTAAAAGCCTTTGAAGCACCAGCTGTTTTAACTGTAACTGTATTTTCAAATTTTGAAGGAATGCTATGGTATTCTCACATTGGGATATTCAGAGGTAATGAGGCACTGACAAAAATCTCTCTGGTGACACTGCTCAGAGGAAGGTCTGTTTTCTCTTCAAGAAGAGGTTAGAGATGAACGTTTTGGAAGTTAAAACAAGCATTAAACCTTTTCCCTAAGGACTGAACGGGGAGATGTGATCTTGGAGCTCTTCATTGACTTTCTGTGGTGTTGGGGAGGGTACAGCTGTCCATATGTACATACATACATATGGAGATCACTTGTTCAGTATTTGGGGGATGTGAAGGTGAAATCAAGTGGCACTCTATGATGTAAGGCTGTGGTACTTGTGTCTTACACTTTTGGTAGATGAAAAGCTTATCTGTGACAGAATGAATGGGAACTGCATTGGAACAGGGTACTGGAGTGAAGAGAGATGTGACTAAAATCACTTGAAGACCGTGTAATATTACAGAACTATTTTCAAAAGCTGTATGAGTTTTAATTCAAAGAAAACAATATGTACATATGTGTTGTATGCTTATAACCCATGTATATTATGGATTAAATATGAGTAGATGGAAGTCAGGTTGTGGAAAGGGTAGTTCTTCTCAAAGCAGTGTGCCAGATAAAGGCATCTGTGAGTGAGACTTCTGAGTGCTGCAGCCCTTCAGAGAGAGGCAGTTTTTGCTCAACAGAGTTTATACTATAAATAGACAAAGGATAGGAGAACAAAACTGAAGGAAGAAAGTGTTTAAGATTGCCTAAAGTCAAATGGCAGGCTTTTAAAAAATCTGGCATCACAATAGTTTGATTCCTACTCGTAGCTCCTCTCCATCAGACCAAGCTGCAGAATGGTCAAGCAGCAATCTCCAGGGCCCTGAGCAGCTGGTGCTCTGCAGTGCCAAGGGTGGGGCCTGTTGTTCTTCTGAGAGTTCTTTTGTTGTGTTTTTCTTTTAAACACAGCTTGCTGGCTGCCGTGTCAATTCTGGGTGACAATTTGTATATACAGGATCCACGTGTGGAGCTGCGGGAGCCGCTCGTGACCCAGGGTGGGCACAGACCTTGACCAAGTTGTGTGCTGGCCAAATACAGCACAAAACCCAGCATGGCAAGGAATGCTCTAAGGAAAGGTTTCCCTGTCCACAGCAAGGGGCTTGGAACTAGATCAGCTTTAAGATCCCTTCCAATCCAAGCCATTCTATGATTCTGTGATGTTCTGAATACAAGCAGGGAAATGTGTTCTAAGGCACGGCTTTAGCCACGGTTGTGCTTTGGATGGGCTCTGACTAAACAAGCTCCAGTTATCTGGATAGTTGCATATGAATAAGACTTCCAGCAGCAGAGACACCTAATAGAAATTACATTATCAGGTGACCTCAGGCATAACAGATATGTCATAATTAATATCAATCAATATCATTGATATCATTAATATCAATCAATAATGTTAACTCACCTCCTGACACTGCTTTCATATATTCCTGCGTGAAGTGGACCATTTTCATGAGCTGTAGTAATTCCCTGCTGAAAACTCCTTATGGCTTTATAAGCATTACCAAAGCAGTACATTTCTTTCTGAGTAGTCCTTAAATAATCAGGTCATTGCATCCTCTCTGCTCAGCCTTCTCACTCTTTCAGCAGCACCGGGGCTTCTGTGCAACTGCAATCTCCAGGGTGAGATCACATAAACAGAGAGTGAAATTAAGGATATTTCGATGAGTTGCTGAAGTGTCCGTTTTCTCACAGTGAAATACACCTAGCCAGAAAGCACAGACAAACTAACAGCATTTAATGCCTTGTGTAGCTGAGTCTTGGCAGGCATTGGAGGTGGTACAGGAGGTGCCCTAGAATCATCAGTTGTCACAGTGCCTTTCTCAGAGCAGCGGCTCCTTCCACCCAGGCTAGCTCTGACACTGCGATCAGTCGGGGAACACTGCTCTGGATTTTGGGAACCAAAGCAGCGGCCAAGGGGATTTTCCCCTTCTCACAGGAGAGACCTCACCGAAGACTAAGGGAGGAGTCGGACTCAGTTGGAGGGAAAAGTCCAAGGTGTTTATTCAGTCCCACCCAAAGACATCTGAACCTCAGCGAGTCCCTCCAGCTGAGCCACCCGGGGCAATGAGCTCCGGAATTAAATACAGAGAGGGACTAAGGGAGGAGACAAACCAACATCCAGTGAGGGACAAGGTGGGAGTGGAACAGGGTTGGAGGGACATTCAAAGAAACCAATGGGAACATAAAGGGAGGAACCTCCTCGGCTCCTGCCCTATCACTCGGTGTCCTTACCCGAACCCTCCAGAAGCCAGGAGGAACAATCGAATGACAGGCAGGGGCAGTAGGAGGGACTGGGAGGAATGTGGGAGGATGGACAGGGAAGAGGGGCAGGGACAAAACTCAGAATATAACATTTCTCGGGAGAACAGGGGAGTGCAGAACAAACCATTATAATGAAAATAAATAACATAAAATACAATATGAAAATAGCTAACACAGAGCACAATGCAACAATCAGTGACAGGTTTTTACATGCCTTGCAAGCTGCTGTACCCCTTATCTTCTTGGCCACTGCAGCAGTAAATGCTGGCATGACGAGGGCTTGCCAAACATCTTCAGTGTAAAAACCAGAGTGTTTATAAAGGCTTGCACTTGAGATAGCCATCAGTATGTGTGAGGTTCTTTCTGTGAAAAGTATGAATGAACTTGTAATTTGGTTTATCAAAAACATAGTTTCTAAAAGTAATTTGGAAATGCTTATTTGTGTTTTACTTTTGTCCCCTTGTCTGACAGTTGAAATGAGTAGTCAGAAATGAACATCACTAAAATATGGTATTGTTCTCTCACTCTTGAGCTATGAATGGAATGGGCATTGACTGGTTAAACATGTGGCTGAGGAAGGGGCAGGGAGCAAGATTTGGCAAGTTTTTGTGTTGGCATTCAGTTGAATAAGCCACTGGATTGAAAATTCACACTCCATACACGCTGAACACACATACACCCTTAGGCAAGCTGTTTAGGCTTACTTTGCAGATTTTGGAGATGGGCGTGGGCTTAAGCTCATGATGAGCTCTTCTGATGTTTGTTTGATGAACAGGAGTATCTTTGTTGGGAGAGACTGCTCCCCAAGGCACGGATCCCCAATCCATCACCTCATTTTTTGTCCAAAAAGTGTATCAGTAATCTAATATTTCATGAAATTCTAACATGTAGTGCATTGTAATACAGACTCTAACTTAGTATTGTCAATCTTTCCTGGTACTTATGTGAAACTTCTGAAACTAAAAGTGTTTTTCCCTAACTGGGGAAACAAGTTTCACGTTCTTCTAAATGGCTAATTTTTCAGCTTCTGAAATGGCTGTGTTTTGGTCGTTCGTTGAGTATTTTTTTTTTCTTTGAATTTGCTGTTTCAAGTTATGTGAAAAATTACAATGTGTTTGTATCACCCATTTCACAGGGCATTTACTTAATTTTTTTTTGATGCAGTAAATTAATGTCTCAGCATACAGGACGTGGTCAGCTGGTACTTCTCTGCCACTGCTTCTAACTACTGATTGTATCTAAAGGGCTCTGTTAAGTTTGTTCAAACTGAAAATTTGTGCTGCAATTGCAATACCTTGAAAACTGGGCTTTAAATTTAACTATTTTGATCTTTCCTATAACTTGAAATAGCCACTGAAGATCGCTGCCTGAGTTTGAAACCACTTTGACTTGTCATTTGGCACATCTTCACAGGAAGAGAGAAAGGATTTTTGTATTTCTTGGGAGATCCAAGGAAAAAAAATTAGGTTTCCTCAAGTTAATACATATTGCAAGCACAACTTTGCCAATATTTTCCATTGATATGCATGAACAATCTTGACAAGATTTTGTTGTGCCTGAGGAAATAAATTGTCTCTTTGGCACGCACATAACAGAAATGTGGAAGGAGTTGTTACACAGAAAGTAAAGCTCTGTCAAATGTAGCATCAGGATGATAAGAAATCCTTCCCCAACCCACCATTACCTTTAAATGGTATTTCAGGTAGATGCAGGAATTTTTCCTGAGGGAAATGTCTAAAATCACTTCTTCATTTCTCTGAAGATGGAGGGAGAATGCATTTGCCATGGGAGCACGTTAAGAGCCTTCTAAGAGCTTGCAAAAGTGAGTCTGTCCAAGTACCCTGGTGCTGGATCACTGTAAAAATTATTTTTTTTCTGCTGAAAGGTTTATTTGGAGAGAAGGTGTTGCTCATGAGTTTTGGCTTATGTCCTAAACACAAGTTACTGGACTGGCTGGCTGGCCCTTATCATCAGCCCTCTTGATTTTATTTTTAGTGCTGTTTTTGTGCTCTTCATCTAGCACTTAGCAGATGCCACCTTGAAAAAGCAGCTGTCCTAGGTTACAATGTAAGATGTGCCCAAAGTATGTATTCTATCACCATCTACATGAGATGTTGAAACCACGTTGGGCAGTGTTTCCCGTGCCCCCTCCCTCCAGACTATCTTCTGTTAATGGCCCATTAATGCCCTGCTGCATGACTCATAGATAACTCCCTCCAGGAGCTATCTCTGTTTAATAGGCAGTCAAGGACCCATTGCAAGACTGATAAAATGATATCAGCCCATTGTGAGATGCTCTGCCCAGGGGGAGGAGCCAAGCATTCCCACCTGGATAGAATCTGGGATTTGGGACAGCACAGGCAGCCTTACCCACTGGATTCCCAGAGGACAAGAGCTACCAGACCTTTCTGCAGGAACACTGCTTCAACAAGACCACTTCATCTGGACTGCTACCACCACGGTTTCAGACTCTGTCAATTGACTCTGTCAATGATCTTTTGTACTATTGCATGTGTTTTATTTTATTTTACCTTTTTTTTCTCTCCTATTAAATTGTTTTTTCTGACTTGGATTCTCTTGCTGGTTTTGCCTTCCTTCACTCTGTCATTCTTCTCAGCTGTACCTCTTCATTTGATTGCTCTGGGGAGCTGTGCATTCCCTCCAGGAAAGATTAGGCAGCTATGGCCTGTTGCTGATCCTGGTGGACTTTGTATTCTCCCCATGGCTGTCCTGGGCCTCCTGCTGCCTCATTCCTGGCCCGTCAGACCTTGGGCAGTATTGACGATTGATGGAGAGATGGGAAGACTGATTTGGTGATCAGAATTCAATGTTACTCCGGTTCCCCAAAACTTATATACCATTTCAGAAAGGTTAATAACTTTCCACTACAATAATTAGGTTAAAAGATCATACATACAGCTCATACATTTACAACATGTTTTGCTTGTAGAGCATTGATTGAATCTTCTCTCTTTCTGTAAGCAGGTTCAATCCGATCTTCTGTAATCTTCAAGGCTCTGTTTGTTCCTGCCATGGCATCTCGGTTATCAAACTAGCTGTGCCAATTCAGTCTGCCTCACTGTCTTGCGTATTCCCACTGGGAATACACTTTGCCTGTCTCTGTTCAGGTACTGACATGGCAGCACCCAGGTCTGGACCCTGGCCAGGGCTCTCAGGCATATCAGCAGTGTGGGGGAGATTTCTAGAACAGCTTTCTCCCAAACCTCTTTTGCACTGCTGCAAGCATCCCCTCTTCTCTCACCTGGGCAGCAGTTTTCAGCTCTTTGGTACTCTCCTGCTTGTGCATTTTAACACCTGGGCCCTGAGGTGGGCTGCCCAGCTGTCCTGCCTTCCCCTGGCTGAGCATCCCTGGCTCCCTGGGTGTGAGCTAACACGGTGGTTTCCATGGGATCACACGCCTTTGGGGAGAGGGCAGCCTGCTAGTGAGCCAAATCAGGACATGATTCACAGAGGTTTTTCTTGGATGTTCTCCTGTGCCCTCTTGTGCTATTTGATGTGAAATAAGCACTGAGGATGGGACCCATCTTGCTGCTCTGGATGGTGCTGGCTCTTCCAGCCTTCTGCACATCTTCACTGCCCTCCCAAATGCTTGGCTGTCGAACATTGGCTCAGTATTTGGGAAGAGCTGCCATCTCCTCCTGGCAGCGTGCAGGGCAAATTACAGGTTGGGAGAGGGAAACACCTCCAGCCGTGTCAGAGTGCTGAGCTTCTGCCAGCCTGTGCAGCTCAAGCTGGGGGTGGATGGACATTTTTGACAAAGGTTTTTGCCATTTGAGAAGATAGAGTTTGTGTAACTTCATGCTTTTTTGCTTGCTCAGTGAAAATATGTCTTCAGCTAAGGACAGATGTCATCTGTGGGGTTCAGGTGGGCTGCTCTAAAAGACCAAGTTTTGCTGCCTGATGCATAGACCTGAAAATCAAAGAATGCTTGAAATTTTGTCTGTTGTGGGTTGTTCTTGTAGGACACTAGCAGGTCATTATAAGCTGTTTCTGAGGAGAGAAAAGAAGACCCACAACTGAAACATGCAGGATGTGTATCATAAAGATTCTTGATTGCGTTCATTTGTTTGAAACTGGAGAGTAAATATCTCCATATGGGTGTATACATCTTTGATTTGTATAGTCTTTGATTTGTGATGTGCAGCTGTGTCCTTCAGGGAGACACAGAAGAAACTTCTGCAGCTTTGCATTAAGATACATTACATTTTATCTTAGTGCTATCACTTGCTTCAGATCTTGAAGTAGATAAAAATATGCATGTGTGAGAGGACTGCACATGTGTGGATTGAATGATTTAGAAGTTTTATAAGTTAATCCTGTTTTGAAGATTCTGAAACTACTGCAGTGTTGATATGGAAGGAAACCTTTCTTTCCTGTTGTGTAAAATTTGAAATCTGTCACAACTCTGAATAGACGCGTTTCCTTATAATTTGAGCAGCATAATTGAAGACATCTGATTTTTTTGTTTGGTTGGTTTGTTTTTTTGTTTGTTTTGTTTTGTTTTTCCTTACTTCTCGCCCTCTTCTTGTTCTTTGTAGGAAATACCATTGTTATTTAGGGTACTGTATTTAGATGTGTTGCACATACATTCCCTAAGAATAGCATTGCAGTTTGGAAGTAGTGCTGTGTTCAGGCTTTCTGCATCTATGCCTCGTGCTGCATGGTTTGCCCAAAGCCTACACTTAACCAGTGTGGGCTGGCAACATGAGTCACTCAGCAAAGTCTGTCTCCTTTTAGGCTGTGTCATGAGAGTTTTAACCTGCCAGGCTCTGTGGTCCATCCTGGTGTCCCTCAGAGGTCTTTTGTCAGGCTTCCTGGCCAGATGCTGACTGGCCACATAGGGGAAGATGCTTCTTCAAGCTCCTGCCTCAGTTCAATTGTGAGAGATTTTGTGGAATTGTCAACTTCAGGGCAATGCACTCAAATATAATTACCCAATTCGAGTCTGACTGTCTTGAGTCCAGCCATTGTGGCTTTCTAGTTATACTGTGTGATTTGTTAGTAAAAGAGCCCAAAATTGACATACCTCTGTACAGCTGTTCCTGAAGATTAAAATCTTGTTGGCTTGCAGACATTCCCTGTCCTGAACTGCCCAGGGACAGATACCAGAAACATTACACCTGGTGCTGAGTTACAGTTGCAGTGAAATCTGTAAATAAGAAAACAATCCCAACAAATACTATAAATGTCTTTCCTGTACTTTTCTGAGAAAGGAGTGGATGTGAGTGTCCTCTGCTGAAAGCAAATAGCTTTTCTATTACTGTAGTAAGAAAAAAAACCGCAGATTACTTGCTGAAGGTGTTTCTTGTGAAGGCGTCTGACCGCTAGTTTGCTTCAGCTTTGCAGCGCTGTTTTCTTTTTTGTCACATTAAGGCAGCTGGTTGACCTGTGTCTGCCTCCCCTTTGTAATATGGTTTGTCCAGAGAGCTTTGACTGCAAACATTCATTCAGCTGCAGTTATTGGCATTGCATGTGCAGTGCACAATACTGTGTATATTTAGTTATGGAAATGCTACAGGTGGCTTTTGCCTCTCTTTGGAGCTGAAAAGGGGTGACCTGGACCTGGATGTGGCTCTGGGCATTCCTGTGTGCTCTTCTGGCTTGTCTTTCCATTCTCTCCTTACTGCTTCAGTTAAAGCTTCTGGATGTGCATCCATTTCAGTGGGTGTTGGGAACCGTATTTTGAATCACTTGTTGGTACTTGACATTTATTATGAGGTAGGAAATACATGTCGGGGAGGAACAGGAGATAACCATAACTGGAAACTTGCTTGGACTTAGAGTTTAGGGAAATTTCTAGTCAAATCCATCAAATCCTGAGTGGTTCTTTAATAAGGGAAGGCAGCATTTGTAGGAACACCAGCAGTGCTATTGGTGTATCACTGATGCCTCTTTGTTTCACCAACACTCTGGAAGCTTGCAGTGTTTGACTGTCTGACAGCTTGTTATCTTTTTGGAAACTGGGTGTTTTGGCTCTGTTTTTATGAGAAGTGTTTCTGATTGGGGATTCTGTTCCTCTCTCCAACTGCATGTCAAAACCAAGAATGCTAAACTGTACCTTTAGATGTCTCCAAGGCACTTCAGACCTCTTGGTTACCAGTAACAGCATGAGATACACACTGTAGCCCTTTAAGTTCTTTTGTTTTATCCAAACCCATTATTTTGCAATATCTTTGTCTGTCATATTGTAGGCAAATCGTTAATATGTGTCATACTTACAGAATCACTCAGGCATTTTAGCAATAATATGTATTAAAAGTCATAAATATTTTGTGTGTAATAAAAGGCAACTTTTAACTCATTAGATAATACTGATTTATAGCTCATTCCCATACTGGAAGAGTAAATTGGTTTCCCAAAACAGATCAGTCCAAAAGACTTGAAAACATGTACTCCATCTGAGTTAGAAAATATTTTGTACTTGTAAGTCCATCACAAGGAGTATGGGGTTAGATTTATTTGCAGTGGGTGAATGTTGCCTCAACTGGCAACCCCCGTTGAATGGCACCAGTTCAACAAATTCCTCTCCCTCCTTCCACGCCCTTTTCAGAGCTGGTGCAGCAACTCAGGTGTTGTATTACAAACATTTCCTTTAAAACCATTCTATTCAATTCCTAGTCACCTCTCATTTCCAGTGTGGAAAGAGCTGGGAGGAATCCCTGCCATTGCAGTGAGGTACTTTTTGTGCGTGCTTGAGCAGGGGAAGGGGGGAAGCTTGGCAGGCACCACGGTGCACAGCAGCTCACCAGTTCAGGCAGGACTGCAGCTGTTTTGGGCTTTTACTCATCAGCCACCTGCAGAGAGAGTGCTGCACCCCTGTAAGCAGGCTCCTGAAAAACTCTGACAGCTGGAGCAAGCTCCCATCAGGCAGCTGGCTGATGGATTGCTCCTGCTGACACATCCTCCCTGCCAAGGCAGCGTGTTGCCGATGGATGGTTGAAACAAGCCGTACTATGTCTGCTTTTTCCCAGAAAATGTTTCCTGTTCCTAGAGTGAGCTGGGTTACTGTCAGGTGTTGCTGGAGGTTGCCCTTGGCCTGCTTTCCGACTGGCAAATGTTGATTTTGTCTCAGGTTGCTGTTGAATCCTTACAAATAAGAGCCTGTGACTGCAGAGGAGCAGAGCGGCGAGAGGCAAGTGACTGCCACGTGCAGCTTGTCTGACCCTTTGCCTGCTCCCAGTACTCCCTGCCAAACACAACATCTGTTTTCCTCAATGTAATGAGGCCAGTACAGGTCTGTGATAACAACAGCAACTTGTCACAAGACACACCCCACCGTGGAACTGACTGTACAGTATGTTTCTGGGGTTTTTTTGTGTGTGTTATAGTAAAATTTTGTAGGAGGGGAAACTTCAAATCATGGAAAGGAATCAACTCAGAAGCACATTTTTTAGATTGGCAACTGTGTGTGTCCTTTGGTTATGTGGTCTGACTGCAGTGGAGAGCCATGTCAAACCTTCCAGCATTTTTAATGACCAGGTCAGATTTGCAAAGGCAAGGTGAGAGCATTACATCCAGGAACGTGAGCACTTTATTTTATGATAGTGTCTGGATGGTCCAAGTCATTATGGCTTTTTGCAAACCTACGTAGGTTCCTCAGCTGAAGAGGTTATTTCTCTCTGAAACATCATACCTGGTTGAGATCCGTAGGAAACTGTGGAACTGATGTTTTACAGTTATTTGAAAAAGAAGCGGGGGAGTCAAATTTCTCTTTTCCTCACGGAAGACTTCAGGGTAAGGTCTGTCCTGGTTCTGTGAGGGCTGGTAGTGGGACAGGGACCTGCCCCAGCAGCCCAGAGGCATGAGCAGAGCTGGGACAGGGAGCAGCTCTGGCTGCCGGGACAGGGGCACCCTGAGGCCAAACCCCTGTCAGGGCTGGAGCTGCTGTGAGCGTTATGGGTAGTGATAGGTCTCACATGTTTGGGTAAAATTCCACATTATTTACAGTGTATTAACTCTCAGTAACAATTTAGGCAGTGGTTTCATTTTTCCATGAGAACTAACCTTTTCTGTGGATTATTTTTCCCCTAGTGTGTTTGACATGCTCCCTTTTTACATTCATATCTCTGGTCCACATGACAGATTTGCAGGTTGTCAATCTGCTTTTAATGGCAAGCCCTGAAACCTCACAAGTCAGTTTGTCACACTTAGAAGTTTTGTGAGGAGGAAACAGTTAGAAATTCAATGGCATCTCAATCCTGCCATTCTGAGCTAAACAACTGATCTTTGGTGTGTGTCTTCAATGTCTTTGACTAGTGTAATATTTTGACACTCAGAAGAAACTGCTATAATAAGAATGCCAATAAGTTTATACGTCTTTTATTTAAAAATATCTGTTCTGCTGCCAGTTTCTCTTGTTTTGTTTGTTATTTTCTGGGGGTTTTTTTTATGATGGCCTTTCGTTGTCATCTTCAGGATGTTTATGAAACTTCAGATTTTTTTTCAGTACTAAACTGATTTTGTGGAAACTAAAATTCATAGAACCGACTATTAAAGGATAATATCCTAATTATGTTAAGTGAACCCTGACCTTGGTAATTTGAAGCTCTCTGCTGGCTTTGCTTGCTGCAGCTGGTCATTCCTGCCAGATGTTGTTCATCAATCCCTGTGTACCAGCCTGCCCTCAATGAAAGGGTCCCAGAGCCATCCTTAGGTAATGCAGCTGCACCAAATACAGCACAACTTCACATTTCCCTGCTTAGCCCTGCAGCTTCCCAGCATGCTCTGTCCTGATGTCAGGAGCCTGGGGCTGGACCTGCCACTGCAATTTTAGAAGCTGAAGGAAACAGGGCACCATCATCATCCTTTTTGCTGAGGACCATGGTGCTGGCCATACCTTGTGTAAAACCTGCAAGTTGGCCGTGTACATGTTCCTCTTCTTTTCAAACAGGTTTCTTTTAGGGTTCCATTTTAGGTGCTTCAGTCACCTCTCCTTTTTCTGGTAATGGCAGTGGATTTTCCATGGCCCTTTTCCCTCTCCTGAAGAAGCAGGGTGTGATTCTGGAAACATGCCTTCAGTGTATTGAGGTCATTAAGTTTATTTAAGTTGTTATATTGGTGTTGCCAGGTCTCCTTTTGCCTTAAACCAGCAGTTAGGGTTCCAAAGGCAGAGGAGATTTTGATTTCTTTTTATTTACTTACCTTCTAGTTCGGGGCATTTGCAATTTCTGAACATTGTCTTTAGCACTATGGCTGTGTGTGTGTATATATATGTATTCATAAGGAATCATAGAATATCCTGAATTGGAAAGGACCCACTAAGGATCATCAAAGTTCAACTCCTGGCTCTGCACAGGACAGCCCAAAGAATCACACCTGACAGCATTGACCAAATGTTTCTTGAGCTCTGTCAGGCTGGTGCTGTGACCACTGCCCTGGGGAGCCTGTTCAGAGCCCAACCACCCTCTGGGGGAAGAACCTTTTCCTAACACTCAACCTCAAACTCCCCTGACACAACTTCAGGCCATTCCCTCGGGTCCTGTCACTGTCACCAGAGCAGAGCTCAGTGCCTGCCCCTGCTCTTCCCCTCAGGAGGAAGCTGTAACTGCACTGAGGGCTCCCCTCAGTCTCCTCCAGGCTGGACAGACCAAGGGCCCTCAGCCCCTCCTCACACGGCTTCACCTCCAGACCCTTCTCCATCCTCATGGCCTCCTTTGGACATTCTCTAATGGCTTTATATCTTTTTTGTACTGTAGTTCCCCAGTGTGTATCATCAGTGCAGCTGGATCTTCTGAGCCAATATCCTCTCAAATGACCTCGGTAACCACTCTTTCTGAAGGAAATTTGTTTACTCTCTTGATTTTGATGAAAGTGAGAGCATCCTCCTGATGGGGATTTGCCCCTGACATGAATATTAATGAAAAAAAGAGCAGAGGTTTGGAGGGACTGTCTCAAATGTTCCTTTAAAATCTAATCAGCCTTATTTTATGCTGGTTTTGTGAAAAGAACTTTTGACTTTACCTTAGGATATGATTAATATTGATGATTTTAAACAAAAGGAGCAAGCCACTTCTCGTAAATTGGTTTATACAACTTCTGTGCTTTTGGCTATATTAAATACTGTTTGTTGTAAGGCTGTTTTTAATATTATTCTTTGTAAATAAATTAAATTCCTATCTCTTGAGTCTTGACAGTAGTTGCTTACTTTTTCATTCAATTATTGGTTTGTTATTAAATTTGAATCTCCTTTACATTTGTCATGGGTTAGTACAGTTTGGTTTTTTAGTTATAGAGGAATGTAGAATGATTTTCTGGGTCAGGACCTAGGAATTGCTTTAGAAAAGATAGAGACCTATCAGAGGGTTAGTTAAAATATTAGCATCTGTTTTAACCATTGAAAATTGTTGGCTACGACTTTGGGAAGTACCATATAAAACCCCTTGATTTCCTGTAGGTCAGCCTTTTCTTTTTTCTTTTAGTCAGAGAGAGACAGGTAACATCGAGCTGGGCCTGCTGCTCTCCCCTTTTTTGGGGGGGAGCTGGCCTGAGGCTTGGCCGGATTCCACCAAGGGATGGGCCAAAAAGACATTGATGATCCTTCCTGGTCCTTCTGTGATTCCAGACTGCCTGAGTGCTCTGATCTCTGATGTTTCTGTGTGAGTTCTTCCTCCCTCACCAGTGTGGCCTTGAACATCTAACACCATGAGCTATCTCGGGAGATAAGAGACTGGGCACATTTAACTCTTAGCAACATGAAGCTTCCAGAGCTTGGCCCTTGTCTGAGAGAAGAAAGAAAGGGACAGAGTAAACATAAAAAAACCCCAGCATAAAGTCAGTAGAGCGAGAGTAAAAAGACTATTGAAACAGAAGTTAAAAAGTTAGTTGTTCCATTCTTATTTGAACCATAGAAATGAACTTTATATTTAGATCATTCTTTTAAATCATAGGCAAAATAGACATTTGGAGGGATGATTGTTTAGATTTGTATGTGAATTTGAGCAAAAGTGTTTGTGATGGACTAAGTAATATTAATCCTATAAAATGCTTGAACAGAGATAGAGATGAAAAGCCCTCTGAGCCAGTGAAGAAGTGAGAAGATATCTCTGTACCTTAAGATAAAGAATCCTTTGCTTTTGGAGTTTTTCATCTTTAAAAAGTGACACCCCAGTATGCAAAAGTCTAAAACCCATGACCCATAAGCAGCTTGAGGACCTACTAATGAGAAGGGTCACAAAAGCAGGTTTCTCCAGGTGGCTGCTTATGTTACAACTTAAAAAACCCACAAGAGAACTATTCTAAGTTATCAGTAGGATCCATAACTCTAAGACTCTTCTCCTAAAGAATTAATGAAAGACTATTGCCAGATAATAAAACTAACTGAAAATTACAAGTTTTGTCTCTTTATGTTGTTTTATAAGAAAGTGAACAGTTTATAAGGTGAGGGAAGAGTGGTTTTAGAGTTTCATTCTGTTTTTAGGTTTTTTTCCCAACTTTCTTTTTCCATTCTTTTAGTGTGTGTTAATAAAACTATTTGTTCATTTTTAAAGTTAAGCCTGCTTTGTTTTTCTCCTATTCTCTCTCACAGAAAAAAAGTAAGTACTAAGACCAGAATTTAATAAACATAAAACCACTACAAAATCTTTCTCTGGGTTTTGGGTTCCACTTGTTTTTCTGTTGTCTTTGCTCTGTTTTTGTCCTGTTGACTGCCCTCTTTCCCCCGGAGTTGTTCCTTCACCTGTTCCTCACTGGTGTAATGCCTGCTTTTTTCCTCCCCTTGCAAAGCACTAGTAAAGCATAAGTAGAAGTTGTCCTGGAGTCCTTTAAGTCCCTATTTTCTTCAAGGAAGGGTGCTCGCTGCCAGCTTGGGGTTTATAGTATTTCTGTGTTGCTTCTGACAGTGTGACTCTACTTACTAGAGCAGGAGATCACTGTCAGTAACATCACATTTTCCCACTCCCCTTCTGTTTTCTAGGAATTTGTTGGACAGTTAGGAAACCTAATCCTATGCCTATAGATCAGGCAGCTCCTGATGCTAGTTTTCAAGTGTTGGTGTAGTGTCTGACACTTGAAGCTGAGATTTTTTTTTCATAGGGAGCCTTTCTTTTAGTCTGCTTATAAAATCTGAAAAACCTTTCTAAGATGGCAGAGCTTCAGAAATAATGTCTCAAGGATAAAAATCCCAGTGTATCTGGTACTGTAGTATTTAAAGTTAGAAACTGAGATGTGCCAATTTCCAGTGTCAGCATTGAAAAGAAAAAATAAAAAAAATTTCTTCCATCTGCCACCAATTCAGAATAGATCAGGATTAGTTTTCAGTCTCTGTTGGAAAGTTATCCAAAGTCCACTGGAATTTGTCATTAGAGAGACTTTCAGCTTAAATGGTCTTTACTTAATTAAACAGCTGCTAATAGTTCTACCTCTTTGCACTTCCTTATTGGCCTTGTATAGGTGACTTCCGGGTTTTCCATGTTCTCCTAAACTACTGGCCTACAGTAAAGACTCTAAATATCTTAATATAAGGGGGAAAACCCCATACTGAATTATATTCACAGGAATTACCACTCTTTTTTTCCACTTAAAGTCACTCCCTTCTTCCCAGAAGTGAGAGTCCCTTAGTCCTAAGCACAGTGATGATGTGTGTGATGTGGAATAACAACAGAGACACTGCTTCAGGCTCTGACCCCTCAGGGCCACTGCAGAAAACAGACTTTGCAGAGCCTCTTGTAGTTTGTCAGACACAGAGTGCCAATTCTTTTGTATAAAACATTCTTCTATATCCATGGACAGCCCCATAGCTGCTGTACCTATTGAAGGCTGTCCTAGGGTGACTTTATGATGCTTGTATCCCCAATCATCTGTTCTGTTTGTGCTGTATATTGAGTTCTGTGCCTTTAAGACTGGTTCTGGGAGCAAAGTGGGAGAAAGGAGAAGTGTGGAGTTTGTTTTGAGAAAACTGCCTGACTCCTCCACATTCTTCTCCGGACTGTGTGTTCAGCAGAGGCTTGGAGAGACTGCAGGACAGAGATCTTGTTTTGCTTTTAGTTAGTTTTAGCTAGCTAGGGCAGAGAAGTTTCCTGGACTGTTTTTTTTTTTTTTTTTTTTTTTAATTTCCTGGGACTGTTTAAACCTGCTCTGGACTGAAAACCCAGGGGAGCACTGGGGGCTGCACCTGCGGCCCACCGGGGCCTGGACCTCGGCATTTTCCAGCAGCGCCGGAGGGACTGGGACTGAGGAGAGACTGAGAGAGTCGAGCTCCACCCACGGCAAGGACTTTCTCAATTTGCCATCTCACTCCAGAACGAGAGGTTTTATTGTTTCATATTATTCATTCTTCGTACTTGTAGGCACTTTGTTTGTTAAGTAAAATAGTTTTTTCCACTTTTCTTTGTGGAAGTTCTTTCCCAGACCTGTTGGGGGGAGGGGCCGTTTGGGTTTGCTCCCCAGAGGGATCCCATTCAGGGGTTTTCTCCCAAATTTGCCCTAAACCAGGGCAATTCCTTTTTATTGTCGCCCAGCCCAGGGCTCAAGAGAGTGGAAAAAACTTCTATTGATTATTGATTGCATTTTGGTTGTACTTTGTGTGGGGATAAAACAGTCAGTAGCCATGTTGCTCCTTGAATTCCTAATGTCTCTTGGAATGGAGTCCTTTCTGTGTTTCTGTTCCCTAGGCTTTTTTGAGGTTTTAATACCTTTCTGGTCCCTAGGTTTGTTTTCTTATCCGGAAATAGCTCCAATATTGTCCCTAACACATAGCTTTTACACTAGGGATGCACAAATTAGAATAGCTATTTTGTTGGGCTCAGTGATTATGGTTTACAGGAAGTTTATAAAGGTACTGGAGTTTGTGCCAGATATGTTTCGTTTATGGTTTCTTCGTCCTACCCTGCATCCTAGTTCCAGCAGCACCTTTTGGGGATTTATCAATAATTGCACCCAGTTTGTTAGACGAGGAGTAGGGGTTGAGGCTTTTCAACCTCTCCTTTCCATCTTCTCTTTTGATTTGGTTACATCACTTTTGGAGAATGTTCAGTGTCCCCTGAATATTAAAGAGACCACTTTCCTGGTATTTCAGCTATTGATCTTCCTTTATATGGTTTGTAGATTTTCTAGAATGAGGACTGAGATTTCCAGAGGGGCTGATGAGACCCCTGACCCAGAAGTAGACCCAGGTGTGGAAAATCCTAAGTGGTGTGGAGAATGGGAGAGAATTGGCCGAACCTTGAAGGAATTTTCTGATCCCCCAGCTTGGGAATTTTCATGTGAACAAATTCAGAACCCAGACGAGGTGGGGAAATATCTGGAGGAGAACTGCCATGATGACTCTAAGGAGAAAAAGCTCATTGCAATAAGCTGGGCCCTAGCATATGCTTATCGCACACTGCTAGATACTGTAGGGCAGCAGACAGAGGCAGGGGAGCAGGGAGATAAATCAGTCACTCAGGCTGCAGCCAATCCCACAGCTACTCAGGCTGTAGCTAAACCAGACAGTGGGGCTAAGACACTGGGAGATGCTGTGGGAAAGAAGGGAAAGAAGCACACGTGCAAAACCAATCAATCAGTGGGTGATGATCCAGGTGAAGGACCCTCAGTGCCTCCTGACACCCAGTCAGGAGCTGAACCAAGTGGCACAAGATCAGAAGCCCGACCAACTGCTACGAGATCAGGAGATACTATTGAGTCCTTTTCCCTGAAGGGCCTTCGTGGCCTAAGAAGGGATTACACTCGACGACCTGATGAATCTATAATTAGTTGGTTAGTCCGTCTTTGGGATGCTGCAGGTGATGTTACAATGCTGGATGGCACTGAAGCAAGGCATTTAGGATCCCTATCACATGATCCGGTTATCGATCAAGAAATGATGAGGGAGGCTCACTCTTGCAGTCTCTGGGAACGGGTCCTGAGAAGTGTGGCACAAAGATATCTGTGTGCAGACGATCTCTATATGCAGCAAACCCAGTGGAAGACCATTGAACAAGGGATTCAACGCTTGAGAGAAATGGCAGTGGCAGAGATTGTCTTCTCAGATGACCTAAACATTAGGAACCCTGACTTGGTACCATGTACGCTTGTGATGTGGCGAAAACTTGTACGACTTGGGCCACAAGAATACTCTTCTACTTTAGCACTAATGAAGAGGGATGACACAGAGGAGACGGTGCTTAATATGGTGAAGAAGCTCCGAGCATATTCAGATGCCATGCATGGTCCAACACATGCAAGAATCACAGCTCTGGAAATTCGTCTGCAGAAATTAAAAGACAAGATGGAGGAGAATCACAAGAAACTCGAGGAGGAGATTAAAGAGGACATTCTCCAAATCTCTGCAGTACAGGTCAGAAGTTCTAGCACCACACGCAAACGTTCCCCAGATAGAGAGGGAAAAAGCATCCCACGGACTAAGCTGTGGTCCCTCCTGCGTGAATGTGGAGAAAACATGAAAAGATGGGATGGAGAATCTACTGATGCTCTGGCACAACGGCTGCGTGAATTGTTGGAAGGCAGGACTATGAGAGGAAGTTCTACCAAGAAGGAAGCAGCTCCGGTTACCCAGGTAAATAAGGATAATCAGGCTTAGAGGGGCCCTGCCTCTAGCCAGGTAGAGGCTAGGGAAACCCATATTTTTTGGACTGTGTGGATTCATAGGCCTGGCACATTAGAACCACAAAAATATGAGGCCTTGGTTGATGCTGGTGCGCAGTGCACATTACTCTCATCAAGACATGTGGGGGAAGAATCTGTTTCTATTGCTGGTGTGATAAGGGGATCACAAGATTTTACTTTGGTGGAAGCTGATGTAAGCCTGACTGGAAATGAGTGGAAGAAACACCCTATTGTGACTGGCCCAGAAGCCCCATGCATTTTGGGCATAGACTCCCTCCAAAATGCGAATTTCAAAGACCCAAAGGGATTCAGGTGGGTGTTTGGGATGGCAGCTGTAGAGACAGAGGGTGTTAAGCAGTTGAATACCTTGCCTGGACTATCAGAGAACCCATCTGCTGTAGGACTTCTGAAGGTGGAAAAGCATCGACTGCCAATTGCCACTTCAACAGTGCATCGCCGACAGTACAGAACAACTCGAGATGCTGTGATCCCCATCCACAAGATGATCCGTGAGCTGGAGAGCCAAGGGGTGGTCAACAAAACACAAGCTACTGAAGGAGAAGGTGGGTCAAGCCAACTCGCTGAGCTCAAAGCCGTTCAACTGGCCCTGGACATTGCTGAAAGAGGGAAGTGGCCAAAGCTCTACATCTCTACTGATTCGTGGATGGTGGCCAATGCTCTGTGGGATTGGCTGGAGAGGAGGAAAAAGGCTAGTTGGCAACCTAGAGGAAAACCAATTTGGGCTGCTGATGAATGGAAAGACATTGCCACTCGGGTAGAGAAGCTACCTATGAAAGTCCGTCATGTAGATGCCCATGTCCCCAAGAGTCGGGCTAATGAGGAGCACCAAAGCAACCAGCAAGTAAGTCAGGCTACAAAGATAGAAGTGTCAAAGATAAACTTAGGTTGGCAACATAAGGGAGAGTTGTTTCTAGCTCGATGGGCTCTTGATGCCTCAGGTCATCAGGGCAGTGATGCCACCTATAAGTGGGCCCGAGACCGAGGGGTGGATCTAACCATGGACAGTATTTCTCAGGTTATCCATGACTGTGAGACGTGTGCTGCCATCAAGCAGGCCAAGCGGGTGAAGCCGCTATGGTATGGTGGGCGATGATCCAAGTATAAGTATGGGGAAGCCTGGCAGAATTATTATATTACACTGCCCCAGATACACCAAGGTTAGCACTATGTACTCACAATGGTAGAGGCCACCACAGGATGGCTGGAGACCTACCCTGTGCCTCACGCTACGGCCTGGAACACCATTCTAGGCCTTGAAAAGCAAGTTCTTTGGAGGCATGGCACCCCTGAGAGGATTGAGTCAGACAACGGAACTCATTTCAAAAACAGCCTCATCAACAACTGGGCTAGGGAACATGGCATTGAGTGGGTGTACCATATCCCCTATCATGCACCAGCTTCAGGGAAAGTCCCAAGATACTGGGACTGTTAAATGGACTGTTAAAAACCACCTTGAAAGCACTGGGTGGGGGAATCTTGCAAAAATTGGAAGCAGCATCTAGCAAAGGTCACCTGGTTAGTTAACACCCAAGGTTCCACCAACAGAGGAGGCCCTGCCCAATCTGAGCTCCTACATATGGTAGATAAAGTCCTAGTAGGACATGTAAGAGGTTTGTTAGGGAAGACAGTTTGGATCAATTCCGCTTCAAGCACAGACAAACCCATCCATGGGATTGTCTTTGCTCAGGGACCAGGCTGCACATGGTGGATAATGCAGAAAGATGGAACCACACGATGTGTACCCCAGGGAGATTTGATTGTTAGGTGAGAACCGTGTGTAACTATCACTGTGTGCTAAATGCTACTGCCACTGTATGTAGCTGTATATTGCATATTGTTTTTATATAGATACATGTATGTGTAGTGTATGTAGAGCTAGACTATATATTAGTTTTGGTGAGGTGATGATATAATGCTAAGGGAGGGAATGTCCTAGGGTGACTTTATGATGCTTGTATCCCCAATCATCTGTTCTGTTTGTGCTGTGTATTGAGTTCTGTGCCTTTAAGACTGGTTCTGGGAGCAAAGGGGGAGCAAGAAGAAGCGTGGAGTTTGTTCTGAGAAAACTGCCTGACTCCTCCACGCTTCTCTGGACAGGGTGTTCGGCGGAGGCTTGGAGAGACTGCAAGACAGAGATCTTTTTGCTTTTAGTTAGTTTTAGCTAGCTAGGGCAGAGAAGTTTCCTGGACTGTTTTTTTTTTTTTTTTTTTTAAATTTCCTGGGACTGTTTAAACCTGCTCTGGACTGAAAACCCAGGGGAGCACTGGGGGCTGCACCTGCGGCCCATCGGGGCCTGGACCTCGGCATTTTCCAGCAGCGCCGGAGGGACTGGGACTGAGGAGAGACTGAGAGAGAGCCGAGCTACACCCACAGCAAGAACTTTCTCAATTTGCCATCTCACTCCAGAACGAGAGGTTTTATTGTTTCATATTATTCATTCTTTGTACTTGTAGGCACTTTGTTTGTTAAGTAAAATAGTTTTTTCCACTTTTCTTTGTGGAAGTTCTTTCCTGAACCAGCTGAGGAGAGGAGCTGTTTGGGTTTGCTCCCCAGAGGGATCCCATTCAGGGGTTTTCTCCCAAATTTGCCCTAAACCAGGACAAAAGCATAGCCAGAGTTTAGGCATAACAGGAAAGCACAGACACATCTGTGTTCAGGATAACAAATATATTTGTTCAGGATAACAATATCATATAACAATATATCTGTGTTCAGGGTAACAAGTATATTTTGCAGTATGCAGCTAAATAGCTGTGTTTTGTGTGGATGTAATGCTGCACTTAACCTTCCCTAAACCTATTGATTAAAGGATGTACATTGCGTTCAGCTGAACTGATTTGCATTTTAGGATTCCATGACGCTTTTCATCCTTTCTCTGGTAACAGCCTGTGACAGTTTCTGATCATAGAGAGATGCTGCCACTAAGTTTTTAACATTATTTATTGAGGAGTGCTTTAAGCAGAAATCAAACTTTTAATTCCTCACAGCCTGAACAAAGGAAACATTTTTCTCCGATCTCCTCTCGGTTAGTCTTATCCTGCTGGCATAACTAGGTGCCTTTCCAAATGATCCGTGACTTCTTTTGTTTGCCTGTCTTTTCAGAGTTTTTATTTTGTTTTAATGTATTTCACTTTATTGAAAGATCATTACTCAGGTGGAGCTCTTTAAAAGGGAGGAAAGAGTCTTTTGGACCTTCTCTTGAAAGCTTAAAAAATCATAGAAGCTAACCTCTTCCTTTTCTTCTGCTCCTCATTATTTAAAACTTTGGGCAATGAGCCAAAACAAACAAAAAACAACTTACTGGTCAGGCTGAAAATCAGTATCACTTGAAGGCACTACTCACGTATATAATGTTCAGATTTTTTCCTTTGAGCCAAGCTGCCAGCTTGAGCCCGTCTTCTTGATTAATCTTCGTGCCACCTTGTGGCTCATACGGCCACATGGCTTATGTGGGAAACATGGATCAACAAAGGAGATGACATAATTTTCTTGAAGTTGTACCAATATTTACTCCCAAGTGTATCTTTATTGGCCTTTTGAGCTTCTTTTCCCCCCCCCCCCACAGTAATCAACACTTTATTTCAATAGCAGAAGCCTTTCATTAATATATTTCACTTTTTTTGGTCTATATTTACTTTAATTTTCTGTTGAAAACCCAATATGTAGATGTATATACATTTGATAACTTGAAATTAAATTAAATCCTCATTATTGAATCCAATGATTTCCATTGACTCACCCAAAATGTCACATCACAAGAGCAATTCAGGGCGAAATGGAATTTCCAGGATTAGAATTCTGGAATTTTCTTTAGAATTTCCAGAACTGGTATTCTGGAAATGCCTTGTTTGTTTTCATTGACTGTAAGGGCACCATTTTCATGAAGGAACTTTTTTTTTCTTTAACAGCTTCAAGTTAATAGTATTTAAAAAACAACATTTGGCCATTTAAATGCGTAAACTGCAAGCAGCATTTGAACATACTCCTCATTCTAACACTTAAACACATTATTACAGTGAAAGCAAATTCATTTGCAATGGAGCAAGGTATGCAGGGGCAGCCTGGGACTGCACTAAGGTTCTTGGATCATATGGAAGTGTTGGCAAAGGGGTTTGTAGCTTGTTCTGTCTGCCAGCTTTCCCTTGACTGCAGCTGTGTTACAGGACTTCTGCCATTGAGTCAGAGCCACTTGAGCCACTTCCACTTTTTATTGCCAGTCTGGAGTGGGAAAAATAAACCAAAATCAGTGGTGGAAAGTGTTTTGCTTTGGTTTTGCTGTATCTAAGATATCTATGCGTGTCCATAAAAAGAAGCAGAGTTCAGTTGTATTTTACAGAGCTTTTCTGGACTAGCACTACCTTCTGTATCCATGCAGTTTCCATCTCGCTGATTTTTCTGAGAGTAAACAGCATGGGCATGGCTACCTGCCTCTGGATACAGGACTTCACTGAAGTGAAGGAAACTCCTTATGCCAGGATCAGTGCTTTTTTTGTTACACAGTATTTGCCAACCCGTGAAACAAGTTTTATTTTGATTGCTCCCTTCTATGCAAAGCCATAGCTCTCTCAACATGTAATTAATCTATTTGGAAGCACCTTCATGGCTTGGTGTCAGCTGCAGTGTTTTGTCATGGTCACATTGGGTCACAGATGGCAAGGGAAGAAGGAAAGATACTATCTTTTGGGAAAAGAACCGATGGTTGCATTTTTCTAATCTGATTCATGATTTCTGTGTAGTTGGGTAGTTTTACTTCACAAAGCATAAGCTATTGCTGGCATGAAAACTTCAGATATCTCTGACCTCTTTTGAGCTTGATAATTCTGAAGTTTTCTGTTCTGCATTTCAGTTGTGCTTTGAGTGACTTTGAAAGAGCTGTTCTTTGATGGGATCTTGTATGAGGCATCTATCTTGAAGCAAGTTAAAACCTGTGCTAAAATACAGTGTTTGCATCTTAATCCACACTGGGACACAGTGAATTAATGTGTGTACAGTCCTGAGGGGATCTTCTTGGTGCAGGATTACTTTCTGTGCCTGAAAGACTGTACACCTGCAAGGAATAGAAGCACAACAGTTGAGTGGAGCTTATGGCTGTGGGTGGAAACTCAAATCTGTGCTATACCCCTCTGTATTTCCATATATATGAGCAGAGAAATCCCTAAACCTCTCTGGAAGTTAATAATTTGGGCTAATAAGCTGCACATAGGATTATTAACTTGGTTGGCATTCAGGAACATGACACAATTTTCTTGATAATCCTCTGCTTCTCAGTTGAGCACAACTATTGCTGAATGCAAAATGGTTGTGTTTCAATGCTTTAAGGTCCATTCCAATCCAAACCATTCTATAATAGTAGGATTTCTATAACAAAACAAATGTGTATTTATTAAGCTTCATGGACCAGATGCAACAAAACACCTAACTGTGCAGGCAGTTTTTAAACAAATACTGAGGTCCCACCAGAACAAATGGTTTTTAAATGTGAACTTTGCAGACCTCTGGGGTGTAATGTTCAGCCAGTAAAGAACAAGATGAAAACCCCAGCTTTCCATTTTTAGTACCATCATAAAAATGAGTGCAAGTATTTTAACACTCAAAATATGAATATTGTGACCATTTTGTGCCTTTTCTGCCCCATTATGTGCTTCTTCCAGACTTCTGAGGTCTTAGAGTGACCTTAGCCTGTCATACTCCAAGAAGCTCCTCAGTTTGCTGCAGTAGAGGTAAGGTTTTAAATTCACATATTTGATATGCCTTCAGGTACTGTGGAATGTAAAACTCGGAAGCGAAACACTGGAGGAACTAAATCCAGGTGTTGCAGACTTACTGGTGGAAGCTGGTCATTCTGTTCTTACACATACATAAACTGATGAATTTTTTGAAAATTGGAGGAATTCCCAAGCACTTTTTCTCTGATTTGAAGGACCGGTTACATGTGAAAGGAGCTTTCTCTTTCCTCCCAGTATCAAGAGCAGCCCTCACCTGCAGACTACAGAAGATGCCGCCTGGGTTCATTTAATTAATGTTGTTTCTGTGTGATCAAGACACAGTGTCATTTTGCTCTCTTCTTTTTTGTTACTCTATCATATCTGCCCTGCAGCTGAAATTGGCTATTATCACTATATTTTTAGGGGTTTTTTTTCTGTTCTCCATTTCCCAGCAGCATTAAAAATATTGGAAATGTTGTGATCTTTGCACTATAGGCTAGGGGAAGAATGGCTGGGAAAAGTGCCTGGAGAAAAAGGCCCTGGAGGTAGGTGCTGGCCAGCAGTGGCTGAACGTGAGCCAGGTGTGCCCAGGGGCCAGGAATGGCAGCAGGAGCAGGGCAGTGACTGTCCCCCTGTGCTGGGCGCTGGTGAGGACACACTGCGAGTGCTGTGTCCAGTTCTGGGCCCCTCAGTTCAGGAAGGACACTGAAGGGTTGGAGCTGGCAAGTTGTGTGAGGAGAGGCTGAGGGAGCTGGGTTTAACCTGGAATAAAGGAGCTCAGTGAGCACCTTATTTCTCTCCACAACTCTCTGAAAGGAGGGTGTAGCAAAATCAGGGCGGGTCTCTTCCACCAGGCAACGAGCCATAGCATGAGAGGCCGTGGAAGCTGCCCCAGGGCAGGGACATTAGGAAGTTGTTTGTTTGTTTTTTCCCCCCACAGAAAGGGTGATGACACATTGGAATGGGCTGTCCAGGGAGGTGGGGGAGTCACTCCCCCTGTAGGTATTGAAGGAAAGACTGGACGTGGCACTCAGTGCCATGTTATAGTTGACATGGTGGTCATAGGTTAGACTCGATGACTTCAGATGTCTTCTCCAACTGAGTTGGTTCTGTGATCCTATGGGAAGTCATCTGGACAGACACGCTTGTCCCGGCCCCTGGTGCCCTGGCTGAGGTAGGGCCGGCGCAGCAGGTCCGGGCTCACGGACCAAGCGGGGATCCCGCACATCTCCGGGCCAGGGCACCACCGGGCGGTTCCCGGAGGCCACTTCGGAGGGCAGCGGGGGCAGCAGGAGCCCCTCGGAGGTGACAACACACGGCACAGGCGATCCCGCATCCCCGGCGGATCCCAAACGCCGAGCGCCTTGCCGGGAGGAGAGGCGGGGCCGGGCAGCGGGAGGCGGAGATTGGGATCGCTCGGAGAAATATCCCCGTCCCACTTTTCCTGTCCTGCTGCCGCTGCCGCTCCTGCTGTTGGCGCGCAGCCCCGGGCCGGGCAGAGCCGCCGTGTGGAGCATGGGGAGCCGCTGGCTGCTCCTCGCCGCGCTGCTGGCGCTGGGCGCCCGGGCCAGCCTGGAATACGAGGGTGAGGAAGGGGCGGAGGCGGGCCGGGGAGCGGGGCCGGGCCGGGCCGGGGGCGCTGCTCTGCATTCCGGTGTAGAAATGACAGCACCGAGCTCTGCTTTCCCCGCGAGTCGTGTTCACCGCCGTTTTCCTTGCCAGAACTTTGCACTGGTGTAATGCCATGTTTTCTCAGAATCTCCCTTCAAGGTTCTTATCAGGAATGTTAGAAGGCGAATTATCCCTTAGTTTAGAAGCATAAAAAGTACATTAAGGTTGACAGAGTGATGAGTTACTAGTCCTGTTTCCTGACACACTTTCTTCAGGTGCTCTTTGGGGTATGGTCAGTTTACAGAAGCTGAAGATCTGGGCTTATGCTCCAAAAAAATTACTGTTGTAAAGTGATTTTTCGAAAGTGTCTCTTTAATACTCCACTAAACCATGTCTCTAAGTGCCACCTTGATATCTTCTAGATACCTGTAGAGATACTGACTCAACCACTTCCCTGGCAGCCTGCTCCAGTGCTTTTAACCCTTTCAGTGAAGCAATTTTTTCCTAATAGCTATTTTAAACTTGCCTGGCCCAGCCTGAGACTCTTTCCTCTCTCTCATCCAGTTGGTTATTACCTGGGAGAACAGACACACCCTGTTGTTTCGTGCTTTGTATTATTTATTTTTATATTGTATTTTATGTTATTTATTTTCATTATAATAGTTTGTTCTGAACTCACTCCCCTGTTCTCCTGAGAAATGTTATGTTCTGAGTTTTGTCCCTGCCCCTCTTCCCTGTCCATCCTCCCACATTCCTCCCAGTCCCTCCTACTGCCCCTGCCTGTCATTCGATTGTTCCTCCTGGCTTCTGGAAAGTTCAGGTAAGGACATCGAGTGATAGGGCAGGAGCCGAGGAGGTTCCTCCCTTTATGTTCCCATTGGTTTCTTTGAATGTCCCTCCAACCCTATTCCACTCCCACCTTGTCCCTCACTGAGTGTTGGTTTGTCTCCTCCCTTAGTCCCTCTCTGTATTTAATTCTGGAGCTCATTGCCCCAGGTGGCTCAGCTGGAGGGACTCCCTGAGGTTCAGATGTCTTTGGGTGGGACTGAATAAACACCTTGGACTTTTCCCTCCAACTGAGTCCGACTCCTCCCTCAGTCTTCGGTGAGGTCTCTCCTGTGAGAAGGGGAAAATCCCCTTGGCCGCTGCTTTGGTTCCCAAAATCCAGAGCAGTGTTCCCCGACTGATCGCAGTGTCAGAGCTAGCCTGGGTGGAAGGAGCCGCTGCTCTGAGAAAGGCACTGTGACAACACCCCAGCTGGCTACAGCATCTTTTCAGGGAGTTAGAGAGTGATGAGCCTTGTTTTCCCCAGGCTTAATAACCCTAGCTCCCTTAGCAGTTCCTTACAGGACTTGTGTTCCAGAATTTGTCCTGTTTCAGGGCAGTAAACTGACGAGTTTCAGGTTGGTTTAATGTGCGGTACTGTTGTCTAATAGCTTTCTTTAAATTAAACTCATAGAGGTAAATAATTCCTAGGTCAGTCCTGGGGAAGCAAGTGTGCTTAGCTCTTCTGCCTCTTATGTGTCACATTCCTTCTTTTTCTGTGTTACAAAGGATTTATAGCACAACAGCATGTGAAGTGCTGTTCATGTGTTCTTGTGCCCTGATCTTGCCATCAGACCTGTACAAGTGAACCTTTGCAATGGGGACAGAATTTTATTTTAGTGAATGAAGAAATCTTTCTTTCCTGACATAAACAGAATCATGTAAATCCATAGATTCATCTTAAAGTGTTATTTCATGCATTTTGTTTGGCATCTGCCCGAACAAAGTCCGCACCTGTTTTTGACTAGAACCTGCTATACCCTTAACTGGGATAATTTTAGCACTTCAACAGAGAACAATGCTTTGTCCTTATGTGGCTTGGTAGCCAGTTTTGAATGTATGTGAAGCAGAAACACTTTGATTTGTGGCTGAGAAAGTGGAAATGAAATGGCAACACCTCTCCCATGGCTCCCCAAGTCAAACCTGTTGTGGTTATAAAGAAAGCATTGATTGTTAGGAAAGAGACCTGACTGGCTTCTCATTTTGAGGTAAAAAATGAGCTGGAAATGGGAGATGTTGAGCTCCATCAAGAGAGCCTTGTTTTAGGGCAAAAGTAGTGAATAACTACTTTTTTTTTTTTTTCTTTCTGATTTTTCTTAGAAAACTTTCAAAAGCTTTCAAACTTAATTGTTTCTTGTCTAAGGAAAGGCAAATGCATAAGAGCTCACATAATTCTAAGATTTACTAATTTAAAATGCTAAAGTCACTGCACACTAAACTTTGGACAATTATTAGTGATAACACTGACGTAACAGTTTTATAACCCTCAAAGTGAGTAGTTAGCTAAGAGTATTCCAATTTCTGGCAGAAAAATGGATGCTTCGAGAGGTATTCATTTACATATCAAGGTCTTCCTGAGGCCCTCAGGGATCACAGCTTGCTCTTTTTGCTATGAAGTCAGATTTCAAGTGCAAAAAAGTTTGGTTTTATGTTGAGAAGCCTCTCAGATGTCAGTGTTTAGATATCAAAATGGAACCTCAACAATAAATAAAAAACATCCAGAGAAATTATTCTAAGGGATAAAAAGACTTCATTGTGTATAAATCCCTCAATTTCAGAGAAGATGTTTGGATATTTACTTCTTCAGGTCCCAGCTCAAGCTGGTGGAGGGATCAGTGATTCAGTTCAGGGGAAGATGTTCCTATGGAGCAACTGCGGATACATGGGCTGGGTTTTCTTGAGTCTGGTAGAGGAGGATATCAAGTTTCACCATTTTCTGGGCAGTTGTTTTGTTTTTTAATAAGAAATAGAGTCTGTTGACAGAAATCAAACTCTACGGTTTGATTTCTGCTGAACAGTTGTATGCTTTGCACATGGAATCAGTAGCTAGTTAAGGTGCCTGAATTAAATAATTTTGTCTAACTTTAGGCAGCAGCTTGTACGGACCAGTCTTAGATGTCAGCAAAAGGTGATGAAATAATAACTCCAGATGTTGTAACTTGAGATACCATGTGAGGAGCTCCTGTGGACCCTGAATATCTGCCTATTGCATGTAAAGTTTTTAGAAGAATATTTCAAAGGGGGAATTTGTATGAGCCCTTCTTTGTAGAAAAGATTTAGCTAGAATTTAGACTAGACTTCATTGCCTAGTGGTCAAAGTTGGTAATTTTAGATAAGGGTTGTTTAGGGAATTTTGACGGCTTTCCTGCCAGTTGCTTTGTTTTATTGATGGATTATTTGAGTAGTAATGCTCAGCTGGTTTCTGGTTTTTAGAAATCTGCTTCTACCTTTATTTTAAGTTTTCAGCCATTGCATGGGGTTTTAAAAATGTGGAGCTTTGTTGTCTCTTTTTTTGAACAAGGCCAAAAAAATGCTTTAAACGAAGTCATGTTTTTGATTTGAGTGTGACTTGTGTTTGCAGGTCATGTACCTCAATGTCGTGTTCTTGGTGTGAGGATCTAACAGGTCATTAAGGATGGTTGTACTTGAGTTATTTACATTTTACTTTTGCTGTTTAGCCTGATGGCTGTTAACAGCCATTGACACTATGGAACCACTTTATAGTGAAACCTCTGATGAGGCCCTTCAGCTGTACCTGCTCTGCTCAGTAGAACACCTGCTAGGTGGGCTCCCCATAGCAGAGGAGCTGTGACTTGGCGTGTGCCACTTAACATTGCACAACGTTGCTCTAGGAGCACTGAGAGAAATTTACTATTTCACTTGAAATTTACTATTTCACTTGATTTTCAAGTCAATATGCCCCTTCCAAATTCACTATAAAGTGGATCTGCTGTGACTCTGAGCTTCAGAGAAGCCCATGCTGATGACGTTGCGTAGATTATTGCATCCTAATCTTGCATGTCTTTTCTCAAAGCTTGCTTTTATTTTTAATTTATATTTCCTTTCTTGCTGCAGTTTGTTTTTTTTTCTCTTATTTTGTATTGTAGGATCGGGATATTCACCCCTTGAAGATGATGAGGATGTTTATGCACGCAGTAGATACAAAGGTGAATGCTTTGCTTATGTGCTAAAGAGGATCAACTGCTTGCTGACAGAAAGCTTCATTCTTTTTTCTTTTCATGGATTGTACGATCTTGGTGATCCAGCTCCATGTTTTTTCTCATGGATATTTAGATCAAGATTTAATTTCTGCTGTTTTTAACAATGGAAATTAGACCAAATATTGATCACAGCTCTTTCATGCACCCGAGTAAGTAACTTTTACATTGCTTTTGCTCCTGGGAGATCAGGTTGTTGAATTATGAAAATCAGGAAGAGCTTCTCTTTCTTGTCCATACATGCTAACAAAACCATCAATGATAAGCTGACTCAAAACCTGGGCTTACTGATGGTAATGTATAGAAGTACATGCAAGAGAACTCGATTTTCATTTCTTTTTTTCCTTCCATAAAATTGCTTGTATTTCAGGTTAACCTGCTACCAGAAATGACAAGTGAAATGTGTTTAATAAATGCACATGTGCATTCCAAAACCAAATTAAGTAGCTGGATGAGTGAACAGATGGGCATGTTTATAAAGCAAATTCAGGTTTTCTTCCCTATTCTAGAAGACTTTGCCATTCAGTAAGAGTGAGAAGGTTTTTGCCAGTACATCTTCCATTTGCTGTGTCCATTTTCTAAAAAGCCTGCTTTTGTCTTAATATCACTCTCCTCTGCCAAAATTGCTCAGAAGCCTAGACATTACAGAAACATAGCATTTCATTTGTCACTTAAATGGTAACTGTTTCTTTTTAGTAAATTAATCTGTGGACATACTATTGTTTTCCTCACTTTGATTACTTGAAAATACTGGGCATTGGTGTCTTGTTGTACCTTATTGATTCTCTGCAAAGAATCAGTGGGCCAGATGAGGGGTAAGTCATAAAATAATTCAGACATTTATGAACAGCCAAGGGGAAAGTACAGCTTTTAGGGCTGTGTTGCTGTTTTCATAAATGTCTCATCTTCCCCCCAGTAAAATACCCAAGTATAAAATTTTGCTTTCAAACATGTGCATAAATAATTCTCTAAAGCTTTATTTAGGTTTAGTCATTTTTCCTTGCCTTTTAACATGTGATTCTCTGCAGACACATAGAAAAAGAACTCAGAGATCATGAAGATAAATCAATGCCAATTCGTGCCAGAGCAGGCAAGTAGTTAAAATGTGGATTCTGTGTAAATTCCATTTTTATGGTGATCCAAAATGGATTATACTCATGTCAGCCAAAATGTCACCAGGGTAAGTGGAACATCATGATTTATTCCCACAGATACTGAAAACTGCCCCAAGTTTGGAAGCACTACTGCCAAATGTTGAGGAACAGACAATGTGAATCTAAGAGTGTAAAGCATTAGAATAGAAAAGGCTGATTGTTCATTAGCCGACTTCCTTATGTTGGTTTTGGGGGGAAGGGGATGGAGAAAGACAAAGCAAGGAAAAACAGGCTGTGTGGCCATCTTCAGAGCGTCTCTTCAGATGTGCAGTCCAGCATTTTGGGTGTGGCCCATTTCTTAGCAAATAAAACTTACTGATAACAGGAACTGAATGGATTTTTATATTTGATCTTCACATATGTAAGCAGCATTGTTTTTTTCTTTCTACACATATGCAAGCGAGCACACAAGATTCATCCTCTTTGACATCTGCAAACAAAACATTGCAGTTTCCTGGGGGGGGGTGAAAATCGACTCCCTACCAAACCCTTTTGTCTTCATCTGGATGTTTTCCCACTTGTTCAGCTTTCCAGAGAAACATGGCTAAGATTTTCTGTGCCTACAGCATTTTTAAGGAATTTTTCCCTTCCTGTCTGGTGAACCATCAGCTCTGTTGGCTGGTGTAGCAGCAAGCAAGAGCACAGCTGGTCACTTTGCGTGCTGTTTGTGAAGGAAGAGCTCAGCTGAGGCTGGTGTTTAAACAGGACCAAGGGGCTGGGGGAGATGACGCTCCACAAAGTGCTTTCCTTCTTGCCATTTGGCAGCTCTCATCATATTTCATGGGGAAAGGTTTCCTGAGTACAGCACTTCCTGTGCTCCTCGCAGCTCCAGTGCCACTGCCCTGGTGATCCTCATTCCTGATATGTTTTCTCAGATACTGTAATGATCCAGCAGTATCCATAGCTCTAAGGGTAACACTGGGGCTTCAGCCGTTTCTGTTTGCTGCCTGTTTTCCAGTGGTTTCAAATACAGGATTGAGTCTCTGGACTATTTTGCTGCTAACTGAAAATTCAGGGTTTTGTATTGCTGAGGGACTTTTTAGGGTTTTTTTCTGCTGAGGTGCAAACTTTCAATTAAACAAAAAAACCAGTATATAGGTCTTGGTACCTAAAAACTCAAATTTCAGTTGGGTGAGCAGAGCCTGGTATAGATGGTGAAGTTCCATAAAAGGTGTCTGAGAAACTTCTAGGTTTTATAATCCCCAAAGCCTTCAGGAACATGGCTGATCTTGCCTTGAGGCAGCGAACAGCTTGTGTAACCCCTTGGGGCTTCACACAAACCTAATACTCCACAAGTGCTCTATGTAGCTGCTTAGCCTTTGAAAACCAGTATGTGCCTTCACTTAAAAGTGGACAAACTTTGATCTAAAACTTTGTTGTATTGTTTGATGTGCTTTTCAAGTTAGCTGGTTTTTTTTCCAGCAATATCACTTGGTCTAACCCCCAGTATTTGTAAATGGCTTGTAAACCCTGCCTCACCCTCTTTCTTCTAATCACAATGAGTTCTAGGGTAAGCATTATAATGTTTTAAATGAAACAGATGTTCCTTCTAAACTCTTCAAGTTATCTGCATCCAAAAGCATGTTTGCTTTTGTTTTTCTTCGTGGCAGAATCATTTGGCCCAGTGTAAGATGCATTTTGCCCCTGTCTAGGAGCTTGCTTTGTTTCTCTCTGTAGCTGCAACGACACTACAGGAAAGGCATTTACTTTTTCAGTACTGTGTTTGTGCATTAAACTGCATTTTTTAGCTGTTAGCTACCTTTTTTTAATATATGTATATATATTTATATACATATACATATATATATATATGGGTAGATGTTAAGTCAAGTGTGTTTGTAAAACAACAAAAATTTGCAGAAAAACTCAGGCAATTTGCAGTACCTGAAATAGCTTCTTTGCCCTCTTTTTTTACTTTTGTTAGCCTCTTGATCATATTTGATCAAGCATATTTGTCTTAACACCCTTTACAAAGGAAGTCAGCAGTGTGCATTTGGAGTTTATACATGTGGAAAACCCGAGGCATAAATGTCTTGAACTGATTTGATGAGGGATTACATAACTGGCTGGAGTGAAAGCTCGGCCCAGATGAGTTTTCATCCACCCAGTGCTGCCCTTGCAGACAATGTTGTCTTAGTAACTTCAGGTTTAAGCCATTCTGTAGAAAAACTGAGGCCTAGTTCTTAGTTAAGGACCAGCTTGGGTGTGTAAATAAATTGAAGTTTAAGGCCTCAGGGCATGGAGAGAGCAAGTGGGACAGAAAACCTGAAGCAGAGATTATGGGAAAGCTCAGGAGTAGGAGGAGTTCTGCAGGAGGTGAACGAGGCAGAGGCTGTGAATCCAAGGTGTGTGGCTTCCAGAGAGTGGTGGGAGGTGGTGCCTGACAGCACCAGCAGTGCTGGGGTAGCAGTCAGCGAGGCAGAGCTGGATGTTGGCATCACTCATTGTTTCAGCAGTTGACTTCTGTTCCCATTAGCTCACACTCCTCATCTCTTGTCTCAGTTTTAATTTGGTGCACAACAAGCATGAAAAATGGGAGCCACTGTGATATAGCCCCTCTACAAAATGGCCCAAGTCAGTGGGTGTAGGGATTTTTTAAATGTTTTGGGAGCTGTGGGATAGAGATTAGGGTGAGGGACAGGAAATAGTTCTAAAAAAAAAATCAAACCCCCAAACCAAAACCCACTCTTCACCAAAGCACTTTGCATAATTGTAAGGTAAATAGCAGAGGATATATTTGGCATTCAGAAAACAGGCTTATAGGTGGGAAGAAAGAGAGCTGGGATGATTGTGTGGCTGAGCCAAAAAGCTGAACTGTACTCTACCCTTAACCTGAGGGGTGCTGTTAGACTGACCTGCTTGTGTCCTGTGCCTCAGTTACTGTGTATTTTATGACACTGGGAATAATTTCACCTACATATCTTTGTAAAGGGTTTTTACTTGTATTGGTGAAAGACAAAAAGAAGCATATCACAGTACAACTGCTTCAGAAATGGACTAGTCTAGAAGACATGTGCCCTTGGTCTAGGCAAAAGGTTGACAATTAGTCTCTGATTTAGTGCCTGCAGATGCTAGTTGTGTTTACTCAGGACCAGCACTGCAAAATAGAGATGTAAAGTGTAGTTTCCATTGGGAAAGTATAAATATGTCCCAGAGACATAGCACACTGAGTATAAATATCCCATGTATGAGAAATGCTGTACTGATTGTTGTTTATTTATGTGTGGAGCTGATCCAACTAGTGTAGGAAAATATACTTAATAACTATGAAAATTGAGCTATAAGGGAACATCTTCTAGACATGATCTAGAATTTTTTTTTAATGTTGTTTCTGACTTTGTAAGTATGAAGGCTAAAACTCATTTGTTTGTTTCGGGGTTTTTCCATCTTTCTTGCAAAATTCAAATGTTTTTTTCATGCCTCTCCCTCATATCATACATTGTCACATAAGATTTCAAGATTCCTCATCTTTCCCTTTTTGCTTTGCAATCCCTCCCTTCCTCCCTGTCTCTTCTCCCAGTATATGCTTTTCAAATCCTGGATCTGAGGAAAGGGCAGGCTTAGTCACTGCTCGTGTAGGAAACCCCTGCTGAGGAGCTGCCCCCTTTCTTGGTGTACCCTGTTGACAAAGCTGAATAAAGAATGCAAAACTTTGGCTGGGAGGAGAAGTCTCTACTTGATGCTGATATCATCAGCACCACAGTGTGGTAGTAAATCCTCACAAGGTGAGGGTGTCCATGTCCTGAATATTTTACAGCATAGTCCTGGCCAGTTAATAAAGGTTCAGTATGAGCAGATTCAATATGATATATTGGCAATATGATTTATGTAGGTGGGATCTTCTAACTGTGGGAGTGCTTGAATCATCACTGAGTTTTGTACAGATTATTATGGAAGTAGAACTTAATTTTTTTTAATGAGCACTAAGCTAAATGTGGAAAGCTGACAACTGCAGCTAGACCAAGATAATCCTAATGCAAATTTCTCTTATCAAAGAGCAGTTAGATGTGTCTTAAAAACAAGAGGGAGAAACAGCCCAGTTGTCATCAAGCTGCCCACATGGTGGCACACTTATTCCATGAACAAAAAGCATAGTAAAACCCCACCTGCCCTCCCAACCCTTCCAATAAAATGGCTACAATCTTTAATGTGTCATAAAAAAAAAAAGAGCTTTGAGTCTTTAAAGGGCTGACCTCCTCATGTGTAGGTGTACCTCTAAAGTGTTCTCCACGTTAAAGATTGGTGGCTTTTTAAATAAGAGGGTTTTTTTCCTTTTCTTCTCTGTGACCTTGATTAAGCGAAGTGATTTTATATTTGTGTCTGAACTTTGCATTTTTCTAATTGCTTTGTGTGGGTTTTTTTTTCTTCTCTGCCAGAAACACCGTGGTGCTCCCCCATTAAAGTGAAACATGGTTATGCAAACTGCAGGACACCTCAAGGGGAATATTACAAGAATGTGTTGGGCACAAGATGTGATATTCGCTGTCAAAAAGGCTACGAACTGCATGGCCCTCACCAGCTAATTTGTCAGTCAAGCAAACGCTGGTCTGGGAAGGTGCTGTGCAAACGTAAGTGGTTGCAAAATCTCTGTGTGTGTGTGACTTGTGCTCCAGGTTCAGACAAGAAATTCTTATTTGCCATTGAAACTGAACTTTGGATTGTTTGGGGTTTTTTTTGGTGGTTTTTTTTGGGTTTTTTTTTTACTTTTATAGGTTGGTAGTATGCTTGGATATGTAGATTAGTTTGTTGAAGATCTCACGGGGATATATGACATGATAAGCATCTCAGTGGTACAGACACTGATGGCAGATAGGGAATATTTTATCAGTGTGAGATTTTGATTTGTGGGAATAGTTTTATGACAGAGCCGTAAAGCTGTTTAAAAATATTGCCCATCTTACACTTTCTGAGTTGACACAGTTTGTATCAGGTGTCTAAATGGGCTCTTAGAGTTAAACATTTTCTGAGAAGAGAGGAATAGGTACTTGTCAACCCTTTTCTCATATAAATATCGTATCAAGCCACTAATGCTCATGTAGAGATAAATTTGAAATGCAGCTAATGAGAACAGTGTTGAAAAACTTCACCTGGAAGAAGATTTTCTTCCATTTGTTGTTTGCCAGATGTGTCTGTTTGTGTGTAATACCCCACATGTGCATTACTGTAAAGGGAGGGTAACAAGATTCCAGAACTCTTTGTTTCCTTTCCCAGAAAAGCGTTGCCCCACCCTGTCCATGCCGACCAACGGGGGCTTCAAGTGTTTGGATGGTGCCTACTTTGGCTCGAGGTGTGAGTACTACTGCTCCCCAGGGTACCAGCTGAAGGGGGACCGCATCGTCACCTGCATGGACAACAAAGTCTGGAGCGGCCGGCCAGCAGCCTGTGTTGGTAAGTGGGGTGTTAGGTCTGCATCCCGGGAAGTCTGCATTCCTGAGGCACCTGCCAGTGCCCAAGGCCTGCACACACAAATTCCAGTAAATTCTTTTTTATTCAGTTCATGGGGAGAAAAAGCAACTGCTCCTCTTAAGGACGCAAAAACCAGTTTTCTAAGGTTGCGAGGTGTCACTCAGTACTTTTCAGTCCAAAATGAATATCCAAGCACTACCACTTTAATGGAGATGAGTCTGGTGTAAATGGCCAGTCCTTTACGATGCTTGTAATAGCCTTTGGTGATTCCTGAGTGACTCCTTGGGAGCCAGTGATTACTGTACTGCTCTTCCACCATGTCCTCTGGGCCGGAGTCTGCCACACTCTCTTTTCCTTAATGATTAAAAACAGGTTTGAAAGTAAGCCTGTTGTCTGAACTGTTTTTCTTCCTTGGGATCATGGTCTTCAAATACATCCAGAGAATTCAAACGGATTGTAGTTACCAGCATGCTTGTAATGAGCTAATTTAAATTTCAGCCTAGTTCACTCTAGTTATGCCAGCAATTTTCATTACATAGTCAGTGGTCTCCTGGGAACTTTGGCTGGAAGAAGTATTTCTATATACATAAGTCAGAAGAGAGATAAACAAATATTGGGACTTAACTTTCCTGACCACTAATGAAATTTCAGCACCTAGTGAAGTCTCAGCCTGCTGCCCCTGTTTCTGGGAAGCCTCTGATAAAAGCTTCTGCAGCCACCCACAAAGGAAAGTATTTTTTGGCCATCTGAAATGGCTACCAGTAATGTAAAGCACGTGGGTGGTAGAGTGTTTGTGCTTCGTGTTTGGTGTGTATGATAATTTGGTTTTCCTCAGAATGCCTGTGGCTCAGTCCGGGTTGGCAAATGGCTTTGGAGCCTCTCCACTGTGGCCTGATGTTCATAAAATGTTTTTCAGGTTTCCTGTTACTTTGTGTTGTACAAATGTAGAAATTAGCTGCTTAGGTCTAGACTGTGGTGTCTCTTTGTTTTTGTATGCAAAAGCAAGCTTTGTCCTTCTCAGTGGTGTGGACAGAGGAAGAAAAACCTTTTAAGTTTGGACATGATAAAATCTAATCCTCTGTATTTCCTGGCACTTTCAGAAGCTCATCTGTTTGCAGAGATGGTGTGCTTATTACAAAGTATGCTGTCTTGCACTGTAAGCAGCAAAGAAAAGAGGCTAAGTTAGCACTAACACTTCTTTTTTATTCCAAAAATGTAGAGTAGTTGTTGCATAGGGTTTCAAGTCCCAGTTGCTGCCTAGTATTAGAAGTCCCAAATAACCCAGTCTCATGGGTTAGCACAGTTTAGTTTTTAGTTAAGGAGGAATGTAGAGTGTTTTTCCCTGTCAGGACCTTGAAATTGTTTTAAAAAGCACAGAGACCTATCATAAAGCTACTGTAAGATACTACCATCTGCTTTTACCACTGAAAATGTTAAATGTGACTTTGGGAAGTACCCATATAAATCCTAGTTCGTTCAAATCAAGCCCATTTCCTCCTAATCAACTAAACAAATAACACCAATTAAAGCCTACTACTCCCCCCACTTTAGAGGGAGAAGCCAGCCCCAAAACCTAGCCAAGCTCCATCAACTACCAGCAAGAAAAAAAAAAGAGTTGCAACTTCACATTAACTACTTTTTCAACTTCCCCAAAGCAGAGAAAAATCTCTGCCAGGCCCCTGATAACAACTATAAGCCCGTTTAAGCCAAAACCACCCTGATTATCACCAAGGGGTGAGCAGAGCTCTTCCCTGCCCTCCCCTCCTCCCGGTGATTTCCTGACAAAAAAAGAAAAAGTAGAAAGAAGAAACCCGGGTAGATCTAAAATGGCACGGAAAAATAACCTGCTACCAACAAAAATCACATAATGACTACAAGCCTAAGCAAATTCAACGCTTTCCTAGCAACATGAAACTTCCAAAGCCTAACCCTTCCCAAAGAGAAAAAAAAAACAAAAACAAAACAACAAAGTAGACATAGAAACAACACCACATGAAATCAATAGAACAAGAGTAAAAAACCTAGTAAGATTATTAGAAAAAAGATTAAAGATGTAAACATTTTTAACCAGACTTCTCTGGAGTAAACTATGGAAAAATAAATTGTTTTTCATAACATCTTAATGTTATTTAAGAAAATGCTAGTTCTAATCAAATTAAGAATTAATAGAATTGAGATTTAAGTAAAAATCTCAAAGCCCCTCTCTCCAAAAAACCCACAAAACCTCAACCTTTAAGACCAAGATAATTTAAAAAAGAAAGTAATTTGAATCCCTCAGCTCCTAAAATAAAAAGAAAGTCTATGTTTTTAAGATAAAGACAATTTTAAAAATAGAGGAAAAAAATCCTTGTTTTGTACTAGAAAAAACATTCTTAAACAGTACCCCAAATACACTAAAAAGCCCATAAGTAACAAAAAAACCCTCCTACTAAGTAAAACTTCACAATCTGCAAAAATACCAAACAGTTGCAGATTTGTAACATTGAGAGCCACTAGACTGTTGTAGTCTTCTGACAAGTGTCTCCATCAAACTCTAAAGAAATTCTTCACCCAGAATAATAAAAAAATTATGTTTAAATAGTAAAACTAACTAAAAATCACAAGTTAAAGCTCTCTATGTTGTTATGTAAAAAAGTTAACCGTTTATAAAGAAAGAAAAAAGTGTTTTAAAATTTTAATTTTTTTTATTCAACTTGTCTTTTCCATTCTTTTAATGTGTGTTAATAAAACTATCTATTTTTAAGCTTAAGCCTACTTCACTTTTCTCCTAATCTTCTCCCACAAAAAAACCCCAAAAAACCCACATTAAAACCACTACACTAAATTTAACAACCAAAATTTAACAAACAAAAAAACACTACACCCAGTAAAAGTAATACTAAGATTTAAGTTATGGTAATACCACATAGTTTAGAGAAGGTCCCTTCAGATGTTGTGTGCACACAGTTCCTATATGCAAATAGTGAGATCTGCTGTTAGCAGAATGGTTAAGAAGGTTATATTTTGACCTCTTGACAGGCAGGATAGAGATTTTTTTTGTGACCAGACATCACTGTGGCCAGACATGATTCTAGCAGTATAATGACATTTGCAATTGGACTCTTGTTCCTTAGTGTAATTCAGAAGTTACAAAGCTGCAGCCTACACAGTGGCCAGGAAAGGAGTGGCAGAACAGCTCACTTTCAGCTGAGGAGTGAAATTGCAGGGAGCAATGAAATACAAAGGCAGAAAGGCTGCTTAATTTCTTAACTTTGGTATACAAACAATTAGTTGCAACTGTGCAGAGTAGGGATGCTACTTATGATCAGAGGCATGGGCTGGTAAACTTCATGTCATGGAAGTGTCCTAGGGATTCCACAGCTTTTGGCATTGAGTATGGCTAAAATTACTTCAGACTTCAACTTAAAGTGCTCTTGAAAACAAGGGGCTTTCCTCTATGCATTTATACTGCAGTTGTGCTGTAGAGCATTTTTTGCTCTGAGTTATGTGGGATTTGCAGTGCAGCAGAGAAGATCCATGTAGGAGAGGCAAAAAACTTTCAGTAGTCAAATATGTATTCATTAAAAGGGTCAGGGGAAGGGAAATGATATTTGTTTTTTAATTAGATATTTTCTAACTGTTACTTACAGAAGTCCTTATAGTTAGTGAGTATTCTAACAAAGCAGTCTCCTGTCCCCACCCTGTAAGAGGAAGGATATCCCTCATGTTGCTGAAAGAATTTTAGCAAAAAAAAAAATCAATGTACAGCTGGTTTTGGTTATCAGTTAGCTAAAAATGGCAATATTCACTTGAATAATATTTCCATTACATCTTTAATGCACTGTAACATGTATTAAAATAGATACTTTCCTCTAGATGATTGAAAAATGGCACTGTCTTGTCTTCTGGAAAGATTGCCCTTTCCTGCTGATTGTATTACAGAGGTTGTGGTAAATACCTGTCACCAAGCTAAGTCATCCTTTTGTCATATCCTAAGGCTGTATTGATAGGATGCTTGTCCTAGCAGTGCTGGCTCCTGATGTAAGACATTATTATTAGAGTTACTAAGAAAAAATCATGTGCAGCATTGATTCTCCACAAAATGGTAATTGTGCCGGTCTTCTGTTGTTTCTCATTTTGTCATTACTGCAGGAAAAATAACCAGCATGTTATTTTATAGTTACAATGTGCAAAGTTACCGTGCAGAGACAGACTGATGTTCAGTATGCTTTAAAAATGCTCTTAATCACATTAACTACTTCACAGATGAAAAGAATACAGATGAACAGAACATCCAGGCTCCTTGGGTGTGATCTTGGATATCCCTCCTTGGAATTCAAAGCCATCCATTTGTTGACATTACTTTTTAACTGAACTGTGTACAGAAATTTAAAGTAATTACATTTAGTGGGGTTTTTTGTATTGCAAAGGGCCGATCATTGTCAGCTCTTCTTACAAAAAGGTGTGTCTTGGTTTGGAAAGACAAGTGTCTGCCAGGGAAAGCCAGAGCTGCCCTTGGAATGGAGAATGTAAACCTCCTCCTTCTGAATTATTATAATTTTGAAATTAAGGGGCTTTCAGGCAAAGATACAGGAATAGGAATAACAGTTCTTTACTAGGAATATTAAAAACAAAATTGTAGTACAAAAAAGCAAACAAACAGAAAAAGAAAACACTGACAGTCAGAATACAGCCTGACACCCTGTTGGTCAGGGTGCTGGTAGCAGTCCAGTTAAGTCCTCCTGAAGTGACAGATGTGGTTCTGTTGAAACAACGATCCTGTAGAAGGGTGTAGTTTTCCTCTGAAGGTCCAGTAGTGGTGAGATGGGTCCGGTCAGCCTCTGGAATCAAGTGGAAACAGGCTGCTCTGGTGTTCTGAATCTCAGGTTTTATCCAGGTAGGAATGCTTGGCTCCTCCCTCTGGGTGCAGCATTTCACAGTGGGATGATGTAATTGTATCAATCGTGTGAGCCTTAATTGCCCATTAACAGCAGATATCCCCCTGGAGAGAGGATAGGTTGTGGAAGAGATAAGGAACAGTGCCCCACCTGATTTAACAGCTGGCCCACTAACAGAAGGCATATGCCTCCACCCCTCTGGAGTTAGGAGGAATGGATTATAGAAGAGAGAAAGGAAACACCTCCCCATCCATTTTCAACAGATGGTAATAGTATACATACTTTTGGTTACATCTTGCATTGCAACCCAAGACGAAGTGAGAAGTAGAGGCTCCATGTGCCTTGGGTGGGTTGAATCCAGGGCTGAGGAGGCCAGCTGGAGGTGGTCCTGGGTTACCCTGGCTGGGTAGGAGCTGTGAAGAAAATGCACCGCTCTAGCAGATACTCCAGTGTCGTTTTCTGTGACATTGATTTCAACAGACACTGAACCGCCGAGGATCCAGTGCCCGAGCGTGAAGGAGAAAACCGCGGAGCCCAACAAGTTGACAGCCAGAGTGTTCTGGGACACGCCGGAGGGACGGGACACTGCTGACGGCATTCTGACGGAGTAGGTGAAAATCTCCACATTTGCATTTTCTCCTTCTTACTCTTTCATTAGCAATTCAGCAGGCCAGGTACCCTTTTCCCTTCATTCATGTAAGGTGCTTTTTTATAGCTGTTACATATCGCTGCTCTATAAAGAATTGCATGTTTAACTGAAAAGGCTGGCAATTTGGAGTTGAGTTGTTCAAGAACTGGTTATCCTGTTGTGGTTATTTAGAACTAGTGGAATAAACAATAACAGCATTTTGACTGCACCTGTGATGTTTAGCAGAGCTTCTTTGTGGGTCTCATAATTTACAAGTTTTCTTGTACCAAGTTACCTTTTGTACATAACAATGAAAACAGAGTAGTCCATGGGAGGTAACAGAAGAGGTAAGTTTGACTGTCTTAAAAAAACCGAGGTGTGTGACAAAATAATATCCACAACCATCTTTAGGTTTCTTCCTAAACTAGTGCTGGCTACTGATGTCCCAAGATTCTGCAGTTACCTTTAAGGTAACATTTCTTGTTTGTAACCTTGATGGATTTAGACATAACACTTCAAAATTTCTTTGTCAGTTTCTGTGGTTTCACAGTCCCATTTTCCAGAAGAACAGGGTATACTTCTGGGGGTACTACTGTCTCTGATTTTCCCATTTTTATCATGCAGGATTGAGGTCAATCCATCTGGATTATTGTAATGGTGGGAGCATGGAAAATCTTTTTCTTTCAGTAAGCAAGTTGCATCATTACATAATTGGACTGGTTAAGCTCAAAAGATCCAGGTTGTTAAGCCTGAAGATGTTTGCACTTTTGAATACAAAAAAACTGATGAAAGACAATTATGTTGCCCTCTATAATTTCATAAAGAATAATTCATTACATAATTAAAAACTTAATTGCCATTAAAGTCTGATGTAACAGTTTGGTGACGATTAACAACTTTAAAAACTACACCTGGTAAAGTCAAAACTGGAAAAATGTCAGAATAAAGAAATTAAGTCTTTTTGACGAAGGAACGTCTGATAGGGAAAAAAATGTGTGATGTTCCATGTAGACGTTTGTCATATGAGTAACTGTTGTCAGCTCAGAAGAGCCAAGCTCTTGATTCAATGAAAGCTTTTCCATAAATCACATCTTTATTTTTATAAAATATTGCTAACCTGTGCTGTTTTATAGATTATGCAGTGCTTTTCTCAAATGCACAGTCCTTCAGTTTCAGGAGTACAAAGCTTTTCCATTACATGGAAACTTCTTTGGTTACATGCTCTCTGCATCAATACTGAGATTGTTTTATATATCTGAATTCTCCCACCTTGTTCACAGGACAGAGGCAAATTACAGGTGAAAATCTGTGGATCACCACACCCTTCTCCTGTGACACTGAATCTCACTTTCTGTTCCATTTCTGTACATATTAACAGTCACAAATGACTATCATAGGAGCAGTTCAGAGCAGCCAGATGGGAATACATCTCTGCTTTAAGAGGGTGGAAGTTTTCTTTTTTTAATGTTGATTTTTTCTTATGAAAGGAGAAGGAAGCTTGTGTTCCTCTGGGCATGATGGGCTTGGCTACACTAGGAATTGTTTTATAGGAAGGGAGCGGACCCTGCCCCTCTAACTCCCTTGTCGCAGCAGGGTGGGGTGTAGGTAGCAAATTTAAATACTCTGGTTGCTGCTGGCCAGCTTCTTCCTTTGCTTACTCTCAAGTCTTCAGGCTTTTACAGCATTGTGAGTAAATAAATACTGGTGGATTTATGAATGTCTGTCCTCTTCTATCTCTTGGTTTAGTGTTATTTTGAAAGGCCTGCCACCAGGGTCACATTTTCCAGAGGGCGACCACAAAATCCAATATACTGTGTATGACAGAGCTGAAAACAAAGGCACTTGCAAATTTCTTGTTAAAGTCAGAGGTAAGGACGGTGTTCTACTCTGTAAACACAGACACTGATTTGCACCTGGCTTAGTAGGCAATTTGAAAATGTCCTCATTTCTGTATTTACCTGCATATGTCTGTGTTTATAAACTCCTGTGATGATGCTGAAAGGGAGAACAGAGTCTTGCTGAAGACCCTGGGGGTCAGGTTTGCAGCATTCCTGCACATACAGGAAGAGCTGCTTTGATCAGCCCTGCCTCCAGCTCCACACTTTTTCCCTTCTGCCAGCTTCTCCATGATATGTAGCCTGTGAGCTGCTGAAACGAGGAGGTAAAGGCATTTCTTTACCTGAGGCTCACATCTCTCAAGCAGGGCTGTCCTTTCACAGGTCCAGATGTTAACCTCTGGAGTTGAATATACAGAGGTGACCTATTGTTTTCAGCTTCAGCGCTTTGTGCTCCATGACTTTTGTCACATGCACGCTCCTACACATCTGTTTCATTTTACATAAGAGTGAGGAGTGGGGGAGTTCAGGTTGGTTGGTTGGGGTTTTAAGTGAATGACTAATAATACAGAAAGGAAACAGAAAAATGTCTTGTTACTGGCATTCCACTGATCTGTGCTACCTCAGTTACAAATGGTGATTCATGCTGTGCCTTTCGTTTTGTTTTTTTGTCTCTTGCTCAAAGTCAGGCGCTGTGTGAAGTTAAATGCCCCAGATAATGGCTACATCAAGTGCTCAGGTGATGGAAATAACTATGGTGCTACCTGTGAGTTCTTCTGCATTGGTGGCTACGAGCTGCAAGGAAGCCCAGCTCGAGTCTGCCAGTACAGTTTGGGGTGGTCAGGAGTGGAGCCAACCTGTGCACGTGAGTATTTCACCACTCCACCAGGAGGAATCCAGCCCAATGGTTCTTAAGGCAGTGAGAATTTGGGAAGAGGGTGTGTGGTGGAATACAGCTGCAGTGTCCGAGGCAGGAAACTTAACATCACCTTTGTCTCCCCTGCCAGTTTGCACTTACGGCTGAAGGAAGCCTTTGCCACCTTCAGCTGCTCTTTCCCAGAGATTGTTTTAGCTCCAAGCTTTCTACAAAATTTCACATTCTGGAGTCACTCCATTGTGCAAGCTGCAGCAGCCTACAGTGAAATTGTTCATTGCTGGCTTCAATGAGGCCAGCATTTCACCCATGTCTTCTTTATTATTGTTTCTTGTTCTTGTGTTTCCGCTGTCTAACTCTGCCTCTAGAAATAGATCTGTTTTCAGTATGCTCCGTAACTTTTGTTTTCATTTTATTCCAGCCATGAATATTAATGTGAATGTGAGGACTGCAGCTGCACTTCTGGATCAATTTTATGAGAAGCGGAGACTGCTAATTATTTCAACTCCTACTGCAGCTAACTTCTTCTACAGGATGCAGCTGGGGATGCTGCAGGTAAAACACACTGAAGGGGGATGTACAACTATTTTTCTTTAAAGAAAGTCACAAGAGGAAAAGCTCTGCTTTTATATAAATCCACAAACTTCAACTGTTATATTGTAGTCCCTGGAAGATCTGGCTCAAGCAGTCATGGTTCTAGATTAATCCTTTTCACAGGGGTTTGAGTTGAAATATCCCCCCAGTCTCTAACTCAGCTCCATTCTGAATTGTACTGCCTCTGATCAGTCACTGAATCGTAGGCAGTTCTGGCATTTCCATCCTCCCCAAATAATTTTAACTCGTCTTCAATAATAATTCCCTATCTTAGCTGCTAAAGAAGTTTAAAAAAACCCCAAAGCAACCCTCTAGATCTTAAGCAGCTCATGCAGACCAGGCTTACAGAATTTGCAACTACAATGCAAGGAGGTGTGAATAGCTTCAGAAATAAAAAGGGCACCAGCAAACAAAGGACCAGAGACACAGCACAGAAATCATCCAGGGTGCTGGACATAACACTGGGGCATTTTGTTCCAGAACACCTGGTAATTTTCCTTCTTATGTATTGTGTGATGCCTTTGTTGGCTTTTTGCTAGACTTAGGGGTAGATCTCTAAAATGTTAATCTCTGTCCTCAGGGAAAGAAAGGAACCAGTCCTGTTGTCTTTCACAGCTACAAGTGCTTCTATCTTGATTTTCCTTTTCCCAAGCTGGAACAAAATGCAGTATAAATAATCATTGAGATATGAATGTGATGATGTTTTTAAGTGCTGGCTTAAATTACAGTACTATTTAAGAAAGAAAACCAAAGCAGCTCCTTTTCCCTATTAAAGAAACTTGGCAAGAAAATTCAAACTAAATTTAATGAGTATAGTACCTTTTCCACTTCTTGACAGTGGGCAAATGAGTTGGCATGAAGGAAAACTTTCTGCAGTCAAGGTCTGTCACACATAATTTGCTTTGATTGCCAAATTAGACTGTTGGTACAATGCTTAAGATCCTGGCATCTTTTCATATAGCTACAGAGACAAGTTGATATTTCTCCCAGGTGGTCCCTTGTGTTGGTTTTCTTAAGAGTATAGAATCTGTTACTTAACTTCCCCTGGAGTCACATAGCTCCAGTTCTTTGCTGTGAGAATTTGAGTGTTTGCAAAATATGCTCTCTAATCAGTTTAAAACTTTTAACTAACTTAAGAAGAGGGGACTCTGTGAGCACTTGTTGCACACTCAAAACATGCCCCTGTTCTCTCAGGGATAACCAACACTCCTCTTTCTCCTCTTAACCCTTGCAGCCGGCCCAGTGTGGGTTAGACCTGCGACACGTCACCGTGGTGGAGTTGGTTGGTGTCTTCCCAGCACAGATAGGAAGAATAGGAGTGAAGCTGCTGCCCCCATCACTTGCTCTGCAGCTCAGGTAAAGGAAGCTCTCGCTGCTGTCGTGTTTGCAGATTATCCTACAGGTTGCATTGCTTTGCATCCCTGCATCTTGCTCTCCAAATACACGTATTCTCCTCCACTGTACACAGCAAGATGCTGGAAAGTAGATATTGGTGAGCACACTTTAGGATTTATTTGCTCTCTGTGTAATAGCTACAGCAAATTAAAATACAATAACAAATGTATTTATTTATATATTTAATATGACTATGTTCATAGGCATATAGGTCTATATTTTTGGGTGGTGCCACTGGAAACACTTCAGAGTCTGTCTATATTTTTATTGGATATACAAATATATGCTCCTTGCTTCTTCACAAGAACAGCCCCAAATGGCAGAGACAGCCCATCCTCTGCACCAGGACTGGTGGTGGTTGTGGCCAGGCTTAAAGGGGAGGCATTGAAAGGGGAAATTGAAGTCCCACATGCAGGAGTGATGGGGCAGTATTTCAAAGAGGAAATTATCTCAGCCTCCCCAGCCTGACTGCAGCATCAGCGGTTTTACTGAGGTGCCTCAACTGTCTTGGGTTTAGACTGGCATAGGATTGGTTTTCACTTGAAAGGAAGACTTCAAGTGCCAGCATTTCCTAGGGACTGGAAGAGAAAAAAAAGCCAAAAGTGGTGGCCTCATTGGCAGGGAAAGAAAGAGTTGTTTAGAAAAAAGTCAAGGAGGATTTTAGGCAGCATAAACTATAACATGGCTGAGGAAAGGGAGTAGGTTTTAATTGGAGACAGTGAAAATTTCTGGCACAGCAGAGAGATTTTTTTTTTTTAATTATTAAAAAAAACCCCAGTTCTCAATAAAAGAGCACAGAAACACTCATTTTTTTCTTATTTTGAATATAGATAATTTTACTAAAGTAGAAGTGGTTTTCTTGTGGCTGTGTAGAAAATAATAAGCTCTCTTAACACCTCATTCCTTGATCCCCTGCAACCTTTAATGAAGCTACATTTCAGAAATTGGCGTTGTATGACCTGCCCTGAACTCAGTAAAAGTTAGTTTTCCATTGATTTTTTTTTTTTATTGTTGCTTAGTGTGTGAATTACAGCTTTCCAGTTCTGCAGGGTGCTCAAATAATAAGAAGTGCACTCTTGAGAATAAAGGTGTTGTCCAGAATTGATATTTCAGTAAGCTAATTAGCACACGTACCCCAGTTGAAACTTTGGAAAGAGCAGAAGTTTAGCATTTGGATTTTTAGGAACATTTTCTCTTAGGTGATCTATGGCACAAGATGAATGTAGTGTTCTATCACTATTTCTTAGCTTTAATCTTTATTTTAGTTTGAATTTAATAGCCAAGCTTGCTCCCTAATTGCAACGAGACTATGCCTAGAGCACTCAGACTTGTTAGGAGGCTGAGGAAGGCCAATTTTGATGCTTCACACCTTTCCAAAATCCCCCCAGACTCTTCTTCATGGCAGCTTTCTCTCACTCTTTCATGGCTGCCTGAATTTATTTACCCCACACTAATAATGTTGACTGACTGCATATCTAAGGATATTCTAGTACATTACTCCTTCAAGCAGAAGATGAAAAGAGCACCACAGATAAATTTTTGTTACTCACGTAGCTTTTGCTACTTGAGGAGCTTAAATGACCACTCGGGACCACTTTGGAAGAAGGACTCCTCCATGATTAGCTGTGGCTTTTCTTCCTCTGAAATTAGAGTCGCAGATGATTGGTGTTATTAGGTAGCAATGAAAGCAGATTCCAATAATTTTGCCCTGCTTTTTCTTACTGCAATTTTTATACCAAGGAAAGACAAGAAATGGAAGCTAAGAAAGGGAATAGTGTTACTTGTAGCTCAAGCTTCATCACAGGGGTTTTCTTTAGGCAATGCTCATACTACCTTTTTTGTCTAACCTTGTTTCACTCTTGTGACAGCAGTGGGTACTGGCAGAGAACAGAGCTGGGTGCAGTCACCTTGACACTGCCCTAATGCAGAGGCAGCACATGAAGGCACCTGCTCCTTATCTGGCTCCTTGTTAATGCTGAAACTAGCTGGACTCTGTGTAGCCCCTGTGACCATCCCCACCTTCCTCTGCTCAGACTCAAGAGGCTGGTGCTGCCCTTTAACAAAACCAGTTCTTTACTTTGCAGGCTGCTGCTGAGGATCCCTCATTACAATTTCAACATCGTGGTGATGGACAAGCATGGCATGGACAAGGAACGCTACCCTTTCCCAGCAACACCAGCTGAGCTCTTTGCCCTTATTGACAAATTCCCCCTGAGAAAAGATGAGATGAAACTGCAAGCAGAAATTGGTCAGTCATGCCCCTAATTCAGCATTTCAGGGCCTGCAGTTGTCGGTGAATTTTTTTTAATCCACATAAATTCTCCCCTTGGTGCTACACAAAGCATGGCTTTCTAAACCACTGATGTGATTTTTTGTGTGTATTAGATCTGTCCAGCCATGCAGCTGCTGTTCAGAGAAGGGTTCTCAATGCTCTTTTGTATTTTCAGTCATCTTTAGGTCATAGAATGGCCTGATTTGGAAGTGACTTTAAGTATCATTGAGTTCTGACCTTGCTGCTGTGGTCAGGGACATCTTGCACTAGATCAGGTTCTTCAGAGCCCCATCCAGCCTGTCCTTGAACACAGCCAGGGACTGGGCATCCACGGCTCCTCTGGGCAGCCTGTGCCAGTGCCCCACCACCCACATAGTGGAGAATTTTTCCCAAGTATTTAGTCTGAACCTGTTCTCTTACAACTTGAAGCCATTCCCCCTTGTCTGTCACTCCAGACTCTTGTAAAAAAATCCCCTCTCCATCTTTCCTGTAGGCTCTGTTCAGGAACTGGAAGGCCGCAATTAGGTCACCCCTAAGTCTTCTCTTTTCCAGGCTGAACAATCCCCATTCTCTCAGCCTTTCCTCACAGGAGAGGTGCCCTGTCCCTCTGATCACCTTGGAGGCCTTCTCTGGACTTGCTCTGACAGGTTGATGTCCCTCCTCCTGCCAGGGACCCCACAGCTGGATGAATGTGGATGTAGGATTTACTACCTAATGGAATTTCTTGTACAGAGAGTGAAGAACTGAGGCTTGTTTCTGGGAGTTTATTTTGGATTTTTCATTCAGTGTAAAATTGGGGTTTCTTTCTTACTGTTTATAATTCTTTTTATTAATAAAATATTGTTTTGCAAACAGATGGTTGTCTAAAATTAATCTTGGGGTTTACAGGTGGTCAATTGATAAAGAAGTTGGTTCAAAATATCTTTCTGTAAACCATTATAAAGACATTAGCCTCACGTTGAAAGCATACAAGGAACCCACTGGTACCTTTTAGTTCCACTAAAAAAGTGTCAATCACAGACAAAAAGCATAAGCCAGAGGCAACACGAGCATCGGTTTTCAGCAGCAGCAAGGAGAAAACTGGTGATAGCAGGAGCATGGAAGTCATTGCCACAGGGAATATGATGAAGGAGCAGTGATCACTGTAGAGGATGGGCAGTAATTACTAAGGCCCAGGTACTGCAATTCTTAATAGGAACATATGCTCTTACCTGGTAACTTCTTCTGGCTTTTAATGTCCATCAGTCTTGGAGCAGCAGACTTCTTTTCCCCTCTTTTCACCTTGGTGACAGACCAGGCTGTTGATTTGATGTCAGGGAAACATCATCAGGGATTTGTCACTTCCAGAACTGTGAAAATACTGTGCAAGTCATCACTTTGAAATTAACAAAAAAAGTTCCCCGTTTAATAAAAAGTTATCAGGAGCCAATCAAAACAGGGAAAAAAATGTTTTAATACAGCCCACAGTCTTGAAAATCAACTGCAAGGAATACACATCTCACATGAAGAATACAAGTACCAGAGGAGTGAAAACTGAGTTACAGTTTGGATACCTGTTCACACGGTATGATGCATCATTTGACTGCCTGAATTAGAACTCGAGCATCTGTGCTGTTCATTCTTGCCCCTCAAGAGCAGAGTCCTTTTTCGGCCAAATGCTTGTTCGACTTTGACCATAAGGTAGAGTTTTAAATTTTCCAATGGTGTCAGCAGAACAGTTTTACCAGCATCTTTAAAGCAATCCTTACTAGAATTTGGTCTCTCACATCTTCTGAAATAATTAAAACTAACAAACAAACAAATAAAGCAAAACAAACCACTCTGTGAAAAAGATTGGTCCTGCAAGCGAATTAATGAGGGAGTGGATGTGAAGAGAGGTAAGTCAGCCTTGACACCAGCTAGCAGAAGCTAATTCATGGGCTGGAGCATGACAGCACCAAGGAGGAGCTGTGTAGGGGTATGCCATGTTTTCTGAGCAGGATGATCTGCTTCCCAGTGTTAGGAGAGTGTTGCTGAACACCCAAGAGCAGCTATAAGAGCATGACTTGGCCCTGCAGTGCTGGTACCAAAGGCCGAGAAGATCAGGATACACCCTGAACTCTGCAGGTGGTGGTGCCAGGTGTGCCAGGGTGAGCAGCGGAGGGGCTTGGTTTGGAAAAGACAGGTGTCTGCCAGGGAAAACCAGAGCTTCCCTTGGAATGGAGAATGTAAACCTTCTCCCTCCAAATTATTATAATTTTGTAATTAAGAGCCTTCAGGCAAAGATATGGGAATTACTAGGAATATTAAAAAGACAAATGCAGTAAAGCAAACAAACAAGCAAAAAATCCTAAAAACATTGACAGGAGTTAGAATACAACCTGTTGGTCAGGGTGTTGGGAGTAGTCCAAATAAGTCCTCCTGGAGTAACAGTTGTGGTTCTGTTGGAGTAGAGATGATCCTGTAGAAGGGTCCAGTTGTGGTGAGATGGGTCTGGTGTTCCTCTGGGAATCCAGTGGAAACAAGCTGCTTTACTGTTCTGAATTCAGCTTTTACCTGGGTAGGGAATGTTTGGCTCCTCCTGCTGGGTGGAGCATCTCACAATGGATGATGTAATTGTATCCGTCATGCAGTGAGCCTCGATGGCCCATTAACAGCAGATATTACTTGGAGGGAGGATGGGCATTGGAAGAGATAAGTACACTGCCCCACCTGGTTTAACAGCCCATTAACAGAAGGCCCCTGCCCCCTCCCCCCAGAGTTATGAGATAAAGAAAAAACACCTCTTCAACTGGTTTCAACTGATTGGGAATAGAATACGTGCTTTTGGTTATATATTGCAACCCAAGACAGAAGCCTGAGCTAAGACAGAAGCCTGAGCTTTCCAAGTGTTGCCGTTAGGAATAGGGGGCAAGGGCAGGATTGGTGACAAAAATCACAGAAATACCATTTCCCTTTCAGACCTGACCAAACAAACAATAAAGTCAATGCTGAACCCACTGTAAAGGAGCAGGGAGGGTAAGAGGCCATGGGGTAGTGGACACAGCTGTACCCCAAGCTGCCTTCCCTCTGCTGCCTAACTGCAGTCAGTGGTTAAGGAAATCAGGGCTGGGCACACCAAGGACATGGAGCTGTGGGAGGAGACCAGAGAAGAGACACTGAGGTGGTCCAAGAGCTGGAGCATCTCTCCTGTGGAGACAGGCTGAGAGCACTGGGGCTGTTCAGCCTGGGGGAAGAGAAGACTCCAGGGAGACCTTAGAACAGCCTAAAGGGGCTACAAGAGAGCTGGAGAGGGATTTTCAGAAGGGCATGCAGTGATAGAAAAGGCTTAAGCTGAAGGAGGACAGGTTTAAATTAGATGTTAGGAAGAAATTCTGAGGGTGGTAAGGGCCAGCAATCTGGACGTGTTCAGGGCCAGATTGGATGGGGCTCTCTGGAGCATGTCTAGTGGAAGATTCCCTGCCCACAGGAGGGAGACTGGAACAAGTTGATCTCTTAAATCCCTTCCAACCCAAACATTCTGTGACTGTGCCTGTGGAACAGAGGCAGCCCAAGGATACATCCATACACAGACTGCTGTGGCCCCAGTTCACTGCCTCAGGTTCTTCACCATGCACATGCTTAGAGCATGAATCATGGGTGGACAGGTTTAGTTTGTTTTTTTTATTCCCCTCACTTTCCTCACGGAAAAAGGAGAGCAACTGATTCCCAATGATTTAAAATCTGTTACAAAAATAAAAATCTTGGATGGGTCTGATTTTTCTCCTGTATTGCTGCAGTTCCAATCTGCTGCTACTCCATTTTGATTTAGGTACAGAGTGAGTGCATCCAGTCATCTTTCATGACTGGATGAACCGGAGCAGGGCTTTACAATTGCTACAATCAGGGAAGTGATTGCAATCACTAGGCTGTTACAGGAAATTGAATTAAGTGGAGGAGAGTGCATGAGTGATTGGATTACTAGTTATATTCTGCACAGAACATCTATTAAAATCCTGTGATTAAGAAAAGCTGTTCTTGATTAATAAAAGGTTTCTGGCATTTTCTGTTGTACATTTTTGTGGGGAACAGTGAAAAATACCATGTGCCATCTCTGTTTTGGACTCAAATCAGCCTGCATGTATGTATGCAGGGAATTGGTAGAATGGCCTTTTGGGAGTGTTTGAACAAGGGATTTAGTATTTCTGGCTTTAGCCCAGCATTTACATATGCAAATGTATTCCAGTAACTCATCCTGTACACTTCTAGTCCCAGAAAAATAACATTGCATAAGCAAGGTTCAGTTATCTACACCAGTGCACTTTTTTTATTAAAGGTTTCACAGAAAATTCTCCTCCCTCAAAGTTACAGTGGCTGGAGTCTCTTTCATACTGCCAACACAGCTCTTCTTGCCGTAACTCTAATCCTACCACTGCTGTCAAAATGCAAATCTGATTGAAGACAGGAATATTAGACCTGCCATAAGTCTTACTCTTTCCATCCCACCTCCAGGCTGTTCATTGCAGATGTGACACATTGCAGTGTGAGGATACAGTCATGGACTGGGGGTTCCTACATCATCCTGGAGGTTCTGAGTATGAACCAGAAGACTTCAATTATTTCAGATGAGAAAAGAATTACTGTTCCTGAAGCTCAACATCTTTTACAAACAAAACTATTGAGATAAATTGCAGGAGGCAGCAGTTTCTCAGCAAAAAACAATTTTGTGAACAGGCCTGATTTTCCCCAGATTCTACCTGATAATCCACCTAATTAGATGAGAGCAACACCTGCTGTCACACACCTCTACAGCTGCAGAAGAGAGACAAAATTTGAACTTGCATATCCCTATTCTTGAAGTTCAAAGCTCTCTGGGACAGCAAGTGTTGTGTTTTAATGAAAACACCAATGATCCTTAACAGCTCTGCACTAAACGACCACAACATGGGACTTCATTACAGCTCAGTACTTACATAGGAGCATGAGTCAGACTGCATCACAAAATTAATGAACACACAGAGGCTGAAGAGTAACCTGGAGTATATTTAAATACTCTTATGATCACAACCCACTTTTTAAATTGAGGTGAGAGAATCCTAGAGCTCAGGCTGTGCAATCTCAGTGCTTGATCGCTTCCAGCCACTCACCACAGTCTCTGTTCCTGCTGTACATCCACAGGAAGCAAAATGGGAGCAAGTGCTTCACACTGTCAGGAGCTGGCACAGCTCCTCTTGGCCGTGTGCCTGCTGTCCATTTCTCTCTTACAATTTGTGGCTGGAGGGTATTTTTATGGCAGCTTGGTGAAGGGAAGAGTGGGAAGTGACCTGCAGATGTTGGAAGGCAGAGAGCAGCAAGGCTGCCTGTGCTAAGGAGCCAGTGAGGACATGGGCAGCTGAGGAGAGCACATGCATTTTTTTCCCTGGCCTCTTCCAAGCAGTGACCCAGCTCCTGCATGCTCTGTGAAACAGGAAACAAATTGGAATGCCAGTGTCCATGCAGAATGTTCTACTCTAGTGCATATCTAGTTACCAACATGTCTCCCATTGCCACCCACACAGCCAGAAAGTAACCAGAACCTGAATTTCAATAACTACGATGGCCCATACTTCAAATTTACAAAGAGAATTTGTCATATATCACCTCAAAGAGAAGGGGAGGAGGAACCACTGTTCAGTTGTACAGGAGTGACAGAGGTGTTTTCAGACCCTCAAGCAAATCCTTGAGTACAGTCCTGAGCAAAGGTACAGAGACCAGAGAAATGGCAGGAGGGCTCCTCCCCTACCTGCAGCTGCCTTCCAGTTTTGGGGTGTCTGACCTGCCCATGAAGGCCAGAACCAGCACAAGGATGAGCTAGCCAAGAATGGTGTGAGGGCAAAAGACCCTGTGCCCAAACCACACCAGGAGACCACTGAGCCTGAACTGGTCTCACCTTGACCTGGGCACAGGAACTGAGCCAGGCTTTCAGACTGCTCCAAAGTGAGCAGAGGCAGAACAAGCCCAGAGTGGGGTTTGCCTCCTTTCTCACTGGGAGGCAAAAAAAGACACAAAAGCCCAAGGAACTTGGGTCGAACTGAGGGGTCAAATGCTTGTTGATTTTTCTTATAATAATAATAAAGAAAGAAATCAGAACCAGAAATTACAGAAAATACGCATTTTGAACATACCTGGATTTTCAGGTGAACTAGGGAAGAGGCAGGAGATTCAGAGATGGAGGGGAGGACCTGGTGAGCAGGCAGAGTGAATATACATGTAAAATAATTTTATAGCAAGGAGGAAGAGAAATTCCTTCCTGCTTTATTTCCCTTTTCCTCAGAACTGCATATTAAAAGAAATCAGATTTCATGCTTATGAAATTAAAAATAGTTTGATTTCTAAACTTTAAGTGTTTTTAAGACAAGAAAAGGAGAGACAGAGGCACCATCAATGGAGTCCCACCTGTGAAGACACGCCAGGCCCCTTGCATTAGTCATCACATATCAGTGATGTGATGTCTTTACCTCAGTGAGATAAGATGGGATATTCCTGGGAGACATAGTTTCCTGTAATTCATTTTAGGAGAGACAAAGACACAGCAACATTTCAGTATTTTAATTTAAAAGACATAACAGAAATCTTGACAACAGCTGCAGATGTCTTACCAGCCATCTTTGTCCACAAAACGATGTACAATGCACAGCACAAAAATGTTCTCAGCAGAAAACATTGCTTTATCTCAATTTGGCCAGAGCTTAACATACTGCAATGCCATTTACTGCTACTACTGTTCATGTCCACCAGAATAATTAAACAAATTGCTAGCAACAGATTTTAAGCAGACCAAAGGCAGCACAAGGGATATGTGACATTCTCTAATTGCTGCAACAAATGACTATGCTTGGCTTTAGGCAAACCTCAGCAATTAGAACTATTCTCAAAAATACACAGAGAGCTGTCAGGAGCAGTAGCACACAGCCATTTAAATGTTATTGCCACAAAGTAAAATGGTTGAAATAAAGAATGTAAATAGAAGGTCAAGATGCAGCCAAGGTGAGTTTCAAAAGCAATCTAAAAAACAAGCTGAGATTCAGTTCCTAGTGTCAATATACACAGTATAATTAACACTGTATTATTATCACTTATTAAACAGCATTTGGAAACATGAAATCATCAGGGAGGAAATTCATGGGCACAGTGGTAAGGTTCTGTTAGCATGCTCCTCAGCATCTCCTGCTGAGCTGTGGTAAAGGGCATCACTGCAAATAAAAGTTTGCATCACATTCTGGAATTCACCACCACTTCTCTAGGGTTCTCAAATGTTAACATTTCTGGGGGTTAAAAAAACAAACAACAACAAAAAAACCCCAACAAACTAATTAGTTTTAAAAAAAGTTTATAAAGTGCATAGGTCAGATCTCAGAAGATACTTGTTTTTGTCTTGGTGGCAAAGTTCTGAAATCAATACTGTATGTTAGCAGAGGAAAATTTCAGTCTTAACCTCATATAGAAGAAAATAAGTGGGGCTCTCCCATCACTTCTTCATGCTGCCTCTGCCCAGATCCCGGGGATCAGTGCCCAGGGAGAACATTCTGGTCAGGGCTGCTGAACCAAAGGGAGGGGTGAAGGGAAGAGAGAGCCTTGCCAAGATTCAGGTACAACTCTTAATCTTATGTGAGCCCACAAACCAGACAGCTGTGGAAACAGGACTCTGATCTCTTCTCCAAAGGTGTAAGAGACCCAAGCAGATTTTCTGTTCATTGATGCTATAGAGCAAACTGCAAACTTTACATTCCTGAAGCTGGGCAATGTGCAGAGCCATCAAGAATTCAAAATTATGCCAGATTGAAATGCAACCCTGCTGTTACTTCTCCTTATCAATTAGGACCAGTGGTTGCTGAAAGGCTGCTCTCTTGTCATAGCTGAGTTGATATTTTGCACAATCCAACTTAGAATAACTAACTGCATTTAGCAGGGCTTAACCAGTCAGGAAAAGAAAAATCAAAAATTTATATATAAAAATGCTTCATTCATGCTGCCTCAGCATAATCTACATTGGAAGAGGCACAGAAGAAAAATCTTCCAGTCTAATGTGCCATGATCAAAACATGGTCACCATCCTAATGCTTTCTCTCTTAAACCGTTACAGCTGGAAAAGAAGGATGAAAATGTGGCATCTGAAAGGCATCCAAGGAGGACAGTGGCACTTGGATTAGCCCAGGAAGATGGCAATAGCAGCCCTCAGTCTTTACAGCTTTCCTCTCATCTCACTCAGGTGTAACATGGTGGAGGTGGAGGAGATAGGAAGGACATTTCAAACTTATTTTATCCTGGTTCTGGTATCTCAACATGCAAGCAGGTTTAGAAACCTAAAGTCCCCATACAGCTGTTAGAAAAAAACACCAGAGAGCAGGGTTGAAAACCAAAATCTGCTGGCAGGGCTTAGAAAGCCCTTGGCATCAGCTCTTTTTGGTAATTATTGGTGCTGTCTATAGATGTGTTTACTGGCCCAGCTTGACCTTTTATAGCAAAAGTTGCACTTCTATTCCTCTTTAATGGGTTTAACCCTCAAAATTTAATCACAAACCTTGCTAGAAAAAGAAGTATCTGAGTAAAATGTGTTTTGTAACACATTTTCTACACCCACCATAGAGCAGATTTTTTCTCCACTGATGCAGCTTCAGTTGTTCGGGTCTGTGCAGAAAAAGATTTCAGAAACATCAGCTCTGCTGTATCTGTTTACTTAGGACAGGAGTTTATGAATCAGTGTTAAAATTGTGGCTATTTCCTCCTAAAAATTACCTTTGAATAAACCATTCATGCAGCTTCAATACCATAAACACAGAAAGAAAGGCTTTGGTCTAATTCCTGGCTTTCTATCTTTTTTGTTCAGCCTGGTAACACACAGTGCATGATGACGCACAATTATGGGCAATTAATTCAAACATCCAGGAAACAAGAAATCACATCTGCAGTTAATCATCTTGTGCTTTTTCCAAACCATAAACCATCTTTACAGAAGAAGAGAACAAAGAGATGAGAAATAATTAAATGTGACATTTTCCATAAATCAGATGATACAATTGAGCTGATAACATCAGAGAGCAGCAAAACTTTCCAAATTGCTCCAATGTTTATCTGATGCTCATCATCTCTCCGAGGCTCTGGTGAGTGTGGCTCCTTTTCTATTGACACCATGCTGAAGAACTGTCCCTGCTAACCCAGGAGGTCATTTCCCTCTTCTACCCCAATCCCCACCAATGGCAAACACCACCACCTTGGCCAGAATTCCTTCCCAGGTGAAACTGTTCCTTCCACGAGCTGAGCTGCAGCCTGTTCACAGCCCAGCCTGTAATTTCATGTGTGGGCTCAGAGTGACATTTTGGCTCTTTGGAAGGAAAGATCGGAGCTTAAAGCCCGTCTGTGTGCTGGGTGCCACTACCCAGATCAGACCATTCATCACAAACTCTGCCTTAGGACCAAAATGGGCGGAAGTTGAAGCAGTAAAATACAAACTTTTTGTTTCAAAGCAAGATGTGGTTTAGCTAAAATGTTCATGCTTAGAAAGTTAGGCAAATGCTTGTGCTCCATGCAAAAGTAAATTTAATTCAAAAGTTTTTTCAGTTTGGCAAATGAAAAAATGCCTGTTCCAAGGTCCAACTTGGAGGAGTTTTTTTGTTATTATTTTTGCCATCTTCAATACTAAAATTAATCAAGGCAAACTATTCAACAGACCAATGATCCTCTAGAACTCAAGCTGGAATTTTACCTCAAAGAACTATTATCTTTAGGTTCAACAAGTTTATCTGTCTGAAACAACTTCTAGCAAAAGAAAAAAAAAAGTTTATGCCTACCTGTCAATGTAATATTATTATTCCCAAAATAAATTCAGGTTTGTAGTACAAACAACCAAGATAACTAAAAACAATTCTGTTAAAGAGAGAGGTAGTTCAGGTGTCAAAAGTTAGGTTTGGTTTCACTTTGGAAGATACTGATTAAAAAATAATACTTAAAGACAGACTATTGTGATAAGAACAAGGTCATAAAATGTTGTGTGCTTGATATTTGTGCTCTAATTTGTCAGCTCACGGCATCTACAGCACAGAACTGTAGAATGACAGAATCATTTAAATTGGAAAATTTAAAAGTCAGCTAAAACCAAACTAGACTTCCCTGACTGCCCAATTTAAGCTGAACTTCAGAAGAATATGAAGAAAAGATAAAGAAGGAAAATGAAGTCAGTTTTCTTGAGTAACCACTGACGTTTTGTTCCCAATCTGAGATTCTGTAGGAGAATTTTCCTTTTCAAAGATGACTCGGTAATTTCTGAAAATGGTGAGTCTCCAACTGGGCAAGCAGTACCTCCAGTCACTTGTAAAAGTCATACCAGAATTTTGAAATAACTTATGCATAATAAAACAAATAATTTTATTAAAAGTACTGTTTTCAACACGAATAAATACTTCTGTTATGCAATAATACTATGGTTTTAGAAGACTGGCTGTAAACTTCCCTGCAGTTTCCAGCCACTCCAAAAACAACAACAACAAAAGCATAAAATATCTTAAAAAGAAAAGAATTAACATTACATTTTAAGGTTTTGAATTCAGCTCTAAATACATGTACTTGATTGTAACACTAGGACACCTACAAATGTCAAAATCTCCAGCTGTAGTTGCTCAGTTCATATTCTGTTGTTTAATCTAAATTTCTTGCAATAAACTTTGGGGGAAAAATCAAAATGTAGGAATATCTATAGATTAATTTACCAGTGCAAATAGAAAGCTGTGCTCTAATAGTGGAAAATTCAGAAGAAATGCTGTTCACTCAGCTTCCTTATATTTCTTTGTCTTAAACCTTGAGGAATCACAAAATTACTGTTGAACAATTGTCACGGTTAATAAGATTAATGATTGTATTGGCCAAGACCCACTCATCATTAAATCCACTGGGGGATGTTCAGGAGAAAAAATGTCCTACTTAGATTATAAATAATGTGCATGGGCCTGAATGAGACCCCAGCCCCTTCAGAGAAGATTTTACAGTTATGCAAATCATTTTGGCATGTGCTTTGATCCCATTCTGTTCCATACAATCTGTTGAATCAAGTTTTAGCTAACTCTGTCCAAGCCTGGCATGTGTCTCATCTCAGCAACACATCAGATGGGGACTGGCATGTGGACATATTCCCTCTGTTCAATGACATCAGAAGGTCTTGGCTAGAGCTGTCAACTGAATAAAAAACACAGCAGCATCATGTAGTTCTGGAAAACTCTTTGAGCATTTGTTACGATTTATTTTCATTAGAGGCTCTTTGATTACGTTGAACCAAGTCTGCCTTTTATACGTGTGCATTAAAATACCCAGAGGATGCCAGGGCACCAGCACTGCCCACCAGCTCACTGCTGCCTGTTTCCAGTGTGCAACACACTGCATTGGCCCTGCTTGGATGGGTTGTGGTCCCAAGCCTGTTGTGCTGCGCCACTGCACAACCCAACAAGCAAACACGATGAAGAAACACTGTTTGTTGTCCTTCGTAACGTTATGGCTTCTCAACTTACAAACACCAAAGCACAGACTCGCTCTGAATCTGCTTGAACTGTGCCACTGCTGCCTTCTGGGCCATCTCCGAGCCAGAAGGATTCATAAACCTGGCATTACTCACTAAATGGCCGGTGAGAGAATTTGCTCACTCTGAGCAGCCCTCAGGCAGAATGGTCATCAGCTGCACACCAGCCACCAGAAGGGACAGAGAAAGCCAGTCTGATCTCTGTGCAAGGTCCAATTCTCACTGGCTTCAGGGGAAAAAATTCACACAAGAAGCCTGGGAAAAGAACATGTGCATGAAAGTGCAGAATGCATTAAAATCTCATTCAGAACCTTAATGTCCAAGGCAAAGGGTACAAACCCTTCTCACGTCCAAATGGGCAAAGTGACAAGAGCCTGGACACCACCGGAGCCAGGAGTACCTGTGGCACCCCCAGTAGTTAAAGTCTTTCAAGGTCTGTGTTTTCCCATGCTGGATCTCAGCATCAACACCCCTTCCACTGCAGCTCCCGGACTGTCAATCATCTTCTGCCAGAGGAGCTGCTCCTCCCCTTGAGAGTCCATCCAGTCAACCTCTTTGCCATTGCTTACACCTGATAATTGTAAAAACATGAGGGAATTTGGCATTTTAGGAAGTGGTTGGATAACATCACTGCTTGTTTACTACAACAGTGTACAAGGCAAATGACAAGCATTTTACACTTCCACCTGTACAGGGAGTTGTACTGAAAACAGGTCCTGGAGAGCACCAGTTTGTCCTTGAACTCCTTCAGGCACACGGGCAGAGGCTCAGAAATCTCCCCACATTGCACCACAAACAACTTTTTCCCAACACAGGAGGGGTTCACACCTTTTCCAGCTCACTCTATCATCAGCAGAAAGGCTGCTTCTGGGCAGGAATAGTTCAATCCTTCTCACTGGGATGCTAAGGAATGCTTCCCAAGGTATTCACAGTTCTTTTAGACTGTGTAGAAATACAAATGGGCACATAATTTTTGTGTCTTATTCAGTGGAGGAAAGAGCTAAACCATCTACAGATTATCTACGTGTTGACTTTTCTCCATTTTCAAATTCCACAATTTCCTCTCTATTTTCAAAACACTCAGTGACATTTCTGTCCTTCACACACATGGATCACTTGGGATAAGGAAAGAGGAGAGCAGAATAAGAGGAGCAACATGAGTCAGATGGGACCTTACCATTTCCAGTGCTCAAACGGACACCTCCCAAAAAAATATTACTGGAAAGCGACTCCTTGTCCCACACAGTCAGTTCCAGGCAGACATTCCGTATGTCCCTTGAATTCAAGCCACTGAAGGCAAAGGTGTGATTCCACTGGGGGTTCACACTCTTTTTTACTATGGGGGTTTTGTGTTTTGTGGCTTTGCTGTCATCTGGGAGCAGGTATCTGGGAGATAAAGAAAAGGAAAATGAATATGGAAATGGATTTTCACATAGTATTCACAATATATAACAATCACATAGAGGCTCAAATGGGGTCAGAACCCCATCTCCCCACTGGTATTAAGTTAAGCATCTACCTCAAGTGCTTCTTTTGCATTTGTGCTCCATTTGTTCTCATACCTACAGTGTCAGTTGCCACAAGCAGCAACTGAGTTAGGTCTCCTTGCCCCAAATCTCAACCACAAACTTTTTGTTTCAGTGAGGCTAAATATAGACAGAGTCATTAAAAACATTGGCTAGAAGGGACCTCTCTGGAGTCATCTTGTCCAGTGTCCCTCTCAAGGCATGAGATTGTCCAGAAAGAAATGAAAATTACTTTTTCTACTTGAAATATATGTGCTGAGTGATAGTTTTAAGCACAGCAGAAGATCAAGATAAATTCTAACCTTCACCAGGGAATTAAAGACAGGATGTTTCCTGTGGGCCCCAGCAACTACGGACCCCAGTACTATGAATTGGAATGTAGCTGGAAATCAGCAAGCCTGAAAACTAGCATTCAGAGCAAAAACTGGCAAAGAAATATGTTTTAAGGTATCTATTACTTCCTAAATGTAACATTTATAATGCATAACCTACATTTATGAGAAATCCATTATAATGAGAGCTGCAGAATTATGTTCATTTTTTTTTCAAACACAAGCATTCTGTATAGTTTGGATTTTGAGTGTCCAACACAATATGCTATATATCTAAAAAACAATGCATACATTGTCATACTATGTACATCTTTTGTGTACCCACATGCTTATAAGCATGTGACACAAATCTTAAATTAGATCCAGTGCAATCATTAAAAAAAGGAGAGGAAAAACCCCCACAAACCCTTTCACAAAAGTATCAGATGTGCCTCCTGATTTCACTGCTGTTAAATTCTTTGCTTCTTTGATGAGGACTTCTAATATGCCTCCAGATGGCAGATGAGAATCTCCTTTCTTTCCTTTTTTGAAGCCTCTCTTTCCTAAGCATAGAACAAAGTTGCAACATTACAATCAGAAATTATATATAGATTGCAAGACTGATTTGGAAATGTAAATTGCCTTGGTTCGATTTTTATAAGCAATTTATTGCAAAGGGATTAAAACATTTGTTATTAAGGCAGGGGCAGAAAATCACTCCATATTTGGTAAAGAACTTGACCAAGGACTAACTAGCTAGTCCTTGCAGGACACAACACATGCTCTATCTGAAGTCCTGTCCCAATATAAGTATTCAATGAGGATTGCTATGCTGAACACAAAAAAAATGCATGCCCAGTAAATCCTGCCCTCTTTTCAGAATCCACTTCCAGTGCTGATGTTAAGGCAGCCCTGGACCACAAAGGCAGCTATAAAACCTCTGTCCCAAAGCCTCAAGTGCAGAAATAAGCCAGCTGTATGCTGTGTGGGGATGCCCTGAGCTGCTGCTCCCAAGCAGCAGCACACGGACACGTGCACTTGCAGTTGCTGCGGGTTCCAAGAAGCTCTTATCAGCAGAGTCTGTACACTCTGATTCGGGCTGAAAGCATCAGGGAAAGAAAATCAGGAGTGATGGTAAAATGTACTAATTTTTAAAAAATGCAGACTGTATCTGCGCTGAGCTGATGACAATGAGCTTTTAAGAGGGCAAACCTTGAGTAAACCTTACCACTAGTAGAGGGAGTATCCTCTGTCGCAAAAAAAAAAAAAAAAAAAGAAGAAGGAAGGAAAAGAAAGAAATCTGATCTATCAAATGCAAATACTAACAAGCAATACTGTCACTAAGACAGTGATAAACCTGCATCTGGTGCATCCATGTGCACTCAGGTGCTACCCAGTGATTGCTCTCACTTCAAAGGATTGCTGTTCCTCATGCTAATACAATGCAAAGAGATAGTAACTCTTCTCCCTTGTTCATGGGTGATGAAAGTAATGGCTTGCCCTAAAGAACTCAAATAATATTTTACAGGACTAAATTGCAGCAGGAAGACTGAGCAGAGGAAAAGAAGTGTGAAAAAGGGTGAAAAATGAGGAGGCAGATTAAGGTGAGTTAAGCATGAAGAACTAAGTGAAGTGTACTACTTGATCAGCTAAACACTGTATATAACTAGCTGAAAAAAGAACTCTCAGACTATAATGCTGACAGTTTATTTCTCTGTGGCTGCCCCTTTTCATGTTAACTAATGTTTGGATTTTTTTTTTTTTTTAATTAAGTCAGAGCCATGCATCAGCCATTGACTGCATATTCCTTTTCATTTCTCTCTCCTTAAGTTCAGTGTAAGAGAAAAGGATGAAGCAAAAGAAACTTTCACATGGTTCAGAATTTCCACACGTAACTATTGAAGACAGGTTGGATAAGGCCTTGAGCAACCTGGTCTAGTGGAAGGTGTCCCTGCTCATGGCAAGGGGCTTGGGACTAGATGGTCTTTCAGGTCCATTCCAACCCCTCAGCATTCTGTGATTCTGTGAATGAGCATATCAAAGTATGATTTCAGTCTTCACCAGTATCATCACTTTGCCCTAAGTGAGGATTTTTTATACATCATCATCACATGATTTTTAAAATCATCATTATTAACGTTTGTTTTACCTTGAAACTGCCCCAGAGGAAGCATTAGGTTTCTGTCTGGGGGAATATAACGTAAAACCACTGTCAGTTCTCCTTTGTATTGAAGCCCAAAATCTGTTACTACCTCCACCTGAAGAGAAAACAAACAAACCAACCAGAAATGCAACCAAAGTTAATCATTCACCTTCTTATTTTGATTTCAATTCTGTCAAAATATATCAATACCTCCATATAGTGTTTTAAACACTTCTTAAACATATCAAGATGTAACAGCCCACTTTCAGATAATTAGACATTCCAAATTGGAGGCAATCACATTTTAGAGAACTTTCTGAGCTAGGGAATGCAGGCTCTCAGGAAAATAAACCCTTGTGGCATTAGACACTGTTCAGTGAACACAGAAGAGGGAGTTATCTAGCATGAGTAAGTGAAAAAAAAACCCAACGGCAAAAAAACCCTTCAAACTTATTTCTGAGTTTATAAACTGTAACTGATTTAATCTGATAATCAGCCCTTATTTCCACCAGTCAGGATTTAAAATGTGATTAGTTTAATATTTTTTAGAGAAGTCACTCCTGAGTCACCATTTGAATAGATGTGTGGGGAACAAAGGTGCGGAGACCAGAGTGCAGTTTTGAAACAGAAAAACTTCTAAAAAACTGTTGTTCCCAGTGTTCTTCTCCTTTTCTACACAGCTACTTACTTCTGCATTTCTATGTCTTTTTTTATAAATGTTTATATCTTACCCAGAAGAATGCAATCAATGCTCTTCAGTTCATCCTTGTAACAGTAATATTAGGCCTTCACTGGCAGGGTGTTGAACTTCCATTCACGTTGTAAGAAGTTGGAAAGTACATTTTAAAAACATTGGATGCAACACAGAGAGTTCTAACTTCTCTGCTGGACGTGGGACTATTTGGATGCTCCCAGCAGTGAGAGCTGTCCCTGCCCATGGCAGGGGTTCGGCATGGGATGATCTTTGAGGCCCCTTCAAACCCAAACCATTCTGTGATTCTGTGATATGATTTTTGTGCATGCTGCAGTGCTCAGGTTTGGGTACAAACAAACAAATCTTCCTGATTTCTTTAGAGGGACAAAGGACATGGATAAAGGGAGAGGATCCTCCAGCACTGCTGGAGGCACCACAGAAGCCTTTAAAGAGTTGTTCATAGGGCAATGTCTGACCTGTGAATGTAATTCTCTGAGGTGTATTCAGCTTGTTTCCTGACACCCCATGGAGGTCAAACCTCTATTACCAAGAGAAAACAAGCAGAAGAGCCCCCACCAGGAATTCACAAGGTGTATGCAGAGAATCAGCATTGCCAACGCTCACAGACTCCAGGCTGAGGCATGGACCACGTTCACTGGGGCTAAGTCTGCACCCAGGGATGGGACAGAGAACAAAACAATTTCACCCACAGCAACAGGGCCCTTGTGTGGCTTTGAAGCATTTTTAGAGCAACACAGGCACTGCTGCACTGACAGAAAAACAGTCCTGTCTCACACCAGTATCCAATGCCAGCTGCTGCAACAAAGGACTAAAGAAAATCTGTAGTAAATGACTGTGGAATAATCTGCACATCTGCATTTTGCCAGTCAGGCAGCTCACTTATGGCCTGAACTAAGCAAGTTTAGGATCAAGTTTCCCATAAAGGCATCAGAGGTTATTTTTTATTTAGTTCTACTAGTGGACAAGCAGTGGTTCAAGTCCTAATGTCAGGAAAAACTTAGTCAGCCTGTCCCCCAAATCCACATATAACATGACTCTGTGTTCTCTCCTCTCTTCAGCCACAGAACTGTTTTCTCTGCTTGTTCTGACCTAACCACAACTCCTCTGGAAAACAGATCTCTCAATGCTCATAGAAGAAATGCGTCCTCAGGTCTCCAGCCTTTTCACTAAAGCAGCTCAATGATTCATGATAAAGCAAACAAAGAAAGCACTGTAATAAATCCCAGAAAACGTTTGATAGCCATTCCTTCATTCCTGTCTCTATCAGGCAGTGCATACAGGAGAAGAGCGTGCATTTTGCATGGATATTAACCCGTGCTTCATTTTTGTTAATTTAAAAAACAATAATTGATTTTTTTGTTGTTGTTAAATAACACCCTTGATGATCAAAAACTTTAGCAGTGTTTTAAGTTTAGGAACATTATTGGTGACAACTTAGGAGGCAGACAAGACCAATTCTGTGTTTGCTTTCTTTGACAGTAAAAGAAGTAATTTAAAAATCCTTTGAATGGGTTTGGAAATAATCAGATACCACCAGCTGCACTGGCTGAAATGCTTAGTGCCTCATTATTATTTTCCTGAGCAGGAGAGCTTCATGACTTTTTTAGTTATTTTCCCATTAAGATTAAAAGAAATTACCTAGAAATTAATTACAGAGCAAACAGATCCATCTCCCACCTGATAGAAAGGCAAAAGTTAAACGCACTCTCCTGAAACCCCAAAGATAATATGAATTCCTTAAATGTAATAAACATAGAAAAACCAAATCCTCCAGTCAATCTTGACAATATTAGCTGCACGCCTTATATATTTTTGCAAATAGAAAAATACACTTTTTTTAAATGTCAATCCAAACCCCTGGAATTCCTGGGGATTATGACTGCTGCAGGAGCAAGCAAGGCAGTAGCCTTTAATCCTCTAGTTTACAACAGCTCTTTGAATCTCTTCCAGAAATAAACACCTTTGCCAAACCAAGGGAGCCCGGGGCACAGAAGTCTCCCTATCCTTCTGTTGCACAGACCAGTTATTTGTATCTCTGTGCCTTTCTAGTTAAGGTGAATGAGGGATTTTACATCTGAAAGATGTAAAACTCTTTGGAAAAAAAAAAAAAAAAAAAAGCTTTTTTCTTTAAAAACCTCTTAAGGGTTTGGTAGAGGGAATGATAGGAAAGACCTTTGTTTTATGTGATATTTTTAAAAATTAATGCATTTACTAGGTCATTTTTTATTGGAGTTGGATGAACTTATGGTTTATTTAAAAGCTTTTTTGTTGTTGTTATTGTTTTTAAGTAGCTAATCATATGTGAAAGTTTCATGAAGACTTTAAAACCAGTAAGTTTTACTGAATTTAGAACAAGTTGGGGTCTTTTTTATTATTATTATTGTCATATTAGACACTTATAAAGTCCTGTTTTATAAACAGGTTCCAAAGGAAAAAATAACTAACTCTTGCTAAATTTGCTTCAGAGCACTTTCACCAGTCCTGGAAATCCTTACCTTAGGCTGGAGCACAAACCACTCATCACCCTGATTTTCAAAGTTCCAGGAATCAAATGGAATTTCCACTTCCCCAAGGAAGCTGTTGCGTCCAAATCTGTCATAGTGCCAGACAGAAAGTTGTAGGGTCCTGGTTTCCAGCTGTGACTGACTGATGACATACTACCAACAGAAAAAGAGAAAAAGAAACTCTCAAAATAAGCAGCAATAATATTTTCCACTGAACCTTTTATAGCTCTAGCTCAGTTTCACCAAGCCCACAGCAGTTAACAAATGGAGCATGAAAGAGAGATTGGTTTTCCTTGCAAACAAGACTGATCTAGCCAGAAAGCTCATAATGTTAATGTGAAATCTTTCTTTGCTGTGTACATCCTGTGATAATTTTTATTGTGGCCTTTTTCTTTTTAAATTTTATATAAATTATGTAAAATTATGATGCTTAAAAAAATGAGGGTGCTAATTCCCTACAAGTTTATGTAAAAGAAGAAGATCAACATCTAGGCTGATAAAAAGAAGAAACTCCACTGGTTCTTTCATCCCTAAAGAGAGTCTGCTGAACCCTTTTCCAGAAATTATCTCCTCATTTCCAATTTTTTCTTTGTTGCTTACAAAAAATTGTTCTGCAAGTGCATACAGCAGCATCTGCAAGTCATGGATGGAGTCTATCAGAAACCATTGTTGAGTTTGAGAGCTAAAAAAACTCATCTCTAGCTATAAATACATTCAAACTATTAAAAACTCATATAGTAGTCTAGCAAATACACAGAAAATTATAAACATCTGGAATTCTGGCTCCTCATCCTCTACTTTTAGCAAAAATCCCATTATTTCCCTGCCATTCACCCTGAATGGTGGTAGGTGAAGGCACCCAGATGTCTTATTTTTGCATCAGGAACAGTATCTTGGTGTGGACAAATACTCTCCAAAACCTAAAACAGTCAAGTCAGTTGGCTAATTATGTATAGATGTATCTACAATGCCTAACCCTAGATGCCAACTGTTCCACTCTGAGAAAACTCATATTTTGCAGCAATGGAATAACAGTCAAAGAGGGAGATACAAGACAGATTTAATTTTTTTTTTTCTTTTTATTTTAAGAGGATTTTTCAGTTTGGATGAACAACTCTTCTTTATCCACAAGCATTTCAAGTAACCCCCTTTTGTTACAATCTGTATTTTTGAGAAACTTCTATGTCCTATCTTCACCTAGGAATTATTTTTAGTGCCATATTACTTCATATATAAAGTCGAATTCTTTATTTTTTTTTCCCACTTCAGGCAAGCCTTAATTTTACTCTATACTGTTTAAAAATGAGGCTATAAAAAAGCTCTCCTTTGGCAAACAGCACGGCCAGACCGAGTGTGTGTGCCTGCAAAATGGTTTTGTAGCCAGGCTACGCCAAGGACCCCGGCCAGGGAACATCTATTTGCCTCTATTATAGGAAACTTATTTAGAATGTAACTGAAATTAAAAAAAAAAAAAAGAATCAGGAGAAATTTAAAAAATATATTTCAGGAGAAACTAAAGAGAGTTCCTGGTTTCATGGTAGCCTGCTGGATAACTCATTTCAGTTGGTAGGAAAGGGAATCATCGTGAGGCTTGAGGTCAAGATGCCAGAGAGGCAGTGAAGGGGCAGCCGCCCCACCGCTCCCACCTGCACCCCAGAGCTTGTGAGGAGCTCAGAAGAGCTCAGCCTCTCCAGTGGGGGTGGATAAAGGGCAAGGAAGGAGAGAGCTGCGGCCATGGTGTCCCCAAGTGCATCAAGTCCGTTGCAAGAGAAAATGAACTTCACCACAGGTTTTTAGGAAGACAAATGATGAAGCAATTCCTGACATTTTCTTATCAAAGTTAGCTCTGCTTTAGAAATAAGTCAAGTCTTCCAGAAGAATTCAGATCTTACTGCAAAATGTTATTTTCTCTTCTAAATCAGTTAGACGAGATGTTCTAATCTAGCTTTATTTCGGCATCAACATATAAAACCTTTAAGGTGCTTTTAACAACTCTAAGCTTAGGCTAGATGGGAACATCAATAGTTTCGAAACAGATCTATGGAAACTAATAGAATTTTTAACTAATGGGGAGGTCCAAACAAAATTACTTCCTTAATGCTGAAAGCCAGAAATTGAAACTCATGTTTACTGGATGATTTTGCTTAAACACCTCCCCTTTTGAGGCATTTCTTCTGAGTTCTAATCCCTGTACTGAAACACATATAGAAAATACCTGTGAGCATAAGTGAAACATTCATCAGGGCCTGAGAGAGTTACTGTTCTCACCTTCAGCGTCTCATTAAATTCTGGGTTGGTGCTGTCACTTTTAATTTTGGTCTTGCGCTTACTCTGGCGGGATTTATCAGGCAGAAGGTAGGCTTTGACATATCTGCAGAGCAAGGAGCAAAGGATTAGCAAGGAATAGAAAATGACCAGTTTGAGCAAAGATCTGGCATTGCTGCCTCAGCAACACATATGAGGAAATTAATTTTTGTGGAATAAAGAGTGTAAGCATGTAACAGAGAATATGCCAAACATGGAGAGGTATGGCCCTTGCCTACAAACGTAGTGGCGAAAGTCAGATAAGATCAAAATAACAAAAGGCAGAGCTAAATTAACTTACTTATCCTCAGAAACGCAGCAAGCTTTGGTAACAATTTCCCTTTTGCCACATATGATTATCAACTATGGTAAAATATACACTAAAAGTACAAGAGAATTAAAAATGTCATCATTTATATACCATAGATTAATCATGATTAGAGACACTAATTGTTACTTTCTGATGAGAGAGTTTACATATTATACTGAAAACTATGATGAGAAATTCAGAAAACATGGTACTTTCAAAGTGAGTATATGGGCCCATGAAAACAAAGTTATTTCCATTAATCCAGAACATCTCTTCTCATATACTTCAGTTTTGATTATGGAAGTAAAAGAAACTCGATGCTGCCTGCTTATTCCTTCTTTTTTGTTTCCCTTTTAGTACCAAACAGGTTTGGTAATTTAAATAATCTTATTGTTTCCCCAGAACACGGGGAACCCAAACCAAACCATCACCAAAGTTCTGCTTGTACCAACTGGATCCTGTGAATTCCCAGGGTTGAATCCCAGCCCCTGGTTACAGCCAGGTGGGATGTGGCGGAGGACAGCCCTAGCAGAGCTCAAGGAAATTCTTCTCTGTGCTTACGGATCTGTCCTTTGCCTCCTCTCATCTGCAATGGCCAGGTTCCTGCAGCTCTTCACCAGGATGTTGAGGGCACCCGTTTTGTAGATGTAGTTGATGTTGAGGAGGATTTCACCACTGACCTTCACATTGCCATAGTCCCCAGTTTCACTATATACACTTGTCATGCTGTTAATGCTCGTCTGCAGGGGAACAGAAAAAGGGCTCAGAGGCTGAAGCACATCACTCTTTTCCAAAATCCGCCTTTTTTTTTTTTTTTTTTTTTTTTTTTTTTTTTTTTTTTTTTTTTTTTTTTTAATTCATAAAGCTACAGCCTTGCAATATTGTCATACCTTTTAGGACTTGCTATGGAAACCAATATATCAGAGAATAGCATTGCCATGGTTATATGTAAAGGGAATAAGGACTGTAGTTAATAGTAGTTTAAATGTCTAGACAGAATTTTTTTCATGCAAGACTCAAGCCTATTTATAAACATAACTAAATCTAAATTGCCACATTTTACTTAATGGATGAACTGAAGAGCAGAGAGGCTACATAAATTGTAAGTTCCAAGGAGGGTAAAAAAAAAAAAAAAAAAAAAAAAAGATCTCTTCTCTGGCTCAGCTGGTCACCTCATTTTTACTGAGTCTCATAAGACAGCTGCTGACAGAGCCCTTAGGAAAACTTACAAGGATGCTTCCCATAATGGAGATAGTATAAAACCATATTTATTTAAAGTGGCATCTGTCTCTCATTAACAATTCTAAAAGGAGCAAAATTGTGCACCCACTCCATTGCTACAAATTTTGTGAAGTCAAAAAATTTTATCAATAATATAATCAATACAACAATTTTTGCCACTACAGCATAATATATTATCCCTCAATCCCTCTTCCTTCACACTCATAAAATGCAGAGTATTGTTATGAGGATTCCCTCTTCCAAAAGTTTACAATTAAGAAAGAACTGAATATTTTTTTAAGAAAACTAGAGAAAAATGTACACTACAGAACCAAAAGCATTTGGGAAATCTGGCGCACGCTTCCTTTTGTGTCATTGAACAAGATTGCTCCAAAACACATATAACACCTAAATTCTGACACACAGAGCCTTGCAAGACACACAGATACAGTCTTCAACAAAAAGAGAGAAAGGAGAAACACTGCAAGTAAGCTAGAGCAGAGGATTCAGGAGAACTCACTGTATCACCATCTGCTTCGGGAACATTTAAATATGTCCATTTTCTGTCAGAGCCTTCTGGGGAGTTCTTTAGAGAAGGCAGTGCAAAAGATCAAGAGAAAAGAGCATTAGACTGCTGCAAGAAGAAAGAATGAGTGCAGTGAGAAAGCTTTATGTAGATGGAAAGGTAAAGGAAGTTTGTGTTGAAAAGGGAAGGAAGGGAAGGAAGGGAAGGAAGGGAAGGAAGGGAAGGAAGGGAAGGAAGGGAAGGAAGGGAAGGAAGGGAAGGAAGGGAAGGAAGGGAAGGAAGGGAAGGAAGGGAAGGAAGGGAAGGAAGGGAAGGAAGGGAAGGGAAGGAAGATCACCAAATCAGAGAAATACTGTTTTCCATACACTTCAAGTATGGAAGGATGCATGCTTTAAAGTAACTACATAGAAATGAAGTGACCTCTGTATCAAAATAAACAAGTTATATTTTAGAACCGTAGCTCAGCAGGTTTGGATTCATGTTGGATTACATTTGTTCTCATTTACGTGTCCCTGTGCATATCAATCCTCCCTGAAGCCAGTCAAAAGCAAATCATTCCTCTATTTGCAGCTTCAGCGCCTTTGTAAGAAAGGGAAGTTTCTCTGTGGAGTTCATAAGAACAGGTAAAAATTGCACTAAAATGTTGAAACATGTCGCTCTCTGGGAAAAAAATACAGTAATGATTTCATTATTCAGGGACACATTTTCCCTCCTCTTCTTGCTAGAGCAGGATCTCACCAACTGTGTCTTGATCCATCTCCTTCCTTGCCAGCTGCAGGGAGGAGCACAGACCAGGGAAAGGGAAGAGAAAGAATTAGTTTGTGACAAAACCCATCTCTCCTTGGGCACCTTGCCCAAGGGCCCTTCAGCACAGAAGGCTCAAGGGATAAACAGTTCTGGGTCAATGTGGTAAACAACAACAGACAGGAAAAAGTGTTCTTTATATTACGATTATTACCCATAAATTTAATTTTATACCCAGTGTAGGAAAAATAAACAGCTAAAAAAAGGTGGGTTTGATGTTCTGCTGGCTGGCTTTATGCTTAATTAAGGGAGAGAAGAAAAAAAAAAAAAAAAAAAAAAAAAAAAAAAGCTTGTCCTTTTAATCCTTTTTATAATTGTCTGACATTCCATTAACTGGACTGGTTAAAATTACTGGAGAATTATCAACACATACCAACCAATGTGACATTTTTCATCCAATTTCTAACATGCCTTGAGCTAAATTCCAGCCTTTACAATTTATACATTTTCACCTCTAAAATACATGAAAATATCCTTTTACGCTGTTAGGGAACTTAACCAGTGCAGTATGTGCTAAAAAAATGCCTAAATTATCCCTGCAATGATTTGTATACCCACTGCAGGAAAAAAAAGCCAAGGCTGTAGCAATACAAGGAGGTGGAAGAGTTGTTTTCTTCTCCAAACACTTCTATCTCTAATCTAAATATTTTTTTCCTCAATCTTTATGTAAGCAGGCAGCAAGGCATAAATAGCTGGATGAAGAAAAAACAAAAAACAAAACATGACAGAAGGTCTGAAATAAAGACATGGCCCCTGAGCCTGGAATTTATGCAAACACATTTTCCAAATTGCTTGCAAACCACGCAGAAAGTTATACAAATTTAGTAGAATTTGATATAATTCACTTTTTTCCCCCCACCCCCAGACTGTTCTGTAGCATTTACACAGGACATTGCATACACTAAATGTAAAATCCCAAAGAAAAGTACTCATATCCCTGCTGAGGAAGTAGCAAACAAGATGTGAAGGATGCAAGGCTCATTTTGATACCTCACTAAGAATTATATTTTTTTTGCATCATATCTTATCACTGCAGTAAAGCACTGGAACATCTTTGTCTCACTGATGTGGTGGGTCTTGACAAGAACACATAAATATGTACAAGCATGAAGGATGAAGAGAAAACTGAACTCACAGTTCATGCAATAGCATTGGGAAAACACAAAATAAAAAACTAACACTGAGATACAGTTTCCCTTCAATGTCACTTCCCACTTCCATTTTTGCTCATTCATGTTGCAAGTAGATTTCAAGTGTCTTTTATCCTTTGTGATATTTCTTTTCCTCAAATATACATTGTAAAACTAGCCATACTTATTTTAGAGAAGAGAAGAGAAGAGAAGAGAAGAGAAGAGAAGAGAAGAGAAGAGAAGAGAAGAGAAGAGAAGAGAGAAGAGAGAAGAGAGAAGAGAGAAGAAGAGAGAAGAGAGAAGAGAGAAGAAGAGAGAAGAAGAGAGAAGAAGAGAGAAGAGAGAAGAAGAGAGAAGAGAGAAGAAGAGAGAAGAAGAGAGAAGAAGAGAGAAGAGAGAAATCATGCTGTTCTGAGTCTACAGTTCATTAATAACCTTTTTTCTATGTGACTTAATAGTTAACTGTAATTTTACAGATAGCACAGGATAAAAAAAAACCATACTGTGCAAGAAGGCTCAAAGGCTAAAAACAATCAAAGTGAAAGTAAAAATAGGATGGGTAAAAGTTAGCAACACACTTAAGGGGAATAAAGAAATGAACCTGTAAAATTGCCCTGCAAGGAAGGAAGAGGCAGCTAGCCATCTACAACTTTGTCATCAACATTGCATGCGGTGACATTAAAAATCATGCCATGGTGAATAAGGAGAAATGGGAGCATTGAGATGTCAGACTATCTCAAACCTACAGCACTGGAAAAGCTGCACTTTGCTTAAGAGAAAGGTCAGAGGGAAATCTACAGCAAAGGACAAAACCCAACACATGGACAGAACGCTGCCTGAAGCGCAGAGGGAAGGATCACTAAATGCAGCTCCTTAATTTGTGGCCTAACAGAGGAAGCACTTGGGCCCCTGCAACCCTCCCATCAATATTCCAAGGAAATGAAAATGAATCTGTCTCTAAAATCCCCAGGAGGAGGAGGCTTTGGAGGCTGAGCCATTGCCAGCCTAGGCTGAGTGGGTGTAATCAGCCCAGTGCCCACACGCTACAGGCGCCCGAGCCTGACGTGGTGTGAAGAGCTGCACTCTCCACTGTGTCTGCAAAAATCAGAGGGAAAAAGGGTCTGACATGGCCAGATCTAAGGCATCCAGGTGCTCTGTGATGTTAACATTCTCAGCCCTTTCTCCTCCCCATGTAAGCCAAGCTTCAGTTCAGCCAACTCCATTTTTGGGGATCAAGAGCTTCTTTGGGGATTCCCTTGGCCTTGCTTGCACAGAGACTAATGGGGGTGCAATCTAGAAAGGACAGTTTTTTGGTTATTGTTGTAGACCTAATTTCCTTCTCCTTTTTAGTATTCAGACTCCTCTTTCTTCATCCTCTTCATCACTCACACACTCTACATAGAATTTGTTGCAGCTTTGTGCAGTCCAGACCTATTCTTAGACACAAGCTGTAAAGAAGAGTGGCCAGGGAGGACCCTCTGAAGTTATTATCAGTTGCCCACAGATCCCAAAAATGAGGTACACAGCAGATAGTAATAAACTAGACATGTTAAAGGCTGCTTTTGTTATCTATTTTCTTTCCCAGTGAACAACAGACTGCATAATAAACAGCAGAAGGCTTCTTATACCAGTTTTGTTGCTGCCATCAGGTGCAGCTATCCCTTTATTGTCACCAACCTAATCCCCAAGCACCTCTCTCCTGCAGTAAAGGGAAATAACTTTCCAGCTGTGGGGGGCATAGCAATCATGCCATGAAGAATGAGAGAAGCTGAGTTAGGGGACGGACAAGGATTCCATGGAAGTGGGATGTGTGCAAACACACGGAGAAATGTTTGTGTCCCAAGAACCTAAAAAAATCAGAAAGCGGCTTGAGAAGGAAAATCCTCCCCTGCACAGCCTAGTTCTCTTTGTTTCAGTTTAATTAAGATCCTCAGTTTAATTAAGTGCTCCTCTGCAAAGCTGAGCAGTCACACACTTCAAGAACCTCTGGTTTGCCTTCTCCACATGTAAGTTTGATGGTAACCCAAGCGTGTGAGGAAGTCTGCAAATGAGTATGCAAAATAGTTTTCTCTTTCCATGCCCTGCAGAGAACAGTGTTTTAGCTTTGAACAGCATAAATAATTTAATAGAAAGTCTATCTGAATATTAAAAGATGCTTCTCAAGTGCAGAATGAAAGATGAATGTGGTAAGTGGTATGAAATAAATTCATTTCAAGAGGAAATACAGCCTTTTGTGGAAGGACAATGCATGTTTTCTACTCAAGATCTTACTGTTGATAATCCACTTGTCATATGTTCATGTTTTCCTGGATAACAAGAGGCCACTATGTCATCAATATCTTCTTCTTTTTCATCCAGATAGCCCTAAATGACAAACAGGCATTTTAGTTGTTGTGTTCTGCACAGTATTTGGTCAGCTTCTGTCACTTAGTTTTGTTTCACAAGTTTTTCACGTTAGGAAGACAGTGCTCAATGCATTCAAATTCTCTTCTGCAGAGGAATTTTGATTCACATTTTCCACATCTCTGCACAGACACGGAGCATAAGGGGAAGAGACAACTTTGGTTTCAGGATTCAGTTGTTTAAGAACTGAAAATCTTCACGCATACACTTCACGTCTTATTGTATCAAACCAGTTGATAAGCATTTTGAAAAATAATTAAATTTCTGTATTATATTAATAATAAAAAGGTGGAGAATCAGTAACAGATTAAAATAAGTGCCTGAGTTTTAATGAGCAAGACTGAAGTTGAGCAACTTTACTTATATACAGAAAACAATATTTTTCATTGTTTAAACACGGGAATAAAGTAAAATCTAAACCAAATCTTTAGATATGATTGATGGTCCTAATGGGACTCTTAACTTTTACTTAAAATAATATGAAAAAAAAATGCCAGCAGACAATTATAATCCTATTAGGCATAACTTGGAAATCTCACTGTTTCCCATAAGACTTATCTCAGGTACAATTTGAAAGACTTTGCTTTTAATTTTAATGGAAGTCAAATTTTCAACTTCCTTATATCTGCTTTGCAGCTATAAAAACCTCACCTCATTCTCTATTGCTTCGTTGCTCTCACTCTTTGAACCTAAACAGAGAAACACTGTATTCAAATTCAGGAGTCTGGAAGACTTCTGTGCTAATCAGCAAAAACAGAGCAGACAGAAGTAGTGCTGCTAGAGAGTTGAATTCACAGTTTACATTAAAAAATTGCAGCACATTTGCCATACTTTACATAAAACTGGCTGTTACATCTCTTCTCCTTTGCTCCAGTGACTGAACAGATATGAAACCACCTAAAAGTGATTTTCTATTACTGCTTTCCAATTATTACTGCATATGTAATATTGAGCAGAGGGAAATCAGAACAAGCTATCACCAAAACTGACATACTGAAGAAAACACTAAATTTAATGTTCTCACCATGAGTTTGCTCTGCTGTTCTCTTATCTTTCTAATCTGTTTAAGGCACCCCACAGGGGAAAAAAAAAAAAAAAAAAAAAGAAATAAAAAAAAAAAAAGAAAAAAAAAAAAAAAAAAAAAAAAAAAAAAAAAAAAAAAAAAGTAATAGATACCTTATATGGAGACCTAGGCCCAACAGAGCAAACTATTTCAGGGAGACATATAGCTGAATCATTCCAAAGTAAAATTTCCCAAAAAGCTAAAATAAGACCCAAAAAACCCCACAAAACCCCCCAAAACCCCATTCCACCTCTAATTTCTACTCCCCTCATTGAGATCAGAGGTCAGGTGATGTAGTCTAGTTTTAAATTGCAATAAGAATAAATTTTTCTCTACTTGTCCATGGAAGCAATTCTACACACGAAAAACTCTTTCCTTTACACTGTTGTATGCATATCAGTGAACTTGAAAATAAACAATGCTACATTTTTATTGCAAAATAATTAAACACAGGGATGGAAAAAGTAAGGCAACATCTTCAGATTGGGGTGTTTCAGGTCTAGACAATCAAATACTAACATTGCTTCACTGAGTCCTAACAACTGCTGAATACTAATTTTTGTCTGCAAGCAAAAATCTAAAACTTAGGGTAAAAAAAAAAAAAAAAAAAAAAAAAAAAAGGTTAATATTTAACTTACACTCTTAATTTATTTTGCACCACAACAATTATATTTCTCAGGAGGTGTTACAGATTGCAACTATGTAATTGGTTGGTGTTATTAGCTTATTAAAGTTAGAGCTAGTAGGATAATAATCTCATGGTCTCCAGTGGGGGCTATAAAATGCACATCACCCAATTACTCCTAAAAAAGCAGCTGAGCATGTAATGAACATTACTTGGTCAGGAATTCAACACACACCTCTCTAGAAAAGGTGCTGACACTTGAACACAACACTGGATTTAGCTGGTTCCCCATGCTCCTTGATAAATCTGGACCACACCATGTGGGGTTTGGGGCTTGTCCCGTTTCATTATCAAAAGCAATACTAAGTTAGAGAAGCAAAATATCCATTCCATTTTCCAGCTGATTTCTCTGTATGGGTAATGGGTTTCCCTGATAAAGGTGGGAGCATTTAAAGCCTTTTCCCATCCTTTCAGCTGATCAGTTCCAGCAATCCTATTGACATGTGGCATCTCCCATACCAGCTCCCATCACTCATGAATAAGAGACTGAAGGACCTCAGCTAGAAGAAAAGGAGGTAAAACTCCAGCTTTTCTCAGGCTGCAGGAGCTGTTTTTACCATCATCAGATACCTTTCTTTTTGTCTCTCACATGCAAGCAACAAATAAACTAAATTCCAGCAGGAATACAGCTTTTATCTCAAACCACTGCATCCATAATGAATATGGGACATGACTCTGTAGGACTCCTGTGAGGCAAATTACCCTAAATGAGTATAGTAGCACAAAAGCTGATGGAAGCAATCAGCTCATTTCATAAGGCAGAGAAAGAGAGGGTATGGGTAAAATCAGAGACCTGTGCCTCCTGTTATGAATGAATTTTAAAGGGGAATTAGCACCAGCCTCCAGAGCAGCTAAATCAAGGTTAGGTCACAAGAGAAGTCTCCCCTGCTAGCAAAGAAGCTACAGAGTTGCAGAAATGTGATCTGAAATTTCATTCAGATTCAGCAAGCAAGAAAGAAAAAACAAAATCTCTGATTAAGAAGAAAAACATCAAAGAACAGGTAACAACTCTGGATTTGTCATCTCTGGCAGCTGCCTCAGAGAAACATCTAAGTTGTAACTGTCAATTAAAGCCGAGTACAGATATAAAGAAATATAAAGTCTGCATTTTTTTATTTTGTGTTTTTCTCCTGCATTATTTTCCAGGTTGTTAATAAAGACTGCATCCTTTCTCTTTATTACAACTTAAAAATAAACCACTTATTTGTGAACTTTTTCTTCCACCAACACCTGATATGCAGGAAGGTCTTTTGTTAATTCCTCAAAGATAAACCCGAAGCAATGCTGCAGGCACATTCTCTGACTGATACTAATACAAGAAAAGACGGAAATCCCAAAACGTGGTTTTCCACCAAGACTCAAATTTTGACACTAAAGGAAGAGGAGATATCTGCCATGGCCAATGCTCTTCTGCAAACAGCAATGGAAGGGCAGGGCTATGACAACAGGCAGAATGCAAAAGCTACAAGAACACATTTGGAAACTTTAGAATAAACTGCGATTGGATAAAGAATTACTTAAATAAATTTTCCCATCTCATGAATATTTCATAAGCTTGGATGTTCTTTTATAGCATTGATGAACATCTGCAAATTGCCTATCTTGGATATGTGCATAAGAGGAGAGGGAAGTTGTGAATCATTTCAAGAAAAGCAATCCATAGAATACAGAAAAAAAGGCACGGAGATGTATGGAAGAGTCAACAGGAAGATTAGGCAAGCAACATTGCCAGAACAGAAAGCTGGATCTTCCTGCTAAAAATACAGGTAAATGGAAAACCAAACCAGACAAAGATTAAAGCCTTTAAACTATGAATTTCTCAGCATCAAAATTAAAACTTATGAAATATGAATTAACAGGATTTAGGAGCATGTACAATTTAGTGCCTGGAATTTATTTTCAGGCTAGGTTTCTTTCATCTGTGAACTCCAACACCCAGCAAATTAAAAACAAACTGGAATAATGACTATTCATTGAAATCACTCTATAGCAGACAGACTCAGAAGACAACATTCTTAAAAAACTCGTTAAATATCCCTGAAAGAATGTCCTGCCTTACCCATATTTTATATGGATACACATAAAATACTGATTTCATTGGTCCAAACAAATAGAATGTCCACGAGATGAACATTTACATATTTATGACTCACCAGTTCCTGATCTAAGGCACTAGGTACAGATTTGCTTCTTACACTCAGGGTATCCTCATTTCCTTCAGAGAAAGATTCGCTCAAATCTATCTCAGATCTGCTGCGGTCTGGAAGACAAAAACAGTTTAAATGTTTGCTACAGTTTGTACAGAAATATTCCATTTCATCTTCCATACAAGTATTGCCCCAACCCCAACGCTTTTTAACAAAAATAACCAAAAAAACAAGATAAACAAACAAACTAACAAACAAAACCCACAAAAACCCAAAAACCCAGTATTTTGGTTATCTGTCAAAAGGTATGGTAACAGAACACCACTATGGTAAATGGAGAAATATGTTTTCTGATGCTGCTTAGCCTTCTGGGCAAGTTTTACCCCTATACTATTTATTTATCTGCTGGGATTGTCTTCTGTGGATGATACCATAGATCATCGGAATTTTGACTTTCTCTGGTAGGCCTGTCAGCCTGGAATGTTGCAAACTTCACTGTCCAAGTGTTCACAGCGATTGCTACACCTACCACCACCACCAAAATCTCCCCAGCATCTGCATCAGAATCAAGCAAGGGGGATACAGATGGACATAGAAAGTACTTCTGTCATTAACGGTGTTCCTGGGGCAGAAATTAGGAGGAAACAAATAGTCTCAAGAGCTCCAGCAGCTTCTCTCAGTCTTACAGGTCTCCCATCCACTCTATAGCATAAGACATAGAAAATATTTCTCTAAGGCCTCTTAGTCCTCCATATATAAATCTTTTGTGTGACTGTTTCAGTATATTTAGAAAGAAAAGAGGGGGAAGAGAGCACTTTTAGATCCTGCACGTAGGAATCTGAAAGGTTTTTAACTGTTCATCTTCTATCTGGTCTACAGCTGATGTGGCAGGAAGGGTCACGCTCCTGAGCTAAATGTCCCTTGAGATCTGCCAAGGAGACAATGCAGGGCAAGCTGCCTACAGTCTTGTTCAGCATCCATCTGCTTTGGTAACACGAGGTCAGTTCTTATCTACCAGGAGAGCCTTTATTTTGTAAGGTAGCAGGAACAGGAGAATTTTTACTTCCTAAGTAAGTAGCCATCTGTAACACCCCTGCCTGGAGTTGCACTGAGCAATATTCTCAAGGAAACTCTTGATGCTTTCAAGCTGAAATGTCTGAGGTAAGGAACATTCTCTCCTTGGATTATATCTGTGGAATACACCATTAGGCTAAATCCAGCTACAATAAAGTGAGCCCTGCTGTGTTCCAGAGAGAAGCCTGTAAATCCAAGCCCACTCCATCAGCCCTGCAGGAAGCCAGCTGAGTGCCTGGGAGAAGCAGAAGAGTGCAGGATGCTCCTGCCTCCCATTTCAGAGAGGGAAAAGAGGATCTCCATCCACTACAGCAAAGTGGCTGTGACAGCACCTTCCTGTATGAGCCCTCTCTACCAGACTCCAGTGAAAAGAGGTAAATTACAGATGGATTGACTGGTTCAGAGCATCACATGTAAAAATCAACAGACAAGATGTCTGTGAGGGTCTTGTTCTCTGACCACTCATTGTTTCCCAGATTTGCTTCTGGGCAAAGTGGGTGTGAAATGTAATGGCAGCAGCAGAGTGATATTATATACAGGTAGTATTTCATACAGGGAATGATGGAACAACATGCAGCTGTGAATGAAATCTCATAACAACTCTAAATCACATGATTTACCTAACAATAGCATTGTACCAATGTTTCTGGGGTGTGGATTACCATTTTTTAATGTAAAACTTGTGAAGGGGTATGAACTTGATCAATAAAAGGGAAGTGTCTTCAGAATGAACAAATTTATGAAACTTACATTTGGCCTTTCACCATGTTTAAGAACAAAAGGAGCAGAGTCACAAGAACAGGCATAATCCTCTGATAATAAAGGCTGTCAGAAAGAAGAAAAAGAATTAATACTTGCCTGATGACAAAGATACCCTAGAAACTGCAATGGAAGGTGTTCCAGATTGTTTCCTGCAGTGCTTCTTTACTAGATCCTCAGGCACACTTTCACTTGCTGGAATAATCATGCTGTTTTCTGAGCCTGCCCAAGTGTCCTGCCCAAGAGGAAAAATACACATGCCATAAATACAAAACCCAGGTTTATTCACTATTAGTTTATAAAAGCATGATTTCTATCAGATTCCAGAACTCCAAAGCTACTTTAACATTACTGAATATATTTAGATTCCAGTCTGATCTGCTTTGCTTAGCACTGATGATGCATAAAATTTGCAGAAAGATGCAATTCTTGCTTATATTCTGAGTTTGCAGCTGAAGAACCACAGAAAAATAACAGGAAAAAGAAACACTCAAATCTATTAGAAGCTCACTCAGCTCAGAAATCAGGGGAAAAAAAAAAAAGGAAAGAAAAGACAAAACCTACGCTTTTTGTACTAGCATAATGATTGCAGTCGGGGCAAAACCAAATGGACTTGAACTTATTAAATTATGCCAATATAACCCCTTAAATAAAGCCCATATCCTTGATATCATTATGAACCCTTGCCTGCCTGTAAAATAAAAGCTAATAACATAACTCCATCTAAATTAAATGGATTTTTCAAGCAAATCTAACGCACTTGAAAACAAGTCAGTATGTGTGCAGGCAAGAATATTAATAAAACAATCATTCATTTATTTACACCGCCTAAAACTGCCCTTCATACACACTAACTTATTATTTTATTATGAAAGACAACATATTAGGCCAAGTATCTGTAAGTTAGAAAGAAAATCGATGTGTTCAATAGGGCTGTGATATAAAAACTCATCTACCTTTTTTAGAACACTAATGGTAAAAACCTCCCAAGAGGCCTAACAGCACGTGAGAGGAACTGTTCTGATAACGTGTTTAACACACATTTTGTGTTGTGGAATAATTTATGCAGAGCACAGTGTCCAAATCCAGATAAAACTAAAATCAGTTTGGCCTGATTTTCTGCAAGTGCTGGACTTGCAAAATTTCCCTTAGGAGTCACTGGGAGAATGCCAAATTGTGCATGCTTGAAAGTCACATCTCTATTTCACTGCCCTTACTCAAGACTCCAAAGTGCCAAAAAATATTCCCATCCCTTGTGCCTCCCAGTCCAGAACCTGTAACTCATTATCTAATGCTGGACATCCACAGCGATTTCTAGACAAAAGAGGAACGCCTGCCAAACCACAAACCACATCGCTGCTAAGAGCGTGGCAAGCTGTGCTCCCGCAGAGATCTCCACAGGCCCCAGCAGAACGGGGCGAGAAATGAGATTTTCTCTGTCAGGCTCACCCTTAGGTGCTACAAAGAGATCCAAGAGGGCAGAGCCCAGCCCTGGTCCGGTGCCAGCTGTCCTGGGAGCCAGCCCTGCCCTGCCCTGCCCTTACCCCGCTGCAGTCCGCGGTCATGCTGCGGGTGCTGAGCGCCGGGGAGCGCGGCACGGAAGCCTTGGGAGCGCTGCCTCTGCCCCTTGCATGTCCTGCAGTAGCTCCTGCACCGCTGCTGGCCAGGGAAAGCGTGCTCCCTCTGCGGTGGAGACAGACAGGAGGAGGGAAGGGTTACTGCTCCAAGCAAACCAAGGCAGCAAGAAAAGTGCTGTGATAACTTGAGGGGAATAACAGAGCCCTGATGGGCTGGGGTATCACCTGGAGAGAAAAAAAAAAACACAGGCAAGGATGAATTACAATTGCTTTACACGTACAAGTCACACAAGTCCTGTCAGGGCTTCTAGCAGAAGTGCAGATGGCCCAAGTGGGCAGCTCTTGTCCAGGCTGCGTTCGTCCCTGTTCGATCCACACTGCATTCACATCCAGCAGGAGGAGGGACAACTCATGCAACCATTCCTGCCAGGCTGTTCCACTGGTGGAAACTACAGTAATGTGACGCTTCTGGACACTTCTACAGCCGATTTAATGCCAGCACTATCTCCAGAAACTCCAAAATCCTTGTGTGTCTGTCTCCATCTATCCATCTATCTCCAGAAAAACACCAACTTGTTCACTGTCCTGTTTATGCTGCAGTTACGACTCTAGACCCAAACCCAAACTAGGCTGATTCTTTCAACCATTGTAGAAACTTAGGAAGGTTGGACAGGTCTTCTTGGAGGTTTCACTTCAGTAAAAGTGACAAAAAATCATCTGTGATCAGACTCCAGTTGCTGTCTAACATCATAACAAGTGAAATTTTTTCCATGGAACAATTTCTCTTAGAAAATACTGATAAAGCCATGTGAACACTGCGGGCTAGAAAGGGTAATCTGTTGCACTTTTTAAACCCTTTTAAACAACGAAGATTATTTAAAAATGTGTCCTTAGTTCTTATTTCAATCTACTATTAGAGAGAGATTTGACACATTTTATACATGTTAAGTAGACAACAAAAAAATTGTGTTGTGACTTTGCCAGGCTTCTTCTGGTGGTAGACAAGACCTGAGGGCAGTGGAGCGGAGTGCCTGTGTAAACGAGCCTGAAATCCCACACTATTTATCCTAGAAGTGTCCTGACCTGATGCAGCCTCCCAGTTCATTCAGCAGCAAAAACATTTACAGCATTCAGCAGTAAGCATTTTTGCTAGAGTAGAAATAAACCAGTAGATGAGGTGAATTCATGGCCTGGATTTCCCTGTTTCTAGCTCAATACATCTTCTCTTAAACAGAAATGTTTGAAAATAATAAGAATTCTCTCTTGGTTTCCCTGCTGGTAGGTGAAATACTACCAATTTTGACAACATTACTTTGGGCTTTGGCACAGGACACTAATTTCACCAGAGATTGGTGAGAATGAGATTACAAGTAGAGAAGAATTTGTCAGAATCTCTCAATACATCACCCTAATTTAAGAAGTCTTGCACTCTGGCACTGGGAAACAGCTAGAAAATGATGATTTATGTGAAAGTCAAGCAAGGCAATCAAACATAAAAGCTGTCCTTATAGACAGAGAGTTTATCAGGTGCTGAATTCCACCACACCAACAAAATTATTTTGTTTCATTTATGGTCAGCTGAATGATAACTGTCTTGTGATTTGGCACACAAGAAGAGCTGCACAGAGCTCTCACAAGCATCCCTTTGCCCTTATCCTGGTAAACTCTCAGAGAAAGATCCTAATATTGCATAACCTCACTATTAAGCAGCACAGACACCAGATTCCTGAGGTTTTGTCTCTTAGATCCTTCATTCATCTCCACCCTATTCAATGAAAATGCAGAAAACCAGTAAAAATTCTACTTCTGGTCTCATAGAAGTCAGGTGTGAGTCTGGTGAGATATAGAAGGCCTAATAAGCTTAGTGAAAAAAAAAAAAAAGATATAGTGAACTGGATGAATTAAAGAAAACAACTAGCTTGAAAGCTGGATTGGCTGGTAGGTGCTGCAGCACCCAGCAGAAAAAGAAAAATCAAATTATCAACTGTCACAAAGATTTCTACCATCAGCTTTAGGCAAATTGCAGAACATCTAGAAACTGGGATTTGAATTGTAGGTAACAGAGAAGCAAGTTCTTGCTTGAACAAGAGGGTTTATCTATGTGCACACTAAACTCCGTGATGCTCTTTTTACCTGTTATCCTTTGTTCCTGCATATTTCTTTGGAGTCTCCCAGAAACACTAGTTTAGAGACAGGAAATCATTATTAGAACTTAGAGCAAATTGTTATTATTTTTTCAGTCCAAACTGTGAAATTTCTACGTGCGTGCACCTGAGCAAAGAATGTGTCTATATCCAGTGTAGGGTATCCAACTGAACAAGGGAAAAGTGAGCTGCTTTTTGGCTTCATTTGAAGGTAGGACATGACAGGATTGTTGCTCTTGGAATTTGTAATGCCATCAGAGGCATTAGCAGAGATCTCTTAAGCCCAGAAGACTGATGAAATAACTGGAACAATAATCATGGAAAGAGAAGGGCAAACAGCCTTTGAAGAAGAAAACATAAATTATAATCAATTAACATTTCATTAGTAAAGAAAAACAAAGAACCTGAGTTCTGTAACATGAACACAACTCATCAATTAAAAGCCAGAAAACAAAAACAACGTGCTGACATCGAGCACCAGGTGAACATGAGGAGAGTAGAACGAATGGAGATAATTTTTTGGTTTGTTGGGTGTTTTTTGATGTTTTGTTTGTTTGTTTGGTGAACATAAGCTCTGTTTCTCAGACAGCATTTGTGTTGGGCATCCAAAGAGACAAAGCAGCCCAGGGCACTGGCCCATGCCCCCAGGTCGGTCCCTGCTCACCTCTCGGAGCACGGAGCTGATTTGCCACCACGCAGACTTGAGCTTTCAGCCTCTGAGCCTCTGTTCCTTTCACCTTCATCTTTTCCAAATGTAATTTCTCCTTTGGTGACTGCCCTGATAACCCTTCTGTTGAGAACAGGGAATAGAAGATTTTCAAAGTTGTGATGTGCACAGTCCATTAATTTCATCTCAGCTATGGACAAGTCTGGATATATAAAGGTCACCAAATCTGGTTATGAAACCGGTTGCTGGGGGGAAAACATTGTATTTACTACAAACTGCATTTTAAGACACTAAAACACTAAAACATTCCTTCCATTTGAGCTTAGAACCAGAACTGCCTTTTGTGAAAATTCATCTCTTTTTTAGAGGGGAGTTTATAGTTAACAAAGAATTTTTGACTAAGGGTGAAAGAAAATTATATGTATTTTCTCTTTAGATATTTCTAGAATTATATGCATCAAATGCCCCAAACAAGCCATTTCTAAAAAAACCCCATAGCATCACCTCCTTACCCTGCAAAACATGGCCTAATGGGATGGAAATGAATGAAATTAAATTTCACAAAGTAATAGGATTCCTCATGACCTCACAAACCACAATAGACTGATAATTTATCCCATTACACTGTCAATAGCAGCTGGCCCCCTTGCTAAAACAAATGCCCTCACGAGATATATGAATGTGAAACGTGAGGGAGGAAGAAGCAAGCAAGGAAGAGGAACAATAATGAAATATTTTAGAAGAGGCCACTATATATACTAGGAAAAGCAAGCCAAATTCTTGTAAGATTATGTTTCTTTTGTGGGGAATGTCACCACCAAAAACATTTCTGTCCACAAAGAGAAACAGCACCACTAAAATAAATAACAATTATAAAAACAATTGCTTCTTGTAGGGGAATATGACTTATTGGTTTGCTTAAGGGATTTAAATGGAAGGAGGATTAGAAAAGTAAATTTTAATGCCCTCCTACTATAGCTACCACTTAGCATGACTCAGAGCAAAATCTAGGTCTATTACAGAGGATTCCCTAGGCTGGTTCTTTCTTTACTGTAATTTGAGGGGCCAGAGGTGTTCTGATGCTCTTTCCCCCTATATTAAAGAGAGATAAATCACTTCTGTTAATTTCTGGAGTTGCTGGAGCAGGTAATTTCATTCTCATCTCTCCTCAGAAGTCAAAAAGCCACTGAAAGCATCCACCTGCCCTATCCCTTGGATCTCTGATAAAAATGTGTTCTTCCTTTCAACAGGAACAAAGTTTTTCAATGGCCATGGAGGCACCAGCCATGATATGAACTTCCATCCAGGTTTTCTTCCCATTCACCCAACAGCCCCAGGCTCAGTGCAGACACCACTTGTGCAGCCACATAGTCAATGCATCTGCCCTGAGAGTGAGTTCCTCTCAAAGGGCACTGCCAAACCGGGGCTAAACCCTGCAAGATGAGCAGCAGCAGCTCTGTTTATTCACTGTCACACACACTCAAACTGTGCTTGCACAGCTGAAAGCTCAAAGGAAAACTTGTCTTGTGAGCCAAACTGACCAGGATCCATAAAAACCAGGTCATACAAACATTATTCTTTGCATGTGCTTCTCTGGCAAGTCTGCCTTTAAGGACACTCTGTCACCTCTGAGTAGAAACAAGAAAAATCCAAAAGTAAAATTGACTTTTTTTCTGCTGCCTTTATAGCTGAAGGACAATCACTGCTGCATTTCCTAGGAAACAGCAATCTAATTACAGTAAGCATGCCTTTAAATGAAGGTTGTTTCTAATCCCGGGAAGTTTGAGGCTGATGTGGAAGACTGGAAAAACTCAAAAGAAAATCTATCCAACCATATGCAGCTGATTTTAGATTAATCAGTGATCCAAAACAAACAAAGAAACAAACAAAACAAACCCAGAAACCAAAACAAAAACCAACAACAACAAAACCAAAGGATTTACCCAATCTTTCTAGGTCTGCTGAAGACAGACTTGTGCCCGTTTGTGGAGCAGACTGGTACATCTGGCTTTTTTTCTTCATTTTCTTGGGGTTGATCTTTGAACGTTCTTTCGTCATCTGCATTGGGAACTGCATCTGCAGTGGAGGGAGAAAGAAAATACAAAGGAAACTTCTGCACAAAAAACACAGCACAGGTCAAACAACCTACAAAAACAGATAATGAAAAAACCTTGGGGAATCTTTGTAAAGAAATAAAACTTTAGCTTGAGATGTTCCTCATTATCATCTCTTGTCTTGATCTATGCTTCCAAATTTATCAGTGACAGTATTTAATAACCAAAGGACCTGAAATTTAATTTTGAAACATACAGTACACTCTGTGTTGAATGAAAGAATGTTTGTTCAACTAGGAGCAAGGTCTGGAAAAAAATGGCTTAAATATATTTTTCAATATATCTATCAAGTAGCAAATCATGAAATACCCAATTTGACCACTAACATAATACAGAGAGCTTACACACTTGCCAGTTTTACCGCTACTGAAGCACAGTGATATTGGCAAGGTCTGTATTTTCCAAGGATCAGGTTTGTACCACATAGATTTTTTTTTCCAGTGGCACTAAACCAGTGCTTCTCCTTACGAGCTAGGGGATAAAACTGGGCATAAATTCTACATCTGAAACAGACTACCTGACAGTTTCTGTGTTCAGAGTGAAGGGGTTAAATGGGTACAAACCAGCAGCATTCAGGGAAAAACTCCTATAATGGTCCAGTGGTACCCTGCAAGGTCCCAGAGCAGCTCACACACACCAGGCTGTGCTTGGCCAAGATAGACAATTTATTGTACCTAAAAGTGCAGGTGCAGCTTGTTTGAGATACCTGGGCAAAAGGAAAATCTGAATCCCAGGTAGCCTGGATATAGCCTCTGCTCCAGCAGACAGCAAAGGAGCTCACATTTACCTTTCTTCTTCAGAGTTGAAAATTGGAGTGATTTTATACACCAGTATCACAAATAAGAGAGCCAGAGCCAAAAAATGACCAGGCTGAGATCTCTCCACACAGCCAAACTTCCTGTAGGAACTGAGAACAAGGACCCAGAGTCTCTGCTGCTGGGCTTTGCAGCTGAATAACACTGTCCACCTGTTTGGACAGTGAGTTTTCAGCAGCTCCCTATCTCCACAGAGATAATTCTTTCATATAGGCCTTACCTTTACTGAATATTAATTATTCGTAAATCACTGTATAGGCACAAATAAAAAATTAAGATAAAAATGCTGATTTTGCTTTAGTCAGGAATAAAATACAACTCAAGCACTCAAGAAACAAGGATTTGTACATATAAAGCACAAGCAAATCTCTCTCTTGAGGTCCCTACCTGGGAATTTGTGAAGGATTGACTGTCTGACAACATCAGTTCCAAGATTTGATTGCTTGAAGCGCTTTGCTCTCTCTTCAAAAAACCATTCTCCTGTCACTATCCGTAGCTCTCTGTATGAGGAAGATGAAAAAAGCCAGAGACACATACACATTAACCAACTTGGCCAACCAAAGCTACTGCAGTTCATCAATCAACTGCCATGTTCACAAATGCTGGACAACATTTGCACAGTCCAAAATAAAGTGTAAAGAGATTGATTGTAGAGCTTGGAATAATAGGACACTCAGAAAAATACCACTTTATTTTGTGAATAGAAAGGGATTTTTAGTAGATAGACATTTACTTGACAAAAAACATGTTTCAACCACGTTTACGAGGTTTCTGCAAAAAACACAGAACACTCTGTCATCCTAGTCTTTTGTGAAGTACTCAGTGTCACAGATTTTAATGTCTCCAAAATAACAAGAGACATAGAAACAGCAACAGTGGATTGAGGGAGAAAATCCCCCACCAAGGCTCCTGCCAGATGAGTCAGCAGTTCATTGATCCTGTGGGGTTATAGACAGTTTGCTGCAAGTCCATATATATATTTCATGTCTAGTTTTATATGCTGACACATATGCAGTTTCTTCACATGGCACTGCTGCTATGAATTAGCTGTGTGTCAGCGATTCAGAGCAATGAAAATTTGTCTTTGTTGCTGTTCTGGATAATCCTGCTTTTTCTGGCTTCAAATTCTTTTACCTATACTAGCAATTAAGAAAAACTGTACTGGCACAGCTGGGATTTTTTGCTGGGTATATTTTAATGCTGGTTGTTAGCCTTTTCCTGAATTAGTTTCATTATGGCACAGCATCGCCATTTCTACTGCTTCACCACACACAGCTGATGGCAAAAAGCTACTAATCACAAATACTCCAATAAAAAGCAAATAAACAAACTAATAACCCCCAAACATTAAAACCTGATTTAACTCCAGACATGTTCCTGCTTACTGTTCAATAAGAAATCTTACTTTCAAACCTCTACCGTAAAAGAAATCATCCAGTCTCTTGAGCACTAAAATTACTACAGACAGATTTAGAGCACTTATCAATATCTTCATTATTAAGTTATTTCTGAGTCATGCCTGATTGGAGTCTTGCTTGAGAAAATACTGAAAATTACAGAATAACACCCTGACAGTGGTGAAAAGACCTAATATTATCAGTTTGTCCTAACCTGTTAATGAATCATGCATCTTTCATGACTCACTAAAAAAAAAACCAACAAACAAAAAAAAGAAACACCCCCCCCAAAAAACAAAAACCCAAAAAAACCTTAGAAAAATCAAACTCCCAAATAAATGTCCACAAGCATAGAAATAGATTATTGCCTTATCTTGTTGTTGCAGACTCTCAGTCTGAAAAAGCCCTCCATAATTCATCATCATGATCACCCAGTCATTATGAAAGGTATTAAATGAAATCTTTGTGCTTCAACCAGGAATTTTTAAATTACTTCTGTTGGTTCCAAACACTGAAAAGGATTCACTTCATAAGAAACTATGCCTGGCCTGGCTGATGTGAAAAATGTGCTCTTCTCTGAAAGCGTACTTTCACAATTCCCTTACAGCACACGCTTTTCTCTGCAGTTATTTTATCCCAAAACTTATGGCATGTTTAATGTTTTATACCAAACCATAAATCTCCCAGACCTTTCACTACATCATTAAATTCCATTGCAACGTGAATGACATTGCAATATGACCTATACAGTTCATTCATTTTTTTCCTCAGTTTTCCTACCAAGTTTGACCATAAAACTCCACAAGTGCTGTTATCTCCTCAGATGGAGAATTCACCCATCCCTGATATCTTACCAGGAATACTTAACTTGATTAAGGTCAAACAGAACACTGCCCAAATCCTCATCTAGAGAAGCACCTTCACCCTTCTCCAAGCTCTGACAAGCTGAAGGAGCTGTGACCTTCACCCGGGCTTTCAGCAGCGCTGGAGGCTGCCGTACACAGAGCTCCAGGCTTTTACAACCAAACCTTGCAATTATTTTCACACACAGCCCCGACAGTGACACCCACCTGGGTTGCTGTGGCTCATGGAGGGGCAGCTCTTTGCCACAGGGCCCCTGGAGAGCCGTCCCCTACGCTTTCTGGGGAGATGTGAACAGTGGTGAGGGAGAGAAAACCTCTCTGGTGCCTCCTGCATCACAGGTGCCCAGGGGCTTTCAGCCTGGGTGGAAGGGTGGCCAAGACCAGAGTGGCTGCTTGTTTTACTGTCCAGTAGTTTTGTGGGCTGATGTGGAGATTTGACCCTGCACTAGCAGGACCAAGAGCTCCTGGAGAGTCTTGGGGGCTGAAGAGACCGTGGGAGCTGCAGCCAAGGGAAGGATGTTTAGGGCAGCTGTGGAAGGAGGCTGGGAAGGAAGCGGATGGAGGATTTCTGGGCTGTGCAAGGGAGGATCAGCAGTGGGGTTGCTGGTGGAGGCAGGTCCTCCCTCAGCATCCCTCCCTGGGAGAGGGCCCTCCTGTCCTCCATTCCACTGTGGTATGGGACCTTAGAGCTCACCATCAGTCTCCCCCTCTGTGTCCCCACTCCATCCCACACCGTCTGAACAACCTCTGCCGCTTCTCCCTCTGGCAGTCAGGCAGCCTAAAAGATGGGAAAGGCTGGCACCAGGCTGGGATTGAGGAAAGAGAACTGTGCAGAAGGACTTCCCCTTCCTCTTGCCATCCCTGTGTAACTACTGACCCAATACCCATCTTCCTCAAAAGGTAAGCTTTGCAGGGAAGGGATAGATTAGTTTATTTGGGCAACAAGGGTTGATCCCTTTATCTATTGGCAAAGGATAACTAAGCAATCTACTTCTCATACTAATCTCTCTCTGCTATCTGGCACCTGCCACTGCCAAACAGCCCCAAATTACACAGCTTGTGCCCTCCTGCTGAACCAAGGGTGTTCCAGGCCATTGCTGACAAACACAAATTGGGCCTCAAGGAAAGAGGAGGGTGAAAATCCTTCTCAGGGCTGAGCAGGCAAAGGAGTGTGGCAGACACTGCACTGACAGAGCTGCACTGTGCCCATTCAGGTTACACAGCAAACTGACCTGCCCACCTGCTTCATTAGAAGGATGTTATTAAGATCCACATTTTCAATGAGGTGCCAACTCCTTGACAGGGGTACTCTGAAGAGGCTCACACCCATTCTGCTCTGAGTTCACCAGAAGGGTGAAGTCTGAGGCAGAACACAGACAACTCCCTCAACTGAGGCACAAAACAGGACAAATAGAGGGAGAAATGCTTTGCTTCAGTCAGGTGCTTCACCCTCTGTCCAGCCCTGTTTATCCACAGCAAAGAGGGAAAAGCAGCAGGTGCTGACAGACAGCCATTGCACGTGCTGCGTGAAACAAGAGGCCTCAACCCTCACTTCAAACCTTCATCCTTATCTTCAGTCTGTCTGGAGATCCTGGCTTCAGCTGGCAGACCTTTTTTCCTACAAAATATCACTTTCATTTCACACAAATATCACTTTCTAATGAAATAAAGGGAAAATCCCCAAGCTCTGCAGCTTTGAATTTCTAGTGCACTAGTATTGGATGTATTTTACATGTATGCTGAACAGTTCACACAAAGATGAGTGTTCATCTTAATCACTCATACATGTCAGGAGTACCTATTAAAATTTTTTTTGTACTACACATAAATAGAAATGACTTCAGATTAAATGATTGCCTAAGTCTCTGACTTGAGGTTTGAATTTAATTATTGCATTTGACATTCTGAATCAAAAATGTGAAGAGCAAGACCTAAACAGTCTTGTTCTTCATTATAAGAATAATAATGTTATTTTCATGCAATTATGACAAGGGGAGTCTCTCCTGCTGAGATAGAAGAAAGATGCACTATTTCAGATACAGGATTTACATGAACCCCTTCTGCCTAAAGAACTGTTTCAGGTGAAAAGAAACAAGGGCTTTACTCAATAGTGGTTTGAATCAGGACTTGCAGGTTTGGCTTTGTAAAATGGGCCCAAGGTAGATACTGACTGCAGATTATGGTATGTGCATGCATTTCCTTTACTTTCCCAGTCAGATGTAGCTCATGATGTAAACAACATGTATAATTTCTACCAAAACAGGATTTAGCCTGGCCTTCCAAGGTGTTCAGCAGATGCTGAGCTCAGTAGCTTTAGAAAAAAGGAAAGCAGTGTTATAAATTGTAATAACAGCAATTTTTGCACAACTGCTCTTTCCTACACTCAGAATAGCTAGCAAAATTAACATTCAAGCAGTTAAGTTGAGTACCAAATACTTTAGGTATCTGCTAAAGTCCTTCTGTATTACTGATCCACCTACTCACATCATCATGTGAGAGGGAGCAGGTTATGGTTCTGTGCTTCTTCCCCCTCTGTGATCTCCTACTAAACAAATTAATTTCACGCTGCTCAGTTTGAAAACAGAACACAACCTATGGCCTGCCCCTGCCAAAAACTCAGATTTTCCACTCTCATTTTTATGAGGCACTTCATGGTTAAATGCCCCAGTTAATAATAAAAAAATCCATTTCAGACAGAAAGTCCCAGTTGTTACTTTCAAATATTTCTTTAGGGCAAAGCCCCACATTGGTAAAACAGTTTCACCTCCATTTAATCATCCTGTCTAATTCATATTCACAGCAGAATCAAGAGATTCAGCCTACCTTCCTTTCCATCCTCTGTTCTTAAAGTTACTTTTACTTCCTCCTCAAGAAGAAAATGTGGGATACAAGGCAAAATAAAAGGCTGAATAAAATCTGCTTTGAACACACCTAAGCCCTCATCTTTGAGGGTGTGTGAGGCTTTATGGTTCTACATATTCGATTCCACAGAGTGTTTTCAGCAACATAAATTAATTCCACTCTAAGTTTTATTGTGCTGTGAGGCTATTAAACAGAATTTTTTGACCCTGTGAAAAGAAGGAAACCTTGCCTAGAAGTTACTAAAATAAAATTATAAATAATTTGAAAAGGCTTTGCATAGTAAAACATTGGAAGTGGCTCTATTTTTAGGCTCCTAATGGGAATAAATGTTACTAAGAGATACCAATGAATTCTCATGACATGTTAAGACAGCATAATTATTTGAGAGATTAAGATAAATTTTCCATTACTGCTTTGTTCTGCTGTAATAATTTGGGCTACCTAGGCATTTGGTATATAAAGGCAGTGCTCTCACACACCTAGACACACTTGCAATAAGAAATACAGACAGCATCAAGGTGTGAAATGTACCTTTCAGAAGACAGCTGGGAGAACTTCATTTCCCTCAATCTATTGATCATCTTGTCTGACAAATTTAAAACAAAAACTGATCATAATTTAAGAAGATGCAGGGGGGAAAGAGACTTTAATGGGAAGTTTCTCTTACAACACACATGTTTGAAAGCTCCTGATGACCTCAGTTCCTTGTAAACAAGGAATGGAGCAGAAAGATTCCTCTACAAGTGCATCACTACATACAGGCTCATTAAATAGTGCAACAACACCACTATCAAACACAATCACGTGGATAAGGACTGCCTGGTTCTCTGACCTTATCTTCCCTTAGGAGAAATAAGAGTTTGACTGAAGACCTAGCTCTAATCCTTCTTGACCTGTAAAGGCTTTGTCTTGTGACTGTATTTTACCTGGTAATAACACCCATGAGGGGCAAAATCCAACTGAGTAATTTTCTCTTTATGGACATTCAAGGGAGATATCCTTTAACAGTAACTCTAAACTGTAAGACAACTTACACATTAATCTGTTTGTTATACTTAAAAATACTGATGAACCTCTCTCACTATTCATATTCAAATGTCTTTCCTCAAATTCACTAAATCTCTTTTTCGGAACCTTCTCAGAATGTAATTAATGTATCATAATGAGCTTCCCCATCACCATAAGCTGTTTTTCAGGCAAGTCTGTCTGGAGAAATGGCAGATGAAATGCTCTAAATATTATTTTATAGAAGTCAGATTCTATTGTTGCCAGATGATGTTCTGATTGACAGATGAACAAAGAAACTGTATTATTAAATGAACCGGTATCTCACCCCTACAGCCTCCATCATGTAACTATGTTGTGCTTGGAGTTTAATTTGTTCAGATAATAATATTATGCTTTACCACATAATTATCGTCTTGAAATTACTGTTCTTCAAATCAAAGTGAGCATGCTTGCAGTTTGCCACCTTTTTTTTTTTTTTTTTTTTTTTTTTTTTTTTTTTTTTTTTCTTTTTTTTTTGGTAGCTGGACATAAATCCACCCTAACTCTTAAAGCAATAACAACATTTAATCCCAGGCCACGTGACAAAATGCCCTTTCAGTGTACTGAAAGTATCCCAAACTCCAGTGTTAGGACCAGACAGGCAGAACTCAAAAAGCTCATAAGAAAAAAATTGTCAAAATGTTTTAAATGAAGAAACAGGCAGATATTGGCTGATATTACCTACATCCTTTTTATTGATACAAGTTATTTCTGCAACCACTTTGGATTATCTGTGTAATTCAAGGTATTTCTGAAGAAGTTAGTGCAATTGTTTTCTCTTTGAATGAACACACACTCCTCACCCAGTACCAGACCTTCTTCTCTGACACTAAATGTACTAATTAAGTTTTCCAATCGTTCTGAAAACTTCTGGACATATTCCTGCATGTGTAACTCATGACGAGGAAGAGGGCTTGTACAAAAAAAAGATACTCTTGAGCACAATTTGGGGAGCACAGCATCAAAACTGTTAAGGGTTCACAAAGGCCATAAACACTTTTCCCTGACTTTTAATTGCAGTCTGTTTGACATCAGACATACACATCACAACAAGAGTTTAACCTGGCTCTGCTAATGGAACAGCTCAGCAGGGGCTAGAGTCTATATAGATATCAACAGAATCAAGACTGCTAAAAGAGAGACAGAGGAGAGGGACAAATATGAAAGATTTCCAACACTCTTTGGAAAGCATGGTAAAACAGTCCAATTTGACAGACACAAACACTACACAGGTCAATGCTACAGAGCTAAAAGATTTTTCTCCTCTTCCTGCATTTTGTTTGCTACTTATAGATCATAAATATCTCTTAGCACTGGGTTATTTTCTTTTCCTTGCCTCCCACCTTTCCATCTTATCAAGGGCCCTATTAACTTAATCAGCTCCTCCATCAACTGTAATTTTAAAACCCTAAAAATCCTGATTCCCCCTGCATTTCTCACTTGGTAGAAAAGCAGAACAGAAATAATTTGAACAAGAACTATGCGCAATGATGTAACTGAAATGCCTTTCCCAAACTTCCATCTCCACGCTGCCCACACAGAAGATAATCTCTCTGTGTACTCCCAGCAAGGTAGAAGACATTTTACACATCATTAACTGTCATGAAGTCTTGCAGAAACACTGCATATTAATAAAAAGAAAGGAGAGAGCGCGCTTTCAATTTAGTAAAGATACTCAACATGGACAGAACTTAAGCATTTACAAAGTTTAGCACTTTGCAAGCAAATTAGACCATGTAATTTGTAACAACCTAAAGGCAGACTTCAACCAGAAATAATTGTCAATGTGATTGCAAAGACCACTGCTTGGCACACAGAATTGCAGCACAACCAGGAGAAGCAGAGCTTGCATGTGTTTTGAGAAATTGCCTCACCCATCCTTCAGCCCCAAAACAGGACCACCTTTATTGATGTCATCATCCCAAGAGAGGTTTACCCAACCTGTTTTAAAACAGCATTCTGCAACCTTCCCAAGTTATGTTAATGTTCATATCATCTAAATTACATCCTTTCACTGCAATTTAAGTACCACATTACTTTTCTTACCCAAAGAGGGGTCATAGAACAATCTGTAAACTGATTTCTGTAAATTTAAAACTCAGGTATTTTGTCTTCTCTCACCTAGGCTGAACAGTTGTGACTCCATCCATTGCTCTGGACACCCTGTGTGCTAAGTTTCATTATTTTCTGCTGAATTTTCTCCAGGTGCCCAATATGAACTCTGATACACAGAAATGGGCAGGTACGCTACATAAAATAGGATTTTATCATGCATTTTATAGGCCATAATTTGGCTTGTACATCACTGTGTGATGCTTAACTTTTCTACAGTGGAAAATTCTGTTGATTCATGTTCAACTTTTATCCAGTACAATACCCAGATACTTTCCTAAGGAACAGATGCAGAAGCTTTATCCTCATTTTGTGTTTCTACAGCTGTATTTTTTCCCCAATGTAGTACTTCCACATGCCCATAGGGAGCCATCACTTGCTTTACCTTCAAACCACTTCTCTAAATTCTAAGCATCACTTTGAAACCCAGTCCTTTCCTTAAGCATGCCTGGAACACCTCTCAGTTTTATGTCTCCTGCAGGTGTAACTGGCAAATTTATCAGCTGCATCAAGGTCCTTGTTAAAATATTTAACAGTAATAAGGCAGGAAATATTCTGCTCTTTATTACTGCGTGCTTTTAATTATTTTTTGTTTGTATGTGTGGCACTTTTTTGGGTGTATTTTTGTTTGTTTGGGTTTTTTTGGGCTTTGTGTTCTTGAGTGGTTTGGTTTGTTTTGTTTTTCACAGTGAAACGTCCATAACCACACTGAGAACAGAGTTTTACAATTTTCCAGGCAGGTCTGCAATCACACCGGCAGAATTTATTCCAGGTCACAGCTACCCTAATTTGTCAGCCTATTAGAAAGGAACGAGAGAGTAACAAAAGGTTAACTTCAGCCAAGTTATAAGACAGCAACAGATCCTCCTCTGTCACCTATCAAAGGTGGAAATTAAATTGGTTTTGGCATTATTTGTTCTCGAGCCAGCTTTTACCCATCATCCTGTCACCTTGTCTCAGCTTTCAAACAACACAGCCACCATTTGTTTTAGTCTTTTTAGAGAAATTAAAGGTAGTGTGGCAGGGTCAACAAATCCCTCATTCTTTTCTTCATTTTTAAGAGCAGCATTGTGTTTGCTGTTCTCCATGCTGTCACCTCACCTGGACCCCATCACTTCTGAAAGGCACAGCACTGACATCTCAGGGACCGCCTGAGGCAAAATACAAGGAGCTCAGCCAGGCCTCGACCAATTTAAAATCATTTCACAAATCAAACAGTAAAACATTATTTGTTTTAAGAGGTGAGACACTGTCCTTTGGATGTGCCCCACTGGATGCAGAGGAGGTTAAATGGATGCAACCTTCTAAAGCTAAATTTAGGAGACACAAACCCTAAGCTCCTGCTGTGTTAATTTTTCACTAACTGTCTGGGTAGCCAAAGTCTTGATAGAACCAGCAATTTGTGTTCACTTTCTGAAACAATTTACAGAATGCCTTCCCTTTCTGATCTTGTTAGTTTGAACAACTGTTAAAAAAAAACCAAAAAAACCCCCAAAAACCAACAAACAAAAATGCATTTTTTATCGAGTCTCTTTCTTACATCATCCAGTCCTTACATAACTGAGTTTTCTTGCCCAACACATTTCTCCTTTTCTTCATCGTTATCTTACCAAGTCAAGTTAAAAAATCCTGTATTATCAAATTAATCAAGTGAATTATTCTTCCAAGTGTTTGGAAAACGAGCTAGTTGAAACTGGCTTGGAATTGGAAAAAGAGATATTGCAGCAAATAAAACCCCCAGATAAACCTCTCCCCTTGGGCATTCTCTGTGCTGAGGGGATGAACAACGGTAGCACCAGCACAAAATCCCAACTGGGGCTGTAACCTCCCAACGTGGGTATAAAAACGGCCCAACTTACGCAATCTTGGCACACACCGAGCACTTCCACTGCCCATCAGCTCCCACCACACGGCACGTGCTGCAGACTCGGAGCTTGCAGCTCTGGCACAGGTCTCCCCTGTCAAAGATGAAGCCCAGGCTTTTCTGGCAGCGAACACAGACCCTGCTGTTGTCCTGCTCAGCGTGGCGGTTGCCACCTTTCCTTCTCACTTCCAAAAGCTCATTTTTCAATTTCCTAGAAGTAAAAAAAGAATTTTTTTTTTTTTTATTTGGAGATTCAACGCAATGATCTGCAAGAATTTATTAAGACTTTGTGCTAAAAATACAAGACATAAGTAAGTGCAATTATTTGGTTGTATTTGCCGTATTTCTTGACACACAGGTGACACAGAATAAATCTATTCTCCAGCTGTCAGACACGCAGTGAAGAGGAAAATCTGGTAGATCACTTCAAGTAACTGCAGATAGCTGAGCACTTCTGGACAACTGGTAAACCATCTTTGCTTCTCCCTCATCAATAATTCAAGTCATGCTGAGCCCAGGTTGACAGCAACTCAGAACTGAGATCATCCAGTGTGTGCACAGAAGGAGAAGAAGAAAACATTTTCTGCAATTAGTGTGCATTTAATAGTATGCCAGTGCAGAGTTAGGAGTACATATGCAATTCTGTACCAGTTATTCAAAGCCTTGAAATAGCCCAAACCAAAAGATCCAAATAGGTAGTGGCAATCAAAGTGAAAAAGGAGAATGTCAGTTTAAATAGTGTGACCTGCAGATCTTACCAGTACTACCACTGACTCTACAAAATAAAAATATTCATGTTTAAGACTTAACTTTGAAGTCTGCACTTTCAATGACCAATGAGTTGGGTCCTTAACACGAAAACAACTGTGAGATGTAACTAAGCTTAGTGGCTGCTAAATTCTTTCTGTTTTACACGTCTGAGTGTCGCTGTGTCCCCACCCTTCCCTATGCTTCTTTCATAGCCAGGAGCCCCCAAAGTCCCTCAATCATGAAGCACTCCAGATACTGAAATCACTATCTCTGTACACAGATGTTTAAGGGGGGATTTAAAAACCTGCTGCCACCTTCGCCTAAAGATCAGTAAAAATGTGTCAGAAGAAAACCACACGGAAGATAAAACCAATAAAAGATTGCAGGTTGCAGCCCAGTAAAGGAAGCCAGGAACGTTGCTTGGGCCACCAGGGAGTCAGCTCTGACAGAATTAGGTTATTTGTGGATACAGTGCCTTGCTAAAAGGCTGGCCAGCATTTTGCTTCCCCCTGGGATCCCATGAACAACAGCTGCTCTACAGCCACCTGCCCTGCGGATGCTCAGCCTCTGACAGCTTTAGAAAAAGGGCATGCCCAATCCCTCCAGGCACCAGCCGCTAATCCCAGTCAAGGGTTTTGCTCTGCTGGCCTCTATCCAAAAGCTTTAGACCTTTCTTCCATATCCAATCCAAACAGCCTTTCTCTCATGCCTGAGCCTTCAAAAGTCTGTCCAGGCTTCAGGTGCTTTCTTGGTACTTTGCTAACTGTTCTTGCAGTTTACTGATTGCATTTTACATCTCCCTACTTCCTGCAGAGATGATTTTATTCCAGGCATGTGTCCATTTCCTTCTGAGGGTCAGCTCCAAATGCAGACCGGTGACTTGTGCCGTGAAAACTGTGCTGGGTGTTGCCACTGTGCACAGAGAAGGGAGATGACTTTTATTTTTGCCAGCCCCATCTTTGGATCTGCCTTCCAAGCAAGTCTGCCTTCAAACATTGAAAGAGAACTTATCTGCTTGTTCTGTACTGAGAACTACAGGCAACCCACCACCACCCACCACCAGAATGCTCTTGAACACACCATTTTCAAAAGAGATGCCACATCTCTCCACTTGAATAGAAATACACCTTTAGGTGCTCGTGAGGACATCTAATTACCACGGAGTTTATGGCCACTCACATCTCACTAAACATCAAACAACATTCAAAAATGCTTAATGATTTACTGTCACCCCTCCAGCAAAGTGAAGTTATCAGAGTTAAAGTGCTGTGTTACATGGCCTTTTCAAGTACGAGCTGACCTTAGGGAAATTTGTAAAGATTGATTGTTCTTTCACACAGTGAGAAGTATTGCAGCACTTTCCAGGTTCAAATTCACCTTGCCCTGGACTTTTGCAATGTCCTCAGGAGCTGGAATTCCCGAAGACCTGTCAGACCTGTAAGGACTGAGGCCAAGAAGACGTTGAGCACATTGGCCTTTTCCAAACGCTTTGTCACTAGGTCCTCTATTCCACCCAGCAGCAGGGCCATACCCTTCTTTGCCTTCCTTTAGCCTCCATTTTCTCAATTACAATGTTCTCATGTTAATCTCACCTAATTTGATTGCCAAACTGGACCACCACTTCATTACTTGGTCACTGGTCATTCTCTATCTCATCTTTTTCGTGGTCTCCTGTCAAAGCTGTGACTTTTTATAAAGCAGAACTGCCAATGAATGCCCAAGAGAGTCTTTGAGAGACAACTGTATTTTACTTTTTATTCAGGTTAGAGAAGATTTGGTCAATCACATACCAAAGAACGAAAGAGGCACAAATAATTCAGTTCCAGTTTCTTTTGGCACTTGGGTATCTGTATGCAAACCAAGCACCTGATCCTTACCCAAGTGTCAGAGTAACTCAGAAGATGAATATTGTTAATCCTCAAATCTCAAAAAGGTTAGAATACCATTCACTAACAAAGGTTTATTTTTTCATAGCAGATTTCTTTCTAGTGGCTCGTTTTTACCGAAAAAACTTAAATTAATCGTGACCCATTGCATTTCAGGAAGCTGACACGCAGTTACTGGCAGTTGCCGTCTTTTTGGCAATAATCACTGTATCCTATGCCCCGTATCCAGGTGTCTAATGGTGAAACAGAACCTCCACTGAACTCCTCCCACTCCAGCCTTCTCCCTCCCCACTGCAACTTTCAGGCCCTTTTGTGCTTAGTTAGAAGTATTATTGGGCACAAAATATGTTTTAAATAGTTCCAATTTAAATTTAAGAAATGTCTAGAGGCCAAAACAATAAACAGCACATTTTTTTAAAAAAGTTTGCTCAGAGATTTACATGTAGAAAAACTTATCAATGTTCTTGTGACATTAAAAAGACATTATTCCTGCTATTCACTAGTGGTGGTTGCAACAGTATTTCCCACTGCTTATGTGAAACACAATCTAACATTCTTATCAGATGACAGCCGATCTGCTAACAGCATAAATTCTGAGAAGTTAGTTTTCTTGTTTTTGAATATAAATTGCCTTTGATGACTTCCAGGGAACTGAGAGAAAATAAATCAAGCCAGAGTTTCTCCACTCAATTAAGCAAATGAGAAAGAAAAGTTAAAAAACAAGCAAAGAGTGCATGGACAGATACACTGGATATGAACTCTCATTTGAGATTCCCTATATCATTCGTTGAGCTGAACTGCTGATTGACTACAACAAGCATATTCACATCTTAAGAAAATAAAAAATGATCTGTCTCAAGGGCCAGGAAGAGCAGGAGGAGGTGGGTGAGTCATCTGAAAAAAATCCGTCATCATAACAGTCCCTAAACAAGCGCAGCTGAGCTGCACTGCTTACACGGTGCTGGAAAGGGATGACAGGGGCAGCCTGTAGCTGCACTGACTTACCACTGCATTTACTTCCCAGGGCAGGAACCAGCTGGATTAGCAACACCCAATTTCCTTGTGCCAGTCTAACGTTTGCACTCTCCATGATTTTAAAGGGATACATTTAAAGGCAGAGTTAAATGTTTTTAATTGCAAATATTAAACAAGAATTAATCTTTATCAATCTTCTCTTAGTAATATGAAAGGGATGATAAAACTCAGCAGAAGCCAATTTAATAGGCTTCTGGAGAAAAGGAATCCTATAATTCCTTGGAGTTTCTAAGCCTTCTATTACAATGGGTGTTTGATGAAAGATAGCTATTAAAAATAAATTTGATTCTGCCAAGTATAACAGAATATGTAGCCATTTTTCTAAACTATGAATTAATATTAAGATCCCTCTACTGTGTGAGAAAATATGTTAAGCACATTGGAGAAGAGGTCTGTTGTAATCAGCATTCCAGGTAACACTGAATGTCTTAACCTGAGCCTTTCCAAAAGTGGCTTAAAAGTCCTACATAAAATACAGCAGGAAAAAAAAACCAAAAGAAAAACAACCAAATAAACCAATTCCAGAATTCATAGCTCTTGGCACAGTTGCCCACCAGCTACCAGAGGCACAGGAATCCCTAAAGAACTCAGGTCCTTCCCTGTGGATGCTGAAAGCAACAAGGCAAAGGGCCTTGCTCCTTCACAAATGCAGCCTCAAGAGATTAAATACTCTCAAACCCCTGTAATACCGCAAAGAGGAAGCAATGAGAAGCTTTAACAGATCCATTTTTTATTAAAAGTAAGCTTTACCTTAGAGAATATTTATCCCTCAAAAGTAAAATAGCTATAGTGCTGCAAGAGTCAAGACATTCTTTGCCCAAGACATTCACTTAAATGAATGCCATAATTTCCTTTAACTCTGTAAGCATTATCCACTTGCTTTAAGCAGGGTAACTTTTTCATTCAATAGCAAACTGACTGGTATGGATGCTTTTTTTTCTCTTTCAGTAGGATTTTAGAAAACTTCTTATTTTAAATTTTTTTTCTACTTCATGTCCTCTCCATTAAAAAAACCAAACTGTCAAATGTAATAGCATACATAATATCTGAGTTTGGTTTTCAATTTTCTCTTGGATCTTCTTTCTCCCCATTTCAAAACCCTTTTTCCTCTGAAGATGTAGAGCAGCATAATCCAAATATACCTGATTTAACTTGTCATTCTAAATTTCCAGAGTTCAAAGAGGCATAAAAAATTGAATTAAAAATAAAAAAGGGCAGCCCTCTCCCTCCCTCAATCAATTATAATTAAAGAGTTTGGCAGGGAAAAAACTGAATTGATTTTCCACAGATGAATAGAAACATCCTTGTTCTGAATCTGTGCAACTGCTAACTTAAATATGAGAGAATTTTTCTGTGCAGGAACTGGCATCAACATTTTGAGTATGAGGAAGAAAAGCAATTTTCTAAACAGGCTGATTCCCAGTACCTTCTCTAAATTCAGCCTGATTCCCTCCACTGTCTGGCACAGTGTGCAGAAAATAACAATAAATATTATTGAAAGCTCACAGAAAGAATTGGGCTATTGCCAGCTTCTACTGAGATAGTAAAATATGAGTACCTGAAGTATTTTTTATACTTATGTAATAAGCACAGGTTTTCACATTTTGTTTATGTAGCAGATCAACGTGAAAAAAAACTGTGTTAAGAACACCCAACTATGGAGGCACATTGATGGCAACACAAGGAAACAAGCAAAGAATGAGTTTGCAAAGAAAAAGAGATCTGGCAGAAGGAATGGCAGAACAGAGCCCAGTGAAAAGAAGGAAAGGAGGGATGGGAACTGAAATTACACTGGATGTCATAACAAAAACAAACTTCCATAGATGAAACTTTTTCTGGGTAACTCACACATCCTCTCAAATAAAAACAGTTACTAAGATTGAAAAAAAACCCAAATAAAACAAAACAAAAAAACCCCACAAACAAAGCAAACTTGTTTGTTGAAAAAAAACCAACTGCTGTTCGTTTTTTTGCTAGTCCTCAATAAAACAGATTGCACCCAGCACATGAAAATTAGTCACCACAAGAAATTCTTTCACCACTGCAGGACTGTGGTTCCCAAAGAACAGAGGACAGCAAAACAGGCACCTCTACCCTTAGAGTACTGGCAATAGTAACTACCCTTGATGGAAGTGTCCCTGATTCAAACAATAACAATGTGGTAATCGGTGTTAAATGCACCTCACAAATGACTGAGCTACCAGACAGGAACTTTGCAACTTCCAGCCACAGATGGACAACGTGCTTCACCTCAAGGGTTCTCTCCTTCCAGTATTTATAAGCAGTTTTACAGCAACACAGACCATGCACCATATCACATACCTTACCCTGCAACCATTTTGTGCCTATAAACAAGCCTAGATATACACTCAACAAATAAGTCACTTCCCGATCCCCAAACTTCTGCTTTTTTAAAGTACTTGCCTGTAGCTACCATATGGTGGTACCCATGCTAACAATTTCTCCAATATTATAATAAACTTAATACCCTAAATTGTTTCCATGGATCTCTTTGGAAGATGACAAGAAGATGCCATTTTAGCCAGAGGAAAAAACAGGATTGCTAACTTTCCTTGTCGTTACAGATCTGGGGCTGGTGCAATTCTTACAACAACTTCTGGCAACCTAAATGCTGAGGGAGAAGTTCAAGCAACAACCCATTAAAGCCTTTTTCTTGGACAAAACTATAAAGTTCCTTCTCTGCTTTCCCAGCACAGCAATTATTACTCTGTCCCCTCTAAAAGCCTGGAATTTATAGCTGTGTTCCATAAAGAATGGAAAGGAACTTTGTATTTTAAACTCTAAGAAAATAGCTAGCGTAAGAATAAATTATTTTTCTCAAATAATCTTAGCAATTGAAAAAGAAATGTAATTCAACTGACATCAAAAGCATCATAAAGCAATGTTTAGAACATGGTAGGTTATTTGTACAAGTAATCTATTAACAGCTTCAAATCAATATTCAAAGAAAACTTCCAGTCGTGCAAGATGCACACTTAGAGTTAAGAACATAAATCATAATCTTTATTAAGGAAGTTGATTATTTGTATTATCAAAACTAGAGCTCAGAGAAAGAACTTGATGACTTCTGTATTTCTCTCTCATGTGGGTGAAATAATTGTGCATCAAAGAAAAATGCAAGAAGAGGCATCTACACTCCAGAACACAATAGTGAAAACAACCCTTAACAATGTCATTATTAGAACGTCCTCCCACATTTACCATTGCTTTCATAATGAATAGAAAGGTCTTTTTAAGTTACAAGGGCTTTTGAAAACTAATAGGAAGAGAAAAAAAAAAAAATTCAAGATAGATTCAGAAAGAGTAGAACAGGATAATAAGAATTCTTCAGTACAATGTACAAGGAAGCATCTTCCCACAGTGGAAAATGCCTTGAAAATAAATAAAGAGGGACTTGCTCTTTTTCAAAGTACTTCAATAAAGTATATAACAGATTGTACCAAATGGAATTTTAAAGACAACAAATGTTTCTCTGAAGTATGCTTATAAGCCGTGATTATAGATCCTTGCCAAGTTGTACTGAGAGAAAGAAAAATTAATAAGTCTCCTAGGAAGCTGTTAACCATCAAATTCTTTATAGTTTTTATATCGGAAAATATTTTATAGACCACATTCCACTGTTATCAGACAAAGCATGGTCTAGTGACAGTAAATACGAAGCCAATTGTTCATACACAGGTGCTAGAATTATGCATAAGCACCACACTGCATCATTACTCGTTCGAATTAGCATTATATTTCAGATTAACTTGATTTCAAGTGTTTTCTCAGGGTGCTTCTTCCATTTTTACCAAAATACTGATAAGCCAATACCACCTGTGACTTCACTGAACTGTGCTGAACTGCACCCTCCAGGGCTGCTGCAAGTTCCTAAACTCAGCAGTTTTGGCAGAGTGAATTCCAGCAATGCCATGAAAAGCAGGAAATTTAAAGGGTTAAGATATCATAGCTGAAAAAAAGGAAAACAACATCAAAAGAAACCCCGAACTAGCCAAATGAAACAAAACAAAGAACCCCACAAAACCTCAGGAGTTTCAAATTTCCATTTGAGATTGGGAAATAGCAATAGTAGAGAAAAAGCTTTCAGGGGCTTTAGGAATCTGGTGATCTGAAACATTCCATGCCTGTGACAGATGATTATTGGCACATCGCACTTTTCCAAGGCCACCACCTCAAGAAACTAAAATACTTTATTTACAATTTTTATTTTATTACTAAATAGAGCAGAATGCCTGGAACAAGCAGTGCTCCATCTGTTTTCTTCTTCACCTCACAAACCATTAAGGAGACCAAATGATTAATTTGCTCACACCACCTTGAAGAAACACCTTTCCTTCCAGTCTGGCAGCAGCAGAAGCAGCCAGTTCTTACCCCCTCCTTTTACATGAGCCACTGTGTTCCCCCAGGTGAATGGGCTGCACACCAACAGGGGCACTGCACTTAGACTGGGTTCAGATGAAGGAGAAAAGCTTTCAAAACCTGTGGCTAGCTCTGTATGGATTTCCAGATAATGGTTTTATACAGAAGATGCTTCAGCATCCATCCATACACCTTTGCAATGTCTAAAATGTCTTTGCACAATGTCTAAAATGTTTTTTTAGAAAATCAAAGGGAAGGACAATACAGCCTGGCCTTGAGATTCATAGACAGAAACCAGCAAGGGCTGGAAATTTTCCCTCTGTCATTTGTTATATTCAGCAACCATGTCAGCACAAGTTCTGCATCCATCCACAGTAAGCCTCTTTCTCAGAAGCAGCACTGTATGAAACTTTTAAAGGGCAGCGGGGGGAAGTGAAATGGAGCAGTAAAACTATCCTTGAAAAGCACAGGGACCTTCCCAGAACTGATACATCGCTGACCTAACTCTACCTGAGCCTCCTAAAGCTGCTGACTCAGCCTGCCTCCTCACATTGTTCTCTGACCTTTGGTTTTTATTTTTCTGAGTAGAAAAAGAACACATGGACTCCATTAATACCCTGAGACCCTGCTTCTCCCGACAGTGACTTTTGAGATAAATACCTGAGATTTTAAATTTCATTTATTAGTAAATCTAAGTCACTTGAAAAATGAAGTGTCTCTCCTCCCTGTCTTGTAAGTACCACAACAGAAAGGACACCATCATGCATTTGCCCCATGCTGTAGGAAGTCCTGAACAGAGGCAGATGACAATTTTCTGTCCCTCTGACACCTTCCAAGCCTCTCTCCCTCAGTCAGCTCTGAAGGCAGGCTCTGTGTGCAGCTCCTCTCAGAGGGAGAGAGTTCAAGTGCCTTATTAAATCTTTCCATTTACCGGGGGAAATTCAGCCAAACTGGACTAAATCTACAGAATCGGAAATTTAAAAAGACACTGCTGCATACTTGTGCACTGGTTATCTTTCTTATACTTTTGTCTTGAAGCAATGGGCATGATTTTTTGTTAACTGAGAACCATACTAACAAGCAATTTTCCTTGTAACACACTTTAGTTGAACTCACAATTAACTGTGCCATCTCGCAGCACTCATCCTCAAGTGAGGCACATAGAAAACCTTCACTGGGTATCACAAAAATATCTACCAACCCTTCATGTAAAAGCAATAACAAAAAAAAGGGTTACCTTATTCTTTTATCTTCAACTTTTTTCAAGTACTCGTCTCTCTTCAATACTCCCAATATTGTTTCCCTTTCATGTTCCAACAAAAATGACAAATTGATGATCTCCAGGTGCTTCGTCATGATCCTGCAACAGCTGCTCTATCAATGACCACTTTGCCCAATCAATACTTCCAGTGATTTATTTGCACGAGTCCAAAGGCACGTTTGTGTCAGAGATGCAAGATCCGCACAGTCTAGAGGTATTTTGAAAAATGCTTCTCTAAATTAACTGGGTGGCAAGATTGCATTGCTTCTCCTTCCAGCTACACAAGAAATAATGGTTTCTCCTTTGTTTCTTCCTTGGGAAAGGCAGTCATTTTCCTGATTATTGAATGCCCTTGGGTCCTGGCCAATGCTCACTGCAAGACTTCGGATTGCATCCACCGCAGCTGCAACACCAGCTTCCTGAATATTTGTAGTTTGGAGCCAGAAACTCACTGGGTGTATTTATATCACACTACCTGAAAGTCAAAACAAACACAGGTGGGTGATTTTGAAATTGCCATCAGGGTCTGATTTAACAAAAGCTAAATCTAGTATTGGCTTGGAAGCCACTGAAGAACAGCCTGCAGAGTTACCAGGTTATCTTGGGGGCTACTTATACACAACTGGCATAAAAGTTTGGTGTTTTTTCTTAGGAGTAAAAAATATCATTGCTTCTGCAAAACAGATCCAACTCTCAGTGTGGTTTTTATCAGGTAAGGAGATGGAAGGTGATACACAAACTGAAGCACACAAGTCAATGCAAGGCAGAAATACAAGTCAGCAGTGCCAGTTTTGAGCTTCTTATCACTGAAAATTGGGAAACAAGAAAACCGTGGACAACTACTTTTGGTTAGATTTCTGCTTTAGACATACAGCAGCTAAGTAATAAAAACACACATGGAAAAAAATGTACTTTTATTCTCTGCATTTATTTTAATCGGAGAAAACAATACTACTAGCCGCCGCCAACAACAACAAAAAACCAAAAAACCAAAAACAAAACAAAAACAAGAACAAAAAAGAATGCTGGACCATTAAATTTGTTCTTCAATTCTTGAAAAAGGTGTTTCTATTCATACCATAAAACCAAGTTACTTGTAAGCAAAAGGAAGAAATCCAACATGTGAACTGTTCTTTGTTATTATCAAGAAGGTCAGGTTCTTTCTTGAACTGCCTAGAAAAATGCCTGGTGAAAGCAACTCTTTTAACCCAACCTTATCCTAACATCAGCAGTCTGGGGAGCATGGGGCATCAGCACAAATCTCACAGAGTCATTGCTTGTCTGGTCAAGGTGCTCTGAAATTCTGTTTGTTGATTTTCCTTGCAGGGGTAGCATGAAGCATTATTCTCACAGGGATTTATAACTGGGGAAGAAAGAACCAGGTTTTATTGGAAATGGAAAGCCAAGAGGTAAAGGGGAAAGATTGAGTGAAATAATTGGAAATTTGGGACAACAAAAGTGTTAAAAATTATCTCTGACGGCATTATTATTGGGTTGATGATGTGCTACAGGTAACCGGGGGGTCTTGCAGGACCACAGTGTAGTGGTATGGCAAGCAGGCTGCCAAGAACACTCTACCTTGTGAGATATTCTGGCACTGGGAATTCAGGGAGGATGAAAACTGCTTGATAAGATTAACTTGACATCTGGTAATTTCTCCTCAGCTTTTCTTTTAACTCTAAAGAGATTAGTACTCCATACAAGAGCCTCAAATATTCCCTTTGACTAAGCATGTCGCTGATCCTGGAGTGTCCTGGGAGATTTTTCTCTCAATCCAGGGAGGCACATATGACACCCAAAATTTCTAAAGCCATAACTGGGAATCCAGTTATTTAATTTGCCACCTGGAGGGTGAAATACACAAAGCCCAGAGTAGAACTAAGCACTGGTAAAAGTGATGGGGTCACAAAATGCCAGATAAGTCAGGCAAAATTTCAGAGTGCTACACACTCCTGTGCCAGATGAAAACCAGCTGAAATATCATTCAATTTCATTTCTTCCAGGGAATAAATCCTAAAACACAGAGGACTATTCAGCAAAATTTTGGTATCTAATGCTGACAACCGAATTATGGTGAACGCTGCAAATCTTGACTAGAAATCATTCCAGTCTTGTTTGTAAAGACAACAGAAACCATGTCAGAGTATGCAACAGAGAATAATGCAGAGCATTATGAAGTTTACCAGATGGACAGATAGACATAAATTACATTGATGTTACCCACATGAACAGAAATATATTTGTAGTAGATTCTATTCTTATAGAATGACAAAAATCAACTGAAGTTGAATTTTATTCACAATGGTTTTGTGTGGTTTTCTTTCTATTCTTTACCAAACATTCCTTGGAATTGATCCTTCAGTCACACCTATGACAAAAACCTTGTGGATTTTAACTGTCCTTATCACCTAACAGAGGCATTTGGCAACTGTCAAGAAATACAATTTTACCTGCTTACATGCTCAACTAGCTCTATGTAGATTAAAACTGGCAATTAACATTGCAAATTAGCAACAGAATTCTCTTAAAGAACCAAGACGGCAGCCTGTTTAATGATCTCCTGCTCAAAATTAGCAAGATGTAAACCCCACCAACAAGAGTCTTAGAAGCAGCATCCTCCAGTTATCTTCTTGCTTTGGTGGGGGAACAGCTCCAGCACCCTGAGCACATCAGCAATGCAGGGTTTGTGTGCAGGCTGCAGTAGCAGACCCGATGCTGAAACAGCCCAGTTTTCCTCTTTGCCACTTGTCCAGCATATGTGCACCTACCAGATAATTGACAGAAAGATTCACACTCACCTCACCTTCCAGATTTTCTTCTGCACTATGAAATTGCCGCTCAAAAATACAATTGCCTAACCAGATACTCCCTCTCTGATGAAGCTTCAGCAAACACCTCAAGAGAAGCTCCTCTTTGCTCAGAGAGGCTTCCTTCTGGACATGCTACACTCATCATCTCTGCCTTGGTGATATTCTGTACCCCAGGCTAGCTGAAGTAGTGGCAGCAGTTAACTTTGCATAAAACAGGTTTTCCCAATCCTTTTATAATTCTTAGACAATATTACCCTTGCCAGGCTAACTTTTAGGACTGTAGGCACTGCAGGTATCTTTTCCCCCTCAGGAAGCAGATTAGTAAAAAATCCTTGTTCCTGCATCCAACATCACTCCTGCCTAATTGGACAGATTCTGTGTTGAAGCTCTAAAGACTGCTGCTTGTTCTGCCTTGTGCTGGTACAAGATGTGCCAAAACATCCCCACCTCACAGAAGGAGATCCCCTGGCTTGGCCCCCTGCCCTCTGTGGTAAGTGCTGGGCACTTCTGTGGCACACGTAGATGTTAAACAGCAGAACAACGTCATCACAACCCACAGGAACATTTGCTCTATAGGAAAGGAGACTAGAGAGTTAAAATAGTAATTTTAATAATCTACCACTTAAGACTACCATGCTTTGGACAACACATTATTAGAGACCATGCCTGTCTCAAATTAAGGCTTAATAGGAAAATTTGCTCTTCTTCCCTGCACTTCTTTTGCTCTCTCTCTAAATGGTCCAAAATAAATTAGCTGACAGAAGCTGAATCATGAATCAGCCTAGGGTTTAAAAACAAAAACCAGCCAGCCAGCCAGCCTTTAAAAGGTGACAATGCTCCTTTTAACAGACTTGTGATGTTTTATTAAGTAGCCCTGGGGCTGAATAGGAAATGTAGTTGTTTTCATCCTGAAGTGAGTGAAGATTTCATACAACGGAGAATTTGAGGAGCACTAAAATGTGAATTAGGACGCTGGGAAAAATGCAGACTTCTCCTAAATGGATGGGCTTTGCTCTAATCTACATTCAGTATGTAGACAGAACATTAATTTCTTAAGCCAGAGGAAAGCAATGATCTGACATCAGACTTGCAGAGGAAGGGTGGACACTTCACTCATTCCTGCTCCACTGTGACAGGAGTGAATATGAGGCCGTATATGAGCTTTTCAAGTCAGGGGTTTTTTTCCCTTGCCTCATGGGAAGGGTGGAAAAAATGCTCAGTGAGTCTATCCCCCATGCTTTTGCCACTTCTCTTACCCCCACAGAGATGTATCTCTAGAATGGAGTTTTACTCTCTGAAGCTGTTGTTGTGGGAAGATGCATTACAAATACCATGCACTTATTAGCATAAAACAGAAAAAAATAAGCAAAAAATAATAAAAAGGTACAGTTTATCCTGCATATAACTGCTTTCACTGCACTCAGGTACCATGTCTATCCAGAGATCATTTGCTCACCTTCCCAAGACAAAAGAATAAAGGATTGCCTAAAAAATAAACAACAACAACAAAGCAAACAAGCAAGGGGAAAAAAAATCATTACAGTGTGGGAGGATACAACATTTATTTTTTCTAGCTCTAGCTGCACTGCTTCCTGTGACAATTACAGTACCCCCAAAAGTGAATCTTGCTGAGGGACATCAGTTCAGAGCCACAGGAATTACCGTGAATCCACTGCAATCGGTGATGTTTGCAGTCACCACAGGCACAGTGACCATGAATGTTCCTGCCACAGGCATCCTCCTAAGCCCAGGAGGACAACAGTCCAAAACACTTTTGTTTATCTGTTCCCTATCTTCCTGGGAAAGGAGAAGTATCCTGCTCTCTAGAGACAAAGCGGAATTGAAGCAAGATAAAGGGAGAGGAATTATTCTCTTTTCTTCAATGGCTCTGTCATCACATTGCCTGATGGAAGAAATTGCTCCCACAGCTGAAGCATTATGTTTACTTAGCTGGAAGCCAGGACATGAACGATTTAGTGACTCAGCAACAGAGGCAACATTTTCCGTGTGCAGTGACTGCAGTGGTACAGGAACCACAGCATTGCCTCACATTGCTCGAGTGATTGAGCCTCCACCTACTGCTGGCAGGAAATTCTTTGCCAGCAGAGAAGTGTTGTTTGCACTACATATATTTACTAGCATGGGTGTATTTAGGATAAATTGTATTTTCATACTGGTAAGGAAATTCCTAGCCAGAGAAGCCAAATGCAGCATGGCTTGGCGGCTTGTAATTGACTTCTGCCACTTAAGAAGCTGAGATGGATCATCTCCTGAAAAGGCACAAATCCCTGCTTGAACCAAAGCTGCATGAGGTACAACAGCCTAGCTGGAAACTGCACAGGAACAGCATTAATGGCATTACTGACTCTTCCCTGTGCTTCAGGAAGCCACAGGTTCTACCTCCCAGCTCAGCGCTGCACTGTAGATCACAGCATGGTGAATCTAAGCCCAGCACACGCAGCTTCAACACTCAAATGAAAAGAGGCACATATATCTGCTGCCTAAAACACACAAATCCTCTGTACACTGGGTTCATTCACATGGGGGTCCAAAGTAAAGCTCAAAACTACAACGGCTTTCAGTAGAAAGCCACCAAAGCACAGTCCACATCCACAGCTGTTTTTCTCTTTTCTAAGGCCCCCAGCCATATGTAAGCCAATGATGGGGGAAGGAGGGGAAGGGCTGCCCACATTAATTCTAATAAAATAGCAGGAAGATGTAAAAATTCACAAGTGGAAAGCTTACCATGCTGAAACGGTAGCGGCCAGCTTGGTTCCTCCTGCTCTCTTTTAAGCATGCTGCTTACAGAATGCCATGAACAGGAGCAAGAAAAACCAGCTTCACTTCCCAGCAATGTGTTTGCAGAGGGCACACGCCCAGGTGAGCAAACCAGATGTCAGCAGGTGCTGAAGGACCAGGAAATGCTTGTTGCACAAATCAACAAATTTGTAAGGTGAGAAAGAAGCAGTCGAGACACCAAAGTCAAGTGGCAAGGAAGGAAAACCAAACCACACTTGTTGAATGTGATCTTGGTTAATTGCACATGGATTAGATCAAGTGAGAACTCTGGTCAGTATTACAGTGTAAATAGTAAGCAGATTCTTTGGTTAAGAACAAGCTTCAACGGTCTTTAGAGGTAAGAGCTGGAAGACTTATGACCTGGGAAGTCAGGTATTGCATTAAAGGCAGGATCATGTCTGAGTGGCAGCAACAGTGATTGAAGAGTCATTTGAAGCACAAATTGGTATCAATTACAGCGAATACAGGCTGAGAGAGAAGCTGAAAATATGATTCCTTATGTCTACTTCTTTCTAACTAGCACAGTATGAGTGTGTTTGACTTCAGGGTAATTAGAAAAACTCAGATTTGTTAATCAAACAAACCCAATGGATTCAGAAGCAGTTCATTTTTTAGGTCAGGCACAATTCCAGCTGTCTGGAAATGTCTTGGCAGAGCTGTCGTGTACCTTCCTACAGACTGCAGATCTCTTCAACCACAGTCAATGCCTGCGAGCTACAGCTAATTTCTACAATTACTGTAATAATATTTCAAAACCAAAATCATGAGTGTTTAAAGACTAGAGCAATAATGTTAGAGCTCATTAAGTCTACGGAGCAGACCTTGCTGCTTAAGAAAGCAGTAAATTAACTTGCCTGATTGTACAAATAAGAGAGCTAGGACTAAGCTCAGCATTGACAGCCTGAGCATTCATTAAACATTGCTCCTTCTACAGGTCTCCTTCTGCTTATTTTTCAGCCCTGATAAAAAGCACTAAGTAATACCAGAAAAAAAAAAAAAAAAAAAAAAAAAAATTGCATTTTCTGTTTCCTTGCTGTAGGAATTTAGTCTCATGAAACTGTGCAGTCAGGTTACAACCCTCAGGAACGGGGAACAGCACTGCCCAGAGAAAGCTCACTACAGAGACACTGCTGGATGCCTCCCCAACGAGCTTGGGTGATTTTTCAAACTGGGAAAGAAACAGCAGCCATCCAGGCAGGGGATCAAGTGCAGAATAGACCAGAGGTTGAGAGAACACCAGGCAGTTCATTTGTGAACATAAGCCCATGCTCCCTAGGGATCCAACAAAACAATGAAAGAATTTAACTCCTTCAGAGATGCTTTGGAATAAACAAATATCTAAGAATTTTTCCTATATTAAGAGAAGATTCAAGGCAATCTTCATGTTTAAGATAATTTATTTACAAAGAGGAGGCAAGGAGTGGGAAGAATGACATGATAGGGTGGCAACCTTTTTCTTTTGTTTTGCTCGTCTTTGGGTAAATATGGTTCACCTTCCTGGCTGAGTATTTAGCCAGAAAAGAAGACACTTCCCAGGACAAGAATGAAAAGAAAATTCAATGCATCAGTTTGCCAAATCAACAAAACCAAACAGATCTGAATCAAAGAATGAATGAAGGAAAAATATTTCTGCTACTGTTAAGCAAATAGCATCTGTGCAATGTTAAATCAGCCATGAAAATATGAGTTAGGGCTTGAGTCATCTCAGTCTTATTGCTTAGTCACAGTGTGTGTTAAGGCAGCAATTCATTCAGCACTGAACTTCACTTTAATATGTTTAGGTTAATCCCTGCATCTTTATACTTTCTGTGATGAAATGGAAAGAGAAGCAATAAACTGAAGTTTAGAACAGAATGGATTTATACACAGTTGTAAAACAAACTCTAATACTGACCTTACACGTTTTGCTTAATGCATAAATTATGATTTAAACAAAGACTCACCATTATGAAATTTAACTAAGACAAGTTGAAGAAAATTTATCAATTCTTTACTTCTAAAAATCTGCAGCACCCTTTCCCCACTTTAAAATAGACATGGCGTTTTGGAAGCAGGAAAAAACTTCTTGGCATTGAATTCTTGTAGAAGTTGAAAGCAAGTGCAATGCCAGCAAGATTCCTGATTCTTTCTTCTAACCACTAGCGTTTCTTTATAATATCAACACAGTTTAGGAGTAGTTAAATTGATACATACTGTGTTATGACATGATTGCATCTGACACCAGGATACACAGGAATGAAGCAGCTTGCACAGGACACCCCAAACCCCTTCTCATGTCCATTACTGGTCAGATTTGGTCACAACCTTTATTCATCCTCCTTAAATTCCCTGTCTACTCTTCACTGGGATTTGAGGCTGCATCCACCATCATGTTATGGGATCCCTGGGGCAGTGGTCTGTACTGCAGCACTGTTACAGGAAGCTTCATCTGACATGAAGTAGAAAATGCATGGTAAAGCAAGTAGACTATTTTCATTACTTAACAAGACTCCCTCATAAAAAGAGAGGGAAATCCCTGTTTCTTTTAACTGCAGTTGGTGATTGACTGAAATGTGAGCAGGTTTATTTGGTTTTTTTTCCCCCAGCAGAATTTTCTCACCAAAAAACCAGCAGCAGATATGTTGCACAGAAATGGATGAAGGTCCTTCAAACACACAACAGAAATCTATTTGTATCTTCCAATTCAAATGTTTTCACTAATTTTCTGAACTAAGAGAACTCCAAAGGAAGTGCATTCACTTCATCAAACATTTCATTTTGCAGAAAGGCTCATGACTCATCTGAGGTTTAGTCCACTTGAAAAAAAAATCTGTTATAGATTTTGCTTTCTTCATGAACAAACCAAAATGAAATTCTCTCTGAGATCTGCAGGAGGGCTGCAGGAAGAATTTTGAGGAACTGCTGCAGAGTCAAAGAGGGAAGGAGAATCTACAAGAGGAGCCATTTGGGAAGGCATCCACCAAGCCAGAGAAGCCCTCTCTGGGCTTGGGGAGAAGGTAGAACAGGACTGGTGTGTGAGGGCTTTGAGTGAGCACAGGTGCACCTGGTGTGTTGTCTGTAGGAGGTGAGAACCTCAGTCCTCCCTTATTTCAGCCTCTTTGATGCCAAGTGCTCGTTTGCCTTTCTGCCTCAACAGTGGGGTGTAGTAACACTCATTTTCCACTATTCTTGATAATTACTTCCTGCTTGATTTAACAAAGCAACACAATTTGCATTTTAATGAAAAGAGCTAAGTTTGAGCTCCACACATACCAAAGGCATCTCATACATTATATGACTTCTCTCTGTAGAGGTGTGAAAAGCCTTTAGGAGATTCACCTGTACAAGGTAAGGGTTTTGTGGATTTTGGACTGGGCAATCTTTAAGGGTCCCTTCTAATTCAAACCGTGACTCTATTCTATAAATTCTCTTATTTCTTCTGACCTAATCATTCCAGTCCATCTCTATAAGCAACAGAGAGAAACAGGCATTTCCAGGGCATGACTCACCTCATCTTCCCAGCAACATTTTAAAAAGGTCAGAGAAGCCCTTGTCTGGCAGCATCCATTTCTCACCACTGACCGTGAAGGGGATGAAACACGACTACCTCAAACTCAGGCATGCAAAACATGGGAGCAAATGTGTCCTACTTCTCATTGCCAGCATAAAATTGGCTGTTCACAAGGACTCTTGTCCAGAAACCTACCAGAGGACATAAACAGCTTAATCAGAGAGTGGGATGAGCTTGGAGTGTTGTTTTGTTTTCCATTAGATACAATGCTACAACCTTTTTCTCTACAAACAGCAAATAAAGCTAACAGGTCTGTTAAATCTTCCATGAAATGCAAAATGCATCAGTGTGTTCCTCCAGAGTACCTGCCTCAAAATGAAAATGGTTTGAAAGTCTGCATATATAAGAATATCATTTTCCAAAATTCTTGTGGCAGGCAGGAAAAAAACCCCACAAAAACCTAGTTAGGAAATGTATTCTCACAGGTTACACTGCTGTCTGTTCGAAGTCTGGGTTGTGTATCAGCCATCAGAGCCCTGAGGATCCCTCTCAGCGGGCAGAGGAGGTGGTGGACTATGTGGAGCCTTCCTTCTGCTTCCCAAGGTGAGATTTGTAACAAGGTCTATCCAGAACAGCTCAAAGTAACAGGAGTTGGTCTGTGGGGAGCAGCCATGTGTCCTGTATGGCTGAGGAGCTGAGTCAGATCAGTGAGAAAGGAGCTGGACTCTGCTGTTGGATCTCCTTAGGACCCCAATGAATCCAAGGAGACTGTCTGCCAGCAGCAAGCACAGGATCAGCACCTTTTTCACACACTGCATGACAAAGAGAAGTGGCAGATTCCTCTGAAAATACTGTTTTTCTAACCAGAGGGACACCTGGGATGGCTTTCATTGGCATTTTAAAACTCTGCCCTTGCAGTGCAGCCCATCCAGTGCCTCAGATGGATGTCTGCTGAGGCAAGGGCGTGCAGCTGAAGCTGACAGTGCTGAACAGACTGGCTTCTGTCTACTTTGCACAAAAAGCAGCCACAAACCTTTGGCAGCACAATCTCCAGCAGTGGTCACTGAGCAGCAGCCAGGGACGGGGCCAGATCAGTGAAGTTCAGAGCTGCAGAAGGGATCACTGTGTGGGAAGTGCTCCCAACCAGAAGGAACTGGGTGCAACTGCTAAAGATCACTTTGCAGAACATGATAGAAGATGCCAGATGTCCACTGCAGAAATACCTTACAACACCTGAGGCCCTGACCAGTCTTCGCCAGCAATCTGAATTTTTCAAACAAACAATATCTAATATACTCAGTACTATTATAGTTTTTGATAACTGTAAGAAAAGGACCACAAGATTTCTTATCCTCCCTTCTGGCTGTGATCTGCCAAGGCAATTCCATAATATAATAGCAGTGGGTGCAGTACAAACAGCAGGAAGACACAGAAGATCTCAAGAAGCAGCTCCTACTCCAGCACAGACACACCTTTAATCATGTTTCTTCACTACAGGTTCCCTTTGTTACCATACCATACACACCATACACACCTCCCTCTTTCCATCTACATGTGTAATTCCAGTGGCACCAGAAACAAAAGAGTTTAAGAACCTGGAAGTAAACTTCCAGATTATCTGCCCATCCTAGGGCTCCTTGTCCAGATTTCCAGAAGAACAGGTGCTGGGCACAGGCAACATACTACTAGGACACCAGCTTTTAGATGAAATGGGAAAAGAGAAATTATTCAGGAGAAAGGCTGCACAGAGCTGCATTCACAGGATATTTATCACATCTTGACCTTTCTGCAGCATCCTTCTGCCTCCTTTTGGCCAAGATTTACTGCAATTATCTGCATAATAAGTGTTTCAGCCTTTTAATTACATTTGCAATACAGACAGCTTATGCCACTTGAAATTATACCAAAATTTGCCATTATGTGAGGGTCAAACTACTCAGTGGTCAGGGTTTGAGACAGAAAGCACAGTGGATGCACACTTCCAGGAGACAATCTGTGAAAAATCTTGCAGAACAGAACAAGCTCTCTGAGATGGTCAGTGTGCACAGAGAAGGCAACCAAGTCTGCCAGCCCAGAAGGGATGGTGGCTTGTCATAGGTTAGTACAGTTTGGTTTTTTACTTATAGAAGGATATAGAATAATTCTCTGGGTCAGGACCTGGGAATTGCTTTAGGAAGGACAGGGACCTATCAGAGGGTTAGTTGGAATATTGGCATTTTTTCTGACCACTGAAAATTGTTGGCTATGACTTAGGGAAGTACTGTATAAAACACCTTGATTTCCTGTAGGTGGGTCCTTTTCCTTTTTCCTTTGTCCAGAGAGAGACAGGTAACATCGAGCTGGGCCTGCTGCTCCCCATTTTTGGGGGGAGCTGGCCTGAGGCCTGGCTGGATTCCATCGGCTCCTGGGTGAAGGGGGGGAAGGAGAGGTTGCTGTTTTGTAACAGCTACTTTCTTCAGACTTCTCTGAAGCAGGGAGAAATCTCTGCTGGACCCTGATAAGAGCTATGGGCACCATTTAAGCTGAGGCCACCCTGATTTACACCAAGGGGTGGGCTGAGAAGGCATTTATGATCCTGCCTGTTTGTTTTGTGATTCCGGACTGCCTGAGTGCTCTGATCTCTGATGTTTCTGTGTGAGTTCTTCCTCCCTCATCAGCACAGCCTTGAACATCTAACACCACGAGCTACAGAGAGAGAGACAAAGACTCCAAGCAGATTTAACTCTTTCTTAGCAACATGAAGCTTCCAGAGCTTAGCCCTTCTGTGAGAGAGTAAGAAAGGACAGAGTGAACATAAAGAACAACAGCATGAAGTCAGTAGCAAGAGTGAAAAGACTGTTGGGACAGAGGGTTGAAGAGTTGGTTGTTCCATTCTTACTTGAGCTATGGAAATGAACTCTGTATTTAGATCATTCCTTTAAATCATGGGAAAGATATGCATTTGGGGAGATGATTGTTTTGACTTGTGTGTGGATTTGAGCAAAGGTGTTTGTAATGGACTAAGTAATATTAATCCTATAAAACGCTTGAACAGAGATAGAGATGAGAAGCTCTTGTGCCAGTGAAGAAGTGAGAAGATATCTCTGTACCTTGAGGTGAAAAATCCTTTGCTTTGGACTTATTCATCTTTAAAAGGTGACACCCCAGTATGCAAAAGTCTAAGACCCATGACCCATAAGCACCTTGGGAAGCTGCTCCTGGGAGGGTCACAAAGGCAGGTTTCTCCGGGCGGTTGTTTTTGTGACAGTTTAAAACCCACAAGAGAACTGTTCTAAGTTGTCAGTGGGATCCATGACTTTTAAGAGAGACTCTTCCCCTAAAGAATTAATGAAAGACTACTGTCAGATAGTGAAACTGACTGAAAATGACAAGTTTTATCTCTTTATGTTGTTTTGTAAGAAAGCAAACAGTTTGTAAGGAGAGGGAAGAGTGGTTTTTTGAACTTCCATTCTGTTTTAGTTTTTTTTCCAACTTTCTTTTTCCTATTCTTTTAGCGTGTGTTAATGAAACTATTTGTTAATTTTTAAAGTTGAGCCTGCTTTGTTTTTCTCCTAGTCTCTCTCCCACAGAAAGAGTAAGTACTAAGACCAAAAGTTAGTGAACATGAAACCGGTACATGGCCCCATGTCCTCACCTAGAAAGAACACCTCCAGGATGGCCTGGACACAGTCAGGAGCTGCTAATAGTGGTGTCTCTTGCCACTGGTGCTGCCTCTTGCTGCCCCACAGCAGGCAAGCCATCACAACTTGACTGTAAAGCCAACTTCCTCATTTACCAGTACAGCTTTAAGTGCTAAGGATATATTTATGGAAACCTGGTTAATCATTTCCAGTGTGAATAGAACTACATTTTTCCCAGTGATCCAATGCTAGATACCCATGTTCCACAGTTGAGCATTTCTCCTTACATACCCTGTGCAGCAGCTATGGTTTAATAGATGCCTTCAGGGAGTACATAGGAGTGATAACAACACAATTTTTAGCTTGGGATTATTGAAAGGTTAATAAGATTTATCTATTCAGTCACTGACTCACTCAGAGCAGAGATTTGGCGTAGGTTTTATTTTCCCCACACCAGTGAGTGTATCAGCTGGCTGTTGCACACAGCTCACACTCTCAGCCTAGCAGGGATTCCTCTCAAAAGGATTCTTAAATGCACCTTGTTAGGGGCAGATTACCTTGTATTCCAAGATCCTCTGGAAACAAAAGCCTCCTTATGTGATAAATTGAGATGGCTAAGGAAGAGAAAAAGACTGATTTTTTTGGTGATTTATTCAATAATAAATCAAGTGATCTTTCCAGTCTGTTGGCTTTGGAACACCACTCCCCAGTGGATACTGCCCTGTGTTCCTACATGCAGCCTTTTGGGTACAGACAACCATTTGGGTCCCCTGAGAGACTGAAGGGGAAGAATCTGTCAGGACTAGAAATCTGTTATTTTATGAATGAAAAATAAGCCTCCCCAGATTTAAAATGGTTTTGACTCTATCTACATCTTTAGTCCTTCCTCTATTATTACTGCAAACCAGCAAGCTCAAACAAACTTTTCCTGGTTAAAGTCCCTAAAGGAATGTTTTCCAGAAACCAGAATAAATAAACATAAACAAAAAAAGACATCTTAGCAAAAACACTTTCTGATCATCCTAAGTGAATAGTCCATAGTAACTCCTACCTTTGCTGCTTGCGAGTATCAGTAATATCCCAGCCCTCAGCAATTAGGCTTGTGTGTGTGTGTGTGCACAATCCCTCTGAGCAATTAATTGTTCCTCTATTGTGAATGATATCCCTGGAATTCTTCGGGAAACAAAACCAAACCCATAAGTCACAAGGTCTTAGGTACAGCTTTTGGTACTACATCAGTCTTTCAACTGTTCAACACCTTCAAAATGTGTCAATTAATATTCAGCTCACTGGGCAATATGAAAAGATTTTAAAAATACACAACCACAAATCTTGTTCTCCACATTATTTCTGTACTGTTCAACAATCAGGAAAGATAACGGCAAAAGAGCTGCCCAAAATTTCTCCCAAGTTCCACTATTCAGCATGTAGCCCATGTCTAATTAGTGGCACATTTTCTCAATCCTGAATATAGAATTAATAGAAGACTTGAACTTTAGTATTATACTTGTACACATGTATCCAAGTACCTTACAAAAACACTGATCTTAGCATAACACTTTTGACATATAAATTTTTACTTAGAAAACCAAAATCTTATAAGTTAATATCAGGACAGAAAGGGAAATACTTTGGTAATCAAAATATCTTGATGTCTGGACACTCCAGTTACAGACAGCCTGTTTTTTCAAGTATATAGTAGATAATCCCACATTATTTTCAAGAAATTCATGGACATACTGCAGTTTGAGTGTCATGCCCTGAAGTACAAAATTCTTCACCTTGTTATAGGGAACAGAAATCCTTCACTCATCATCTTCCTGCCTTTCAAATACTTCTCCCTACAAAAAGCCACAAACCCTATATTTTTAAGGGGGAAACACCCCCCCATATTTATCAATTACATTTTTTTTAATATGTACACCAATGCAAAACTGTAGAGCAATGACTGTGTTTAATAAAAAATGATTGTGAACAGGAAAACTGATAAACTGGAAAACCATGTACAAGTAACAAGATTATATTCCCATATTCCTATTCAACAGACCATCTGAAATCAACTGGAAATCTGAAACTCTCCTCTGCAACATTCACGTAAAAGCATCAGCACTATTCTAAACATAATAATTCCCACACAGGAGGATAGCAAGAGGCACTGAGAAAGTCTGTCATGGAAGATAAATGTCCTTTCCAGCTGTGAGACAGCATCTTCCTAGAGGACACTACAGGATACATATTTCTATAAGCTTTTTCTCATGTAAGATTTTAAAAAGAGGCAAAAAATGGAACAAAAAAAGTTGGGAGTTAGAATGTTATTAGTGCTGTATAATGCACAAGAAGAAGCAGTAAAATCTGGGAAAAACCTGCATTGCAAACTGCTGAAAATGTAACAAGCTGGACACAAGTAATGCAGCTTTGTCTTTGCCACACGTGATTTATTGAATGAGAAGCACAGCCTTGTAAACAACACACCTCCAGCTACTAAAAGCATGTTGAAAGAATAAAATATCCTCCAATGTGAAGGGATTGCACTTGGAAACAGATCATTGAAGTTTCTCAACTGCTTCAAATTTACCCCAAAAACATACAGACCAACCCCCCCAAAAGAGAGGCTAACCTAATCCCTTTATCAACCTGCAGTCGCTCTGTATGGGTAACTCAGTGTTAAATACATGTTGAAAATAATATCTGAAGACAACACTGTCTTCAGTACTTTAATCTGTTACTGAGAAAACTGCAAGACATTTCTGAAACAATAGATCACCCTTAGAAAGGGCAGTTACTTCTCTTAAATAATGAGTCCTAGAAACTCCAAGCCATGTTTTAACAAATGTATTCAGATTCTCAGCCTCTCCCTCCACTCCTTCATCTCTTATATTTATATATAAACTACTTGCAGCATCACTACATAGCCTCATAAAAAGAGAAGCACAGTACATTACGAAACAATTCGGGATGGCAGATGGAAGAACTTTCTGGTTGAACTCAGCGTTGTTCAGCAGCCTGTTTGACAGCACAACTCTGCAGTTCTGTGCCAGCCCATAGGTCAAACACAGTATGAACTCCAGCACTCACAGAGAGACCACAGGATGCTGAGCTGTTTGCACACAACATCCTCAGTAAGGTCTCCTGCCATTAGGAAACATGTGGTGCTCAAGCAGGGAACACCACTCCATTAACAACAACAACGAAATTATAAGCTTTCCTTGAATTAAATTAGAGCTTGAGCACCTTTTCTCGGTGCATTGCGAGGCAAAAGGGTTGCAGGTTGAGCTGTGCTTTTCTACGGAAAGGATCAACCTTTAGATCACTGGATTTTCCAACCAGGACATGATCAGCTTTGATATGTTCTGCTAATGTCACTCAATAGATTTCACAAACGAATAAACAGACACACTGTAGAGATGACTTCATTTCTCAACATTCCTTTCTCAAGAAGAACTTTACCATCAGAGATGCAGAGCTGTCAAATCTCATCTATAAGATTCACTCAACTCCCACCTTAAGCTCCTTTATAGTTCAGTTTCCCTCACAGCAACCCAAGAGCTTTTCCCCATCGTGAACAAACACGTCTGGTCAACTCACCACACATCTGTCAGATGAGGTAATAGGAGGATAAAATCTGCTTTGTAGCACCACACCTTAACGCCTCTCCTGGGCTGCAGCCCACCAGGGAGCCCAATTCCCTGGTGCAGTTTCCCTGTGCAGATCCAACATTTCTAAATAACCCAAAGTGCATGGGAAGCACCCATCCCACAGCTCAGGGCAGAGGTGTCCCCATGAGAGAGCAAGGGATTCAAACCTGCACATCAGAGGAAGAGAAACAAGAGGTTTGGAGACAATGTCAGCCAAGGATGCCTGGCCCACATGTGAGCAAAATCTGATTTGCCGGGCTAGAATCTCCCTGGGATCCTTGGCAGATAAAGGAGAGGCTGTCTAATCACTGAGGATCTATATGGGAGATGATCTCACATGTGGGATGTCCTCCTCAATTGTTTGTGAAGGGAGTAAGCCAGGATACTTAAAAATATTCTGCTTAAATAAAATAAAAATAAAAAGGTTAATTACTTATACACAGTGCAAATGTTTGGGAACAGGGACGTCCTACCCATGGAGGCAAAAGGAGAGACACAATTAGATTTCCAGGCCTCTAGGTGTGGACTGAAATTGGTTTAATAAATGAATTCATTGCTCCTAGATGTACTAAGTGCAGGCCTTATTGCTGTTAGAAACCAGCTCACAAGAAGATTACTCATGACCTGCTGTGGAGACAAAGGGAAGATATGAATGAATATGAGGTGTATGAGTGCTTTTAGATACTGGAACATTCCCTCCAGCCTGCAGAAGGAAGATTAGCTGACCACTTTGACACAGATTACTCAGACTCCTCGTTCCCCTGCTGCCACAGAATTGGGAAAGAAGGATTCAGCAGAATTCTGGGGAATACAGGATATTTCATTTTATATGTGCTTATATATATATCCCACTAAACTATTCTCACAATCCATGCACCAATTTACCTTCTCTGACCACTTTCTTATATTGAGCTCTGAAATTTTCATCAGCTTTTCATGTATTAATTTCTGCTGTAGTAGCAGGCAAAGCCCACAACAAGTCACTTAAAGGCATTTAAAGGCAGATATAGTATTGCTTGGCTCTCTCCAACTCTTCAATTGGATTGTGTCTCCTCAGTAACTTATTACAGAGATTTCTAAAATAAAAGTTTCATCTATACAAGTAATTTTCATGGAAGTTATTATACAACCCCCAAATTCTTGTGAAGTTTTTTGCATGCTTCTGTTCTGTGATATTTTGTCATGCAAATTATCAGTTCACCACTGCTCAGGAGAGCTCCTAAACCCATGCAAAAATATGGAAAGGGATAATCCTCCAAAAAGAGCAGCAGGATGGTACAAAGAAGAAGCCATTGTCACCCAACACATGTAAACCACAGCAAATCTCTCAAGTCCTCTCTGCTTCTGCTTGCAGCCAGCACAAGGAGAATCCCATCTCCTGGTCCAAGAGGTTATGCCATGGAAAAACACATCAAAGGCCACGAGGCTCACTGATATTATGGGTATACCAGGCATAAAATGCACACACTATATCAAATTGCTAAAATTCTCCTTTTTTTTTTCTGTGGCAAATAGGATTCCTCCTTTCCTGCCTGGCATATAACATCAGGTGTCCCAGCAAGCCTCTCCAGTAAAAACTAACAGGTTTTTTTTCCATTATAAAAGGTCAAGTTCCTAACAATTTTGCCATGTTAACTATCAAAAATTAGGTTTTTTTGCAATACTCACACTGCCTAGGGACATATTCTAGATGAACATTCTGACAAGAGCACGGAAGTAAACCCACCACATTGCTTTACTTTGTCATAGGTGTATGACATTTCCATTTTCACAAATTCATACACAAGTCTTAGGGCAGGCACCTCATACTTAGACATATTCTGTCAGGGAACATTTTTTTGCAGATGCTGTTAAAGTTTGTCTGGTTAAAGCCATATTTTAAGCTTGTGGAGGAAGGCATAGCTCATTCAAGTTCAATAATTCTTGCAAATGCTACCAAGTACATGAAGACAAGCTTCCCAATGGTAAAATTTAGGTGATTTTGGAAGAATGTGAAAGGGAAAAGAACCCAAAAAATAAACGAAAACCAACGACAAGCACACAAAAAACTAAATACAAAATGAAAAATATACTATGTGCAAGAGGTATTGGGCAACCTGATCTATAAGAATTGCTGGTTATGCCACTTACAGTGTATCCAAAACTGTTAATTCCATCTGTCTCCTGTTCTTACTCTTAACACAAGGGAGGTTCTTTCAAGACTTCTGTGACCATCTTTGTCATTCCTTAAACAAAGAAATTCAAACTCCTGGAGCAGCTGAGACTATTTTCTCAGTTAGAGGAAGCACCAAAACAAATAATTCCTTTGATGCCTTTTTCATCGAAACCAATATTATAAATGGTGCAAAAGTTAATTAAACTGTAGCTTGGGAGAACAAGGCACTGCAAGCTAAGACTAATACCCTGAGGCATCAGTATAGAAACAACTCAGTTTGGGAGGTTTCCCAGAACTTAAAAACTTGTCTTTGATTTTTAGACTACCAATCAGGTCTATTAATTGCAACAAATTTAACTAAGGAAGCACAGGGGCACCATTTTTGTTCAAGTTTGGATTTATGGACAATTGTGGGAAGGAAAACTAAAGAATTCCTTGGTATCCACTCCATTCCTTTTGTACTTTCTGGCATAATGTAAATGCTCTCATGCTTCTGTCTCAGAGAGCAAGAAAAACTGCACTAGCACAGGTCATGAAACGCCACTGTAATGTATCACAGTTAGTGGTTGTGAGACTTAAACATTATTTTGCTGTTTTCCACTTGGCTGCCTTTTTTTTTTTTTTCCCCCATTTGTCACAACTTCTCTCACCCTCACCCTTCTTGAGGTCTCTAGACACATAAATAATTGAAGACATTTAATGTGGGGAAGGTGTAACAGCATTTTGGCAAAGTAGTAACTCTGTCTTTAGTGCTCCACAGGAACAAAAGATTGAAGAGAAATTGTACCAGGGGCTGGAAAAAGGGACTCAGAGGGTGACATAAGTAGACCAGGGAAAAACTATCTGGTTTTGCTAGAGCTCAAAGCTATTGCTTCCTTCATGTTTCAGCCATCTGCAACAAACATTCTGTTCACACTCACTCCAGACTATAACCTACTCAAGCCAATCCAGTTTAGACCTTTTTTTCCAATGCAGAACTGCCACAAACCTTGGAAAGCATAATTTGATTATCAAGATTGACACTAAAATCTGTCCCCATGAAAATGCACGTCTCAGTTTTCGGTTTTCATCAAAGATTGAGAACTATCAGCCTCCAGTTCCGCTTCCAGCCTCCAGCAGATTTCCAGGTGTGCAGGAGTTCCCACACATAACTGAGTGTCCACATATGAGAGAATGACCATTTAAATTTGTGTCTAGAAGGACACTAAAAGGACTCTCCCCATCCATTTTGCCAGAGAACAAAGAGCCCAGTTTGAACTGCTTTAATTACAGAGATCCGACCTTTCTGGTGATGTAAGCTGATACAGCTCTGCTGAAGAAATTGAACTGTCATTGTATTGTTCAGTTGGCTTCAGCTCCGTTTTTAGTTTCCCTCAAACCCAATACTTTTAATACAATGTTGTTTTACAGCTGTTGGAGAAAAACCAAAAGGTCTCAGGTGGCCAGGGAACTGCAGTAAACCAGCACAGCCCCTGAGCACAATAAAGCATACTCTTCCTCTGGTAACTGAAAACATTTTCATCCAAAAAACATAATTTGTAGAATTTCTATTTATTTCTACAGAATCCAAAACACCTCAAGTACCACATAATATTTCATTATGACACTGTCCTGATCATGCTGACCTGCTATTTATGTTTCACTTTATGCCAGGGCTTCAAAACACAATGGGAGAAGTCAACCTCTGCTACTGAAGATTATATACTGCAGCGCACAAAACCCACAGACAGAAAGCCAAAATTATGCTGTGCCAAATTATGTGTACCATACTGTGCATTTATCAAACCAACATCCTCAGATTCCATCAGGTATTCACTGGAGATGCAGATGTAATAAGCTGGGTGGATCAATGCCATGGCATCCCTTAAATAAGAACAGTGGTGATAAGAAAAGTGGTAATGTATTAATAGTCAAAGAATATGGTCATGGCCTCTTAATTTCAGGATGTAGACATTTTATAGTACAAAAAGAAATTGCATTTTTCTAATGCAAGAACATTTGTTTGACTTGTCACCGACCAATTGAAAGATTCTCAGTTTTAGATTTCTGTGCAGTTTGCTAATTTTCTTTTTGCATTATCCAGAGCCACTGGTAAACAAAATATATCAAACAACAGGGAATGCATTTCAATATTAGAGGTATTTTCCACTGTTATTTTCAGGTACTCTTTCAAAAGAGCAAGTTTCTGTCTATGCTTTTAAAATGAACCACAAGATGATCAGGTATGCAAGGTCCTTCAAAACTCAACAGAAACCCACTGGGAGCAAAGAATCTCTTCCTAAACCACAAACACAGGCTGCTAATTGTCACTGGCCTCCTGCTTATTCCCTGTCTTGTTACTGGTCATTTTGTTATTAGAATTACCGATTAAACAACAACGAAAAAACAACCCTAAACAAAAATCTCCCATTCCTGGCTGTGTGAGGCTGCCACATGATGATACCTTATTCTGTCCCCACTCTTCTGTTCCTTGGATGTACAGTGAACACCTTGAACCTGGTCTCATTCCCTCTCCATTAATAAAAGCCAGAATTTCAAAAAGGACTTTTTTGAGAATACCAAAAATAAACACTTTGAAAAAAGTGCAGGTTTATGCATGAGGTGTGGTCTACTGCCAAGGAGAAGCAGTAGAATCATATCAAATCAGAAGGCAAGAGTATCAAAAAAAACTTGGGATACTTTTATCTTTTTGAGCCTTGGGCAATCAATAAACGTGTGCTGCATACAGGATGTACAATAAACTATTCCACCATAAACTCTTTGTGCAATTAAAGTGCCCTCATTTTTCATGCACTCATGGGGTTTTCATAGTTGAATCATAGCTGAATCAGCTGGTTGTGTGCTACTGATGGACATTGACACACCTCAAACAAACCTGCAATCATCCATGACATTGTCTGATGGCTGGTTTTGGTATCAAAACATAAGATATTGCACAGATTGAAAGTTCAGAAGCAGTTATTGCTGTTTAAACATTATCTTTTCAATTAAATGGAGAAAGGCCAGATGAAAAACACATTATTTGTGATATTGTTATGCATTTTAAGGGGGCCCACTACAGACATAATGAGCCTTTGAATCAATCTACAGTATATTTAAAATTAATTGAATGAAATTATTCTGTCTTTAGTAACAGGACTGGCTCAGATCAACCCTATCAGAAACCAGGATGGGAACAAGTGCAGAGATTCAATGACTGAAATCCAGAACCTTCATGATCTCAGTGAGCACAGGAATAGGCCAGAAGACAGACTGCACTGTTCAGAGACAGGATTTTTACAGATATCAATGATCCAAGCCTTCACCAAGCCTGACACTGAATTCTTAACTGCTTTTAGTCCCAAACATTGTCTTTTCATATTTGGAAACACGGTGTGGCAAACTAATATTAAAATGTTTTCACAAAATTAATCAGAAGTGAGCTCATAATTTCAATTCAAATATAAGGACTATGACATTAATTATTTAGACACCTAATTGAGAATGTGCACTTTCAAAACTAGCGTACCACAAATCATTTTGATGTGTTTCTGCTCTCTTCCACAATAAAAGTGAAATGTCACTGGCAAGGTCATGGATTAAAGTGATCTCATGGCAAACAGCAAATTCCTGCAAAATAAGAGGTTGTCTCAAAAAAAAAAAAAAATTGGTAAGAAAAAACTTGATCAAGAAGGACTTCTACTTTATCCTGGATGATACCATTTTAATAATCCCACTAAGGTTTCTCACAATCATAACCGAAACAAACCCCTGCCGAAATACATTCAGGAAAAACAGGAAATCCAAAGGAATATTATTTCTAGTGCCCCATGCTGACAGTCCAGACACCGGGAGAATGCTTGGCTAAATTTGAATAAACTCCATTCAGGTTCTGAATTCTGGGAAGGCCAAAGCCAAACAAACACTCCCTAAGGGAAGCACAGGGTTTACAAACACACATGGAATTCCCACCCCTCTTCCAGGGCACTCCTCACTAACCCTCACCAGCCAGGTGACACTTGTGTTTGCACAGGTTTCTCAAACTTCTCCACCTTCTTTGCAGCCATAATTCCCCAGCAGAGACAAAACACCAAGGAGGTACAACCTTCTCCCTCATTCATTTTCAGTCTTACCTAATAAATCGTTATTCTTCAGTGCATTAATCGCTGTTCCCCTCCTAACTCCTTCCTACTCATCCATATTGTTCTGACAGGGAGGGTTTCAAAGCTAGACAGAGTTAAGAACTACATTCCCATTAAAAGCTCATTATTTTTCCCCTCTAAAACTTCACACTGGTAGTAACAATAAAATGAGCTCTAATCTGGATATGGATGCCAGCAGTTAATAGACATTTTCACTACTGTAGCATCTAAATTTTAAAATATTTAAAAGGTATAAAATGCATCTCTGGAAAAAAAGGAATAGAAATGCTCCTTGAAAGACAAATATACTTGCACTCCAGAGCATGACTAGAGTCAAGGAAGCTGTTTTATAGTTGGCAGCTATGAAAAATGTTACAGAAACAACAGCTAGTTTAGAAAACTGCCAGGAAAAGTGGCTTCTGCAATGCAACCTCTGCATGCAGGCAGCTGTGTTGGTTTTTTTTTTACTATTAACCTTCACTGCAAAACTCAAATATGTTTCAAACATACAGGCTTCAAAAACACTCAGTTTCCTCATATTTTGGTCTTCTGGATTACTTTAGACAGGATTACAACTTGCCATTCCCCGCACAAATCCCATGGGTCTGGCTGCTGATGTTAACACACTCCATGATGCAGTTGGTGCCATTGCTGCACTAATGCCTACTGTGAATGGATGCTAATTCCTAGATCATATCTTTATTTAATTGAATTTGTATTTAACTGAAGCCTTCCAAATTTGCACGTGTGTGTAAGCACCTGTTTATCTTGGCATTATTATCCTATTTATTTTCTTGATATTGTGAGAATGGGAATTTGGATCCTTATTTCCTCCATTTTTCTCTTCCCTGACTCACCGGGCACCAGGGATTTTGTGCGGAGATTCTGGACAATGAGTGAGGTTTTAGAACCAATAATAAGTATAACTCTTTCCAGGACTGACCTTCTCTCGAGCTCTGCAATGACTGCAGAAGGAGGCAAGCTCAGATTCAAAGCACATAAAACTGCTCAAAAAGCCATTAGCTGTGTCATGCAGTAACTGCAAATGAAAAATATAATCTCTAGGTGACGAATGGCTTGCTTCCAAACACCACTTTTTCCCAGATATTCAATAGCAGAATCCCTGGAAACAATGTTCCCGTGGTCATGGACATTTTCTTCCACATTATTCAGGTAACACTTGCAACTTCTTTATCATACACATGAAAAAACCCCAACCCCAAATGTCTCCTCCAAGCTCCACTCCTGTTCAAGCCCTGGGAACACACTGGTTCTGTACACAATTCCTGCATTGTCTCCATCTCTGTATGTATTTTATAAACTGTATAAAAGCTTGGAGACCCTCATGCTGTGAACACGTTTTCCTCCCACCTGTGGATGCACTGCTACTTTCCCAGCTTGCCAGGCACAGTTTGAACAGGTGAAAGTTGGCAGAGTGATCCAAAAGTCACTGGAGCCCCACGTCAGAGACACAATTACAGTGAGCTGCATGTAGATCACAAGTCATCCCCACACAAAATGTAACCACTCCTAAAAAGCACAGGCTGTGGTGAGCGATAATCCTTCACACACACACACAAAAACATGTTATATGTCAACAATGAGGGATGCCTCAGGTAATTTAAGTATTCCAGAGGTACATTTAAGTGAAGGTGCAGAGCAACTCTCTTCAAAAGAAATAAAATGCTCATTTAAGGAGCTTCCTCGTTAATACCCATTTGTGGAATACAGTTCAAACCACAATGGAATTTTGTTTCGTTTCTGTTTCCATTTCTGTTTCTAAGCAATACAAAAAAGCATACCCAGGGAAAAGTTATGAAGAAAATAAAAAGGTCCAGATTAGAGTAATTGAATAGAGAAATTTCCGTGCAGGCAGAGAAATACTTAAAAAAAAAAAAAGAACCCAGACAAATTCAGTTCTCAAGCAATTGATTCTGTCCTGAGGCTATGTCCCAACATATGAAAAGCCCCACAAAATGGGGTCACTAAGTCACACCTAGGAAAGACTAAGAGACATGCTAAAAGCAGACCTTTTTGTTTGTTGGTTGGTTTTGGTTTTTTGTTGGTTTGGGTTTTTTTGGGTTTTTTTTGTGTACAACAGACCCAGGGTGTTTGGAGCAGAAAGAATGCAGAAAGCCTGACTGTTAAATATTGTACATATACGTTTGTGCATTCCCTCAATATAAAGAGTTGAGAAAAGTTACTGTGAAATTCAAAGAAATACGCACATAAGAGCTTCTTGTGCCTACCACAAATTACCCCCTACCTACCACCCTTAGAACCAAATCACCCGCTACCTACCACCCTTGGAACCAAATCCATGCCGGTCTTCAAGGTCTGTTCTTCGCACTGTGCTTGCCTGTTCTGCTTTCCTGTGTTTCCAGGCTCTGGGCTGACAAAGAACACAAGTGTGCTTGTCCCTGGCATGAACGAAGTTTGATTAGAAGGCAGAGTAAATGTAGGCAAGGCAAAGAGCAATAAACACTGGGAGACGGTGCTCAGCCACAACACAGTCCTGCGCTGCAGGTGTCTTCAGCAATGACTCCAGCAAGCAGATTCCCTTCCTCCCTCCACCCCACAAGGCCAAATATCTTACTAAGAGATGGTAGTTAATCATCAGATATTAAATTTATCTCTCTTGATAAGGTGACCTAGAACAAATCCAACAAGGATCCATATTACATTTTGTAATACAAATATGTTTTGCAGACAGGCAAACAACTGGGTGACTACACCATCACACTGAAAATTGTTTCATAAGGTCCTTCATGCCTGCTGTCTTTCCATTGTGAAAAATACAGCTACAACTGAAAATTCACATAGAATTTTGGTTAAATAAGCATTTATTCACCCCTAAAGAACTTAAGGTTTCAACTGCCACAAAATCTAAAAAAGCCAAACATGCGATTAAATATTTCTTAAGGATAAACATAGTGCTGAATGGAGCTTAGAAATGTTAACATGTTAAATAACTTCAAGTGTTTAAACACTGTAATAGTCTGTCTGGGAATTGTAGGTACACCTGAGCCTTACAAATCACATTCCTCAAACCTTACTCAGATCTATGAATAGTAACTCCCATCTTCCATAGTTGCTTAGATGGAAAAAAAAAAACATGGAGACCCCTGGATCTAATTACACTTAGGGAATAATTTATATTAAAGATACACAGGAAAATATATAGTGAAAGTCTAACCATTGATGTCAGAGAAACACAGAATGGCTTGGGTTGAAAGTGACCTAAAAGTTCATCCAATTCCATCCCTCCTGCCATGGGCAGAGATAGTTTCCACTTGACCAGGTTATTCAAAGCCCCACCCAACATAGCCTTCCACACTTCCAGCAATGGGCCATTCAAATTCCCTGGCAATCTGCTCCAGTACCTCACCAACCTGGGGAAGAATTTCTTCCTAATATTCAATCTGAATCAACCCTCTGTCAGCTTAAAGGCATTAGCCCTTGTCCTATCACTATTTGTCCTTGTCAGAAGTCCCCCTCCAGCTTCCTTGTAGCCTGCCCCTTAGGTACTGAAAGGTGCTACGAGGTCCCCCCAGAGCCTTCTCCAGGCTGAACAACCCCCATCTTCTCAGCCTGTCCTCACAGCAGAGGTGCTCCAGCCCCCTGATCATCTTTGTGGTCCCCTCTGAACTCACCCCAGCAGGTTCACATCCTTCCCCTGTTAGGAGCCCCAGAGCTGGATGCAGCACTGCAGGTGGGGTCACACCAGAGCAGACAAGAGGGGCAGAACCCCACTCCTGGACCTGCTGCCCATGCTGCTGTGGGTGGAGCCCAGGACACAGGTGGCTTTATGGGATGCAAGGGCACATGGCCAGGTCATGCTGAGCTTCTCGTCAACCAACACCCCCAAGTTCTTCTCCTCAGGGCTGCTCTCAGTATTATTGAGCCCTTTTACATCAAGGAGGTTGGGAAGCAAAGGAAAGAGACTGCATGGGGAGTGTGCTCTCAGAGATGATGGAGATTTCCTGATCATATGCCTAATTGAAGTGATAAGAGTTCATCATGATTGCTTGTTCTGGCCTCCCCTACATATGGCCCATAAGATTTCCCCATACTAAGTCTGGGTATAAATAAACCTGCCTTTAGGGGAAAAAACCAACCAACCAACCAAAACCAACCAAACAAATAAAACAAAACAAAAAAAAAAAAACAAAAACAAAACACAGAAAACCTCCCTGATTTAGTTTTTTAGTGATGAAAGACCTCTAAGAACTTATTAGCTTAATGACTACTTTTATTTTTAAAAAAAACCTGCCTTCAGGATGTCCAACTTCAAATTTCCAGCACTGGCTGATCTTAAACCCTTTTTTTTTTTTTTTTTTTTTTTTTTTTTTCCTTTTCCTTTCCCTCTTAAGTAAAGAGGCCATTCCTCACTACAACCTTTTTAGGCAAGGATCCAACCACTTCTTCTTCCTTTTGGATCCACCAAAACCAACATATACTCCCAGCATCTCTACAGCAAGGGTCGTTAAAATGCTTAATGGGCTGCACCTTGAACAAATCTCTCAGCTGAAGTGCACACAGCAAAACAGTAACACTTGTGCACTTCAGGAGTGATTGTTCCACCTGCTCCTCTGTCCTCTCAAATCCACTGAAAGGGTTACTTCCCTGGCAATCTCATTAAATGTTTCCTGCCATGGCTTTCCAAGAATCACTAACTCCGGGGTGCAGAATCCCTAATTGTTCCCGTGCTATCACTCCACGCTTGGAATACTGGAATGAGTGGTGGTTAGCTGCATTCAGTAGCTATCAAATACCCCTAAACTACTGTGTAATTGGTTCTTAGCCTCCATCATTTATTCTTTTCTTTGGACGGCCATAAAAGAAAATTGAAGTTATACATGATTGTATTTAAGAATAAGTAACTATATTTTTTTAAAGGAAGAAAAATGTAGGCAGCACACAGCTAGAGCCGATCTTCACCTGGGCGCCACGGAGCCACTCACCTGCTCAGCGGCGAGAACAACTAACTGCGAGCCCGTTCTTTACCATCCCTCCCACGGCACCACAACCCCAGACGGCATCACTGACGGGGAAGAGCCACCACCTTGGATTTTCCCGGTAACACGTTGCAGAAAGCACTGTTCAAAAATAAAACCCCAACCAAATACGCGGGCATCCCCTATCAGGTTATTAACACCAAAGCACCCGGGCTCCGGCGGGAGGTCTCCACCGTGCCGCAGGCTCTCTCCTCGCGTTCTTCTCTCAGGGTAAAGAAAAGGCAAAAAAAAAAAAAAAAAAGAGAACAAAACCGAAACACCCCCCCCCAAAACCAGTTGCTGTTAAGAATGACGGACTCACCAGGAACCTCGGCAGGGGAGGAAAACCGCGTACAAGCAGCACCGTCTCTGCCGAGGGCTGCTGCTGCCGGCTCCGCAGCCCGGCGGGGCGGGGAGGTGAAGCCCCTCTCCCGCGGGCTCTGCTCCCGGCTCGGGCACGGAGCGCACCAAGCGCACAGCCCGCACCGAGCCCGGACAGCCCCGCGCTCAGACGGGGCACGGCCAGCGACCCCGCAGGGACAGCCCTGCGACAGCCAGCCTGTCACCGCTCCCGCAGCCCGGGGCTCCCGGCCGTGGCTCCAGCCCAGCCGGCACCGGAGCCGCCTCCACCGCGTCCCCCCGCGCCTCTCCCGCTGCCGATCCGGCCCCGCGGCCGCGCTCCCGCAGCGCCTCTCGCCGGCCGGGAGCCGGACCGGGATAAGGGGAGGGATGCGGGCCGGAATCGGACCGGGATGCGGGGAGGGAGCCGGACCGGGATGCGGGGAGGGAGCTGGGGTTGCCCTCCCGACCTGCCGGGAGCGGGGCGGAGCAGCCGGCGGAGCGGGGCCGAGCGGGAGCGCCTCCGCAGCGGCACCTCTCCCCTCTCCTCCCTTCTCCCCTCTCCTCCCTTCTCCCCTCTCCTCCCTTCTCCCCTCTCCTCCCTTCTCCCCTCTCCTCCCTTCTCCCCTCTCCTCCCTTCTCCTCTCCCTTCCTGCCCGTCCCGAGGTGACACCCCGTGCCGTGCAGGGGGACAGTGGGGACCCAGGTCGGGTCACCCCATCTTTCCGACGGGGCTGGGAAGGGTGCGGATCCCGTTCGTGTCACCTCCTGGTTTTCAGCGAGGGTTTAGTAGTGCGGAACTGGCAGCTCAGGGGGCGATTCCGTGATTCCTCAGGAAGGGTTTGGAAAGAGGAGAACATGGTATTTACTTTATAGTTGTACGGTTTTTCAACCTTTATTAAATAACAGGTCTGCACCGGGTGAGGAAAGCATCCAAAAGGTGGAACTGTATTTAAGAGTAGAATAGAATGTACTTGTCATAGCTGTCCTCCTTACACCAATAGGCAACACTTATTAAGCTTCACGACTATCACTTTCAACAGTGGTTCAAGTGAGCTGGATTTATCAAACAGCTATATAAGTATTAAAAAATATTCCAAAATTCAAAAGTAACACAGCGAAAACTGCATCTCGATTAATCCAGATGAACAGAATGATTCATTCCCCCTCAGGTACCTGAACAGCTCCTATAGCAGGCACCTAAGAAAGATAAGGAAACTAATTTAGCACTTACATGCGTTTCCTTACCTGTTGAAATACTGTTCTGAAATTGGTGGAACAAACATAGGTAGGCCACATGAAAATAGTTGACCCTTTCTTTTTCACAGCTGTGAAATTTTATCACTTTCAAGAAATTCTGATGCATACAACCAGAATCTCCTGCTCAGCTTTCACATTAAAAAAAAAAAAAAAAAAAAAAAAAATCCTCAAATTATTTTTTAAAAATTGCTGGGTTTGTGTTATTCCAAATAATGCATGTATTGGAAAAAAATTTACTATTGGGAGGTACAATATTTACTTGGCTAGTATATAAATATACCACCTTTGGAGCATAATTCAAGTTTGCTACATATTATACTCACAACACTGTTTTTTGTCTTGTTCAGGCTATGCTATTGAAGGAACCTGCTCTAAATTAAATGCTCAAGTACAACCTCTGCCTGCAATTACTAGAATAACACATTGCTCTCTCTAACAGTGTGAATCATTATCAAAAAAGCTACCCAAGTCAATATATTCTGTAATGCACGATTTAAAGTATTAAATCAACAACTTCAGATTTACATGTTTTTGATTTTTTTTACAGTTTCACCTTATAAATGTTGTTTGGGGGGCTAGTGAAAGGAAGGGCTGACAGCTATTTGCACATAAAGAGCTCAGGTACATGATTACCAACCAGATATCCAAGTACAAGGAGAATTTCTGAGAAGCAACACAGACCTTTTGTGTTTCTCTTGGGATGGAGAGCAGCCACTCAGAGAACCTGGAGGCCCCATATAGGTAGCACTGCCCATACCAGCCCATATTTATTAATCACCCTTTGTGATCCATAACAGACTACATGAACCAAGGGATTTGTAAACCAGGATTACAGAAATCTGTGGCCTATTTAGAGCAAAGATAAAGAGTTCTTGTTGTTGTTTCTTTGGTGACTCCAATCTCCTCCAGTAACCCTTGCATTGCTGTAAAGAATTAACCAACTATGGTCTAGACTGCAGCTTTATTAACGATGAATTGCAGCGCTCGTGGTCCTTTTCCAGAGTACTGTGACAACTCTCTTGTCCTCTGGGAGAGAAGTTTTGCAGTCGGTTTTCTTCTCTGGATACAGAGCTGCTAATTTCATGCACCAGAAATCAAGGAACTTCACCATTTATCGATATCCTGGTTCACACAACCACAAATTCTTCCAAATGGGAAGAACTTGTGCGAACTACACATAGGTCAGTTCAATAATATTAATGAACAAAACCTAGTTTGCCTCCATTTCAGATAGCATTGAGTGCTTCTATTTCTCTCCACCTTAATCTAATCTACCAGTAAACATAAGAAAAATAGGCTATCAGTGCAATTTTCTAAACTTAAAAGTTTTGAGTAAGAGATCATGTGCCATGAAATAGAAAAGAGATTTTTGATAAACACCCATTGCTGTTAACAGTGAGAGCTACTCTGGAATATTTACATTTTTCTCCTGGTTAATACATGTGCTAGGAGTAGAATTTGAAAACAAAATAAAGAAAAAAAAAAAAAGAAAGCCTTTTTGGAGGAAACTGAGATATGCAGGTTCTCATGGTCCAGTTGAATACTCCCTGGGCTACTTTCCAAAAGTGTAATTGCAGTCATCATGGAGAGGAGAATGCATTTTGGCAACTCAAGGTTTTGAGCTATCACTTCCTGGAGATATTCATAAAAAATAGAGACCTCAGAAATACCTTTCAGCAGTTAAAAAATTAAAGAAGATATTTCAATGAAAGTGTCCTCCTTGTGTTTTTTCGGGGGTGTGGGGTTTTTTGTTTGTTTGTTTGTTTGGTGGTTGGTTGGTTGGTTTTTTTTTTGTATTGTTTTGGTCTTTTTTTTCCCCCAGTGTTTTGAGATCTTGTATGTTCTGAATTTTAAATTAAGGGCTTTTTGCCATTTCTGTAAATATACTCTCTGTTAAAATTTTAATGTGGCCTGTGATACTGATGTGCTTCTTTGAACTTCCAGATAAAAGGGGGAAAACCTCAAATTTATGTTTGGAAAAAATGCCTGGTTTGATGCACTAATTAATAAAAAGGCAAGATAATATTTCAAAAAGAAATACAGTAACTACATCAGGAGCAATTGCACCACACTTCTTCAAATCATTCATCATTTCAGTCAGAGTTCCTTCTTGAAAAAAAAGCCAATTTAATTTAATCAATGTTATCATGCCTGCTGAGATAATTTTACTTAAAAATACATTTAATTTAATTTCAGACTGTACTTTCACAATTCCTGCTCGGTGAGTGTGTGTCATGTTGGAATTTAATGTAGCCCCAACAATCTCCTTTTCAGTGTACATCATGAATCTTCATGTGATCAGTACAACCAAGTAGAATTGTGATCCAGACCTCTCAGTTTCTTTTCCGAGATTCAGGTGGTTTTAGAGTCCTTTTGCCTTCTGCAAAGCCTTGAGCCAAACACAGGAAAGAGACGGAGTCTTCAGGTTCTGATTTTTCAAGGTTGCATGCTCTGTTTATTGTTTCTTATCTTACAATTCTCTCAGTGCCCAACAAAGGTCTGTGAAGCTGCTCCGGCATCTGGTGACTCCTCCCCACTGCGGTGTCGCTATCTTTTATACTAATTGTTACATATTCTTTATTTATCATTATTTGCCAATACCTATCACTTATACTGAAAAGGTCATCCCTACTTTGGCCCAATCTTCTTAAACTACTTTGTGCCACCGTCACTGCAGAAAATGGAGTGAGGGAAGAAGAAAGAAGAAGCAGGAGACAACGCCCCAAATCCTCCATCTTGCTCCCCTTCACTTCCATACTAAAAACCCAAACCTACTGTTTTCTCACCCTGTGATAAGCTAAACTACTGTCTTTCACACTCTTGTGGCCTGCAATCCCTCCCGCAGTGCAGAAAGCCTTTCCCATGGACTGGGATCAAAGCCAATGTCCCTCTGGGCTCTGGGCCAGGGTCCCAGACCCCCCCTGTCCAGGTCCCAGACCCTCCAGGGCAGCCAAAGGAATGCCCTGGATTCCAACACAGACCCACCTGCTTTTCTTAGGACTGGGATTTTGTCTTTGTAACAATGGCACTGGGCTGCAAGTCGGAGGTTCTTGTCCCTGAACTTACCCTACTCGCTGTTTTTACTTACGTGACATGGAGAGGTTTTCTTATTACAAAGCCAAGCTTCCCTCTGGGATAAAAGTGGCATTTTCCAAGCTTCATTCTAGTTGTTCGATGTCACCTCAGCCTTCTCCTCCTCTCCATAAAAAATAAGCATTGTCAAAACCAAGATGCAGGAAATGTTATACAAGAAGAATGAAGCCTCTTGTACAAGAGGGCAACACTTTGTAAAGGTTTTTCTTAATGTTAGTTACTTCACCAAGAGAAAAATTGCATGTCACAGACTTAGAAATGAGAAAAAGAAACTGGTGACATTAGCTCTTCTGAGATCAGGCCATTGCTGTTTCAGCCACTGAAAAGATTTAGAAAAGCAGGTATTTACAAAAAGCTTTTCAGAGTAATTACAGCATCTCCTGCTCCTTTTAAAGGAGAAGTTAAAAGCAGACTCAGAAAAATCAAATGCAGCAACGCATTTGTACTTCCCTTTCTCACATAATAAAAATGAGGAATCTATTTAATTTCTTCTGCTTTTCTTTAGTACATTTAAAAGAAAAAGAATAAGAGAAGGCACTAATTAGTGCTGTATGAAGCCAGTATTTGAATTACTGCCTAGAATGGACTCATGCAAGCTGAGGGAATGCTCTTGCAAACCCCATTACTGTGTGTACTATTTATTTAGACAATTATTTTGGTGTCAGCTATGCCATTTTTTCTACAAGAAAGAGCTGTGCAAGGTGAGTCAGAGCTGTAGAATGAAGTGCTGCATAAAGAAGGGTTCAGTTAATATCCACATACCTGATGTTCCATGTTGAAAAATATTTCTCCAGGCAACAATGAAAAAAAACATTGAATGAACTTGAATATTTAGGAAGCACCTGCAAAGCATAGACTGTGACCCAAACATATTTCATCCTGAATATACCAAAGTACTTTTTTAGAATTACTGTTTTACTTCAAAATAACTAGCTACGATTTTACTAATTAGCAAATGAATCAGTAAAATAATTGTGTTTTTCACAAACGTTTTATTGCAAATACTTTTAATGGCCTTTACAAACTTCAGAGATGTTTAATGAAACCAGCTGATTTCCTATATATAAAATTTTTAAGGGTCATCAAGAATATTCTTCAAGACAACTAAATGTTAGTTATCTTCTAACTAATTGTCAGTCAACAAGATTTAGGACTTTTTAGAAGATGCAGAGGAAAAAAACCCAGAACACCCCTATAATTCCACACAATAGAGAATTAAGAGAAACAGCCTTTTCCTAGCTCCCTAATTGTTTTTTGGTTTTTTTTTTTCCCTACACTTAATCTCAACACTTTTGCTGGACATGTGAAGAGTTATGGCATTTCTTCTAATAAAACCTCCCCAAAACTCTACAAGATGACTACAGTTGCTCTGCTGAAAATGCAGACACAGACAGACACTTAGAGCCTGTCTATAATATATGGATTGCAAAAAACTTGTGGGGATTCAGGCAAACTCTTCCTTTTCCTCTGTTTGCTACCACTGAACTGCTCTAAAGCCAAGATATTTCACCAATGTCTTTGCATCATCCTGACTCACTTCAGAAGTTTGGTATAAGCCAACCAGAAAATGAGTGTAGAGAACTGTAGGGTTTTATTGAATTAACAGGGTGTACCAACTCTCTGATCCTCAAATTTGTCTTTCAATGAATTATCCTGCTGCAAGCAAAGGTATTTGTTAACACCAGCAACAAACATTTAAGACAGGCTTTATTCATCAATGCTTGTCATTCTGGTCAGAAACTGAAAGGACATTTTAGCTCAAGCAAATTTGTTCAACTTGTCCTTGACAAGAAACAATGCTTAGGAATGGAGTAGCTGGGTTCTGCATTTAAAACAGGGTTTGGAAAAATAACTAGGGTGACAAACATACATCTGCACAGCAAAAAGTACTTCCATTTATTTTATAAAATAATTCTTCACCATTTAGAAAGCTCAATGACATGGAAGAAGTCTCTAATTTGGTTTTATTTCATTTGCATGATGTTTTGCTAAATGCACTTGTTCACAGGAGTACTCTTAGGAGGTGATTATTTCTAAGAGGAAAGCTGTAAACTTAGAAGGGGCTCTGAGCAACCTGACCTAGTTGAAGGTGTCTCTGTTGAAGCTGGATGATCTTCAAGTCCCTTCCCAGCCTTCTATAATTCTGTGATTCCATGATCTTGAATCAAGTGCTTCTTCAACATCATTTAAGTGGCTTGTCAAAACAGCCCAAATGTGTTGCCTTGAACACTTGAAGGGGATGCTAGGTACCCATGAAAGTCTCTCTGTCACTCCCCTCCTCAGCTGCACAGCGAGAGAAGATATAACAAAATATAACAAAAGGCTCATGGGCCAAGATGAGGACAGGGAGGGGTCACTCACCAGTTACTGTCATGGCAAAACAGGCTCTAATAATTAGGGAAATTAATTTATTTCCAACCAAATCAGAGCAGAGTAATGGGAAATAAAACCAGATCTTAAAAGCAACTTCCTCCCATTGATCCCTTTTACTCAGGCTGAAATTCACTCCTAATTTCTCTACCTCATCCCCTCCTGAGCAGCACAAGGCAGGGAATAGGGGCTGGACCACTCAGTTGGCACTGAGCCTTCACATCAGCTCAGCCTCTCATGGTGTTTTCTCCACCTTAAAAATAACCTGTGTTTGGTGTTTTTTCCCAAATCAACTTCTTGGTGAAGAAAAAAATAAAATCAGCAAATTTTAAGTGCATCCATGTAGCATTCTTGCCAGCTTTTAATTCAGCCTCTAATGATAAGGCATTTTGTATCAGTTATAGCAGGAAAATGTCAGAAGGGCATCCCCTGTCCTGTAATGGTTATTTTCACATCAGTAAAGCATCAGTGTAAAAGATAAGAACACTGGTCATGGTAAAGAGCAACATGTTTTATTTCATTTTCATGCAATTAAGATGTTGCATTCCAGAATGGGATAGTAGTGTGCCTGCTTTTAGTGCTGATACTGAATTTCTAAATTATAAAAGACTGAGATTAAGAGGGTTTTATGCATAGCACACTATAACAAAATTCACAGGCTGAATGTTTTTAAACAAAACCTTTTAAAAACAGCTCCTATTTTCACTTAAATGTTTATATATCATGAAATCTGTCATCTTTAAGCACACGTTGTGGGAGTATTTGGGCACAAGTTCTCAAAATTTATAATCTTACAACAGCATTAGGATGACTGCTTAATCAACATTTAAAACAACACCATATTCCATGTGTTTTAAGATATTATCTAATAATATTTATCAGAAGCAAATGAAGAGTTACAAACGTGAATAGTCTTGGTACATTCTAATGTTTGCACAATAAGGTCAATGAATTTAATTTTCTTTACCATACATGACTATTTACAAAAATCTTGTAACAGTTGTCTCAGAAACAGTTGTCTCAGAAATCATTCAAATTTATGAGCCTTCACAGTCATAAGAATGTCCTCGATAAGACTAATTTCTGATTCTCTGGCTTGAGAGGCTACTCTTGTATTTAAGTAAATCAAAGAAATTGAGACTTCAATATGGAGATCTCACATTGCTCCTGAACCATCTGTGGTGAATTTGGATTTGTAGGAGGAAGTAATTCAATTCATTTCAAATGAATAAATCTGGAGCCCTTCTCAATTGAAATCAACCAATTTCTGGTTAAAAAAAATAAAATAAAAAAAAAAAAAAAGGAAGTGTATAAACTCATAAAATTTATTTGCTTTAAGACATTTATTTTAACATTTTGATTACTAGAAATTCCCACTAAATTGCTTTGCACATTGCTTTGTTAATCACTTTGGAAAAATAAAATATATTCCATAGCACTCATTTGATCTGCTTGGGAAATGCCATCTTTTTTAGCCACACATACAATCATTTATCCAATTTATGAATCCCAAGTTACAGTTATAATTGGTCCAAAAATGTTAATACACTGTAATACTTTATCATAGCTGTAAAAACTAGTAATATGTCCTAAATGCTGCATCCCTTGCTTTGGTTAGATATATTCTCATTTCTTTATCTTACTGGAACAAAGAGGTGACTTTCAGAAAAAAAAACCCCAAGCAATAGGATGGAGAATACCTAGTCCTGTGCTAACCTTTTCCTCCAGCATTCTGTTCCTGAGCTGTTCCTGTTCTGTATTTATCCCATAAAGAGGAAAACGACTGAAGTGGAGCAAATTATAATGCATCTTCCTCTCCTGCTTGAAGAAAGTTGGTATTCAAAGGCATTCAAGTAACCCTGCTGCATTTTTGTGTCTCTAATTGCTGACTATCAAGGAATAAAGCGATGCTGACCGCCAGTGGCTTGGGGAGCAGTGCTGCTTTCAGCTGTGATGTGCAGAGGGAGCTGTGAGCTGCCAGAGTGCTGGGCTGAGGCAGAGGCTGGGCTGATGGCTGCAGCCTTGGGCAGTGCTGGATCCATTCCCAAGGAAGCTGGAACCAGCTGTGCCTGACATGGAGGCAGCTCCTGGTGTCTTCTCAGAGCCCACAGCTCCTGCAGTTCCCAGCTGCTACCTGCACATTATCATGTAAAAGTACAGGAGATTTCTGCTGTCATTTGGGACCTCTGTGCCAGCACAGAAGGGAACACCGTGGGAAATCAGATCCCTGTGTTAAGCCCTAAACCTGCTGTTCTCTCTGTAGGCAAGAGTTTGCCTGTTTCCTAAAAGCAAGAGGGAACTGTTCTCAAGGAGCGCTACTGACAGTATCAACAAGCCTAAGACCTCTGTCTCTTTATTTGAGGCTAACATCTATATTTGGAAACTGGAAAGACTAACTAGATACTAAATTTTCTTTTGTTTGGTGCCAAGGTAAATAATGTAGATCTGGTTCCCAGGACAGCTCTTCTTCATTTCCTTTTCCTCTTTTTTTTTTTTCTCCTCAGCTTTAGTTTTGAAGATGCCGGAAATTTATATGAACATGAAAATCCTGGGAACATCCTTAAGGACAAGTAACAGCTCCTCCTGAGGTAGTTCATTGCACGGGTTAACCGCTGCCAGGCACAGCAGCAATCAGTTCTTTAGATAATTTCTTTCTATGACTGGTTAACACCTTATCCTACCATCACCAAACACTTTTTCTTCTTCATTGCCATATTTGCTTGTTGTTGGCAGGTGGCTCTAGCTCCAGTGTGTGCATGCAGTGTGAAAGAGTGCAAGTTGTTCTTATCAAGGCTTGTTTTGTCCTGATGTGAAAGCCACAACAAACATCTTGCCTTCAGTGAGCAGGTGAGCATTTCATTCAAATTTCTGCTGAAACTCTAAGATCTGAAATGTCAGCCTTCCCCATGAAATAGAAATTTAAATTGCCCATCAGTTTTTATCCCAGGTGTTTGTACTTATTTTACATCCCAGCATGTTTGTACAGTCTCCTGGACAAAAGGACAAGACATTATTCTGTCCCCTTCCTGCTAAAGCAAGTTTCAAAGCTCAGGAATTGCAGCAGGCTGCGGTCTTCTCCCCCTCCAGCTTAGTGGTCTCTCTTTGAGTTATCATGTCATGTAGCAATAATGCTTTTGACTTGCTGTGTTAGAACTAGGAACTTTTTAAACTGTTGTTTAGTGGCCATTCAGCCCTTCAAAGAACTTCTAGCAAGTCACTGCACTAGCATTAAAACAACTCTCAGAAAAAAAACAAAACTCAGAAAAGCAAAAAATTAAAACTCCTGCTGGGGTCAAGCATGCCTGATTTAGCAGCAGAAGAGGTGCCCTGTGGATCACCCCAAGAGTCCATCTGATCTCCTGTTCCAATCCCTGTGGTAGCAGGCAGTGAGTGTGCAGGAAGAGAGCAAGAACAAGAGCAGCACCCTGTGATCCTTCCTCCAGCCACGTGTAGCTCAGGAACTGTCAGAAAAATTAAACAGAATTCTACTGATTTTGGATTTCACAGTTCAACATGGATGTGGAGGTTTAAATGTTTGCTACGACGTAAAGGATAAATCCAGACAGGAGGCAGATGATTTTAGCTGCTTTAGTATTCACGATTTTTCCTGGCTGTGCTCAGGCAGCGTAGGATCTGCACAGCCTGCACAGACTGCCACCTCTCCAGAGCACCAAATCCTCTTCAAATATTTGCTTTTTAATCAACAAATAATTTCAACTTCACTGTTTGTTCCCTTTCTTGTTAAAAGCTCCTGGTCTGCATTTGAAAGATGAAAGACTACGGTTCTTTCACATTTAGGGTTGTATTTCTGAGCCACCACTTTCAGCACATTTCACATTTCCTATCACAGTTCTCAGAACTGATTATACTGCCAACCCATTTACATTTTCCAGTTTGCAATCTGCAATAGTGTAATAAGGAATTAAGCAACGTTATCAGGTAATTCCTCCTGAAAAGAAGTGTGCTTGCTGGTTCCTTGTTGTTGTTGTTGGGTTTGGTTTTTTTGTTTTTTTTTTAAATTTATCTTGTGAAATCATTAAGAGCACTAGTCATTCTCCGGGGGAAAAAAAGTGATTTATGTTATTGAATTTAGATTTAAAATAGTGAATTTATTAGGAAAGAAAGGAAAATAAGCCCTCAATAGTTGCGAAAGTTGAATAAATCTGTGTCTAAAATTAGCTTAAGCATTATTTAATAATTCCTCCTCTCTAAAGGCCACCTAGATGCTTGGCAGATGTTAACAACATGTTATTGATCCAGAGGAGGTGATTTCAAAAGCAGGTCTGCTTTAGTCCTTTATTATTCTTATCCTTTTATTTATTATTATTATTATTTAACTTAAATCTCCTTGAGTTCTAATTAAAGGCATTATTTCTGGTCCTACCTTTCATTACACATTGGCTCGTTAATCACCTTTTCCAGTAAATCACTATGCAGTCAGAGACATCTGTAAAGAAGTCTGGGCAAGGGTGATAAAATAAATGCAGTCCCTCCACAAATCACATTTTCTAAGCTTCCTTTTGGTGCTGCCTTCAGGAAGAATTACTCTTCTGTCTGTCCCACCATCACACAGTGCTGAGAGTTACATTCAATGCCTGATAAACACCAAGCAGAACAAAATGACTGCTTTCTGTGCCCTTCATGGTGCCCTTCAATTTATTTAGCTTTTATAACATCATACTTGTGTTCCTATTTGTTGTAATTACATATTTTTCTCTGCAGCACTGCTGCCTAGGCAATTAGGCCCCATTTTGTAGTTGTGCATTTGATGTCTCTTGTTGTTGTTTTCTCCAACCTATTCAGTATTTTTAGTTTTGATCCTGTCATTCAGCGTGCTTGCAACATGCTGTCAATAAAAAGTTTTTATAAGCATCTTTTTATTCCATTATTCAAGTTATTGTGACTAATACTAATTAGCCCTTAGAGCAAAAACCCATCCATTTTCTTGCATTTATTCCTCCTACTTTTATAAACCTTTATCAGCAATGATTGGTTAGTTTTTCCCCAGATTACACATTCTTATGTGGGAGAGCATAAAAATAAAAATTTACTACAAAATAACACACCTATTCTGCATTTCCTCTTCATCCATTAAACCAGCTGTTCTACCAAATAATAAAATCAGAGTATTTGACATATATTCTTTACACCTGTGCGTTGGATGCTCATGGGTGATGCTGTGTCTCTTTGTAAACACTTCCTGGGTTAATATAATTTTGTCATCCTGTTATTTTTCTAGTGGCTCTCTGGATGTTGAGCTGAGCCTGATGGACTCAGCCTTTCCCTGGACCTCCTGCTGTCCTACTATCTACAAAGGGTAGCTGGAGAGGAAGGATAAGTAATTTTTTTTTTTGCATTAGGAACTACACTCACATACACATTCATCAGTCATTCAGGAACACTTCTTATTTTTCATGTGATTCAGTGACATAAATATTGCTATTTTTAAAAATTATTTCTTTGAATACTTCTAAACAGAACAGAAAAGCAGCCTAGGAACTGATTTCGTTTTATACTATACTGCATCTAAAGATACAGATGTAAAGATGTGAGATCTCTGAAGGATACAAAGGATAAAAAAAAAAATCCACAGGATGCAAAGATAAGTTATTTAAGCACTGTTAGCTTTGTCTACAGGATGTCGATGCATATACAACAAGTGCTTCCACTAGCTTTTATTTCAATGAAAGCCAGCATGCAATTTCATCCCTAGCTTAGCTCACAATAATACTGCAGAGGTCACAGGAAGGAAAAAAGAAAAAAAAGAAAAAAGAAAAAAAAAATTTATACTGCAGAAGATTTTCTTTCCCATGTTTTCCTATGACCACATCCCTCTGCACTTGCTCATAAAGATCTGCTTTTGAAGAGGTTTACTCTTCACCTTCAGTGTTCTTCTTACATGCCCATTAGCAAATACTAAACATGAAAGCTATTGCAAGAGCTGGGCAATAAAAAATGCTTAGTTTTACTTCCCCCTGTAGTTTCATGTTTTTCAAACACAATCTTTCCAATGAATGTACAATTAAGACTAAAGAAGAAACACTTTTGTAAAGTAGGTGTCTATATGTCCAAACATACTTCACTGACACTGAAACTAGAAGCCTTGGTCTTCTCTGTAGTGTTAAATCTGGTTTGGAAGTACAGGAGAAAACAGGAGAAAATGCAGGAGAAATCACAGGAGAAATCTAGACAAGATTCCCAGACCCACCACAAGAAAAATAATAGTAATAATTTTAAAAAAACCCACACTGAAACAACAACAAAAACCCCACCCTTTGAAACCTCTGCGGTTTTGTATGAGGTGCTTTTCCTGTTTCCCAGGCAACTTCAGAGAGACAGCAAAGATACGATGTATTTTTATATATCTCTGTGTGTGTGTATTGAGTGAAATAAAACTCAGGATCAATTCTCTGTAATGCAGTAGAATTTAAGGAACCTGAAATTAAATCTCCGGTTTTTGTAACTATGTTGGCAGGATTATGGGTAACAAATGGTAACCTTGTATGGGATAATTGACACAAATTCATACCAAGTAGAGGGAAAAGGGGAACACCTGAAGGCAGAGGGGTGTGAGGGCTCCTCTGGAGAAGCCGCTCCTGGGGAATGTTGTACATCCAGGAAAGGACTTCCCAGGAGCAAGAACATACACACACAGCCTGGCAGTGCCTGTGATCACACACACACAGCCTGGCAGTGCCTGTGATCACACACAGCCTGGCAGTGCCCATGCTCACACACACACACCCTGGCAGTGCCTGTGATCACACACACACAGCCTGGCAGTGCCTGTGCTCACACACACACACAGCCTGGCAGTGCCTGTGCACACACACAGCCTGGCAGTGCCTGTGCTCACACACAGCCTGGCAGTGCCTGTGCTCACACACACACAGCCTGGCAGTGCCTGTGATCACACACACACACAGCCTGGCAGTGCCTGTGATCACACACACACACAGCCTGGCAGTGCCCGTGATCACACACACACACAGCCTGGCAGTGCCTGTGATCACACACAGCCTGGCAGTGCCTGTGATCACACACAGCCTGGCAGTGCCTGTGATCACACACACAGCCTGGCAGTGCCTGTGATCACACACACACACACAGCCTGGCAGTGCCTGTGATCACACACAGCCTGGCAGTGCCCATGCTCACACACACACACCCTGGCAGTGCCTGTGATCACACACACACAGCCTGGCAGTGCCTGTGCTCACACACACACACAGCCTGGCAGTGCCTGTGCACACACACAGCCTGGCAGTGCCTGTGCTCACACACAGCCTGGCAGTGCCTGTGCTCACACACACACAGCCTGGCAGTGCCTGTGATCACACACACACACAGCCTGGCAGTGCCTGTGATCACACACACACACAGCCTGGCAGTGCCCGTGATCACACACACACACAGCCTGGCAGTGCCTGTGATCACACACAGCCTGGCAGTGCCTGTGATCACACACAGCCTGGCAGTGCCTGTGATCACACACACAGCCTGGCAGTGCCTGTGATCACACACACACACACAGCCTGGCAGTGCCTGTGATCACACACACACACAGCCTGGCAGTGCCCGTGATCACACACACACAGCCTGGCAGTGCCCGTGCACACACGCACAGCCTGGCAGTGCCTGTGATCACACACAGCCTGGCAGTGCCTGTGCTCACACACACACAGCCTGGCAGTGCCTGTGATCACACACACACACAGCCTGGCAGTGCCTGTGATCACACACACACACAGCCTGGCAGTGCCCGTGATCACACACACACACAGCCTGGCAGTGCCTGTGATCACACACAGCCTGGCAGTGCCTGTGATCACACACAGCCTGGCAGTGCCTGTGATCACACACACAGCCTGGCAGTGCCTGTGATCACACACACACACACAGCCTGGCAGTGCCTGTGATCACACACAGCCTGGCAGTGCCCATGCTCACACACACACACCCTGGCAGTGCCTGTGATCACACACACACAGCCTGGCAGTGCCTGTGCTCACACACACACACAGCCTGGCAGTGCCTGTGCACACACACAGCCTGGCAGTGCCTGTGCTCACACACAGCCTGGCAGTGCCTGTGCTCACACACACACAGCCTGGCAGTGCCTGTGATCACACACACACACAGCCTGGCAGTGCCTGTGATCACACACACACACAGCCTGGCAGTGCCCGTGATCACACACACACACAGCCTGGCAGTGCCTGTGATCACACACAGCCTGGCAGTGCCTGTGATCACACACAGCCTGGCAGTGCCTGTGATCACACACACAGCCTGGCAGTGCCTGTGATCACACACACACACACAGCCTGGCAGTGCCTGTGATCACACACAGCCTGGCAGTGCCTGTGATCACACACACAGCCTGGCAGTGCCTGTGATCACACACACACACACAGCCTGGCAGTGCCTGTGATCACACACACACACAGCCTGGCAGTGCCCGTGATCACACACACACAGCCTGGCAGTGCCCGTGCACACACGCACAGCCTGGCAGTGCCTGTGATCACACACAGCCTGGCAGTGCCTGTGCTCACACACACACACACAGCCTGGCAGTGCCTGTGATCACACACAGCCTGGCAGTGCCTGTGCTCACACACACACAGCCTGGCAGTGCCTGTGATCACACACAGCCTGGCAGTGCCTGTGCTCACACACACACAGCCTGGCAGTGCCTGTGATCACACACAGCCTGGCAGTGCCTGTGATCACACACACACACAGCCTGGCAGTGCCTGTGATCACACACAGCCTGGCAGTGCCTGTGATCACACACACACACACAGCCTGGCAGTGCCTGTGATCACACACACACACACACAGCCTGGCAGTGCCTGTGATCACACACACACACACAGCCTGGCAGTGCCTGTGATCACACACAGCCTGGCAGTGCCTGTGATCACACACACACACACAGCCTGGCAGTGCCTGTGATCACACACAGCCTGGCAGTGCCTGTGCTCACACACAGCCTGGCAGTGCCTGTGATCACACACACACAGCCTGGCAGTGCCTGTGATCACACACACACAGCCTGGCAGTGCCTGTGATCACACACACACAGCCTGGCAGTGCCCGTGATCACACACAGCCTGGCAGTGCCTGTGATCACACACACACAGCCTGGCAGTGCCCGTGATCACACACAGCCTGGCAGTGCCCGTGATCACACACAGCCTGGCAGTGCCTGTGATCACACACAGCCTGGCAGTGCCCGTGATCACACACAGCCTGGCAGTGCCCGTGATCACACACAGCCTGGCAGTGCCTGTTCCAGGCTGTCCGGCAGTGCCGAGAGCCGCAGGAGCCGTGCCCGGCTGTCCCTTGTGCCTGGCGGAGGATCCCGGCGAGAAGCGCTCTCTCAGAGAGTCACAGAATCATAAAATGGTTTGGGTTGGAAGGGACATTAAACACCATCCTGTTCCAACCACCCTGCCATGGGCAGGGACACCTTCCTTTCGACCCATCTGGAGTTTCGGAGCCCCATCCAGCCTGGCCTTGAACACAGCCAGGGATGGGGCATCCACAGCTTCTCTGATCAGCCTGTGCCAGTGCCTCACCAGCCTCACAGTAAAGAATTGTATCCTGATATCTAATCTAAACGTACACTCTCAGTTTGAAGCCGTTCCTCCTTGTCCTGTCACTAATGCTCTGTAAATAGTCTTGCCCCATCTTTCCTTAGGCTCCCTTCAGGCGCTGGAAGGCAGCAACACGGTCACCCCAAAGCCTTCTCTCCGCCGGGCTGAACAACCCCAGTTCTCTCATCCCTTCCTCCATCCCTCTGATCAACTTGGTGGCCGCCTCTGGAATCGCTCCAATGTCCTCGTCCTTACCGGGGACCTTTCCATCCGTCCCTTCCCGGCCCGGCGGCGCGGGCGGGCCCGGCCAGCGGGAGCTCCGCCCGGCCCTGCCCGGCCCTGCCCGCCCGGCGGAGGCGGAGCCGCGCAGGACCCGCCGCTGCCGCCGCTGCCGGAACCGCCGCCGCCCGTGCCGGGGCCATGGAGGAGTTTCACCCCCACAACGATGAGGTAGGGCCGCCGCCTCGCCCGGCGCTGTGCCCGGGGCCCTCCGCCCGCCCGGGCCCGCCGCGCCTCAGAGGCCGCGGGGTGGATGTGCCCTCCGGGAAGGAGCCGCGGCGCGGGGCGCTGCCGCTGGGGCTGTCAGGCTGCGGCCATTTTTCCTGGGAAAAACCCCATTTCCAGGGGAAAAATCCCAAGAAGTGCCGGGCCCGGTCAGCGCCGCGGGCTGGTCCTGCCAGATCGAGCCGAGGAGCCGATCCCTCTCCGGGCGCCGCTTCAGGGCTCTGGCCACCAGTTTTCACTTAAAAATAAACCAAAACTCCAAGCAACTTAAAACATTAATGCCCTTGAGGTTCTGCCCCTGCCCGAGTGTTTGGAGTTCATGGCTGTGAGCACACGAGAACGTGCCGTGATTCCTTTATGAGCCATGCCAAGTGCCCATGAGCAGGAAGAAGTAGAAAATGCGAGGAATTAAAACCTGCAAGCTTTTTCTGCGCTTGAGAAAGGTATTTGGGTAAGGTAATGACTGTGCAAACCAGTCTTTCAGATGTTCGGTTTGCAAAACCGTGTGTTGTCCTTGGAAAGCAAGATGTAACCTGTGGGTTTGCAAGTGTGTGACTCCAGTAAAAACACAGATTAGGACCCAGAGGAAAAAAAAAATGTCGTTTAGTTTTTCCTGGAGAATATTCCTGTGACAATCAGAGACATGGTGGAATTTAATCTTTACAGAAAACGTAAAGTGAACCTGTTTCAAAGTTCACTGAGGTCTGAGCTTTTTGGCCCCAGTCAACCATCACTAGAAAAGCAATGCTAAATAACAAATGTGTGAAGCTGAGGAAAAAAAGATTTTAAAATTGTACTGACAGACTACAATGCAAATAACTAATCCTTAAACTATAATTTGTTTACTTTTTTGACAGAAATAATAATAATTCACTTCTATTGCAGATGATCTTCAATGCTGATGAGGCCCACAACATAGTAAAGGAGGTAGGTTTTAGCTAACAGCTGTATTTCAAAGAAATTCTTCACCATACTTTGCACAGCAGTAAAAGTAGTTATCTTCCTTGACTATCCCAGAGAAATATAAAATTAAATAGAATTAGTATTTATGTAAAGACAGAGTTTAACTTGGAGCTGCTTTAAGCTTCATCTAATTGCTGTCTTCAACTACCTAAAGAGGAGAAGGTAGATGAGAGGGAAGCCAGATTTGCATTATAGTGGTAAGAGTCAGGGTGACAGTCATAAGCTGCAAGGGAAATTCACTCCAATATATGTTATCCTGTTTATCCATCTAGAAGCTAATCTCACTGGAGAAGTTGCAGGTACAGTTTGTGGAGTCTCAGTCCTTAGGGATTTTTAAAACTTGACTGGATGAGGCCTTGAACAATGTTATCAGACTTGGAAGTTAGCCTTGGCATGTGTGGGGGGTTGCACTCTATGAGCTTCTTGTTCTAGCTTTTAAAGTACATTTTTTACAGAGAAAGAACAGGATGAAAGTGAGTAGCCTGAGAGTCTACATTAAATACCTAGTAACTAGAAAGTGATTAATGAGAAGCCTGTGGCTCACAGATGCTCTCAGGTTTTGCAGGGAAATAGAGTTTTGAGATGAGGGTTTCTAGAGAGGCTCTGCAGGTCCTTTCCCACCTGCACTTTTGGAAGCTGCTCCAGTACACAACAGTAAGCTCTTGGATGTTAGATAAACAACAATTCAGCCTTTTATGTAACTGTCCCTGTCTTGTAAAGCCAAATACGGTGTGGCACAGTCTCCAGACACTGGGAGTAAAGCCAAGCGTTTCTGTCTCTGATTGGAAACTTAACCAGGGCCAAGGAGCTCCAGCACTGGGTACCTCTCTGGAAAGACCAAAATCCCTGAGGGGTCTTGTCCCTCTTCTCTCTTCTCTTGTGTTTTGTGACTGTTTGTTTCCACTGACTCCTTTGGCCAGCTTTGTGCAGTGTGGCCAGAATTAACTGAGCTTTTCAAAATCTGGGACATGGGTCTCTTACACAGCCTGTTAGTGGAGGATTAGTGCATGGGATGCATCTCTCTGAATCAGAGAACAGTTTTATTTCCCTTACCTTTTCCAGGTGTGTGTTTCTTAAGTGAATTCCTCAACTTTAAGAAGTATCCATCAGCACATAAGTTAATTTCTCAGGAGCAGAGAATGTAATTTAAGAGTGACAGTTTGAGAGAAGGAATTTTAAGTCATTTTAAGTTTTAAGCAAGTGTTGGCCAATCTGTAGCTGTGGGAGAACATCCAATTTTCAGGCAGTTCAGATGTTTCTTATGCTGCAAGATACAACCCTTGTGTATCTTCCCCATCTTTTAAGCAGGGATGTGCATTTCACTGTTGTCACTCTGTCTCTGAAAGTTTTGGAATTTTGCTTAAATGCTCTGAAAGGTTGGCCAGCCCAGGCTGATATTATTGATTTGAGTAGTGCCATCCTCATTACAGCAGCTTCTGAGAGGCAAACTGGAGCTGGCAGTCATTAGGAACAGTGGGATGTGTTAGATGGTAAATAGATCCATTCACTTGGTATCCAAAGTATGTGGCTAAGGTCTTTCCTGCAAGAAATGTTTAGTCAGAGCCTCATTTTTATATCTGTAATATTGTGGTAAATATGTCCTAAAAATAAATTTCCAAGAAGGGTAATTTCACTTCCCATTCAGCAGCTGATACCTAATGAGCTCAAGTAATTTAAAGTAACCTAACTGCCAGAAAAAAATCCCTCCGATTATTTTATAATTCTACATTTTGAAGTGTGTTTACTGTAACTATTTTTTCCCTCTGTTCTAGTGCATAGAAAGTGTTTTAGGCAAGGCAGATTATAATCACAACAAAGTCAACCAATGGACTGCTGCTATTGTAGAACAGTCACTGACCCATCTGGTGAAACTTGGGAAAACCTATAAGTACATTGGTAAGTACAAGCAGATGCGCTTGTGGCACAGGCAGTCTCAATAAATAATTACTGAAAGGTTCAGGGGAATGCTACAAATAAAACAGAGCAGGTACCTGAACTCTTCTGTTACACAAATTTTTAGTAATGCCTGTGGTAAAACTGTGGCAGTGTTACCTGAGCTGAGTATGTTGGCAACATTAACACAGAAGATTACATGTTACATGATATTTCCTGATTGTTAAGCAAACCCAAGACAATTATATCAACCTAACAGTTCAGGAAAAAATTGCTGGCTTTAATAAAATTTTTGATCAGCCTCCTCTAAATAGAAACATCTGGAAGACTTTAGTCCTGTAGGCAGAGTCATGTCCCATTATATTTATGTGTATACCTGTGGAAGGAAAAAGGTAAATAAAGTTTAACCCATTTTGGTCCTTCGTGGAGTGCTGATGTAATAGCAAGTGTTTGCACTCTGTTCTGTTTTGGAAGTCTTGGACTCAGGTTTTGTGATTTTGTGACCATTGCAGGTCGGTCTAAAAGAGCTGCACATTACTTCAGTGTGCTTTCAGAGAGGAGTCAACAAGTATTTTTGGGAAACAGCTCTCATCAAGTGTGACTTCTGCTGTAGCTGTGAGGACAGCACCTGCAATCCCATTCTGAGGGGCACAAGGCATATCTAAGTAGTTTAAAAGATAAAACCCATAATCCTATTAGCCAGTGTTTTGTTAAAGCTGTTGTCTTCATGTGAGTAAAAATAATCATGAAATGAGTTACAAGTTCTTACGGAAAATACTGGGGCCAAAGGGGTTGTCAAAAAAGGTTTCGTCTTAGCTGAATGCCACATGCCAGCCCTTTGAAAAGGCTTGAGTTTGTTAATGCTGAATGATTCACCTCTTCTGCTGTAATTCTGTAATGACTGTATCTTGCAGTTACCTGTGCGGTGATGCAGAGGAGTGGAGCTGGTCTCCACACAGCAAGCTCATGCTTCTGGGATACCACAACTGATGGTAAGTTTCCCCATCCAAACAGACAGTTTGTAATAAGAGAAATGTTACTTCTTGCTCAGTTGTAGTAGTTGGGTTGAAGATTTTTGGGAAGGACTGTGGAAGCAAGTGATTTTGAGGATGAGGTGTTTGTTTACAATCCCAACAAAAATGTTCTCATTCAGTGCCGGCATTAAGAGCGGTTGCTTTGTAAATTATGAGAAGCAGGGATAGAAAAGCCTTTCATTCTGAAACAAGGCAAAACATTTAATCCTCTCAGCTGAAGGGGCAGAAAATGTTGCTTACAGTAAATACATGTGGTTATCCCTAAACATACCTGCTTGCTGTGAGGGTACAGCTACTTTGGAGGGGAAAAGAACTTAGTGAAAAATAGAAATAGTTTGACTTTCTTATGTGTTTCAGCTGTGCAGCTCAGCCAGGATTTGGATGCATTCTATTGCTTCAAAATTAGTTCTAAATAGATTTCTTCACAGGTTGAGAATATCACAGGGAAACAGTATTAAAATAATTGGTTATCTGTCACAGATTCAGAAGGGTCTTTTTAGAAGAGGGTGCCAAGGTTTAAGTCTAAACAGAGAGGGCCTCAAAAAGTCAACCAAGCTTAAGAAGAAATCACAATATAAAGTTAAGTAAACACAGTTTAATCTTCATGTTTCTTTTGCTTGTAAGGCATTGATAGAACAGAAGAGGAAGACGAACAGAAAGTAAAATAGACTGGAATATATTGGATGATTTGATCCAGTCCCTTTTCTGATTTCTTGTCTGATTGTCATACCAATTTCAGTATAGGAATTTCAAGGATTTTTGCAAGTCCAGCTTTTAAAGAAAGATACTAGAACAGGGTTTTCCTGTTAACTGTCTTAAGTTTACCAGGCTCACATTAGGTAGCAAACAATGTATAAGTTAATAAAAGTGTTGTGATTTTAGTTTTTTTATAGTCAAGTTGACATACTATTTCCCTGAAATTACAGCTTAAATATTCATACTAATCTGGCATAATTTACACTTCAATAAAGTGACTGCAGTAAAGACAATGGAATTCTAATTTAATTTTGTAATAATCTCTTCCAGGAACCTGCACAGTGAGATGGGAAAACCGAACCATGAACTGCATTGTCAATGTGTTTGCTGTTGCTATTATCCTGTAGCTGACTGGAAGAGAAATAGGAGCAACACCGAAGCCTTTAAAAAAATAAATCATCCTAACATATGGCTAAGTATTTCAAACTATTATTTGTTTCTGTATGAGGAGCATACAGAAGTTCTCTACAGAGAGCATACAGTCTAAGCCAGTTCTCATAGATTAGTTATCTGAAAGCTAGCAAAAGAAATTTTATATATATATATATATATATATATATATATGAAGAGAAAATTTTAGTAATTTAAATATTTAGAAGTATATTAATGAGAAGTTGCCACAGAGATCAGTAGAATTTATGTCAAAGCTAATATCAGAGATACTTTATTCCGGAGGAGCAAAACACATCAAAGGAAATGTCAAAGGGCAAGCAAGACCTCTCAGGATTATGGTGCCTTTGGGAACAAATTATGAACACAATTCAGAGTGGATATACTGTAGACAACACTGGTCCTCCATGTGTGATTAAACAAAGCAAACTCCCTTGGAATGGTGGTGCTTGTGAAATTGCATGAGCATCACTTTTTGGTCAAGCATGAACGTTTACATGGACACTAAATCTGGGTAAGCTTTTCCCCTGGAGGCAGAGGAGGACTTTGCTGGGACAGAGGGGAAATATACCCAGTCCTAGCAGAATTTGAATTTATCTTCAAATGAAGAGCATAATATTTGTTAGCAATTCAGGGAAACATGCTGGGGATCTGAAACCAGCTCTTAATTCATCCATTGTAAATCTGAAAACATTCTGAAGGTACTTAAATTTGATTTTATTCCATGATTACAGAATTTGTGACAAGCACTTTATTGATTCCTCGTGCAGTAGCCAGGAGCTAGGGCAGTATCACTGCACCCATGCTCCAAGTAGGATTAAAGTGATTAGTGGGAAGGCACACACATTTCTAGAGGCTCTTGTTAGCTTTGAAAGCATTTATCAAAGTAATGTATCTGTTCTTTATAAGAGTTCTCCTATGTTCTCTAAGTCTAGAATTGGATCTTAGTCCCGTGAAGTAAAACAGTTAAGTTTTCAGCACTAAGAATTCCCCTCCTTTAAAGACTTATGCAAGTTCTTAACTTCGCTCATCGGATGAGTCTTAACTTGAAATATTCCACGTGGAAGAAAAGCATTTGCACACCTGCAAGTATTTGCTGGATTGGGGCCTACTTTTTTGTTGATAAATGCACAAATTATATGATTGAGAGATGTATCAATACCAAAAATGCCTAAATGATTGCTGCCACTAAGTGGCAGCTGCATTAAGTTGTTTTCTCAGATGCTGCTTAAGGATAGAAATTTTTGTTTATACTGTATGTCTTTGAAAGAGACTCGTAACAGCCTAACAGTACTGTAGGGCTGTTTTGAATTTTCAGAAATGAATATTAAAGCACTATTACACAGTTTTCTTTGGGTTGTTTTTCAGATAACTGACTATTAGGGTATGAAATAAGTGTCCTGTACAAAGAGCAAGCTAAAGAGTATTTTACTGCTTAAATTGTGTGTACGTGTAACTAGTGTGACACTACAGAAGGAGCCCTGTGTATGTGTAGTTTACAATACTGTTCAAAATATCTTGCTTTGCAGACAAATAAAATTCTGCTTTTACCGAAGTGCAAGTAAAATAAATGCTGTAATACTGCCATTTGCCAAAGGCAAGTGTTATGTGAAAATGTGTGTGTATGTTGTACTGACCTTCAAATGTAAATTAATAATTAAGCATTATTTGGATTACGGTAGAAATTTCTGAATTCGGTTCCAGCATCCAAGAGCAAATTGTGGAATTGACAAAAATACATTCATTTCACTCATATTTGGGACTTTGCAATGTGAAAAAGTATGTGGGGCAGCAACTGGAAAAAGGTTTGGTATGATCAGTATGGTTACAGAAATGGATGAGTTAAAACAGTGGTGGCTGTTGTGCCCATGTCATAGGTATTGAGGTGCAGTGATCAGAAGAAATATTCCACCTAGCTACTTGTAATCTCATTTGATATTTTTGCTTTACTTGAAAACCAGATGCACTGAGTAAGACTATCAGTTTAATGAGGCTTGGTGAAGATCCTCCTGCAGAAGAACCCTAGAAAATACTGCTTAATTACATGACTGTTTCATTTTTCTTTCGACCAAAAAAAAATAAAGTTTTGCCTTAGTTGTGTTTTTGCTTTGTGTTCTTGATCAATATAAAAAGTAACTGAGAAAAATATTCTTTTTACTTCCTTTCACTTGTCTACAATAGCGAAAACTTGGGAAATACATTGAAGATGCATTTTAGAGACAAGGTCTTGTAGAAGTCCTGTTCCAGACTTGGCCTGTTTTCTTACACCTCTATTTCTTACACCACTTTCTCACACCTTTCCCCTATTGTAAATCTTGATGGTGCAAGTTAAAGCTTTTTTACTACAGAAAGATTATTATGAAACTGGGAGAGGTATTTTCATATTGCATCATGTCCTAGTAAAATTAACTTGTTTTCCATTTTTCTTTTCCCCATCCTCTGTGGGTACACTTTTAACTCTCCTAACAAATGCTGAACATTATTAACTGCTTTTCCAAGTAGTTAATTTCAAGGATAAATCTTTGAGTTGCAGACTATGGAAGCCCACACCATTTCACTGGTATTTTCTATCAAGACATGTTTTTCTTTGTTGTGGCAATTAGGGGTGTGGGTTATGGTTAACAATGAGAATCTTATTAATGGTATTAAGGTACAGCCCGTGTATAGGGAGCTGTGTGTTCCCATGTATGATTTCATGATGAAAGACACCTGCTGTTCTTCCCACGCAGGTTTTGTGAATGTAAACAGAGAAGTGTGAAAGTAAGAGAGCAGATTTGTTACTTTCCTTCTTGCTTGCTGGGTGTCTGCCAGTGACTCGTTATCTTCCTGACGGCTGTGATCCCATTACACCCGGTCTGTGCCATCAGTACAAAGTCTGGTGTGTTCAACTCAGATTCGTGCAATCTAAAGCACTCGCAGAAGCCACTGAAATCCCAGCTTGCAGCTAGGCCATGTGGAGTTGGATGTGAGTGTCAGCACACTGATATTTTCAATACACCATAAAAGAAACCATTAGCTCCTGGTAGCCTGTATGCATCAGTACAGGGGCTGCCATACAGAGATAGACAGGAATTGTTCTAATAGAGAGCAGTTCCTGCAATGAGCAATTCTTACCTGATTATTGTGATGTGCTTTGCTGCCTCCTTGCAGTCTGACCAGGTCATTTTGTTCCCATTTAATTTGGTGAGGGATTTTTTAGCACAGTTGTGGTGTTGGTACAAGCACAGAGCCGGTGTACACCCCTGTCAGAATATCCTGAGTCTGTGTGCTGCAGGACCTTCCCAGCTCAAAGGCAGCAGCAGTTTGTCTCTCAGGGGGTATCAGCTCAGAGGTGATATCCTATAAATGCAGCCATAAACCCGGCTGTACCGTGGCTCCAAAGCTGTGCAGTCACACTTATATTTTGTTGCCTGTGAGCTGCTCTGCCTGCTGGGTTTGTGCCAGGTAAGGGGTCTGTGGACACCGGCTGTGTTTGGAATGGTTTCTCTCTCCCCTCTCCTCAAACAGAGCTGCGGCCAAACACCACATGCCCACTGAGGGAGATTTTTCTATTTCAGTGAATCTAAATCACCACTAACTGGAGGATTTAGCTCCCATGTTCCACCAATCATCTGTTTTCAGACACAGGAAACATATGTGACAGCAGCTTTATTTGTTACATAAAAGTTTTCTAAAAAGCACCTTGGTGGTGCTAGAGTGACGGCTGCAAACACCCCTGAAACTCCCATCCAACATCTGGTCTAAAATGACTTGAAAAGGGGAATAAGAGTCACAGAAACACCTCCCTGGTCATTCTGGTTTGTGTCAGGCACTTGCCCTCATGCAAAGGAGCTACTGTGGTCACAGAACACAAGTACTTGAAGCAAAAGAGATGGAAACAAAGTTTTGTAGTGACATTAAAATTTTAAAATTTTACATTTTACTCTATGGGTAAATTAATAACAGAGTTTGTAATTTCTGCTTATGAGGCTTCACAGCATAGCGATGTGAGAGTTCAGAATCAAAGCCATCAAAATCCCCTATCCAGAGGGGAAGGTGGGGAGATGGGCTTAACTGGCTCAGCTATGACACCTTCAAACTTCTTTCTGGTCAGCAGGTTCTCTTCCTCATAGGCCTGCATTGGATGTAGTTAAAATAATTCCTAAATAGCACCTCCTAGAGTATGAAACGTTATCATCCTATCTGCAAAACATCCACACATGTGTAATCACCTTAGGAAGAAATCAAACATTCCCTGTGATTTTGTAGAGTTTACTGTGATTTTTGAGGTATCTGTTATTCAGTGTTTATTCATGACCAGCTGGGAAAAATTAGAAGATGGAGGAAGGGGGATGAATGAAATTAAGTCCTTATTTGACAAACAGTAGTATGATATTTCTATGGAACTTTCATACAAACACATATATATATTCCTAAATGTGTTCATCCCTTTTTATTTATCCATATTACTAACGATTTTGAGTCAGACAAAGACAATATTTTTCATTTAAAATTTCATCTCTTGTTGCTTATTTCCACTTCACCAATGTCTAGGTATCAAGAAAAGTACTCCAACAGTGTTCATACAAACAAATATCCAAACAGAGATAATACAATTCAGCATTTAGACATTAGCTAGCAGAAGTGAGAGGGTGAGGTAACAGCAGGTTTGTGGCTTCCTTTACTGGTGCTCTCAGCACTCTGCTCCAAGCAGTCATAACTTTATCCAACCTCTCTCAATGACTCTGGGGGCTTTTTTTTTTTTTTGGTCTTCTACGGCAGCTGCTGAACGTGGTCTGGCCAAATCTCACAAGAACTACTGCGTGGTTTCAAAGGAGGTCATTTGTTAGTCTGAAATATATTCATGACTGTGTAAGAACCTCACAGACAAATGCTGTAATGGCTGTAGTGTGTTAATGCCTGAGTTAAATGTTTTAGGAAATTAATCTTAAACAGTAGACACAGTTGTAGCTGGGTGGTCTGATGATGTACTGAGCAAAGTAGAGTTGCCTATTTCATGGCACTCATTACAGGTCCTCCAAGTAGTTGCTAAAATGATTTTTTGTAGGGAAAAAACTTTGCAAAAGCTGGCTTTAGAAAGGAAGGAATTGAGAAGATTTAATTTAAAATTTATATCTGGATCAGCTGAGGCTTAGGGATCAGAGCTGAGATCTTCCAAGCTCATTTCTTTGTATCAGTGCTTTGACATCATAAGCAACTTACACAGTTGCCTTAGGGGTGTGTGTATGTCTGTGCAAATGTTAGGCTTTGTTTGGGTAACAACTGGAAAATGCATGCTTTCCAGCTTGGTCTCCATGGGTTGCTCCACATGGAGCAAACCCAGGCCTCTCTGAAGAGGCAGTTCTGCTGCTGCTGGTGCCAGGGACAGCTACAGCAGGAGAACAGTGGGCTGGTGTGGGGGCAGCCAAGGAAGAAACGCCCTGACTGCAGGCTTAGAAGTCATAGTTATGGCATGCAACAGAAATTTGTTACACAACAGCAAGGGGCAGTTATGGTTGTGCCATTCCTCTTGAAATCCATATTTTCTGTGAAATTGTCCCAGCCTCCAAGAAACTCAAGGCTGCCAACTGCCTGCCTTTGCTGGCTGGCAGATACCCCACAGATGCTCTTCTTCTTTCCCCACTGAGAATTCCGGAGTCAGGGCCACAGCTGCAGCTGTGAGCTGGGTGTGGCCGTCACCCACCCACACATCTTCCACCTTGGGTGGGTTTGGTGTTACCTGTTGGGCCCAGTAAAAGTAAGGTTTTGTACTCATGCTTAACTTACAGATGTGACATACTTTTGATATCAGCATTGCTGCTATTTAAAATTCCTTCCCTTGAGAAGAGACATAGGACTGACATGCATATGTTAGACCACAAGAGTAATGAAATCTATTGATACTGAAGAGATGTCAGTGAATTAAATATAAAGCTGGTGTTACATATTGCCAACCTCCTTCATTCACCCACTGCAGCTGGTTAAGGGGCTGTACAACCTCCTAAATACTTTCTCTTTTATAAACCAAACTTGAAACTGAGAAAAGCAAAGCAGAGAGTCAGTATGAAGGGGCGAGGAAAACACCAACAGCTGAAACAGAAACTGAAGAAAGAATTGAGCTTCCAATCTACTTCTTCTTTTCCACACTCCAGCTCATAGAGCCAACCCTGACATGCATCTGAATTAAAAAAAAACCACCTGGTCTCTATCCCTCCTTTTTTTGGTAATCTGTTATTTCCCTCGCTTCTGTCTCATTTCTTTAGGAAAGCAGACCAAACAAATAAGCCTAACTTGGAAACCGAACCGATCTTAAGCAGCCCTCGAACTGTAGCCACTGGAATGTGTGTTGCTGGTTCTCCAGAACAGTAGTAGCAGTAGTAGTAATAGCAGTAACAGTAGTATTGTTATTCTCACAGTATTGTTACTGTATCATCCAGAAGCACTAAGTTTGGAACAACGCCCAGCTATGCTGGATGTTATTCAAGCATAAAAGAAAATCCCAGCTGCAGTCTCAAAGCCATTCAGTTTGACTGTGGAGAGAAAGCTGAAATGGATGGACACAAGAAGCCCTAGGAGCACAAAGAAGTAATATCAGGCACTCCAAAGCCAGAGGTCCAAGAAAGGAATTTCAGCAGTTGTCTCAAGATGAGGACAGGGGTGAAGTCTGAGGAAGGTCATTGCTGAACATGTTGATGCTGACTGTTGGGAGCAAAACAACTGAGGGGTAGGGACTTTCCTGCTTAGAAACTTTACTCACAGCACTGAGAGTCACACCGAGCTAGGAGTCAGACAGAAGAAAGTTTAAGATGAAAATGGGAGAATCAGCAACATGATAAAATAATTTTTCAGGTGTGGATGGAAGAGAAGGATGTTTGGTAGTTGTATTAGCAAGAAATTGTTTCTATTAGCTTTTTAAAAGATGAGAGCATTCTTGAGTTGGGTGGAGAACAAGACAAGGAGGTCAGAGGTTCCCTTTGTAGCATGTGTGACGTTTACAAAGTATGCAAAGTCCTGGGCAACCTTTCCCATAGACACTTTCCTCAGCAGGAGTAAATACCTGCTTGGCACGTAAGGCATCTCTTTGCCAGCTTGCCAGAATTTTCTCTGCTGATACTGTTCCTTTAGGAGTTACAAAATATAAAAGCTGTCCCCATTAGCTGGCAATGAACAGTATTTTCATCCTTTGGTAGGGGAAGACCCAGTAGCTTGAAAGAAATTAGCAGGCTGTGGACATTTCCTGAATAAGGAGGGAACATCTGTTACTTCTAAAGGGGAAGTGACATCTTAATGGGTTACAGCTTAGTCTTTGCAAATGACTTGAAAGTGACATGAGGACTTTCATAATTATTTTTTTGGGGTTTGGGGCTGGTTTCTGTTGCTTACATAAATGCAAGTGTGTCTGGTACATTTTCCTAGTCGTCAGTTGCCTCTTTCTATCTCCTTCTGACTCAGTCTGAGAAATGCAGATTTTTTATGCAGCGTGAACAGTTGGGGAATGCTGTTTTGTTCTACCCAGCCGCACAAGCTAAGGCTTGTACATGATCTGTCATCATGTCAGCCCTATCCTGGGCTGCACCAGCAGCACCGTGGGCAGTGGGTGAGGGAGGGGATTCAGCCTCTCTGCTCTGCTTTGCTGAGACCTCACCTGCAGGACTGTGGCCAGCACTGGGGGTTCCAGGACACTGACCTTGGAGAGAGCCCAGAGGAGGCCACCAAGATGATCCAGGGGAATGGAGCACCTCTGCCATGAGGAAAGGCTGAGAGAACTGGGATTGTTCAGCCTGGAGAAGAGAAGGCTGTGGGGTGACCTTCCAGTACCTGTAGGAAGCTGACAAGGAAGATGGAGCAAGACTCTTAACAAGAGCCTAGAGTGACAGGACAAGGGGAATGGGTTCAAACTGACAGAGAGTAGGTTTAGATCAGATATAAAGGTGAAACTCTTCACTGTGAGGGTGGTAAGACACTGGGACAAGTTGTCAGAGAAGTTTTGGCTGCCCCATCCCTGGAAGTGTTCAAGGCAAGGCTGGACTGGACTCTGAGCAACCTGGTCCAGTGAAAGTTGTCCCTGACCATGACAGGAGGATTGGAATGAGGTGATCCTCAAGGTCCCCTTCCAACCCAAACCATTCTGTGATAACCTCTCTCAAGATCTCTCCCCAAGTGTAACTGCAAAGATCTCTCTAATCTGTCACTGCTGCTGTACCCTGCTCACTCACTGTTAACCACCCCACCACCATGGGAGCTTTTAGAGCATAAAGCACTTGCAGAGGGCAGCATAAAGGGCTTTAATAGGATATTGTCTTTTTGCAGGCTATAAACAAAGAACAGTGGGAAATGCTGTGGATACACTGATTTGTTGGCTCTGTACTGCAATGCTCAGGCCAACACTCACATCACTCTGGTTACCCAGGAGGAGAGCTTGGGGGGTTCAGGGTGTTTCCCTGGGGTAAAGCTGCTGGAATGGCCCAGGCAGTGGTGTGAGGCTACACACCAAACCCGTAGACCCCAGATGGTCAGTTCATTCGATGTGATGGCTTTTACAGTGGTACCAGCTGATCATCTGGCAGATTAATGCAAATGCAGGCAGTGGGACATTCATTAAATTACCAACAACAATGACTAACTTGATGCAACATTCCCTGGCTAGGTTTGCAACACAGCCTCAGCTGCCACACAGAGGATGTGAAATGGCAGGGAAATGGTTCCCTTCCAGGGGCAGCAGCAACCATGGCAGAGACTATAATCTTCAGAGGTTTCCTGTAAAGTGAATACAAGCTAATGCTGGGACACTGAGCATCAGCTAATCCTCTGTGAGCAGAATTTCACTGCAACTCGTGTTGCTGTCCTTTACACACTGTTTTTATCATCTTTCCTTTGGCTTGTATTGATAGGCTTTACTATCAAGGCCTTAATTTATGCATGTGAGAGGAGCAAGAGTGATGGACAGTGATCCACATATTAACTTAACCATTTGCAGCCCTATTACAGTGAGAGTATTGCATGAATTGCTCACAGTTGCTGAGAGGAACTTTCATAATTTTGAGTCAGAAGATGGCTGTTCACAACCTACAGGGTTCTTTTTCTGTCTCCTCAGGGGAATTTGCTTTAGAAACTGTTTCTCACAGTTGGTTTGCAGTCTTTGCTGATTATTTCCTTTCTGCTGTCTGAGCAACAGTGAAGTTTCAGAGAGCTTGAGTGAATTCACCACCCGAAAAGAGGCTTGAGCTAGCACTGGTTGCCTCAGATGAAAGGGAAGAATGAGAAAAAAGCAGACAGGGTGATAAAACTTCTGTAGCAATTGCCTTCATTATTGGTTTGTGGGAACTAGTACAGCCTTGGGTCCTCCTGCAGGGTATCCACACATTGCCTGGCTCCATGGCATTGCAGGGTAGAAAACTCTTTGGTCTGTAGAGGCAAAGAGTCTGTGATATGAAACTGGACAATTTCTGTGCCAAAATGCCCTGCTATTTACACTGGTACTGACAGCTACATTTTGGCCTGCCAGCTGCAAGGAGGTTACAGCAATTGCCTTGTTCCAGCTCTTCCCTGTGCCATTTCTGCACCCAGGAAAATTCCACCTGAATTTTCTCAGTGCTCTCCATTATTCAAAGAGATCTTACAGAGCTGCAGTGCAGATCCCAGACCTCAGGATGGTTTGGTCTAACTCACAGGAGTATAAAGACACAAATCTAACACAGGAAGCATCCACACTTGACTTCAAAAATGACTTGGCCAAACATGTCTCTGCAATTCCTTTGTTCCAAAGGTCAAAAAAAAAAAATTAAGATGAATGGTATTTACATATTTTCTGGTCTTAGACCCAGTTGACCTGCAAGTATAAAAGAAATTCAACTAAAGAGTTACTTACAGGACACTTTGCTTTGTAGATTGCTTCCACAATAAGAAAACATCACTTCCAAGGGGGACAGATGATCTGATTCTCCTTTCACTGACCTTTCCTCCCTCCATCCCTTCCTCCCTCTATGATGATGGTTTACAATGTGGCTCAGTATTTTGAGGGCAGCGAGGTGGTTTTTTGGCCGTGTCCCTCATTTCTAAACAATCAAAGTGAAACATAGGTCAAATGTAGGGCAGGGCTTTTTTTTTACACGAGAAATGTACAAAAATTGACTCACACGTGCTGAAAATCTAGAACAGAGCAGCTCATAAAATTCTTTCATTTTAGAATTTAACACTAAAATCATTAAGCAGAAGGAGAAAATATTACTGGAGAGGTCCAAGGCAGTCTGGTTTGTCAATCCAGAGGTGGCTGCTGCCCTGGGCTGTTTGTAGTGACAGGGGAGGTTGCAGCAGAACCACGTTTTATGAGATGTTCACTCCAGTGGCTGGAGCTCGGGGTGAAGCCCTGGTGCCTCTCCCTGAACTTGCATTGGGCACAAGCACTTAAAACATTGGCAAAAGCATCGTGGGAGCTGGAGATTTAGAGGAAATTTGCAGGGATTGGGAGAAGGAAGGAAGTGAATGAGCAAGTGAAGCTGAGGCACAGCAGCAATTAGTAGAAGAAATGGACAGAGAGAAATCAGTGGGAGCTCTCCGGGCAGAAAGTCACCAGCTTGCCAGGCAGAGGAGTACCAGAGGAAAGGGAGGGAAAGGGGCAGCAGAGGTGCAGAATGGGACTGGAAAGCATTTGTAATCTTTCAGCAAGTCTTTCAACCATTTTCCACTCCACTGTGATTAATTTTGCTGTTAGTCTGGGCTGGTTTGTGTGTGGTTGTCTTGGGTTTGAAAAGACAGGTGTCTGCTATGGAGAGGCAGGCCTCTCTAGGAAATGAGGAATTTGAATCCTTCCCTCCGTGTTATTATAATTTGGAAGATTAAAAATAAAACTTTTCAGTCAGAGCTATGGGGAAAAGGAATAACAGTCCTTTACTAGTAAATATAACAGGATAGACAAAAAACAACAGCAATTATAACAATAGTAGAACAGAACCAAGAACCCCGAGGGCACACGGTGGAAGCTCCGGCGCTGATGGCTGGAAGCCGGGCGCGGTGGGCTGTCCTCCGCAGGCACGGGGTGTCCTCCGCAGGCAGAGGTGGCAGTGCCGGAGAAGCCGCAGCGGCGGGACCCGGGCTCACCCAAAATCCAGCAGGACAGCGAAGAGACTCCAAATTCCTGGATACTCCAACAGATGGTAGAATTCCCAGGACCAGACTCCTTCGTTAACTGTGGACTCCAACAACCGTGGCCCGATCCGTGCTCCCCCCCGGAAGAAAAGCCGCGAGATCCCCCCACCCTCCGCTCTCTCCGGGAGCTTTTTTCCCTCCCCCAAAACTAAGTTATCAGTTCTTTTGTCCACGTTAAGCACTCAGCACTTAGTCTCCTAGCAACTTGGGAGGGGGGAAAAAATTCTACAGGAGACTTAAACCCCAACAGTGGTGAATGTGAGACCAGTAGATTGTTAAGGTCTGTACCAAATGTAAAACTGAATGTCTGGCTCATGACAAGTAACTGCTCTGGCTTGTGTCTGTGCAGCTGAGGCTGTTTTACAGAGTCAGGCATGGGGGTCTTGATCCTGCCAACGTTTACAACTGTAGCATCTTAATATATGCTCCTAAATTCCTTTGAGCATAGATAACGGTGTTCAGACACTTGGCTCTGAATTCTACCAGGAACACATTGAAACATTAAAAAATATAAGCAGTCAACATTAATTTGCTAAGAGCACTCCAAAATAGAGCAGGATCCTCAGAAAAAGTGCCATAATGAGACCCAAACATTTTGTTGTTGTTGTTCAAAAGGACCTTGTTTCACAGGCAGATCTTTATTAGGGTGTTTTTTGTTTGTTTGTTTGTTTGTTTGTTTTTAAATTTATTTCTAATTTAGTTTAACCCACCGTTTGAGAACTGAAAGGCAGAAAATCCTCACCCATCAGGGAAAGTCTTATAGGACCTCAAAGGGGAAAACATATTTTGCAGCTGGGGTGGTTTCCCACCATGATGGTGAACAGGCACAGTAGCACTTTTTTTGTAGCCTGGAGCTTACGAAAACTTGGATTTCATTTGCTCATATTTACATTTGGTGAGTAGGGAGCAGAGAAGGGATTGGGGCCAGATGAGACCCAGTTATATCAATCTCTTTCTTGAATGCATCATCTGAGTATGGCCCAGCTCCACGTCCTCTCCAAAGCCCCATTCCAGTTTCCAAAGTCAAGGTGAGGCCAGTGGGAGCCAGAGCTGCCCAGTGCCCCAGAGGGTCACAGTGGTTAAATGTAGGGCTAACTACAGTGGATTGGAGAGTGAGGACATTGATTAATTTATTAACTGCTTATTTCAGATAACTACATATGGGAAGACAGAGAAAATGTTATATAAGAAGGGAAGGAACATTTAAGGTTGAGGCCTTAAGTGAACTTTCACTTGAACTCCTAATTGCTTCCATTAGTTGAAACAGTTATTCTAATAACTTTTTATTTTCCTTTTTTGCCATTGCTTGCCCTCAGCAGAACATTTGTCATTTGAGTAGGTAATTTTTTGGCACTGAAGCAGATATCAGACTTCACTACAGTTTGTAATAAACATAAGGAGGAATTTTTCAGTCAAAACCCCAGCTGATAGCAATGGTCGGATTGCAAGAAGTGGTATTTAGCCACAGAAAAGAAGTGTCTTTGAAGCTCACCTGTAGCCCACTGCCCTCAGGACTCAAGCTAGTTTGTTCCTTATATTTGTATTTCAGTGTTATCTATTTCACTCTTGCATCCTAGACTTAAGAAAACATTCATATTCAGACCATGACTGACTGTGCATGATTTGCTATTTTAGCAGGATTTAATATAACTAACTTTTGAAAAAAACCTGAGAAATTCTCACTTATTCTTTCATATGTTTTAAGAAAACAAAGATTTATGAACAAACACAGAATTACTATTTTTTGAGTTCAAGGTGACAAATAAGCCCTGGCACAAGTATGCAGCTGGTCAGCGAACATCACCACAACTGAGTGAGTAAGGAAAGATCCCTGGTGTTTTAAGAATAAACATGGCAATGTATAGAAAATAGTGAATTAAAATACACCCCTCCAAGACTATTCTTATGATAAATATGCTGTCTCCATGTGACCCCTTGCAATTCCTCTTTGCCCACTTTGTAAGATTATAGAAGCCTGATCATATTTTCATTAAAATCAAGGGCAAATATATCAGCCCTCTTTGCACAGGATGAGACCCTTATTGTATATCAGTAGCAATATTCACTCCACAGAAACAGTTTCTTTGGCTATACTGATGTTCTGTTATGATTTAATAGGTTTACTTCAGACAGAATTATTTGGATTTGAATATGGCCCTTCTGAGGGAAGGAACTGTGAAATTCCCCACCAGGAGTTGTTCTTTGCCAGGATTCATTTATAACTGATATTAATAAATAGGAACTGGTAGGCTGTCTCTCTGAAGTAGCATTCAGAGCCTGGATAACATTTTAAAATGCTGCAAAGGGAGAACACATATCCTGTCTGGCAAGCTGAAGAGTAAAATATGCTACATGCACAAAGCTGTCTGAAATTGCAGGAGACCACAGCTTTCTTCTGTGGCTGCAAGAACCTCCCAGGAAGGTCTTGTGCTCTGCAGGAGCTATTGCAGGGCTTGGCTGAGGAGTTCAAAAGTCACTAAACAGGCAACTGGGATGAATGGAAGACATGATATACTAAATTGTGTATTTTTCAAGGGTTTTTGCACTTGCTTTTTTCATTTTCCCCCCCTATGCTGCTGGCTTTAATACCTTTTTTTTTTTTTTTTTTTTTTTTTAAAAAATTTTATTTTATTTTATTTTATTTTTTTCCCCTCTTTTGCCAGTATTAAAAGTTTTGGTTCCCATTTCTCTTTAAGAACCTGCTACCTGTAGTGTCCACACAGAGGCATTGTGCTTTGTATGGTAGTCTTGTGCACATCAGAAACTTTACTCACAGCCATTCCATAACTGTGAATAAAGTGACCATTGCTTTCCCAAAGCCTGTTCCACCATCGAAGAGGAACAGCTGAGCAATAGGGCCGAAGGCACTGTTAGCACCTAAGAGTGCTTCAGAGAGTACCCATTAAATCATTCAGCAACAGCTTTTTTCAGCTTTGAAATCCAGAAATGGCGCTCTTGAAAACACAAAACCTCTTCTTGCATGGATCCCTGCTCCGTGAGGCTGAAGATGTGAAAGTGAGGGTGCCCAAAGCAGCTCACACGCCAGGTGCAGGACTTGGGTTGAGTCCGTCCTTGGCATCCCTCTGCAGCTGGGCTGCTTCTCAGAAGCCCAGCTGGTTCCTTTTCGGTTCTTCACTTTCCTGAGGAGAAGCAGCTTCTTTTCAGCTGCATGTCTACTCTCTTCGAGAGGAGGTTTAAGGCTTATGTTGCAAGCTTGGGAGGTGTTGGTGCGCAAAGGAGTTTTCCTCTCCTAAGGAACTAACTTTCACAGTAACTTTTCCAACTCTCCTTGTTCCAGAGTCTGGCTGCAGCCAGGACAAGCTGCCTCCTAATAACCAGCATTATGCTAGAATGCTTTATGGTTTAATAGCACTAAGCTTTATGAGTGTGAATTGGCTCCCAAAAGCGAATGGCAGCCTTCACTCTTCGGCAGTCATGGCGAATAATAGAAGGATAAAGGCAGTTAATTGAGGGGAAATCCCCTCACACAGACAAAGAAAACAGATTTCTACTAAATAGCCAGCACAGGGAGGGCAGTGAAAACTTCCCTAAGGTAAAACTTGGCTCTTTCACCCTACCAGAGACCCAAAATAATTCCCAAGAAGCAAAGGGACCTGCATGCGTGTAACTGAAATTCAGAAGCTGGGCTGTCATTCCCAGACTCCAAACAGAAAAACAGATTCAGTCTTTAGACTTTGCATTTAATGACTCCCACATGCTTGGGAGTTAGAAATTTTCTTTGTTAAAAATGAAGTGTACTCCTCGTGGATCAGCTTCCGAGTTGCTGATGCTCTGCTTGTTGAGTGTGTCAGCCAGGCCCTCAGGGCCACAGAGGAAAACACCTATTCTGGAGCTGTTAAGAAAATGAAAATATGGTCAGAAACTAGGTATGGAGTAGTTGGATATTCTCCATGTAAATAATTTTTATGTTCTATAGATTTTCCCAATTACAGAGACTGAAGTAGAACTGGACGTCTATCCCCTAAACCTTATAACCCCTTAAAACTTACTGCTGCTTCTAAAACAAATGCTGGGCTAAATCTCAGCTCACCCTTCATCAGTGAAGACAGGTTTATTGACCTCACTGAATCAAAGAAATAGAGGTTCAAAGAACTTACAGCACAAATCCTTGAGAGAACCTATTCTGGTTTTTTCCTGCAAATTTTGGGTGGTTAGCTAAATGTCATCCATATTCACGTTGGGTTTCTAGAGGTAGAGGGTGGTTTTGGAGGTATTTACACACCACCTGATATTCCTATCTATTTCAGCAGGAAGGATAGGATTTGGTTTTTTTCTAGATCTTCTAGTAATTAGACACTCCAAGGAGTATCTTGTGAAAAAGGTATGATATTTTAAAAAATTGTAGGTCAAAATTGATTTGGTCGAGATCATAGATCATGTCCCTGGCTGAATAAAGAAGAGAAGATACCTGGAGATAGATAGGTAGGGAAAAAAAGCCTCTCAAACTTTATCAGCCAAAGGAACAAGATTGTGCTGTATGGTGTGTATGGCCATTAAACAGAGGAAGTCCACAGACACTATAAATTTGCACAGGTTTACCCAGGATGCTTCCCCGCAATCGTTTTGAACTCATTTTCCCAGTTAGGTCTTCCATACAAGGTTTTCTGTTTCAGTCCTGTAATCACATCTTTCTCCTCTTCATGATGCACTGCAAAGTGAGTGGCCTGTGGGAAATGAAAGACAGAGGACAGTTAAATACAGCAGCATCGTGTTCTGGTTAAAAAATAACAACGTCAATACTGACTGCATTATTTCCCTGATGAGATTATGGAATTTTCCGTGCTTTGCAAGGAAAGCTAAGACTGATAAAATCCTGACTATCAGTGTCTACCCCTTCCTTCTCCCCAGAGTTAAAGCTATGAAACATTGAATGCAGCAATCGATTGTAGGTTTTTTTCAAATGAACAGGTTTAGCCTAAGAACTCTAACACAGGACTGCAAATTAAAAAATCCTTTCCCTTCAAATACAGTAACATGACTCTCTTGACCATAATGAAATCTTGCCAGTTTGTTCTCTGGAAGGTTTGATCCATATGAGGAAGCCTTGCCTGTGTAAATTCCAGATAGACAAGATAAGTAAAGCAAGGAAGAGAAGATGTGGTTAAAGGCATAAGTTCAGGCCTTACAGAGTTCTGTAGCCCTTTTACATGAGACAAGAAAAGTTCCAGGTAACTTTATCCCCAAGGAAAAATACGTGGGACTTTTCATCTTTCCTTTCTCATTTTTTGGCATTGCGTATGTGATATCTTCCTTGCTGCTCCCCTCCCTGTCTGTCCAGCGGAGCTAGAGCACTTCAGGCACATGGTGAATTTTGCAATGGTGAGATAAATGTAATATAAAACATAACTAAAAGTGACAGAGTGAGAGCTTTTCCTGACTCAATCCCACATTCTCAAGTGTCTGCTCCTTTGCATCGCCACAAGTCACCTATCAGCACAGGACCTGAGGACTCATGGGTCTGAAATAAATATGCTGCTATTGTTCAAACTTTGTGCATTGGCTTCCCTGGTTCCTAAAGCTCCTAATTTCATGCTTTAGGCAGCATCACCTGTTTTAGAGACTCATACATGGTCAGCTGAGGTTCCTCCTGTGAACAAAGCCTGCTTCCCACAGAGCACAGCCGGAGGAAACCAGAAAGGAAGTGAGTGCACATTAACAGCTGCCCCCATGGAACTTCTGCTGGATAACACCTGCCTGCATTCAAAACCTCCCAGAGCCTGATGAATGCCCAGCGTAAAAGACCATTTGAATAGTGATGAAAACAAATTCTCTAACATCAACCCCTGTTTTATGGCAGTGATATCCTCCACTCTGTGGTTACCTGAGTTTCATCCCAGCCTGTAAGGTAGATGTTATAGCTCAGAAAATCTGCGTTATTCCTCTCCTGCATTTGAGCCTCCAGAGATTGCAAGAGGTCAGCAAACCACTCAAAGGCATGAGTGTCCCTGCAAAGCCAGTAAAAATAAATCTGGAAGAGACAAGAATGAGCTGTCAGGGGACACAGGCACTTATGTTTTCTGGGTTTATTTCTGTTGACAGAGTGAGGATTATAGAGTTCTTGTAAAAAAATGTCCCAAACACTTCAGTAGATGGGTTGGATGGTACTGAAGTATTCAGGAATTTTCATGCTGGGAGGGTTATAAAGCTGAATGACTGACTGCAAGAACAAGGAAATGTCTTCCTATTTCTCTTCCGCATTTTTAGTTTGCAATGTTTCCCCACTTATCTCCTTGTAAAACCATTTGTTAGGACATAAATAAATGATTTAGAGGTGAACTCTCTTTCTGTCTGCTGGCAGGCAAGATAAAGCAGGTAACAAAACCAGTTCTGTTCTCTGAATGTGACCTGCAAAGTGTGACCCCACACCTCTGCACAGGGAGTTTCCAGGCACAGGAGGGGAGAAGAGGATGCTGCCATTGCTCTTGCCCTTATGAAAAGCCTTTCTCTTTGTGCTGAGGGAAGGAATGCAATATCTTCCCAGGCTGTCTTAGTGACTTGAGCTTTGTGTTTCTCAAGTAGATGAACACCATTTCTACTGCAACTGGAAATCTCCAGGGCCACAGTCAGGATTAGCATGTGTGATTAACTTGTAGGCTATTTCTCCTTTCATTATACTTTGCTTTAGATCCTCCTGCTTTCTTCCTGCTAACTTTGAGAGGCAACTGGATGCTTCCTTCTTTAAGGACTCACGAGTGCCTGGAGCCTGATCACCTTTGCGGTGCCTGCTTTGATTTGGGCTCTTGGCCCTTGAACACTTACGGGGGTCTGGGAAAGAGGGCACAATACCTTCTTGAGCTTTAGGTTGGTGGCATCATGGCAGTATTTGTACCAGACAGACTTGAGGACAGATGCAAAGGGAGTGACCCCTATTCCAGCTCCAACCAGCATCACAGTTTCGTAACTGAACACATCCTCACTCGCTGTCCCAAAGGGGCCATCCACAGCTATCCTGGAATTGAAAGTATGCTTATTAAATCAATAATAGATGATTATAAACACCATTTAAAATCTCAGTTAAAAGATATTTGTCTGCTACAGTGCTTATTTGGACTGAATACTAGTCAGCAAAAGGAGAGGTGGAGTTGATAGAAAAAACCTGTAAAGAAGCATCTAAGACCCCACATCTGTGTCACCATTTAAAGTTTTCATCACTGGCGCCATCAAATTGCTCGAGCAAATGTTAAACTGGCATAGGTGTTTGTTGGCTTTACCATGAAGGCTCTTTGTACATACTTGGGCAACTTCCATGCCTCCTGGAATTCCTGTTTATCACACCCACAGGCATTGAACAAGCCCTCTGTCCAGTCTCCTACGATACGGACGTGGATGCTGAAGTAATCCTCTTCTGGAGCAGAAGTCAATGTAAATGGATGCCATTCCAATTTAGAAACTGCTGGACATTTGACAAAAATGTATTGTCCAACCTCCATCTTGAAGCCCTTTTTCATCATCTGGAGCTCAATTGTCTTGAAGGGATGAATGACCACCTACAGTGAGAAGGGGAATGGGAAAAATAAGAAAAAGAAAATGTCTGCCTTCACTGATCACTGACGTATCTCACAGATGTGTTTACAGCCACCATCACTAACATCATCCTCTGCTCTAAGAGCAAGGAAAGCAGGTGAAACTTTCTTCCCAGCAGAACTGAGAGTGAGTAACAGCACCTGACAGGCAGATGAGAGCCTGCAGAGGATGCTGATGTTTTGGTTGAAGTATTTTGCAGTCACTCCAAAAGGGACGGGCTAGGCTGGCACATCTTGTAACACATCACCAGATCTGTGTGTGCACATTGTTAATTCCAGATAGACCTTACCCAGTCGCACAGAGCACAGTGTTAATGGACCCAACTGTAAATGCAAAAACATAGGGCTGTCCTAAAAGTATTGGATAGGTAGTACCACTGGAAATGGATGTTTTCTTGTTTTAGTTGGGAGGGACCTTGGCTATTCTTTAGAAACAATATGCTAGGAACAAAGCCAGTAATTCTGTCACTATAATTTTTAATCATAAAATTGTCTGTCAAAATTGTTTTCATTTTTCAAAAGAGATTTACGAGAGGGAGAATCAAGTCTCTCTGTCTGTTAATTTAGGTATTAACAGTGGTGTTAGGATTGTGAAGGGAATATTCTGCCAACAGGGCACTAAACAGACACCATAGAAATACAGTGTAAAATATCACAGGATATTTTGGTAAAATTACCAAAAGCACATGAATATTTATGAATCTTCTGATGTGTAAGAATCATTATAGAGCATGGTAGAAACACCTAATGTCATCTCCCAAGCCCTGCTACGATTTGGACAGGGTGTGTCCTCAGGATGCAGCACAGTGCCATGTGAGGAAATTACACTGGGAAAGGCCAGGACTGTTTTCATATGTTTGAGCTCAGTGCTGTGCTAATTTGGCTGTCAGGATTTCAGAATCAGTGTTAATATCTCTGCAACCCACCATGGGACTGAAAGCTTGGCATTAGATTTGGATACAGAAAATAAATATGTTCTAACTTCGTTTTCAGGGCTCATTTGGTCTGTGCCTTAAATTAGTCTCAAGTCAGTGGAATTTCTGCACTGTGGAATTTTTCACCCAATGCAAAGAAAAATCTTATTTTTGCCTAAGATTCGGTCCTGTGCCTTAGCTAACCTCCTCCTCTTGCTCACTTGTAGAGGCTACATTTGGGTTTTAGATGTTGGCATCATGACAGCAGTCAGAACATTCCTTCCACTGATAACTTTGGTATGGAGGAGCCTCTGCCTTTGCTGCACCATTTGGAAAAGAAGGTGATGATTTGCCTGGTATTAAATGCAGCGTCAGCACTTACCTTTGTGATGACAACCTTCTGCTGTGACCTCCAAAACCGCACCAGCCGCTCACACAGGTACAGAAACATAGGACCTACCACCCACTTCCATGTCTGTAAGCAGAAGGAAAAAAATGAGATGATGATCACAGAATCATGGAAAGATTTGGGCTGGAATAGATCTTAAAGATCATCTAGTTCCAACCCCCCTGCTTGGACAGGGACACCTTCCACTAGACAAGATGGCAACTTAGATCAAATCAAATCCTGGAAATTCTATAAGCAGAGGTGAAGTTCAAGTAATCTGTGCTCTTTATTAACAAGATTAGGGAATCCTTAAGATATATGTTAGCTTCAAAATTCTGGTTAGAGAGGGAATTTCTTTCTCTGTTGAGTGTTGCAGCTGGCTTTTTAGTTTCTACTAGAATTACAGCAAGGTATTTTCCCATAAGTAATTTTGACTCTGTCTAAAAAAGAATGTAAGGAAGTGAAGTGTGGAGTAAAACTCTTAAAGTATTATTGACTCAGGTCTGTATTACTGCAGGAAAAGATGTGGTTTCTGTTAATAGATCAGTCTGAAATGTGAGAAAAACCCCAGCCTGGTTAGTCAACAAAAGTTGAAGCTTCAAATTCACATTTCCAGGGGTGTTATTTTCTGCTAATGATGAATGTTAATGTTAAACTATTTACTATGAGAATTATAACACTTTCTAAATATCCCCAGGAGCCATTACTCTGCAGTTTACTTTTTGGATAAAAAGTTCTCAGATACCATTTGCTCTTTTGCTTTGTCTGTCAGTTGTGCTTATTTTACAGCACATTGAAAGTGTGTTTTCTGTCTGGAGTCCATTTCTGCTTACAACCCATTGTGTCGAAATCTATCGCTTCATGAAAAGAAAGCTGCCACTGAGGAGTGCTGAGGGTTATATGGCTGGTTTTCTATGCAATTTCAGAAAAAATAGCAAACTGCAAATATTTCCAATTGGATTTGCACACAAGCCAGCTGTTCTTACCATAGGAGGATTCCCTGCAAACTGGGGGATTGGACAAGCCTCACTCTTGCCCCAGTGACTGAAGTTCTTGTGGCAAATCTCTGGGTTATGTTCAGCCAGACTTTCAGCTGTCTGTCCCCGTACAATACGACTGGGAAAAAAGTAAAGAGCATTAAGGCAATGAAATGAAAATTAAAGTATCTGTTCCTTATCGTTGTTCTATTTGTGTACTACTCTATTTATATTGAGTTGTTGACTTCTGCACTGCTACAGCTTTGATACAGCTTTACTGCTCTAATCTATCCACAGTGTTACCATTAAAGAAGTAAAAATGGAGAGGGAATTTTGGGAGATAAAATCCTGATTTCAAGATTAGGTGAGGAACTGGGAGTTATGTTCATTACCACTTCCAGAATGTGGTCACAACTAGAAAGCTTCATTTTTTTCTGAGTTATCCTACTTTTTCCTTCAATTAAAAAAACTACAAAAACCTGATCAAAAGGAAAAAAAAAAAAAAAAAAAAGGCAACCAAAACCCAAGACCTGGAATGGTCTAGTAATCAATTTGCTACTGACTGCTACAGAGATTATTTCTGCTGTTTATTTTAGAAATGTGGAGATCCCTTTCCAACACATGTTCTTCCTTTGGCCCTTCCCCTCCCTTTAATGCTGTGGAGCAGTTGTTCAAGATCTATGAATGAATACAGGTGCTTTTGACACAAGCAGCTATTGCAGCTACAGCAGCTTGCATCAGCCGATTATCTGGCCTCAATTTTCTTGCTTGGTTTGTTTTTTGTTTATTTGTTTGTTGTTGTTGTTTGTTTTAGTATAAAGAATCCTGACTGATCCAGTACTGCTGTATTTCCAGTGGCAGAACTGGTGCAAAGGGGTAATTTCAGTTTTGAGGGGCAAAAGCCTATCCTCTTTCTCTATTTTCTGCGTCTCTCTGGAGTTCTGCCAACCTCAAGATCTTAGTAGAAAAAATTCAGATCAAGATCTGCTGAATTTTCCCTAGAAGCTGTTGGCCTCTGATTAGGCTGTCCGGTTTTATGCCAATGCGATTCTTTGGTATCTTCTCCCCATGACTTATCTTTCTGCTCTTCTAGCTCAGTTTCTGTGGACTAGACTAAATTTCTGATATTTCAAAAAACCCCATGGTGTCTAAGCCATATGCATGCCTAGCTTTATGTACAGGTTTTTCAGAGGATTGTTAGAAAAGCTCTGCACAGTGTTGAGAGATGAGTTAAGTTATTGCTCATAAATATTACTAATGAACCTCTTCTTCATTAAATGTTTGATTAATATCCTGTCTGAAAAAATAAAGGGAAGCAGCGACACTGTCCCAGCAGCATCACGAGTTGCAATTTGCAGGAACATCAGCAGTTACAGTTCACTTCCCCACTAATGACAGTGGGTTCAGCTGAGCCGCCTCTGGGATCAGTTACGGGAAGAGGAGGAGACCATTTCCTCCACTGCCCACCCCATTGCTTAAGGGAAAGAGGGCCTGGGGGTTTTGCCTTGCCCTGTGCTCTGTTCAGGGTTTGACAATGTCAGTACCCTGTAGTACAAGAGGAAGAAAAAGCTTATTTCCTCTTATCAGTCAGTGTAGATGCTCTTTCTAGTATTGTAATTAAGCATTCAGCAGTATAGCCTTATAACTGTTTTTCGGCTGAAGGTTTTCCTTTAACTTCAAAAGAGTGAATTGCACCTCTGTACTCCCTCCTCTTTACATTTACTGTGTTGAGAAATTTGGGATGTTTTTCTGTGACACACAGCTCATGCACAAAAAACCATCAGTGTTTTAGAAGTGCTGTAACAGCTTGCAAGAGACAAGAATTATTGTAGAGTCAAAGCACTAAATCACACAATGGCTTGGGTTGGAAGGGGCCTCAAAGGTCACCCAGTTCCAACCCCTCTGCCATGGGCAGGGACAACTTTCACTGGACCAGGTTGCTCAGAGTCCATTGCGGCCTTGCCTTGAACAATTCCAGGGATGGGACAGCCACAACTTCTCCGGACAACCCGTGCCAGTGCCTCAACACCCTCACAGTAAAGAATTTCTTCCTAATATCTGATCTAAACATACTCTGTCAGTTTGAAGCCATTCCCCCTTGTCTTGTCACTCTGTGCTCTTGTAAACCGTCTCTCTCCATCTTTCTTGAATCCACCCCTTTGACGCAATCAATAACCTTTGGCTGAGCTTTCTGTACCTACAAGGATGTGTGTTTGTGTAGATATACCTGTGACAGCCTTGTCCCCCCTGAGATAAACTGGCATTTATGCCTCTTTCCTAACACGTTGCATTGAGACTGTCAGTTCATACTCGTTCCAGGACATCCATCTTTGCACACTCCAGATGCCTTCCATGAGTGTAACTAGCATGCCTCATATTTCTTAGGGTATTTTCTCTGAACTCAAAATGTCATTATTACCTTGAAGGCCAAATAAGCAAGGTCACTGAGCTCACAGCTGGAAAACATCCTTCCCTCTACAGATGAGAATATTCCTGTGTATATCTGCTTCCAGAGGATAGCTGAACTCCACTGAAAACCACTGCTGCCCAAACTCTTTTGATTCCAGTACAATTAAGATGGTGGGAGTACATTGAATATTGAAGGAAATAAAAATTCAGCTTTTGTAAAATATATGCTCTCCACTGACCTCTAGAAAGGGTAATGCTTGCTTTCTGAGAGCATTGTGTAGTAACTACTGGCAAGTTTGGACATTGTGCCAGTAACTATACAATGTTTGCTGCAGCAAACATGAATCACTTGCTCTTTTCCTTCCACAAGTTTTGCTAAAACGGTTTCCTTGTTATGAAATTTGGAATGGACAAATATGCTGGGGGTGATTCCTACCTGCCTTCTATTTTTGTTCTTCTTGTTTTACTTTCATTTCTGTCTTTTTTTGTGGCACTAATGGACTGTAAGGAAGTGGTTTTGAATAGTCATTTTTGTTGGGCATTTTTAAAGCACACTTTCTATTGCATGTAGGATTTCCTTTAAAATGAACAATGCAGTATAATTAGGTTGATTACCTGAGTATTTTTTTTTATTATTCACCAGTTCTTTTGTTTTATAAAATTGATCTAAAGTTCATTTTTATAAGTGCTAAAATTGTGTTTGTGTAGAGCTAAAACTGTTTCATTAGGCTTTTCAGCTCTTTCAGAAGTAGATATGGAATGAGACAACGGCAGAAAAAAAATGTTTGGCATTTGAAAGTTAGAAAACTTTACAAATGCCTATTTCAAAGTGGAAACAACTAAAAATCTATTCTTAAATGCTGCTGCTATTACAACTTCATCGAAGCCTGAAACATAAATCTATATTACTATCATTTTCATTATCCAAATTAATTCTAGACTCCATGTAATTTTTTATACTGAGATCTCCTTACATGCATGTGTGTGATGCAATTCCTTTCAGGAGAGAAAGGCGAATTAACAACTAGAAACAGAAACCTTGGAAAAGTGCTTTACATTGAAGATATCAGAAGAAGTTGAGTGCCACTGAGCTTAAGTATTCCAAAGTCACTGAAACCTCCTGTGTGTGGATAGCTCGCTGCATATATCAGCGAGAGCCGCTTGACTCTCAGAGCCTCCACTGGCCCATCACTACAATCAAAAACAACTGCTGCTCACTGACAGAAGTCCCCTATAGTCATCTCTGAAGGGGGCTTTAAACAAAGATTCAGTAGTTATCAGATATTCTGTGATAAGTGCAAGTACTCACCCAGCACCGTGGATGACAAGGCCAATAAAGAAGATGACAAAGAGATGGTGGGTGTACCAAAATACTTCGAAATACGACCTCCGGATGGTTTTGGTGGATGAGGTGATGATGAGGATGAGGGCCAGTGTGATGACAACCCCAGTGATGCCAGCCAAGTATGTGAAAGCCACGTAGAGGCCCCCAATGGGATTCTGTGAAGGAATTACACACATTGGTCTAAGGAAGGGGTTGCACCAAGGTAGAGCCAGTCATACCACCACTCACCAAACCCTTGACCTTGTTACAAGTCTTTAAGTCATCTGATGCCAAAATCCCAATTCATTTTTGTTGCACTGCACATTTACCTTTACTAAGGTAATTGGAAGTAGAGAGGAAGGGTTTTCCATGAATTAACACACCAAACATGCTTTCTTACTCTGCCATGGCTCAGCAGGAATGGTTTGGGGAAGGTGAATACATTTACACACTCCTACATCCATATTTCAGGAGATAAATGAAAAACTCTCCTTTCCTCTAGTGTTGCGCAGCCATGGGACTCATAATTCATGCAGAATTTGGATGCTTAATGCTCTTCTGAGGAGGAGAGGAGTCCCTTCTTTTCTTTTTCTCCACTGATGAGAGCTTAAGCCACCCAATTTCAAAACTTTTGCCCTGATTTCTGTGTACCTTTCTGAGTGCCATGTCTAAGTCAGAACACTGTTTTACAGGGTATGTTTTTACATAAAACAGTTTTAAAACTGCTTTGAAATCCTCAGGTGAAAAAGTTTAAAGTACTACTAAAGTTCAGCAACGATATTACTGGCAAATATAGAAGAATGGATTCTACAAGGTTTTTCTGCAAGATGGCCCAAACCCAGACAGTGGAGACCAGAAATAGGCACTCTGCTCAAATGGTCTTACATGATCACCCAAAAAAAGGTGACCATGACCCTTCAGAGCCTGATAGCACTTACCGCAATGGTTTGTCTGAAAAAGTTGACATAGCTTTCACCTGGTTTGTCTCCAAGGCCAGAGAGCGCAGCTGCCAGAGTGCCATTCTCCTCAACACGGGCTTGCACACTCCACTCCACGTTGAATAAGTGTGCAATGGTGTGAATTGCTAGGAGTGACACGAAAGGAATAATCAGCACTGACCACAGTACTCGGTGGTTTTGAGTAACCTTTGAAACTTCCTCACATTTGTCAGCTGCAGCTTAAAAGCTTTGCTGCTCTCGCCCTCTTCATCAAAATTTCAGATCACTGATGTGTTTTACTGTTTAAATTTTACCACCTGAAATTTACATGTTTTGAGTGGGGAGAGGAAAGTAGTAAAGGGGAATTTCCAGTATATTTTTGTTTAACAAGGGTTTTCAACAATTCAAGTAGTAGTACCCAAATATGCGGGAAATGGAAACATGGAATGGTTTAAATTATTTGTCAGGATCATCCTCATCCAGGACTTCTGTAAAACAGCCAAGAGGTGAATCTGGATTTCTTTGAGGTCACATTTGCTGGTGCTGCCTTGTTTTGCAGTTTTGCTAATAATCATTAGTAATATTCTCACTGGTCTGAATGCATCCAAAAGCCTGAACCAGTTGAGGTGTTCACACAAATTCCACTACATGTGAGTAGGGTAAAGTACAAAGGTACAAAGCTTTTCAAAATTTGAAACACCTTCTATAAGCAGATACTTATTTACCTTCAAAACAGGTCCAAGTTTTTTAGATACTTTTAAAAAAATAATTTCTATTATTTGTTCCAGACATGATGAATAAATAAACCTAAACAAGAATTAAATACAACATATCTGGTTCTCAGGGCATTGCTAAACCTCCTTTATTAAACTATCAGAAATGCTGCTGACAGTTCAAAATAAAGGTATTCTTTATTATCTTTTGCTCTCTTGACAGCTGGCACATATCTGGAAACTGATTTAAGTCTTGGGACACACTTGACTCCTTTAATGAAATCAGGTCTCTGGCCATATCCTTAAGAACTTGAATGCCACCTGGATCCCACAAAAAATACACAAGAAAGCAATAACAAAGGAACATTAGAGTACAAACCTGTGTGAAGGGCGATCATCCAGGCCACCATTTTGTGAAAGGTGAGGTTTCTGTCCAGCTGTCGCCTGATACGGGTAGAGCAGCACTTTGGGTTGAAAGAAAAAGGTATTTGAAGACTATTTGTGGTGTCTATCAGTGGCATTGCTAGGAAAAATTTAGAATTCCAAAATATAGACAAAAATATTTCTCCCTGTCTTTCAGAAAAAGGAATTCCAGATTATATTTTAACACATCCCGCTGAAACAAAGTATTTGTTATATAAAGGGATCACAGTCTGCCATGGCAGAGTGGCTGCTTTGGTAGCACCAGGATCCTGTTGTGCTCCACGATCTAGAAACAGGCTGCAAATTTGGGTGTAACTGTCTCAGGGAGCTCCCACCCCACACGTGTTAGTCACCTAACACCTATCATGGCATTCCTTCCCCAAAATACTGCGTTTACTTCCCAGGCATTCATTTACAACTTGGTTTTGGAGTTATCCAAAAAGAAACAGCAAAAATCTCTACAGATACAAACCAAATGAATTATTCTCAAGAAAAACAGAATGATATTTTAATTACTAATGAAAATGGGTTCCTAACAGGCCCATTTGAATGGTGCTACAGTCACTGAGAGTGTTCCTAAAACCTTAAGTCCCTGTAAAGCTGGCATTTGCTGTCTCCACACAGTAGAAGGCATGATTGTCATGTGTTGTATGTTTGCGTTGGGTTTGCTCACTGGAAAAGGGAAGAAAACACTTAGGCGATAAGGGAAGAAAACACTATGTAAACTACCACAAATATTTCCTCACAAGAGGCAAACACTCTGGGGCTGCCACAATGACTTCAGACTATAAAAATGACCTGGAGAAATCGGGACTTTGTGTATCACCTATATTGAGAGACAGTACAAAAAGACCGTAGAGTACAATGCAGCATGGTGAGGCAGTGCTTGACTCCCTTGCAAAAGCCACTTGATCTGTCGGAGAAGTGAAGGCCAAGCAATGGCAGAGGGCTCCAGCTGCCCTCAGTCGTGAGTCTCATTAAGAACAGTGAGTACAGCAATGATGGGAATACAGAACACAACGCAGCTATCATTTCAGTTAAACCAAATAATTTTGTAGCATGTGATTTCTGGGTGGCAGGATGGAGAGGGCAAGATTTTTCAGTACATTCCCATTGAACACTGGGTTTGAACAATCCTTTCCTCTTCTTGACCCCAATGACATCGCTGTTGGGAAGGTCAGTGCTCTTCCAGTAAGTTACTTGACGTTTAAATTATTTTTCTTACAGACCCTCACGGTGGTTACCTGCAGAACATAGCTAATTAGAGACAACAGCACAAGCATAAGCAGCTGTCCCCCTGTGCTAAGGCCACCACAGCACTGCCACTGCCAGAGGCTCACTGGGCCATGTGTTCTGCTCAAGATCTAAAATTACATACTTCCTGAGGCGTAGCTTTACTGCAAAAAAGAAACTGGAGCTAAAAAAGCCACCAGCTGTCTAAGAGCCCTATTCTATGCCCCTCCCTGCCCTCCTTGCTCACCCTCAGAACCCTTTGCTTCCTCATTCCCAGCCATCAGCAGGAGTGTGTGCTGCCAGCAGGCAGCAGGAATGGAACTGTATCTCCCTGCCTGGCACTCACTTCTATGCTGGGTGTAGCCTGAGTGGCTCTGCCACAGTGCCCAAGGCAGAAGGATCAGTCCTTGACTGTGTAGCTTGAATACCAAAGAGGAACCACTTTCCCAAGACCTTGGTTAGAAAAGTTAAGTGATTCATGCTAGGAGAGGAGCAATTCAGGATAAATGGCACACTGTCCCAGCTGGAATATAATTTTCAACACCCAGAATCAGGTTTTGACCTTCCAGTAGTCTCCAGATATATCCCCAGCTCTTTCACAGCTTTGAGCTCAGAAGACCTCTGCCCAGCTCGCTTTCACCTGTGCAATCTCAAAAATGCCTTATATGATCAAGAGCTCGTCATTGTTTTCCAGCTGCATTCATCCATAGCAACATTAATTCTTTCTAAATTTATGTTCATTATTGACTTCTGCAGCCAGAGGATTCAGCTCTGGATTCTGGCTGATATTTGCTGATCTGCCTTAGGGCAGGGCAATAACAACTTTAACCCTACAGCTTTATTTACTATTCTTTTTCCTTTTACAAGAATGGAGGGTGTGGCTGTCTGTTTTGTAGCATCTCAGGATCTGAAGGAATATAGAAAAAGACTGAAAGTCTGACATGTATTTCCAATTTAATATTCCTAAGTGTTATTCCTTAGAAAGGCTAGAGCACTGGCCTTGCTTCTAAATGTAATTTTAGAGTTTAATGTGGCAGGCACATCTCATTTATTCGGCCACACTCATCATGAGAATGTATGTACTAGATGGAAGTACAGCCTGGTTTGACTCTGTTTATTTTCTTATTGCTTCATATCCCACTTTCTTCCCTTGTTAAGGACTCCTGAAACACTGCATCTATTTTATCACTTCCTCTTCTGCTCTGCTTTTTCAGCCCCTGCAAGCTGTCTCATTTGCATTAAAAGATTTGTACTGGGTTTAGAGATGAACAACAGCTTCTGGAAACAGGTTTTGTTGATAGTGTTTATATTAAAAGTGACCAGAAAGCAAGGATCATTATACACTTGGAAGGACAATTCATGAACTTGAGGAGAATATTGCTTTTTCACTGGACCATGGCCTGCATTGTCTGTATTATTTCTGCTGAAATAGCCAGAAATCTAGAGTCAATACTATCATAGGAAGCCTTTCCAGCTGTCACTTAGGATCAGTTGTCCTTTCCTTAGTGTCAGTTCCTCAGTGCTGTGCATAACATTTGCATTTGGGAGCTAGAAAAAAATCAAAAGGCCTATGAATTATTTCTTCTGAGATGGAAATGCAATTCAGACAAGAAAGAATGTAATTTATGAGCCAGCTGAAAAAAACAGTCCCATTCTGAAAGTCTGTAAAAGACTATATATATTTACCTTAAAGACAGAGCATGCAAAGACAGACAGGGGCTAATATTTCCCTCTCCAAGTGGGTGTAGCATCAGGGGCAAACAGTGGACATGTGTCAGCCAACACAAAACCAACAGCTTCTGCCAGCCAAAAGAGGGACTTTGCATCCAGGGCAGGACCATGCCCAGGAGGCAGCTAAAAAGGGAGGGCTCAAAGGAGAGTAATTGAAAGCTCAACTCCCAAGAGATCTCTAGGTACCTCATGGGCATTAGACCTTTTTCTTGCTCACAGCAAAACTCCAAGCTTATTTGCTGCTTATAAGAGGACATCCTCAAAATCTGGTATATTTGGGGAACTTGGATGAAGTTTCTTGGTATATTTGCAAGTCTGTCTAGGTTATTATCTTTCATAAATTTTGAAATTCTTTCTTCATCTTACCGCACTTGATCCTCTGAGGAAGGAGAGCAGGTTTCGACATACTGGAAGCAGAATCAGCATGCAATTGAAATTCAGGCAGGCTGCAGGGGCCCTTGCAAGAGCCAGGGCACGCTGTAATTAGAGAGATTCTGCTATTAAATGCATTACCTAAGACATTATCCAGGGCGTGGATAGGCACAGATTTCATTTCTGTATTGTATCACAACTTGTAAAGAGTGTGAGATCTGGAGTTCACCTTTCCACTGTGAATGTTCAATGGAATCATGTTCTGGTCAAGCCAGAAACACATGTGCAGGCAGAACGCACTCCTACAGACAAACAGACACCTCCTGTTTGCAGTTTTGAATCAATATGGTTGTATAAAAAGCTCCCTGTTACATCTGGCATTTAACAGTCAAAACAGGTGCAAATCTAGGCCATTAGTAGAGTTTTGTGTCCCAAGGTTGCAAAGAATCTGTGGTTTCAGTTGGTGGGGTTATGGTAGGTGAACAGCTTATAAGAGAAGTGGTTTAAGTTCTCTGTCAGTAAAGGAGTCTAAGTAAATTTGTTGCCTCAGCTTTTAGGAATCTGTTTCCTTAACGCTGGTCTTTATCTGAATTATTATGACATTGGTCTGTCACCCTGGTTTTTCTGAGTTTTTTAAAGCCTTTTGATTGTTCATAAGATGGAGTCAGTCTTTTTATCTTCTGTACAATATTAGGAGCATTTTTTGCCTTTTCTCACACATGTAATATAAACAAATCCTTTGTTTTTCATTCCCTGTCCTTTGTTTGCATATTTCTAACCTGAAAACAATTGTAACTGACAGCTGGTCTGGCCATTTGGCTGGGAAACTCCAGAAAAACTCCAGAAGCCAATCCACAGCCAGACCCACAAATGTATAAAAAGTAAGAAATAAACAGGCAGAGGGGCTCTCGGGCTTGGTTCGGCCTCGGGCTCTCTCTGAGAAACATCTCTGCCCTGCAAATCTCTCGTCTCCGTGTGGCTGCTTTGCGATCACAACCGCTCTTATTATATTGGTCTGAGTTATTATTATATGTTGGTCTTTACCTGAATAATTATTATATTATTACCTGTATCTGAATTATTTAAGACTTTTGAACTGTTTGAAGTGAAGGAATAATGACTATATTAATCAAAACGCAATGAAGGGAAGAAAAATAATGTTTTCTCTCCTTGCATGGATTGAGACCTTTTTAGATTTTAGACCACAGCTGTTTGGGGTTACACTGAGCTCTACTTATCCAAACACGAGTCTCTGTGACTTCAAAGGCAACTGCACCATGATTGCAAAGGACAGGATTTGATCCACAAAACAGAAACCGTATGCAGAATGGGTTTTCATGCTTTGTAGAATTAAGCCATGGCTTTGCAAACCTTCAGCAAAATGCTATGCTCTGTAATCTGAAGATTAGTCTGATTTTTATGTCTGTGATCAGGGTTTTAAAGTATGTGAACAAATTAATTTTCCCTGTCAATTGCTCATGACCTGTGGTAGCTTTGGAAGCAAGTTTGTGGTAGGACACATAATGCTGCATTAACCAGTTGGATTAGGTGGAATAGCCCAGGATCCTCATACTCTTGATAAATATATGAATGATGACTGCTTTTCAGAGCCAGCATCTTTATAAATTTTTCATGCTCTCAAAAACTATTGCAAGGAGAAATGACTGCACAACAGTTCAACGGCAATATTTTATTCATCTTTTAAACTAGCCACAATTAATGCCTAATGTAATTACTGGAGCATGATAGTTAACTGAAAAGATCTTTAGAATGGGATCTCTCTACTTTGTGTACCAGCTTTCTGTTCAGAAGCACTGGACATCTGCCTGCATTCAGTTATCTGCTTGCATGTGACTTCTACATGACTCCGCTGCTCCAGCCACTAGATCCAATTTGGATCAACAAAATCTACTCAAAATTGCTGTGTGCTCTGTCTGTGCCAAAGTAAGAATGTCTTGTACTTACGCCAAGGAGCACTCTGGTGTAGAAGAATTTTGGTGGGACATCATACACAAGATAGTACCACCAAAAGAGGAAGACATTTAAGCCCAGCCACACAAGCTGAAAGAGAATTAAACAGGAACTTACAGTTTGTTGTTAGAAATAATCCATCTGGATTTACACAGTGCAGATAACAGTCAGTTATTTCCCTGTGTTCCTGTTTGCACACAGAGCCATACTGCAGAGTATAAAGTTTTCAGTAGGGGTGATAGAAATCTTTCTAGTATAAATAGGCTCTGATGTGTGAACACAGGGTACAGGAGTGGCAATAGACCCAAATACAGCAATGTGCAGCTGAAAGGTTTTCATAGGTGAAGGAGCTTAGGGTTGGCTGTATCAGGACTGTCATATTACAAGTATTTAATTCTGAGTCCAGTTAAATCTCCAAATACCATTGTAGGTTAGGGACTCTTCCAAATGGCAGCTCCACAGACACATTAACCTGTGTGAGAGGAAGACTTGGAAGCTGTGACAAAGAAGCCTGATATTTAAATTTAGATAGCCTATATTACACACAGGGCTGAATTCAAGAAGAGGGTCTGAAATCAGTCTGCAGAGAGTATTCAACACAGGCTCTTTGGTAGCATGTACACTACTCAAAACCAGGCTTCTTTGTAGCTGTACTGCAGAATTTTCTCACTTACACATCCCAAGGTGCAGGTTTTTTAGGGAAAGACATGTTATTAACTCCTAGGCAGCTACAAATCCCTCTGGCAAAAAAGATCATAATGAATCTGGATATTTGCCCTCCGGGAGCTGGTTGGCTGGTTTCCATACCACATCACATATTGAAATAAATCTGTATCACTGCACTCAGTCTAAGTAGTTTTACTATGTGGTGCATGAAAACAAAGAAGAAGTCTGAGAAAGGGGAGAAACCCCAGAAAAAACAACAGTACAGCTCCTCACCACTCCTAACACATACATTTGCTGGTTCTTTGGCTCAAATAACATTGTAAAAACAAACGTGGGATTACTTCAGATCTTGAAAAGATAAATAAATACTGGGAAATGAAGGGATTTCCATCATGATAAGGCAGTAGATAGGAAATCCCCAAGTCCTCATTAAAACACCAAGCACATCTCCAGGTTAAATGCTTAGGATATGTATTAAAAGTGACAGTGGCACACTCTGGCAGCATGTTTCTGTTTTGTTGAGGTAGATCAGTAAGAATTATGTCTGTCCTGTTTCTGCAAAGTACTGGACAACCCTGTGCCTGCTCAGTGTGCAGTAAAGATGCAGAGACCAAAGCAGAACACTTAGGTAAGGTTTCCAGTATTAGTTTCCTTCCCTATTACTCTGACCTTGTTATAACTTTGAGGTTCAAAACCCAATTTCCTTATTTGAGCAAAATAAAGGCCTCTTACTTAATTCTTTTAATATTTCAGTTCTGGTGGGGGATAAAAAAGAAAAGAAAAAGCCAGAATTCACCTCTTGGCAGTTTCAACTTCCTCAAGTCACTGAAGGTGACAGCAAACACAGTCATTCCCTTTCAAAGCACTGAAGTGCCACAGCTATGGGATTATGTTCCTAAATTACAAGGTCATACACAAGTACTGATTGCTCATAAAGAAAAAAGTCTTCTTGGGATAAAGATGCTCACATTTCAGTCAATATGCAAATCCTATGCCTTCTTTTTCTTCCTTTCAATATTTGCATTTTCTAACAACAGGTAGCCCCAATATCTGAACTGCTCTTACATTTTTGTTTTTTATATGGTTTTAATACATGAATGTACATAATATATGTATAGAGTTATACCTTTAGCCCTTGTACCACATGGTGAAATAAAAAAGAAAACAATAGAATATAAACTTAGTTTTCCCCAAGGAGGACTGCCTTGCTTACTCTTCAGCACTTGTAAATGCAACTGGGATTTTCCATACTTTTAAATCTTGCTCAGAATTAATTTAACCTACTTTCGCAGTCCCTCTATGCAAACTGTAAATGATATCAATTCAAATACTAGTTGTCTTAATGAAGGATTCATGAATCTCTGCTCTAAACTCTTGTATCTGACATGAATAAATATTTTATACCATCAAGACGCTGTACTTTCAGTTACATCCACTTCTGCTCATAAAAGTGCAAGAAAGGGCAATTGTTTTAATTGCTTTCTCTGTTGAAGTGCACATAGTTAAGTGAGTTTTAAAGTTATTTGTTTGGCTTAACTAAAGTATTTCAAACAAAGCCAAGTTAATACACGATCATTTATCAGTTGACAATGGAGCCTACAGCAACTGAAATACCAGAGAGCTCCTTAAAAATTATTCCCTTGAAGCATTTCCCTGCATTTGCTGCCCCGGTTTCAGCACAATCAGGTGCATCTTTCACTGGCACAGTGAGAGCTGCTTAGCAGAGCATTCTGTAGAGCTTTTCACTAGACACAAATCACAATAAAAATTGTACTTACAACAACGAAGATGGACAATCCTTCATTCTCCACCCAGTTCCCCATGGCTGCCTGAGATGTGTGTGCACAACAGCCCCTCTCTCTCTGGGACAGCCTCGACGTCTTCTCATGAGGAAGTGAGAGCAAAAGGTTGCAGCACCCTGTTTCCTTTCTCATTCATTTGGGCAATAAGTTAACCATTTAATCATGACCCCAGTTCTGTTTCAAATATGTTTCTACCATCTTTACACACAACGTTTCATAACTCAAATACATATAAACAATTGAAATAGACTTTTACATTGCGATACAAAGGATAAAATAAATTATACAACTGGTCAGGTTTTCTGCTAAAAAATGTATCACCACTTTTATATGACATTTAAAGTTGAGGTGCAACGTAGAAAGCACAGAAGAGTTACCTCTGTCAAGACGTGTCTCTTTTTAATCACCTCAGGACTGAGGTGCAGTTCATGCTGATCTTTGCTGACAAATAATTACTAGTACTATTTCTTTTCCAGTTATTCAATGTCCACGGAAACTTCAAAGTGTAATCTAACATTCTTCTTTGTCTGGTACATTCAAAAACCTGGCTAAATTCCTTCCAAAATTCCTTTCTGTTCTGGCCAAAACTAAGGACATATGTCACTGGATAGTATTTTTTTTTCTTTTTTTTTCATGGTTTTGAATCTTGCAGAATCCCCTTTGATGGCCATCCCAAATGGATCACAGAATTAGAGACTTACAGAATGGTTGGGTTGGAATGAATCAAATTTGGTTCCCAATGAACAGGGAGGCCACCAACTAACTCAGGTGGCTCAGGGCCCTGACTAACCTGACCTTGGATGTTTTCAGGGCTGGGTAACACTTCTAGGGATGCTGGATGTCATCAGAGGGTCTGGTGTCCATATTTTTGTTTATGGAGGTAGCCTCTGGATGTTACACGGCTGGAGTGACTAGGGAAGGAAAGGAGAGGGGCAGTTCTGATTTGTGGGTGTCCATTCTTGCAGAGAAGACAAGGCTTCTCTCCCTGACCAGGAATGGCAGCGTTCTCACTGCCTTTTTCTTCTCCCTAGCTCAGGGTAAGTTACTTGTGCCTTCTCTGGGGTGAGCCAGTGCAGGTATCCAGGATGCCCTGAGCTTCAGCAGCTTTACCTGGCCTGGAAGCTCCTCAGGCACCATAGCCCTGAAACGTGGATTTATTGGCTCAGGAGGTTTCTGGCAGGCTACAAACCCAGAAGGAGTTGATTGTGAATCAGTCACAACAGTTGCAAAGTCTGAGGTCCTTTTGACAGCCTGAACACAGACCATGAAACAGACAATATTTTAGCTGCCTTTAACCTAGAAATTACCAAATGCAGTAGCTGATCTCACTGCCTGAACTCAAGAGAAAGGGCAGAGGTGCTGGGCTTTCCACAGCCGGTGAGTTCTGGTGCTCCCTGATGTTTGTGAGTTTTTTGTGAACTCCAAAAGTGACATGACAAACACAGCAAACTTTGCCTGTTGCTGCAAAAGACGAATTTTAGTGGAAAGGGTACCAAAACCACCCACATATCACCCCTGATTTAATTCTGTTTGTATCATCTTCAAAATGAATGAAACATTTTTGCTGTTTACAAAAATCTGAATGTTTTATACTTTGTACTAATTTTGAAAGTGCATCCTGTACAAGAAAAAACAATGTTGTCAGCTGTGTATTAATTATGTAGGAGTGTAAAACTGAAGTATGGAAAAAATTAAACACTCTCTCACTCTGTTTATAAAATTTGTTTCAAGCCACTTGATTACCCAGAGCATTTTTCACCCTTCTTTGTGCTGAAAAGATCAGTGAACACTGATCCTTTTGCATGACTGTTATTGCAAAAGTATTCATGTCTCAGGGTCCTTCCTTTCCTCCCAGTAATTCTACCTCATTGCTTAGGAATTAATTTAGCTCCTCTCCTGCTCTGCACAATACTGGTCTGTGTATTGCTGCACAAATTTAATGCCAGGTGTTTGCAATAGGCCTAGGGGTTTCACACATCCCTAAAAGGAACAATGAAAAATTCTGCAAGTAAAAACCCCAAAAGAGAGAGTGATGTGAAGAACAGAGTGAGAGATCCAGCTCCTGCTTCTCATGCAGCAGAGGGAAAGCCAAGTAGAGACCTTGATGAACCTGTTTTTTATTTTGTAGCCTGAAGTCTTTATTTTGAATGCTGTGCAACCACTGTTTACCAACCCTCCCTTGATTGGACACCGAAGAGGAAGAAGCAAACAAGGGACTTGTCAAGCTGTCTTCCCTGAAAAGGCTCTTCACACGCAGCCTGAGGCTGTCACGCTGTGTGCTTGCCTTCACTCCAGGGAATGGCATAGTCTGAAACTTCTGCTCTTTCTGTGTCCTCTACAAAATAAATGATTTCAAACTGAGAGAGCAGAAAAGGGGATAGATAGGAGCCAGGGAAAAACATGTTGATGACACTCCAGTAAGGACTGGCAGATCCTTCTAGGTCCTTGCTTTGCAATATAACTCTCAACACAATTCTCTGCTCCAGCATTTCCTCACACTGTCTTTTGCAGTCATCATGAGAGACTCATGTGCTCCATTAAAAAAAAATCCATGTCTGATCCAGATGCTGTTTGCCACACCAGCCTCGGCTTGAAGGCTTGGCTTGAAGTCAAGGCGACAGCACCACCACAAAAGGGGCAACAATGGCTGCACTCTGCTGCTTTATTGGAAGGCAGAGGCACCGTCAGCAACATGTCCTAAGTACAGACAGAAATTTCATTTCATTTCATTTCATTTCATTTCATTTCATTTCATTTCATTTCATTTCATTTCATTAAGCAGTCAGTAGTTTCCAGGAAGAGCTGGACTAAATCTGGGACAGCATAACCTCCCATGTATAAAGGCAGAGGTAAAATTTACCTGCCATTGCACAGGACTGAGGGAGAGGGAGCCCAGATGTCATCCTTTGGGCAGGGCACCAGCTTATGATCTGCTGCCGTGGCTCTGAACACGACCATCATCTCCGCGCGAGACTTCTCTCCCCAGGGCTGCAGATCCGCTTCGTTTACACGCTGCTGGTAGCCCAGGGTAACTTTTCTCTGCCTGGAGAGAGGGACTCCACCTGCGATTTCCCTCTCGAGAAAACATCTGGGCAGATGTGAGCAGAGGGACTGCGGTCTCTCCGGTGCCCGTCCCGCCCGGGTCGGTGGCTCAGCAGCCCCGCGGTGCCACCCGCTGGCAGCTCACGGGGGAAGGAGCTGGAATCCTGCTCAGCCCGTCCCGGACCTTCCCTCCGTGTGCACCTGTCCTCTGCTTTCCTGCTGCATCCCTGTTCAACACCACTCTCCTGCTTTTCCCTCTCTCTTGCAGCGCCGGGCTGTCAAATCGCATTTCTAATAAGCGGCTCCCAGCACAGTCTGGGAAAGGATTTCCAGAGATCATTAGCTCGCTTCCGTTCTTCCTAACAGGATCTGCTGGATCTGTATTACTCCTGACACACTTTTGCATCCCCATTCCACAGCTAGAAATAAAGAAGGTGCCTCCCGGCCTGCTGGAGCTGTGCTGTGGTAGCTCATGCCCATGGTACCAGTGTAACTCCACATCCACAGGAGAATTCCAGCATCCCACTCCATGTTCCAAGGCCAGGAGCAGCCCCCAGGTGTGAACACCTCAGTGCCCAAACCCTGCAACACAGGGTAACATTACAGGTGTTTATAATGCTGCAGTTTGTCCTGTGAAATACAAAGGAGTGCTGTGATAATTCTTTTGCTGATTTTTCTTTCTCAATCCCCAGTGTGGAGGTGTGGGGGTGACCCAGCTCTGTCAGAATGTGACTGTCCACAACCTGATGGACACAGCCTTGGTTTTATGTTCATTTTCAGTAATATCAATAGAGAAAACCCTGAGGACTGATGTCATGTTTAATGGACATGTCTAATCAAGACAACATGATGCAATAAATCATGGCACCAAAGAAGAGGCTTTTGCTTTAGAATTATCCTTCTGCTAGATTACTAAGAGTTCACCCCTGTGTCAAGATTCAGCATGAAGCTTACATGCTGCAAAATCATACCTAAATTGCCTCTTATTATAGAATTACACTGCTCCAGCCACACAATTGCTGGATTTATGTGTTTCCCTTCACTCATTTGTCTTGATAAAGCTTTTTTACTTCTGGATTTTCCCTGATAACTTGGACATGTGCCCGAGACTATCTCACAAACCCCTATCTGGCTTAAGTTACACTCAAGAGAAATTTTGAAGTATCCATCCATCTCTTTGGGAAACTCAGTGAAGACACAAGTGTCACCTAACTTGGTCTTTGAACTGGGATTAATTTCTTCCAGGTTAAATTACCACTGGATGAGTTGTTATTAAAGCCTTTTGTTGCAAGACAATAGTTCATTCTTACACACAAACCCCTCCCTCCTGGCACACATTTTTAGCACTTCCAGAGAAATCACTATGAAAAACAATATTTCAATCAGTGGGTTAGATTAGGGACTACAATTTCCACAACATTATTTATTCATTTGCTTTCTTGTGTTTATGACTTCTTAAGTTTTGATGGCTTAATCATATTCTGCTATTTTCACTGCTCAGGCTTTCATGGGAGCAGCAGTAGTCTGGAGGTATCTCATTTCTTTCTCTGCTGCATTTAGAGATCCTCTCACACAGTTTTCTGCCAAAGCTCGAGAAGCTGTGTCTACCTTGATCAAAATCAGAGCTGTTGACTGCTAATTACAGTGACTTATGACACCTTCTTTCACATTAAGGGACACAATGTCATCTCACTGAGAATTTGCTACCTGGCAGGGAGAGTCTGCCTAATCATACTCCAAACCTGTGTCAGTAATTTTTCACCCCACACAAACACACTCCTACACATGCTAAAATTGCTTTTAGTTTTCTATTACACTAGAACTTCTTTTGAGTGAGTGATGCACTTAAGACTACAAACAGTTTGTTGTTTTCAATTTTAGATCTCTCACTAGTAAATTTTCCCTTTCCCTAGTGATTTTATCCCCCCTTTTCTTGCTTGAAGAGACAACTGCTCACTTGCTGTTGTACCCTGGAAGAACAGTGATGTATGGACTATTAAGACAGCAGCTTAAACATATAAGCCCTTGACTGTAAAAGGACATTACAGGGCAAGAGATTGATAGTAAATGGTTAATGGATTCCTGCTTGGTGCCCTTGGGGGCCTCCATTGCATTTTGGGCCAATGGTAAATTATGGTGAAGAGTCAGCTGTCACTGGCATTTGAGTTGTCTGATGAGTTAATGCTACAGCACTCTGCAGCCTTCCCTGAATTTGCCTTACAATCCATTCTCACGGCACAACACCAACATCCTTGCTGAGGCCCATATTTCATGGCTAGGCAGAAGGAATTTTTCACTTATTACATTCCTTGCCTGTTCCCACCTGTCTCCTGCAAAGTTTTCCCTTTCCCTTTCCTCTGAATCTGAGGAAGCTTGGTTCATTTCTGACCCAGCCAAATCACCATGAACAAGGCCGAGCACAGGCAGTGCCCCAGGTTTCTCCAATCAATTATCTTTTATCTTTCTGTAAAGAACAGACAGTTTTTTTCAGCACATCACATCTTGTCAGCTGATGAAGAAAACGACCAAAGCAGGAACCATCCAGCCACCATGTGGTTCAAAAAAAACCTACCTGGCATTGCATAGTCCATTGTTTTTCTTCCCACATATAAGGAAGGTGGAATTGTGTAAGGAAACTGCACATAAAATGTCGGTGGTAATATTTGTGTTCTGATCATTAGCATTGAAATTGCCTATTTGTGCTCAGATGCAGAATCAGACTAATGTGTATACTACAATACGTATCATACATAAAATATACATAATATTACATATTTCTATATTTCTATGTATTACATATATACAAATACATTTAATATTACATATAATCAAGACTGCTGGTATTAAAGCAGTCAAACAAAAAAGATAGATAATGATGTTTTTTAACATGATGCTACGTCCTGGATCAGGATGACCTTCACAGCTTCTGCCTCACTGTACCTGGATTCCTTTCTGGGGTTTTCACTATGCCTCTCTAAGAGCATCAGTCAAGGCTTACCCTCAATGCAACAGGTTTGTGAGCTGCCAAAAACATTTCCATAGGTTGGCAGTGACTTTTTTTTTTTCTTTTTTTTTTTCCCATAAAATATTTCTCTTTCTCCTCTTAGGTATTTTTTTCTTGTTGTTGCTTCAAAAAATAAGAAGGATGGGAAAGACAACAATAAACACGATGCAGAAAGGTTTAAACACCTAATTATTGTGCTTTTGTAGGGCTCTCTTACTTTCCTTGTAGCTCCAAAGCTGAAGCTACTCCTTTTAGAAAATTCCATTTCCTCTCTAATTTTTTTTTTTTTTTAATGACACCTGGATGCATTTGAGCTGCACTGCCCACCATTATTAAAATATTTTAATATTTAAATACTTTAAATGGCAATGAAATATTGACTCATTCCATGAGTTCAGCTCTTTCCATTGCCAGGAATCTTTGGCTCCAAAAGAGCAGCCTGAGTGAAAAATCTGGCTGAGCATTTCACGGTGCCCTGTTTCTCAATTTCTATTTAAAATGATCCCCATGAAGCAGCAGAGAGGGAGGAGGAGTAGCCAGGACACACATTCTGAAGAATGGAACTGGTGCTGTGAGGGCCAGCTACAGCAGAACTGAAGCAATCACAAGCACCTCTCTTCTGTTTGCAGTCGAGTCCAGCACACAACTCACTCCATTTGCAAGAACTGCAAATCCATGCATAAACACAACAAAATGTAATGCTGGCACCTCATCTGTAAGGTGCTCTGCTATTGTTTTTGACATTTACTTCCCACTCTAGAAGGCAGATGTGAATTAATCTTCACCTTGACTACCTCTGGCATCACTCTCCATTTAAATCTGCTCCTGATCATTTTTCAGAAAGTGCCTGCGGCTGATTAAAGCTCTGTACTGACAGGGCACATTAATCAGATGAAACAAGTAGCTGATGAGAGACATTTCAGAAGTTAAAATATCTAGCATTTGTCTGCTGTCATTTTGTATGCTCTGTCAAAATGGGAATTTCAGCAATTATGAACATGAAGGCACATACCCTATTTAAGACAGGCTGCTCCTAGTTCATTAAATAATCAGGTCTCACCTTCAGGGTCAAAAAGTTACAACTGTGATGTTACTCCAGAAGGATCTCAGTAAGCAGCATCCAACAAATAAGCATCCATCCTCTGCTTAGGTGTGTTTTCTTATTAATGCTAGTCTGTGATTAGAAGTCTAATGTGCATTCACATCTGAATTTCCCACCTGAAAGGCAAAATTTTCATACCTGAATAAAGACATTCATAATTTCCATAAAACTTTATTTCAGTGGCAAGAGCTTGTCCTTGTGAATGCATGTAAAAAAAAAAAAAAAAAAAGGATAAAGCTGTCCTTTTTTTTCCCAGGATATGAAGTTGTTCATTCAGAGCAGAGATTCAGTAAGCATTCATATTGTAATTTTGAAACACTCACCTTTCATTCTTAGTCTAATTTGGGGTGACTCCAAGACTTAACAGTTTTATTATACATTTTTTTTCTTGGTCAGTAGGAAATTCCATAATCCTTAATACATTTTATTTTTCAAGTCTTCTATCTCTGGTAAATCAAACTTACCATGTCTGCCATATGACTTATGTTCATTTTTCTGTGGTGATTACCGAGTGAGTTGAGGCACTCACCACAACTTCATTTTAAAATACAAGATTATAACTACTTTGATGTCTGGCTTGCAAACATCTGAGTTCCAACTCCTGTTTTCCTTGCTACATAAGGCCTTCAAGTAGGTAATAAGTGATAGAAAATTGTTCATTGTTTTAGGCTAGATATTATCAGCTACTATGGAGAAAAAATAAAGGAACTGCTTGTAAATGGAAAGAATTTTTTTAAAAAAATTAAAATTACAGTTTAGCAGTCCCAAGTATTCACCAATTTATGTTGTAAGGAGTGCAGCTCTTAATAGCACACGGTAATATCAATTACCACCAGGACTTCTAAAATCTTTTCTCAATGCTCATGTACGTGATGTACACACATTAGAACTTGTTGCTGTGTATCTATTTACACCCATATTTAAAATATATGTCTATCTTCTCTATTTAAATTCAGAAACACTTACATGTGTTGCTAAGTTTTTGTGCATTCTTATCCCTCCACAAGATTTTGCTGGATACTCCCAGGGTCAAATATAAGTATATGGTAAATCCAGATGAATGTAAAATGAGTGTGCAGAAGTTAGAATATTCTTTATAAGGTAATTATTTCCTCCCAATTCTCAATGTAAACCAGTAAATATTCTCACACTGACAATGAATAACCTATACTAATCTTGTTCCAACATACTGGTGTCTTAAACTGCTCCCCTCTTAGAAAATGTTCTGCTAAACAGCAATGGAAGTGTGGGGGTAAAGAGCTCCTAAATCAAACACAGATTAATTCTTCTTTCAGGTCTTGCTGAATACATTTCTGCCGCTGTGTGGTGACAGATGACAGTGTGCTCTGTTACCTTTAGTTTGGATTTCTTGAAAGCAGCACACTAAGAACTGACACCAACACAACTTGAGGGATAGTTTCAACGTTTTAATTCGTGTTGTTTTACAAGTATAAAAGAAAATCCATGTGTCAGATCTTGCATACTCTTATACACACAGATAACCCTTGCTGAGCCACCCTTTGTGTGACTCAAGATGACTCAAAAGAGTACAATTTTCAGCAGTAGCCCTAAACCCTTCCATGGAACACACAGGCCCCTCTAACATTCATAGAGGAGAGTAAAAGCACAGTGAACTTGCAGCAAGAGATCACTCATTCATACACAGACTTTGTACTCATACTGTCCTCTCCATGCAGCCATTGGGTGTACTGATAACAAAACCCTCCAGACTGTCATTATCTGGAGAAAAACCGCCTCTCCCAGCTTTACAGCACACTTCAGAACAATCAGCTGCTCCCTTAAAAGCCTGGTCTAACATAGTAGCTTTGTGTCTATGACTCCCTCCCGCACCTTTCTCGCAGCAGTGGCAGCACAGCTGGATAAAGCCGGCAGAGCAGCCACGCTGCCGGCTGGGCTCCACCCGGGCCATGGTGACACCAGGCACTGCACAGGCAACAGCCCCTCGTGCTGGTGGAGTGCTTGAACTGTATTTGGTTATTTGCACAACTAAGGCAAAACCACGGGACAGTAATAGAACCCAGATAAAATTACTTTTTCTCCTTCTCGTTACAGTGATTTAAATATTCAGCTCCCTATGCGTGCACTTCAGGAGACTGGTATAAAAATAAGAAGTACTATGGCACACACTCTAAATATGCATATACAGTAGTCTGTGAGGTTTAATGGTACTTACTGTGTATTTATTCTGAGCTCCTGGCTCTATAACTCTCATATATTTGACTTCAACATTTCACTGTAGCATCAGCCTGGATAAGGTTTGTGTTTCACTGTTTCCAAATGGCACAATCAAAACTGCACCACCACTGACAGTGTCCAAAGTCTGCTTCGTGCCCTCTCTTTAGATATGCACTACTTCTACGCATGAAGTTACTTTTTAAATTTTCCCCCAAAGACTAACATTTCAGACCTGGGTACGTGTGTGCATAGGCAGCCACTGTAATTTCCTGATTACTGATATTGATGAGTGTCCAGATATTGAGACATACTCAGTTTTGGCTATGAACATCAGAAAATTTGAGCCTGTGGGCTGAACTCCACAGGTTTGGAAGAAAGAGTCACATTCTCCCTTGCTCCTTTTACTCACTACTGGAAGAGAAAAACCAGTAGTCTTCTCCCTCTAGAAAAGTACAGAAAAATGCTATACTGTACTTTTTCATACAAAAGTACAGAGAAACACAGTCATGTCTTCAAGGAGTCAGCGAAATTAGAATGGAGGTGCTTGGTGTCTTCTCCAGATATGAGGTACATTCCCATGGCAAAATCAGGCCAAAAATCCCATTACCACCCACCAATAATTTAATGACATCTACATATACATACCATACACAGACACATATTATGCAAAATGAAAACATAACTCCATATTAAAACTGAAATATGAAGACATTAATTTACACTTTAGTAAAGAAAAAAAATAAAAGCAGGTTATGTCTGCAGCACTGCAGGTGACATATTTGATTATAAATGACCCCAGACCTGAGTTTGAGACACTTCTATGATGTCATTATGATGATGTCATTCCTATTAAGACTTTTACATCCTGCATGACAACAGAATGGAGGCTAAGCTTTGGACACTGGGAGATACTTTGGGTCATCAATTATTTGTGTCCATGAGCAGCCATATTGTGTAACACTCAAAAGAAATGTTAGGAAGGTGCTAAGCAAACAAAGTGCAAAAAGTTTTCATTTAATTTGTGAAAATACATATGGGTTTGTGTATTTTTGCTAAATTTTTGGGTGTTCATCTGCTAAAGCTTTCTCAGAAACTTGCAAAATACTGAAATACTTTTATTAGTGATGATGTATTGCTGAGAACTAAAAGTCAACTGCTTCAATTTTCTCTTTCAGACTTCAAGGTTGTGATACTTCTGAGGTAAAGAAGTCAGAGGGCTTTGAATTAATGGTATTAAACTAATCATAACAAATCACAGCTCAAAAAGAAGGAATCAGCCTCTTCTATCTCAGTACAAAAAGTCAATGAGCTGTTAATTGATGCACTACCAAACCCCTGAAAATCAGGTTAGTGCTCATCTCTCTAACTTCAGCCATCTAAAAGGAAGAAGGATAGTCAGAACTAATTGTGAAGGCATCTGGTTAACACTGAGTAACAGGTCTCCAGAGAGTGATTCATTTCACCCACATTTTGAGATGGGTTAGTCACTCCCCGGAGATGTGCACTGGAGAGCACCTACAGGACTGGAACACCCTGTCTGCCCAGCCTCCAGATATTTACATAAAGTGAACACCACCCTGACACCAGCACATCACAAAGTATTAAAGAAACGATAATGGAAGAAAAATGAGCTATTCCAGAACGTCACAATTAATGGGTTAAATTTAATTCCCTTACTAACAAGAAGTAATCATAAAGGGTGAAACAGTGCAAAGCCAATAACCCCTCTGTTCATCCTCAGTAACAGTCACATTTCCATGTCAATGCTGGCTAATTGGCTGTTTCATGGCAACCCAGACTACAGTGCATTGTGCAAGTCCAATTCTTCTACCACTGAGAGAAGTATTATCTCATTACACTGATTAGAGTGTAAAACAGTCTACAATTTGATCAAAGCAGACCACAGCTACAGTCCATGCGCAGTCCAGGTCTAAGCTCTGTTTCCGTGCTGGGGTGGCATGCCATTGGACATCCTATCTGAAATAAAATTCATTGCCTTCCATCCTCAGACTTCCTGAGTAGGATGAGCATCAGGACAGTTTCTGAATCATGTCTTCGATAACGACTTAAAATAAGCATGTGACAATAAACTAATGTGCAAAAAAGCTCTGAAATAGAAATAGAAACAACAATTGCTCTCCGTACACAAACACACACAGACACAAATACTCATACACTGTTCTCCACAAAAAACAGGCATGTCAGCCCTCATGCAGTGCTACACCTGCAAGAAAGAAATCCTACCCACGAGACACAATGTCTAAGATACACAATGCTCCCAGCAGGTGATCTTCCACCTTCCAAAGGCACCTTCTTGCTTCCAGTTGTACTAGGCATTGGAAGAAACACTTTGATGAATACTCCTGTTTTGAGAATCTATTGTCTTGCTACTGCCCCGTGCTTCATCAGTATTTTCAGGAGATTTCATTGCCACCTTGCCTTTCAGTAGAGTGGATTTGTGATGTTGGCAAATAAAGTAGAGGATCTTGAAACAGGACAGCAAAGCTTCGGTAATGCTGGAGGAGAAAAGCTTTTTGCACGGGTGACAGAACTGGTAGAACACCAACATGAAGAAGATGCCCATGCAGTAACCTATCAGGAGCTGCAGGAACAACATTGGGGCGCAGACGTACAGGTAGAAGTCTGTTCTATAAATGTACCACAACAGCAGGAGGAAGGCGTTCTCCATCAGCCGCACGATGTAGTACACGGTCATGCGGTACCAGTTCTGGGATTTACTGATCAAGTCAGGGTCGCTGAGCTCCACCTGCGCCGCCGACCAGCAGAACATGTTAATGCCAGCGTACAGGAACGTGAGAAGGCACAGGACGATGGTAGTGCCCACCCTGCTCAATTCCTTCTCTATGTTCTCAGGAAATGGCGACTTGCTAAGCCAGAAGAGGATCCACGGGTAGAAGAAGAAACCTAAGAAATTCAGTAGCACGATGAGGAAAACCCAGATTCGAAGGACTGAACCGAAAAGCACCAACACCGTGACCCGCGTGGCGATCTCAAAGCTCCTCCACATGAATATGCAGAGGTAGGCAGCAGGTTTCACACGGACATCGTAATCGTCGTACTTTATCTTAATAGCCAGGATGTTGCAGCGTAAGGCGCCGTAAACAATCGACAGGAGAGAAAGCACCATAAAAACACCTGCAAAGAGAAAAGACAAATCAGGACCTTCAGCTTCGCAGCAGACGTTGCATCAGGGGAGTGCAGGTGCAGTCATCATCACCGTGCTCCTGGAGATTCCCAGCAGGGTGTACGGCCACAGGACCCATTCCCAGCCTATACCTGTGTGAAGGAAATTAACTCTACCCTTGTCAAAGCCAGCACATTACTCTAATCCTACCTCATAGTTTGGTCCCCCTTTGATACTTACTCAAGTAGCTAGCAAGAAAAAGAAGGCACTCAGCAGTCATACGTGCCTGTCCCTCCTCCCCCTGCCAAGGGCTGTTCATACACTGGCTGTCCTTGGTAATTTCACAGCTCAGTCATAAGAGTATCCACCTTGCTCCCAAACTCCTACAATACTCCACAAGGCACAGGGTGCTAGTCCCTTTCCATACAGATGAGAAACTGCAAAATAAAAAGCCGAAACTTTGGAGTAACTTGGACATGCAGATAATTTGGGGCTTGTGAAGGTCTGTGTTGAAGCAAATCACAAGAAAGGTATGAGATACAGTTCGAAATTGAAAGCTGAAAAAATTTAAACCCAGCACTGTCCACATTGTCTCTGACTGTGTAGAGGGATATATACTGACCTGCCTGCACTGTGTTTTCCTATACATCAATTTTCCTTATACACCCATCTGTATCATGCCCTAAAAAAACCCCACTCCTATTAAAAATCTCTTTAAATTCAGATCAGTTAATTTTCTGTACCTCCCATCTACCCACAGTTCCTGAAAGGAAGGTTTCACATTTCAATTCTGCAGAAAGTGAAAGCAGAGATCTGATGTTACTTGGCACTGCAGGAGGGCATCCTGTCTTGCCATATTAAGGTACAAATGTACCTGAATAGTGGACACAGAGAATAAACAAAGTGCTAACTGTGCTGAATAGCTGATATTGCATCAGATAAAATAATCAGAGTTGGGAATTCTTAATTATATTAATTACATTTGCAATGGTTAGCAACCAGTGTTTTCTGCAGCCTTCAATTAGTTTGTGCGCCTATATCCTACAAATAAACTGGATTCCCTGTTTTGTTATAGCTATATGGCCAAAATTATCAGGATTTGGGCTTTTTTCCTAATTATAAGTCACTAATTTCTAAGCAATCCTTTGGAAAAAACAAGTGTATTTTAAGTTCTCCAGCAACCTTCTAAGACAATTTTCTCTATCATTTCAGCTAATCTCTTTTCCTTTATGATCCACAAACACCTCTGAATTACTTTGGAACATAATTAAGTCATTATATCTAATTTTCCAAGGCACTCAGTAAGGTGAAAAGCATTTATCATTTTATATGGTGATTTTGTACATGCCAGTTTGGTGGTGCATATATCCTCTGAAAATGTTTATGTTGAAATTGATAGTGGGTAGACAGTAGCTTTTAAACAACTTTCTTACAGCACTGAATAATGTCTCCCATAATGACTTAAAATAAGCACGTGGCAATAAACTTCTGTGCAAAAAGGTACATAAGAGCTGGGCATTTTAAATGTTATGTCTTGGAAAAGCATCAGCTGAAAGAAGAAGAGCAGGTGAGTTCAGTCAAGAACATTGCTTGATGCCCCATGGCTTTTTACAAAATCTTTCCTGTAGTTTTGAGCCGTGAAAGAACATAAATTCCAGCAGCTAATGAAGCAAAAGAATATTCTCAGAATTAAAGGAACATAAAGATGTACCCACCAGGGACTGAGTGCTGCTCAGAGTGCTGAGTGCTGAGTGCTGAGTGCTGGAACTCTGCTTGCTTTCTGCTTTGACAAGCTGAAACATTGATCTTATTCCCCAGTTTCACTTCAGGGAACCTATATTAATATCAAACCTATCTTATAAACTCAAGCTTTCAAAAGAAGCATCTCTCTGTTGATAGAAAATAGGTCATGCTGACTCTGGTTTAATTTACTAGTCCAGTTCTACTCCTTTCCTAAAAGCTCATTATTGTCACCAAACCTCCAGTTCAAACACGATTTTTACCTCTGTGAGAAAAATGGTTTGAAGCAACCACAAAGGGAAGTGTGAGAGAGTAACACTGTTGCTTTTACTCATCCTGAGGAGGCAACAAAATGTGAATTTAAAAGGCAAAGTATCTTCCCCTGGAACAGTTCCAAATCTTCTAATAGTCCTTGTAAAGGCGGCATTTCTCTTCTTCCTTCCTCCTCCCAAAAGGCTCTCTTTTTCTTAAAAATCAGAGGTGATCACTCACATAGTCATCCAGGGAGGCACTGATTTACTTTGTTGTGTTTTGTTATTTCATCCAAAGTGCTTTCAAGACCTGGTCCTTTCCACTTCAGAAACTGCTGAGACAGTGAATTCTGCTCTAGATGAGCAACCTCACAATTACCACTGAAATCTATTATAGATACTACAGGTATACATTATAGATACTATAGGTATACATGTACGAAATAGAACTAGGACTCAGGCTAATACATGTGAATTTCCAATGTTGTACTACATCCAACATTTTTACACTTTTCATGATAAACAGTCACCAAAGTTTTATGCCACTCCCCACTAACCTCAAGAGTTGGTCCTGCTTTTGCAGCTCTCTGGTTGACTTGATCTTACATTCTCTGCAGATTGTGAAATGATTGTTTTGAAGAATGTCAGGCACTGGCAATAATCCAGATGAAAACATCCAGAGAAATTAATGAATGCCATGAAATACACAAGAAACATGCAGCACGGCTCTGGCTGACAAAGGGCTAGGCAAGGATGCACACATCTTTTCAGAAGTGTTCAAGCCAGCACTGGAAGCAATAAGGCATTTCAAACAGATTTGAAAGGGACAAGGCATGCCCCCAGCATGACTGCAAATGGCTTCAGGTTCTCAGGTGAGACCAACCCCATTACCCGTGAACAGGCAGAATTTACACAGAATGACAGGGTATATAGGAATTCAGAAAAATAACAGACTGATGAGAAGACAAGACAAAACATGTGGAAATCAAAACACAAGACTGATAATTTTAACAGACGCAAATGAAAGAGAGCCTGAAATTTTGAGGGCTCAAATTTCAAAGAACAGGGAAGTTGAAGACATCTGAAGTGTGCAATAAGAATTGGGCTGGCTGGATAAAAAGATTGCAGAAAGTTTCATTATATTGGGAGCTACAACACACACAACAGGAATATGGGATACGACACTTGTTTTTCTGATGAATGAGCTCTAACAGACATTGACACCATTCCTATCACTTTCTTTTTCTTTGCACTTCTGTATTTTAGAATTACATCTGTATGGAGATGCTTCTGGGAAGCACAAAATAACTGCTGCATTTGCAAGTGAGTTCTTCACCAAACTCTCTGGTGAGCCAGCTTGTCTCTCATGATTTCACCCAAGGAATGTCAGTTATCAGTTTGTGATTATAACTGAACAGTGACTGAAAAAGCTAGAAGCAATAGAGCATTACAAATGATTACTAGATATGCAATTCTCTGATCATCTGGAACACAGGACTTCTCTTTGGAAATCATGACTAGTAAGGTCAAAACCAGCAATAAAAGAAAGACAATAAAAAGGTGACCTTTCTCAAGTAAATGCCATCTACAGCAAAGTGACAGGAGATTTTGCTAGTTGCACCGTTCAGGAAAGGATTCAATCATATTGTTCCAATCCCACATCACAAATGCCATGGTTATTTGAAGGATCTACCTCAGATACGAAGAACTCAGGAACTGAAAGGAGTAATGTCTTCCAAGAAACTACAGCTATCATATGCTGGTTTTGGCTGGGGGAAGAGTTAATTTTTTTCCTAGTAGCTGATACAGCGCTGAGTTTGGATTCAGTATGAGAATAATGTTGATAACACACTGTTTTAGTTGTTGCTCAGCAGTGTTTAAGTCAAGGACTTTTCAGTTTCCCATGCTCTGCCAATGAAGTACGCAGGAAGCCGTGAAGAAGCACAGCCTGAACAGATGATCCAAACTACCCAGAGGGATATTCCATACCATTGGTACCATGCTCAGTGTATGAACTGGAAGGAGTTGTCTGGGAGGAGCCAGTCGGTGCTGGGGGATGGTTTGTGCATCACTTGTCTTTCCTGGGCTTTATTCTTCTCCCTCTCTCTCCCTCTGCCCCTCTCACCCCTCTCTATCCCCTTCACTACTACTACCATTATTATTATATTTTACTTTATTTCAATTAATAACTTGTCACCTTAGCCACAGCCTCCCTAGCTGTGAAGCAGGTAAGGAACCTCTCAGGGTCTTAGAGATACAGTAAGAGCTATTTAGTGTTTCAGTGGAAATGCACCAAGTTCACACAGGTGCCAAAGTCCTTTCTTACATTGAAAAGCTATTTGTCCCATGACCAGCTGGAGATGGTTCTCCATCTAGCAGTGAGCCATAAAATCAGGAGCATATCATGGAAGTAAGAAGCAGAGTCCCACGGTAAGAGAGATATGAACTGGTAAGTCCATGTTGTGCAGCGTTGCTTGGTAAAGCCTTAACAGCGTGGGTGCAGAGATGAGATGACCACAGCGGTATAGCACCTTACTGAGTCCTGCCTTTTCATTCCAGAATCAGTCTGGCACAAGTAAAGACAGTTCATGTCCTCGGTTCACATTTAAAACTGCATTCCTGAAAGTACACCTTCCCTAAAGCAGCATGCAGTACATGCTCTGCAGTGTACCCCAAGGAATCTTCCAGAAAGTTTTGTTCAAGAACCAAAATGGAATGGAGGTAATTTTTTTTTTTCTTCTTCCTGAAGACAGCTCAGTCCCTCCATCTGCCTCCCTCTCATACCATAGTGGCCACTTTATCAAATCTGTTTTTATAGCAACCCAAGTGTGCTACAGAAGGTGTCATAGTCTAAAACACAATATAAACTTGAAAGCCACATCACCATCAAAAACTATCAGGGAGATGAAACCCATTGCTGAATGTTTGGTTCTTGTGCATGGCAGCTATAACTGACTTCCCTCCCACCCAAACACCAAAAAGGTCATAACAACAGCTCTACCTACTTCTGGCAACCGTGACCTCCTGTTGCAGGACACAGATGTAGAGCTGGAGCGTGAGCTGGGGCGCTGAGCCGAGGAACGCCTGGATCACAGAGGCCCTGCTGAACGCAGACCTGTGTGTACACAGCTTGCCTTCAGCCTGTCCCACTTCCTTCTCAATTTCTTCTGAGTACCCATCCTTGGGCATCTGCCTCTTCTTTGTGATGCTGACATAAGGCTCTTCTACTCTTTCAGCACGGAAGTAAATATAAAGGGCTTCCACACACCTACAAGGAAACAAGTAGATAGAGCAACAGGGAAAAATGAAAGAATGAAAAGCCTCCCCAGTTTCTGGTATTTTAAGCAATCATATACTAAGTCCAGAGCCATTTTTTTTCATTGAGCAAAGTCTGTAGGTTTTCTCCTCCTGGTAAACTTGGAATATGACAGATTTCATTCTTAAAAACATGAACTACACGTTTCTAGAGGGCAAGAACCTGGCAGTGCCCTTTGGGCTGCTTGTAGTACTCAGACTTGGGAGAAGGTTTAATTATTCTCTATGAGCTGCCCCTGCTCTCTGGTGTCCCTTTAAAATCCTTAACTGCCCATCCACTAAGAGGATGACAAACCCAGGACCCAAACTGGAAGTGTGTTCCTTCAGATTTTCATGTGTTTTTCTTGTTATCTATACATCTCTGACATGATAATGGGACATGGCAATAAACCCAGTTTTCCTACCTTCACTTTAAAACATCTGAAGAGAGAAGCTCAAGGTACAAGCAGGTGCACACACCTCAAAACTTTACCAAGCAACTGTTCAAAACACCAGTTATGTGCTAGAGCAGTGAAAAGAAGCAGTTTTGAGCCTCACAACCCTTGAAATCAACATTTTTTTAAAAAGGCACAAGAATCAGCTTTTCTTAAGTGTGCTTACATTTATTGTACTGCTAAAGAAATATTAAATATAATCTTGCAAGAAAGATTCTAAGTAAAAAAGATGCAGTGTTTCCTGTTCCTGGAGCTCTTCACACTTTAAACACAGTGGGAGCCAAACCCTCTTGTTTATACAGGTCTAACTTACTGACAACAGACTTTCAAGGAAAAAACTGGTGCCAGCACATATATTTCTCCTCACAAATTACATATTGTTATACTATTTACTGCCTTTTACCCATGCACAGAGACAAATTTTCTACACAAATCCATACATTTGGGAGGGAATAGAAAAGGTTGTCTGCAGAAAATGCTGTAGCAACAAGGACAATCTGGCTCCTGGAGTATTAAAAAAGATAACAGCCCCAGAGAGATATCTTCAAGGAAAGAACAGCTCCTGCAACTTCCTTCCAATGACTGTTTTAAATTGGCCAAAACATTATGAAAACTATTCTAAGAGAATTACTAGGGTGTGAAGGTGTCAAGGGCAGGCTTGGGCATCAAGCAGGACCCAAAACACACAGGGAAATATTTGCCCTTGTCTGGGAAAGTAACAACAAGCAAGGAACAACACAGCAACAGGTGAAATCACAAGATGAGGGGGAGGGGAGAAGAAAGAAAAAAAATTACTTCGCTTTTTTTTAATAAACTTCACTTCATTTTTTCCTCTAACTGGACCACTAGCAAGTTTCAACCACTCTAGATGAAAAGCAGTTTTGGGATTGTGCAGTACTATTCCTGATTCACTAGGCTTCAGCTATCATTATGACTAAAGCTACTCAACCTTCCTGCTGCCCTGGATGCTCCATTCACAGAGGTGACTTTCTGTCTTCCCCTCGTTAATCTTTTCACTCCCTGTCAATCTTGTTCCACATGAAAGAATACACACAGCCAAAAATAAAGTGTGAAAAATTAATAGAGCACTGTGGCTTTATGAAGCCAGCATAGATTCTGGAACCAACAGATTGATTTTACTCCAAAAAGAAAGATCCCAGACCATTTTTGTCTCATTTAGTATTCACAGCCATGCATTCACCCTCAGCTGAGGGCAAGTTTGAGTATATTATGGAAAACTGGATCTCAGCATCAGGCTCTGAACTCTTGTTCAGAGCTGTGTGTGATATTAGAAGCAGATATAGTCTAGGGACCCATCTAAAAAATATGTAGTGATCCCATTAAAGAGATCAGATTTATGAGACTACCGACAATAGCAAACATTATAATCAACCAAACACTGAGTTTTGGAGCAAGCATTTGATTTTTATTTATTAGCTGGGTATTAAGTAGCAGTATGCTGTTTGTGATGGGGATGTTTTGTCCATACAGAAAAGTACACATAACATGAAATGGTCTGATGAGCAAACATTAGAGGCAAATGGGGCTTTTACCACTACAACAGAGTAATAAAAAATGCTATTATGCAAGCATTCAGGTTACACTGATAATGGTCCTGCCAGTCCCATGCAAGAGTGTTTCTGGAAGTCAAGCCTTCTGGGAAAAATAACAAATGCACTCAGTATTTCAGTGGTGCCACTGCCCAAGCAACTGCTTCAAATAGGAGCAGATTGGCAGCTGACACACTGGACAGAACAAGCACCAATCTAAAAGTTTGAGGAGTCGAGTGTGAGAGGGGCACAGGCACTTGAATGACCATCCAGGTGAGAAGGGTCCAGAACTGTGATGAAGAATCAATGCAGATCATGTTGCTGTGTCGGACTTTGCCTAGGAAGTATGTGCTGAGGGGTTGGGCATTTTGTCTTTAAATGAACTACCTGGCATGGGGTTTTTTTTAGTACGAAATATAACTGAGACAATGCAAGAAGGGGATTGCTTCACGGCAGCTTTCCCCCACAGTTACAAGCTCCTGCAGCATGGTGAATTCCGCAGAAGACCTCATTGCTGCTCTGCTCCAGAGGGACAGGTGTGAGACATCCCCAGCTCTGCACAATCCACCCCCTGCAATGATGTTTAGGACCCTTTCAAAAACCCTTCACATGGTATCAAGAGCAGAAGGCAAGCAGCTGGCTGTCTCCTCTGCATGTAAGGCACTGACAACCACAGCACAGGCTCTGAAGGAACTAAAATTGCTCTGAGGAAAAAAATTATCTACTTTCTACAGTGAAACTTAAGAGATGAGGAAAGGATGGTGCTGCTTTCTCCCCTGCTGCCATTTCTTGGCAGAAAGAAGAGCCATACTTTTTCAGGGATCCTGATGGTGCCCACAAAGAGTGATTCAGCCGCAACACATTTGTCTTCTACACAGTAAGTAGGAGGAATAATCCTACCCTTATACACTTGCTGAGAGTGAGCACCTCATTTCCTCTTTTAATCATGGATGCGTGGGATTGGAACACAGGCAAAATAATGGTGGTGTGAAGAGGGAGAAGGCAAGGAAAACAGGGAACTTTCCACACCCAACCAGCACTCCAAGAACAAGCAGATATTTGAGACCTATCCACACCCACCCTCTGCAAATGTACAAGCAGATTTCTCTAATACTTAAATTTTACTAATCCTTCTCTTCAGAGAAGCATGTAAAAGACTTATCAGTCCTGTAGATTTATTTACCCTCATCAGGCAAAGATCTGCTCCTCACTCATTGTTCTACCTTTTATCCACACTGACCTTCTGTTCATCTCACCATGAGCACCTAACAAACACATCTGCTCAAGAATAAAGGAAAGAAAAAAACCTGAAGAGACTCTAGACATATTCTTCCCAACTGGAAAAGAGGGTGGTGCATCAACAGTTGAAAAGTTTAGAGCTAGCAGGATCTCCTACAGTGATGTCTGCCAATGAAGTCCTAGAAGGATGGGAAGTTTTTAGACCTGTTCTATTTTGAACTATTAAGCAGGTCACTAGCAAAGAGAGACTACTCACGAGAGACAGGGCTTCTGCACAATGTCACTGAAGCAGTATCTGCACCATTAGAGCTTATTAGATTTCAAACCGCAGAATTAGATGCCCAAAACACGAATGACTGTAAAAAAAATTGTGGATTTTGTTATTTCTTTTTTTACTTCCTGCAGCTCACAGACTCAAACTTTGGCCATAACAGCAGCTCCTCTGGCAGTTTGATGCAAGCTTCCTCCTGCAGCTGCTGTGCTGCTGTCTACATGGCACATAGAGACATGTAATTGTTCCTCCTTATGCCGTGAAAAACAAAGCCTGATCCCATTAAAAAAAAAACAAAAAAACAACAAAGTCTATTGTTTATATCCTTGTCCTATTATGACCTGAGGAAAACAGTCATTAGTGTTCTATATAGGGGAGCTGTTATATTTACTTGAGATTTTTTTTGCAGGAGTTCATCCTTCTGCTGACCGAGCCCTGAGCCGATTGCATTTCCTCACACAGAACAGGTTGGGCTCACACTGCACTAACAGAGCACCAGGGATCAGAGTTCCAAAGACACCTGTAGTCACTCAAACTTCCTTCTCCATGAAGCTGGTACCAGGAGGAAGCACTGCCAGGTTCACACCAGTTGGTTTTGATGATGCCACTTCAGTAGAGTCTTCAGTAAATCAGGTGGGAGGGCATGCCTGCATCCAGCAGACTCAGGGTCCCAACACCACCAACATCCCCGGTGTGTGACTGTAAGCCCCAGCTGGCCAAGTCAGTCCATTGTAAATCTGCACTTCAGCTCTCCATCTTTTTATTACTTGAAGAATTGAAAAGGGCAAGCATGTTAACAGGGAGTTCTCTGGTGCCTATCATGAAGGATAAGGACAAAAGGAGGCTCAGGGGGAACATTATCGCTCTCTACAACTCCTCAGGAGGTTGTAGTGAGGTGGGCATCAGTTTCTTCTCCCAGGATAACAAGAGACAGGACAAAAAGAAAAGGCCTAAACCTGGTCCAGGGGAGGTTCAGGTGGATATTAGTAAAGATTTTTTCACTGAAAGGGCACTCAGGCATTGGAACAAGCTGCCCAGGGAAGTGGTGTAAGCTCCATGCCTAGAAATATTTAAAAGGCATGTGGAAGTGGTGTTCATGGACTTGGTTTAGTGGTGAACACAGTGGTGCTGGGTTATCAGTTGAACTCAGTGATTTCAGAGGTCTTTTCCAACCTAATCCTGATTCTCTGAGGGTTTATTCACACTTTGAAGAAATCCTTAGGTGTAGAGCAGTACACCAGCAAAGCTACTAAAAAGTAGTTATGTATTGAAATTGTAGCAGCACTTAAAATCTCAAGATGACTTTGGTGCTACAATTGCCATCCAAATGAAGAGAACAAAGAGACAGGCCCTAGCATAGGAGCAGTCTGAGCCAAAAAGCTCTTCATGACTTCCCTAGAGAAAAGACAAAAGTAATAAGCCTGTCATTCACACTGGCTACTACTTTAAGTAATTTTTTCTGTATTAATTTACTTAATGTGGTAAAAGTATCTCCTTTTACAAAAAAACCAAAACCCAAACCAAAGCAAAAAAAAAACCCCACTAAAACAAACAAACAAACAAAAAACCAACCAACCAACCAAACAAAAAAACACCAAAAAACCAAACCTACCCAAATGTATCTTCTAAGCATCCAGACAAATGAGTGCACTCATAAGGAGTGGCACTGACCTGAAATGCTGCAGGAATCCCCCATGATGCCCAGAAACCTGCAGTCGCTTTGTTCCAGCCAAATCTCTGCAGAGCCTCTGGCATGCCTGAGTCCAAAGGATCACAGCCAGGCCACTAAGGAAGATAGGAATTTTGCTCTACAAATACCTCTGAATTTATAGAGAAGCTCCTAGGGAGTGGGAGAAGAAATTAAAAAAGGGTACATTAACAGTACACCAAAAGTCCTCTCCAGGAAGAAGGATGCTACCTAATTTTAGTCCTTCCAGTGGCAGCAGCAGGACAGCGAGTGCCTCCCAAACAGGTGGGGTGTGGGTGTTTGGGGAAGGTGGTGGCATGCAAGAAGGTTCTATGAGAGAAAGTACTTTTTTCACATCTCTCAGATGATTCAAAATGGGCTGAATCATTTGGCTTCCAAGGCTATATACCCTCCTTCCCTGCCAAGACATTTCCAAACCATTCTCCAATTTTTAAATTTAATTTTATTTTTTTTAATTTTTTTTTTTTTAAGGAAAAATGCAAAGGAAAAAAGAATCTAGATTTTAAGATGATGAAGAAATACTACACAACACACATGGGCTGATGATAAAGCAGTGCACTGATATCTGAGTATTTAAATCTGAACAGAGAAGTCCTGACTATTCTGTTTCATACCAAACCAAACAGAGATAGTTAAAAAGCTGGTGTTAAGTTTCTTTTAAAGCCAGCCAAAGGTGCCAGCCCCCTGTTGCAGCACATCATCACACCCAGCCTCAAGGCTCTTAAATGCTTCATTCCCGTGCCACAAGCAGACAGAGCTTGGGGAGGTTCTACTCTCTGTGTCCTATTTGTCCTAATTTGACCAAGCCCTCCCTAAACAGCCCTGGGCTCTGTCCGTGAGGCACAAGAGTCCAGGCAGGGAGGATGGAGCCAGACTTCACACGAGGGAAGCAGATGACTGAGAGCAGCAGGATTCTCTGGAGCCAAGGAGCAGAGGTTTGCCTACAAGGATGGAGTAAAATGCCTCCAAGGACAATGGTCCTTTTCAGCTCACAAAAAGTCAAAGCCACAGCGCAGTGATGATACAACCAAAAGATACTTGGTCTTCTGGCTATCACCTGAGCCTTGTGTGCATGCCAGTCCACACAGGGCAGAAAGCCTCCTATGCAAAGCAGGGAAAGGGACGGTATTTTGTGTGCTGAAAACACAACATTTACAGTGCAGCTATATCTGACAGGAAGCAATCAGTTTTCTCTTCTGACAGATACAGCAATTTTTAGTTGCAGGAAGGCAAGGAAGGAAAAAAACCCCAAAACCTTCTACTGTCTCAGATCACTCTGCCTTCCCAGACTTTTGTGCTGTATCCTACAAACTGACACATTTCCCTACAAGTAATAAGAAGGTGTTTTGTATAAAATTTTAAATTTGTAGAGTCCTTCCAGCCTTTAGCAGAAAATAACTTTTTCAGGTAGCATGAATGTGCTACCTATTTAATTAGTAATTATATTTCCAGTTGTCTTCGGTTTAGAGAGGTCAACATAAATCACTTTGTCATGCCTAAATGATGCCATGGGGACTATGGCACATCCAGAACATCTCCAAACCTCCTGGAAACGCTAAGTTAGTAAATCTTTGAGAAAGTGCAGAGTCAGCAACACACTAGAGGAGAGGAGAAGGCTTCCATACGCTCCCTAGTTTTACAGCAGTGATTGCAGCTGGGAGTTCCCCAGAGAGCAGGAACTGCATTCTGCACAAGATAAGATTTGTGTTGTAAACAGAAAACCTGACGCTGAGAAAGAAACAGAAAGTCAAGTCGTGCTTGGTGCTTGAGATCAAAATATAAATCTATGTTTCTTTCAAATAACTAAAAAGAAAATCCTTCCCTTTCTTCTTGTTGCTCAAATACTTTGTCCGCTTCTTCACATATACTAGCTTGACATTATTCTCTCCTTGTCTGACCTGAAGAAATTGATTTAGAATAACAAAAGTAATGTACTTAATTTTTGATAGTTTCTTTCTCTTTTGTTCCTCTCTTATCTTCCAAAAATGTGGAAGCATTTTGTTCTCAGCTTTTAGAAAATCAGAGCTCTTTAAGAACTGTTAAGCCATAACTTAAATATCTTTAAAATATTAACAAAGCAAGAAAAAAAAAAAAAAAATCCATGAGTAGTTATAGAAGAAGTCAATGTTTTTAAGTGTAAGATATTTTGTAACATCCAAACTGTTCACCTTTCTTAGTGTGAACAAATCTTTTTTTTTATATGCTATCAAGGAATTTCAAAAAGTTGATGGTACTTCTCCTAGCCTCTACTACAAGGCACACTGCATTTAATTCCCTTTCTTTTTCAATAAGAGATTTAACTATAAATTTAAAATTAATGCTCCCAGGAAACATTTTGTCTTGGAGCTGCACACTGCTGTAACTTTTCCTCTAAATATTTTGATTTTTTTTTTTTTTTCCCCCCAAGTGTATTTTCAGTGAGACATTGAACAGAAAAAAAAATCTCCGAAGCAATTTGGGTCAGGAAGCTCGCTTTTGGAAAGAAGAGACAGACTAGAGCGTCACTGATGCTCCAAGACGCACGGATGGGATGGGTACTGTCGTTGTTCTAAACTCGCAACCGAGCGAAGAATCTCCCGTTCTCTCTTGGAAGTGATCTGGGAGCAAAGCGCTGCGGATGAGGCAGCAGCGAACAGACACAACCATCTGCAAGAAGCCACAGGGACGGAAAACCCAGCGCAGAGCGGGACGCGGAGGGGCCGGCGCGGTTCCCCGCGGCCCGGCAGGGCTGAGCCCCTTTCCGCAGGGCTCACCCGCAGGTTCGTGCCCGCGGCATTCCCGCAGGACGCTGTTCCTCCCGCAGCTGCGGCGGGACGCGCCCGCGGCTCCGGGCGGCGCAGAGCGGGAGCGGCCCCGCCCGCGCCGCGCTAAGGCCGGGGGGCTCCGGGCGCCCCCGGCCCCGGCCCGCTGAAGGCGGCTCGGACTCACCGACCTGACGAGCGGCCCCAGCTGCAGCAGGTGCAGCAGCAGCACCAGCGGGCGGTCCCGGCTCACGTCGCGGTGGATGAAGACCAGGCTGAGCTGCACCAGCGCGCAGGGCACGAGGGCGAAGAGCAGCGTCAGCGTCTGCCACATGCGATCCCCCGCGTAGCGGTACCCCGCGCTCAGGCACAGCGCGGCCACAGTCTCGGACATGAAGAGGACGAGGGAGACGAGGACGGAGCCCGGGAATTTCATCGCGGCGGCAGCCTCAGCCCGGCCCGCCCAGCCGCCGCCGCGGCGCACTAGGGCCCAGTCCCCGCCAGAGGGAGCGCGGCGCTCGCCGCCGGCCCGCGGCCTCTGCAGCCTGGGGCTGGATCCGGGCCGGAGGTCGATCCTGACCGGGCTTGGATCCTGCCCGGCGCTGGATCCTGCCCGGGGCTCGACCCTGGCCGGGCTGGAAGCGGAGGAAGGTTCCCCGGCGGTGCGCGGGGAGCTCCCGCTCATGGTGACTCCTTCAGCCGCCAGACACAGAAGTGAACTGAGGGGGTTGGTGGGAAGGGGCGAGCGGGAGCCCCTCAGGGCGCTCCGTCAGGCTGGCGAGATCACACGGCCACGGCATCGCTCCGGCTGCAAAAGAACCACGCCATGGCACTGAGTGCCACGTCCAGGCTTCCCTGAAACACCTCCAGGACAGTGACTCCATCACCTCCCTGGACAGCCCGTTCCAATGTCTAATCATCCTTTCTGTGAAGAAGTTCCTCCTAATGTCCAATCTAAACCTCCCGCTGGTGCAGCTTAAGATCGTGTCCTCTAGTCCTAATCACTGTTTGCCTGTGAGAAGAGACCGACCCCCAGCTGGCTGCACCCTCCTCTCAGGGACTTGTAGTGAGTGATAAAATAGAGATCCGAAAGGAAGAGGCAAGGGCAGAGACTGTACAAGGAAGAAAATAACCCTGTGCAATAATAAAGGCTGAGCGATGATTTGATTTATTTATTTATTTATTTACTAACTAACTAACTAAATAAATAAATAAAGCAGTAAATAAATAATAAATAAACCCCACAACAAAACCAAGCAAACAAAAGGCAGAAAAGGAGTTGTGAGTGCGGGGGAGCCTCCGCTGATGCACCCAGCTCACACTCCCTGGTCAGGGCAGAGTGGCAGTGTCAGAGGTGCCTTTTTAGCACTTGGACAAGGTGGCTCCTCTTGCCTGCCAGACTTTTTCCTTCAAAGGTTCCATGGGCCACAGACCCCTAAGCTGTGACAGCAGCTGTTGACCTGCAGCATTTGCTCGCTGTCCCTGGGCCTTTCCCCCTCACCAGCCAAATTCTGGAGTCCTGGAGGTATGTACGGTCACCCCAGCAGTATCACCAATGCGCGCATGGATGAGCAGCACAAGGTGACAGCCTGAGGCAAAGACAAGCCTTTGTAGTCCCTCCATGAAATCCTGAACCTGAGCACCTGGCAAGAAACAGAACTGAGGTGCCAGGTTGGCAGATGGTGCCTGTCTGGCACAGGAGTCTCCAGTCATGGCTTCTCTCCTCCTCTTGGTGCAGGCGCTCGGCTCATGCTCAGCTGGTTCTGGTGATAGATCTTGTTTCTCCTTGCCCGTTCCCAGGTAATTGCTGATCTGCATGTGGGGCTTAGCTACAGACCTGGGACCTACAGGAGCACAAGAGGAAGGCAAGATAAGGAGTCTGAGATTAATGGGGTAACACTACTGGCTACTTCTGCTTATCTGCTACTGTTCTTTAAGGCAATTGAGGGTGCCACCAGATGTGCACAAAAAATGCCAATAAACACTTGGCCATTTCTTTATTGCACTGGCAAACCTGGAGGCCCATTGCTCAGCTCAAGTTGAGCTCAGCTAATGATGACAAAGATGGAAACCTTGTTGTGGACAGGCCTAGGTGAGTTTAATGCTTGTGTCCTTCACTGGGAATGGAGGGATGTTTCTGGAAAAGGAAGAGGCCATGGTAACTGAGATTTAAGCATATTGACAACAAATACCTGGAGTGGGAAACTTTGATCTACAGGCCAAAAGCAACCTATCTTGTCTTGTGGGAAACTACCGTGAGGGGTTTTACCTAAGCACTGTGTGCAGCCTGGATGATTTATCTCATTCTAAAATGATTCCTTTTACTTTTGATAACCCCTGAAAAGCTTTTGGAGCACTGAGTCATGGCTATTCTGGAAGGAAGAGTTGCCAGCACTATAAAAGATAAGTACAATAAACAATCCAATGCAAAATCATACCGTTCAATGTTGGACTTTTATTTAAGGCAAAATATAATCACAGCTTTAATATTCATAATATGGATATACACAGTTTGTTCTGCCACTATGAAGCTTAGTATTATCACTGCTTTTAAAAAGCTATAAAATCTAGTTTCTGTCATAATCTACAATACAAAACTAATACAATAAACACATTCTGAAAGATCACAGTGTTCAAAATATTAGAAAAGCAGGGGTCCTGCTTTCAAACAATAAGGTGCATCTCTAAAGAATCAAATCAGCCTTGATTCTACAGGCCTGTTACCACATCATGGCTGTGAATAGCTGTAACACCGAGAAACCAATCTAGGCTGTGGCAATACTCAAGGAATGAATATCACACACTGGAATATACTGAATAATCAAGTGGCACCCACACAAACTGTACATGAAATAATGCCATTTAAGTTCCCTGTACTTTTTATTTGTATTGGTATTCACGTATATTGCAGAGATATCGAGATAAAATGTGTATAAATTGCTATCAAATAGGGCCCTGCATATGCAAACACCTGTGCTTTCCTCATCCTACACAAACAAGCCTTACTAATTCCATGGGACTCATGTGTAAAGGAAAGTTTGTAGGCCTGGGGTCTGGAATGATAAAGTTTTTACCCCTGTTTCACACACGTGGAAGGAACTACCTTACATGCCTGGAATAAAGTGGTTTGCCACTGACATCAGCAGGTGGCCTATCAGGCCCTTCAAATGAGTGCAGGAGGCCAATTCAGTGGCAAAGCCAGAGCATTGTTAAAGGAAACCCTTCTCTCTTGCGTGGTCATGGTAATGAAGACAGCAGCAGAGTTAAATTTCTGATCAGACAGCCTTTCTCTTCCAAACAAAGTAAAAATTATGTTGGACCAGAATCTGTTTTCTATTCCTTTTCTATTCCCTATAGGATAGAATTGGCTTAAGGACTTCTACACAGTCAAACAATGCTGTTGCTGAATATTAGTACACTATAAAATATCTTGTATTCAAATATCATTATACCACTGGGCCAAATGAATTTTTAATCAATTTTCTTCCATTCTAGTTGGTACTGCTGTTCTTGACTTAAATTCCTCCATCTTCTCTTTGAGTCATGCAATGAACAAAGTCAAGGGACTCCCTTCTAAGCATTAAAAATAAATATGGCCTTATGTATTTTCAAGCAGACTGCTATTTATAAATTAATTTTTTTTGAGGGCATGATGTAGAACTTCAAATAGATGGGGTATAGGACCAACGGTGGCAGCACAAATTTGTCAAGTTTAGTAACTCAAAGGCAGATTTAAAAGTTGCTGCTATTGGCTTCTTCAATGAATTTTTTTAAACTGCCTCATCATGGATAGTGCACATCACTTCTGTTCCATTAAAAGATGGGAGTAGGCAGTAGGTTCAGCTATAGGCAACTCCTTCACAGGCAAATGTGTTTTAACATTTGATGAATTTGCTATAATGGCAATGGAGTGCTGTCCAAGGCAGCTGAAACCTGCACAGTGCTTGCTGTACCACTACCTGTTCCATGAAACACTGTGCTGTTTCCTTGGAAAATGCCTATTCACATCCCTAAATTGCTGTATTGTTTTGTGGGCCCTGAGCATTTTTGGCTTATGGCTTTGAAGCATGTTGTTCCCCTCACAGTGGGATTTTTGGTCATTTTCTTAATTCTTTTCAATGTAGCTTTCTGCTGCTACTACTTAGTCTAAGACATATTTATATAAAGTGAAATGTCTTCTCAGAGCAGTCCAGGCTGTGCTGCCAGCCAGCAATTGTTAGTGCTTCAGAGCAAGATTACTCTTTGAAAATCTAAAGGGCAATTTTAGTCCTGATATCTAATCTTCCTACAGATTAGAATATGCACTCATGCCAGTGAATATTCAAGGCATGTAGAAGATTACTGCACCTGAGATTTACTTGGCAGACCTCAGAGATCCAAAGAACAAGGATATATTCCCAAAATGCATGCATACACTAAAATAGGTCACTGTTGGCATAAAACATGCAATATGCTGGCAGATGCTGTAACTGTATATGCAGAAAACCATGTGAGTACAAAAACTTGATTGCTTATCAAAGTTTCCATTTGCACATATTGCCCCTCTACATTTCTGAATACAGCAGATACCTACAGTTTGGTTTTTTTCACAGTATTTAAAAAACCAATCAATATTCTTGTCATATTCTTTCCAGGTCCATATATAATCAGTATTAGAACATCAAAGTGGCATTACTTAAAATGACAGAGTAGCAATGAAGGTGATCCCTTTACTCACACTCCCTTATGTTTATTTCCTAGAACTATTTAAAACTGTATTTTGGAAAGCTTAGCCATTTCACTTGGTTTTGATTGTCCTAACAGAACCGGAACACTGGAGAAGTGACCATGCTCCCTAGAAAGTCTCTGTTTTATTTAATGAAGTAAAACACCAGTGAGAGTTGTTATACAGGATAATGATTTTTCCTTAGCAGGTGGGAAATGGCACAGCCAGTGAGAAGAGACCATCCGGAAGCAAAATAATGTAATGCAAATTACAAAATAATGTAATGCAAGTTCGTAGAACACCCTGCTTAAGCAAAATCAATCAATCTTATTTTCAAGAACAAAAGACCTGGGCTGTTTCTTCAGCCTCCTCAAGTTATTCATAGGTTGGGAAACAAAAGCAGGGAAACTGAAGGCAACAATGATGCAAACAAAGCAGATGTTGAAAGCAGTGGCACAAAATGAACATGTTATTATGACAAGAAGTTGTGAGTAGCAGGTAAAAATAAAGATATATTTGCTAGAACTGTACTGTTGATAAAACTTGTTGCATCTGGTTCTATGAACCTTGAAATCAATACATCTGAACACTACAGATCTAGTTTCCCTCAAAATTATTCTGTGACAGTAATCTATGGATGGCAGGCTAAAAGTCATGAACAGTGTATATAGCTCCTTAAACTCGTGTAATCTACAGCTTTACTCACAAACAGCACCACACAAACACAGGTACATCACAAATAAGCACCAATACCCACATAATGCATCCTCTTTGCTTTAACAGCATAATCAGAAATACTATTATATCACTTAAATTCCTATTGCCTACACTTTAGAAACTAAACACAACCAAGAAACTAATGTGCAAACATGACATAGTTACTCCATTTTACACCCTGAAAGAGGCTTCTTGAGTTTCCCACAACACAGTCTTTTGCCACAGCACCAGGGCAGAATCTGTTCAGGAACATATTTTTCAGTCCATAAGGGCCCAATTCGGGAGCAGGAGGAGACAGCATCCCATGGAGAATGTCTAGCAAAGGTTGCAAGATTGATTTCTCAAAGCAGGAAGAAGGGTACACAGAGGACCTTACTTTTTATTACACTGAAAAGTGCTGACAGCTCTACTCAGGTTGCTGCTCTGTCCATACCTTAAAAGCAACAAATAAAGATTGCAACAGCACGTTTGTAACAGCATATGTAGTACAGAGAAAAAAATCAGTAAGACAATAAAGAGGGGAAAGATGAAAAAAAACCTGTTCATTTAATGAGTGGCATTTTCTAAAGAGCTGGGGTGTATTTGCACTGTGTTCAGAATCCATGACTGCAGCACATCTAGAAGCCACCTTAATCCAGCCAGGGCAGGTAAGAAAAGCCACAAATCTCTGAGAGGAAGCTCAAACTGCCATATCTGATGAAAGAGATGAACAAATATGTTCCAAGGTTTTTACCAGATGTATCCCATGAGACTGTGCTGCCCTTGCCGGAGTCAGTGCTGAACTCACATAACCTGCAGAGATGTTTGGGACCTACATTTCATAAACTGGGCCATTCCATGAGTTTTCTCATTGTTGAATGGATTAACTCTTACTCAAATAATTGTTTTCTTTCTCTCTCCAAAACATCTGGCTCCATATACAAAGAATGGTTGTGGGGACCGGAGATCTGTTTTGAGCTTGCTGTTGATCACAACACAGAGAAGATCAGTCTCCTCTGAATGTGAACTGGAAGAAATTTTACGAAGAGAGACAACACAGGAAAAACCACTAGAAAACTGACACTGAGCTCAGTGTTTATTTCCTGGCATTTGTGAAGAATCACATTTAAAAGAAGTGGAGAGGCCAAGTTTTACCTTCCTTAAACTTTTAAGAAGGTTCCAGTTATCAAATATAGGAGCCAAATGCATTACAGGAACCAACTAGATCAAAAATCCTAACGGATTTGGGATCTTCACTACTGACAATTGGCTTTGCTCTGATCTAACCAGGAGCATTTCCACAGGGCTGGGCAGAACACACTCCCATATCCATGGACTTTTTGGTTCAGCCTCATGTGTACACCCTCCCTATGGAATTCATCCCTCTGTGTGCACACATCCCACTGCTCAGAGTAACCAAATAAGTGACATTAGTGGCTTTCTTAAAAGACCATTTAACCTTTCAACTTACGTGTTTTAAGAACTGTGTTATTTCTATGATTAAGTAATTAATTAGAGCCATACAGTGCAAGACAGTAACAGAAATCCTTATCTGAAGCTCATAATAATGCAAGCCATCTCATTAAAAAACCAGTGGCAAGAGCAGGAAGGGATTATTATATTAAAATGTAGAAGGATTGCAAGACCCAGCTCCAACTTATAGCCTGATCAAAGCCCACTGAAATGAAATGGGAACTTTAATCCATTAGGCATTAAAAATAAAGAAATTGTAATCTCCTCCAGCTGAGAATGCAGGAAGAGGGACTGCATTGTTTGGCAGTGCATGTACAGCAGCTTTTTCTCTCTAACCTCAGTTTTTGACATATTGGTTTTCCCAATTTGTCTTTACAGATATTATTTCCATATAAATAAAAATAAATAAATAGTAAATAGGTTTTAAATACAGATATTAATTTTCTATTTTTTAGTACAAATCTATGTTAGTGTTTTCTTCAGCTTTCAAGTACCATGTTAACATATCTATAATATATAGAAAAACAGCATATAATTGCAACTATACATGCTAGTGCAACTAGTATTGAGCAACCCATTTATTTCTATCTAAATGATTTTCTAGCTAAAAATCATTTGGGCATATACATTATTTTGCTAACTAGGAAAAAAAAAAGCAATTTTGAATTTTGTTATCAGTTTTTTTTTCTGAGGATCAGTATGCCATTCCAGGATTGTATTCACTTTGCAGGGTTTGTAGTGAAGAGTTCATCAAGGAAAATAGGTTTTCTATCATCAGAAAAACTTAAGGTACTGCTCAGAAATGTTACTAAAAGTAATTAATTTTTGAAGGAAGCTTTTGTTATCACTGAACAATGCCTATCTAGAAATGCTGTACCATGAAGAAAGCATCTGCCTGCTGTATCTTTGCTACAGAACTTTTCAACCCAAGTCTTCTCCACGGCTCCACCCATCTTCCACGTGACTGGGAAAATTCTGACGTGACACAGGTACAGTAGATCAGAAAGGAGACCAGCTCCTTGCCACTGACTGAGCTCTAAAAGGAAGGGTCCAGTTCAGTGCTCATTTACACACCAGACCCCACTTGCTGAAATGAACTCTGAAACTGCAGCCTGAACACACAGCTATCTACAGAACTGCCATTATACGCATTATATGAGGACCAAAGAACTCAAAGATACAGATTTTCCTAATTCATGTTACTAAAACTAGCAGATGTGATTTAGGTAAAAAAATCCCAGATTTTGCCTTTGTGCAGTGCAGCGACATGTCTACAACAGCCTCCCCAATTAGCACATTGCTCCACAAACGGTTTTTGCAGGACTCTTGAAAACCTGTTGGGTGCATCACTGTTTCCTCTTTGCATGTCCTTGCAATTCTAGCTTGCCTTTTTTTTTTCACCAAATTAAAAGTTTGATAATGCCCCTTTCTCTCTCACTTGAATAACTAGATAAATATCTATGACATCAGATTCAATCAGCTCCCCCATTTTTTTTCCCCACCGACCCATTTATTTTGACCACACACTTTCCCACCCCCCAAGCCTTAGTGTGTGTTGGTTTTGATCTGACTCCCAGCTACATTAAGGCTAGCATTAGTGGTACCCCATCTCGTTTTGGAAATTGCCTGTCTTGACAAGTAAGTGGAACTGCAGGTGCCCTCTCCCACTACCTCCGGGATGTGGCCCTGGAGAACATCAGTCTTTAGACAAAGACACTGAAGAGAGGAAACTCGGCTTGGTTGGGTTGCAGCAAGTCAGTCAGGAAACACACAGTTCCTGAGAAACCTTCATACAGACTATATACACTTTCTAGTGCCCGGGAACCAGACTTAAATTCTTCTGTAAATAAGAACTCCGCAAACCTGAGAGAGGAAAAAAAAAAAAAAGAATTTGTTATTACTTTATGTCCCTCTCTGTCTCCTTGTTGTTTGGAAACATTGTTTTACTAACATTCAGTAATTAAAAAAAAAAATAGAATGATCAGTATTTAACCTTTTCTGCAAATTCTACACTACCCAATTTCCACAAGAAACTGAGTTTCATTAGTTCCGGAGGAGACAAACCTTTGCAATCTGTGCGTGCATTATGCTTGTTTAAGAGCTATAAACTTCTTCTGATTTCTGTAAAATGCATCATAAAACACATTTTGATAACTGTTAGGATGCAAGCAATGTTTCATAAAATGAATGCAATAAATTCTGTAATGCTGAAATAGCTATACAAAGTAAAAAAAAAAATAAGCAAAGGGATGAAAATCAGTCATCTTAATTACTATGCCACTGCCCCTTGTTATTCTGTGCTGTAAGGAAAACAATAACAACCATGGAATACTATGTTTTTAAACACTGTACGGTAAACTGGAGATACACAGTTAAAGACAATTGCAGCACTGTGACAGAATCTTCACTGGACCACATGTGCTTCCACTCAGACAAAATAGAATTAACCCCACTAGCTAAGCTAAAGGTGGGAATGATAAATTAAAAAATATAAAATACCTGCACACCACATCCTATTCTTACTTTCCACTTTTAATAATATGGAATAGTGTTAAATGCTCTGCAAACATCATAACAAGTCATGTTTTTTTCTACTCCTGGACTTGGGTAAACAGCTTGTCTGAGTGCTGCCATCACATCAGGACAAGACCTGGATGCACGTGATTCCTCCACACCCAGCCCAGCTCCCTCTGAAGGAATGCAAGCTCTCGGGCAGGGAGGGGGTCTGGGAGAACCTGGGCAGCTTGGAAAGAGACTGCAGAGCTCCCACAGAGTGCACCCACCCCAGAACTCACGGCTAGAATTGACCCTGCAGCTTAAATACTTGGGTTAAATCCGACGATGGTGATCACAGACTCTGCTTTATAAATGTTCCTGAAACTTTCAGGAATGCAGAAGACAGGGATGCTCACCTTTGTGCCCTGTATATGTACTTGGAGTTCCCAGTGAGCCTGTACAGCAGCAGGAACACATAAGCACTACCAGCAACCCCGTGGCATATTCCAGGGCCCTTCTTCAGCAGCCCTTTCTGCCAGGTGAGCTCTCCACAGCGGATGCAAGTGTCCAGATATTGAGGCTTCTTGGAAACCAGGTAAGCTTTGGCAAACAGGTATGCAATGCCTAGGAAAAGAGCAGTGAGACTGTCTTTTGTAATAAGCACACCAAGGGTTTCACAGAACACATAAGAAAATAAAGATTAATACACTAAAAACTGCGGTCTCGTGCTCTACACATCAGCTTAGCCTCTAAATGCTCCACATGGAGGGGGGAGTATCTGCTACGCTGAAAACACACAGTAAGATGTACTTATCCACCCCTTGTGACAACACCACTTTCATCTTTTCAAGTCATTACTGAATTTCAGAGTTTACTCTAACATTTCAGACTTTCACCATTTTAAAAGAGCAGTCACATTTTTGCCTTTAAACAGTAAACTCTTTGCACTGTCTTCTAAGGGCTCCAAATACACATTCACTTCACCTGCTTATGCTGACAGAAACATGAGGATGGGCGAGATAATTTCTTACACTGCCAACAGACTTTTACTAAATGAGGAAGAGAAACTCACTTATTTTTTTCCAATGAGGAAAAACTGGAAAAACTACACTGAATTGTTCTAGTTATACATAGCTATGCATACTGACTTCTGCCAAAAAAAAAAAAAAAAAAAAGGCAGCTATTTGGCTTATTTTTAGAGGGGATTTAAATAAATTAATCATAATCTCCATCAGAGCACTGCACAGCTCAGTTCATGGTAACCTTATGAGAATGCACATGACACACAACCAACTCAAGTGCCTAAGGAAATGTCCAGCTGACTTGTGGTCTGAATTTAACAAACACTGGAGTAGCTGAAGTGTTCCTTTAAGCTACATCTGTGTTATTACCCAAGAAAAGAACAGTGATGGGATACAGAATTTTTCTGGGGAAGAACAATTGCAATTGATGATTTTCCACATCTCTAAGCGTAACTTCTTTGAGGTTTTTTCACTTTGATCGAATTTAACCCGAGATTATCTTCTACATGGAATCACCTAATGTGGAAAAGCAACGTGATCAGCATCTGGCTATGCATAGCATCAAGGGGAAAAGAACCTGGAGCTCCATGGCACCAGTGCACCAGCTCGTTCTCCCGCTCGATTGTCTCCCCCAGCTCAGGGGGCCAGTTGCTGTTCTGTTCCTGGTCCATCAGGAAATCCACACTCTGCCACACCAGCTCCTGATCTGCTGGCTGCAGGTACTCATAATAGGAGAGCAACATCTGCAGGATTGAGGAAAGCCCATGTGCTGCACCTGCAAAGAAGAGGAACAACTGAATTAGAGGGTGGGTTTAGGTCCTGTCTGCACCTCATTGCAACTTTCCCTTGGGACAGATTTCCTTGTCAAGAGCATGTCTCCATCTTCTTCATGCATGCTGGAAGAGTGCTTGGAATAAAAGACTTCTAGGTGCATAGCACTTTGCAAAAATATGCATAAATTCCTTCTGCTCTCACTCTGATATGACTGAAACTCACTGCAGAAGTTAAACTGAACCTGAACTGAATACTGTTTCAAGGTGTTACTCTCCCTGGCACACTGCTGAATCTGGGCCATGTATTTGCATTTGCTGAATGCAAATTGAAACTGGGCCATAAATGGGTATTTCACAGTTACTGACTGACAGTACCAGTGAGCCAACACCTAAACTTCAGCGCAAGAACTGTCTGTACCCACCAGGGTGTGTGGAACACTCCACTCAGGGACTGCTCTCTCTGCTCCCCTGCCAGGGAGCTGTGAACCAATCTCACATTTTCTGCAGGGATATGGTGCCTTGGGAACCCTGTGAGAGCCCTGCTCACTTTCACCACTGCTTCAGGTGAGCTCCAGCCCATCTCCCCATGAGGAGAGCAGCTGACAACATGTCTGAGTCGCAGTGCTACAGCCAAAACCGCTCTGCCAGTCCCGGCATGGCAACAGCAGCTCCCAGAGAACATCCCTGACAGTGCCCTGAGCAACCTGCTCCACACAGGCATGGACACCACACCCTCATGCCTCTGCTGGCAAGGCAGATTTATCTCCCAGGGCAGAAAGAGGAGGGAATGAAGCTGCTCCCCTGCTGCAGCACAGGCACCTCCTGCACTCCCCAGTGCTCGGCAGCACCAGCCCTTCCCTCCAGCTCCTCAGTGCCACTTGACAGTTTTAGGAGGTTGGATGGTCCCAACGGGTTCAGGAGAAATCCCACACTGTAGATTTTATGTGTTTTATTTCTGAAGTGCCTACTAGCTCAGCATCTCCACACAGCACACTCTCAGAGGTGCTGGTGTGTTCTACTCACCAAGGTACTCTGTTCCATAGTAGGAATACATCAGTGGGACTGGCTTCCTCTTCTTCACTGCATACTGTTTTCCTGATTCCAGTATGGCCAGGCAGATTGATTTAATTTGTGCTGCAGTCAGCACCTAAACAGAAACATCAAACAAACATCAAGTCTATTATAATTATTTCATTTTTAAAGACATTTTTCAGGACTCTGCTTTTTTTTTTTTTTTTTGCCAGTGCACAGGATGCAGTACTGCCTTTAATCTTATAAATATGCTGTAATGCACATCATTATTAGGAGTTCCTTACATAACACAGTTGATTTACATAATGTTTCTCAAAACCAGAGTTTCATCCTGTCTCAGGAAGTGAATGTCAAATCTTTAGCTGCACAGATGAGGTGAAAAGAGGCCCTCTAAGAGTCTTTCCTTCCCAGAGATCCTTCAGTCTGATGGAAGCTGACAACAAGCAGCAGGCAAAATGCAGAAAGCAAGATGCAGACTGGGGGAGGAGGCATTAGGAGAAGACAAAGGAAAAGATGAAACAAGTAAATGTTACAGGCTTTATTGGAACACACTGACCTAGACAGGTTTTTCTACAGAAAAGGTTTTTTTTAAAAAAGGAAGCAAGGAAGCATTACTAAATTACTGAAAATCAGTATTATGTATGAGGGTTCAGAAACCTCTTAGTAAAAGAATCAGCCTTTCTTAATACAAGAAAATGCTAGGAAAAATGAAGTGCAAGACGGGCTTCTATGAAGATAGGCTAGTAATGCCTGTGGGACTTTAGCATCACAAACAGGTTAATGCAGTCTCTAAAAATGACTAATGCCTTACTCTTAGAGGTGTCAGAAGTAAGACTGACAAATCACATATTTCATCAGAACTTTTCCATGCTAATGATCTAAAGCATTCAGCGAGAAATCAGTTTTACAGGTCTTAACTACAACTCTAAATACATGCAATGCACAGCAATCACCAGCAATGTCCTGTGTCAGCCACACCTGCACATTGCTGACCAATACCTAGGCCAATTAAATAATTGATTGTTTTAGCTTTAGGGGAAAGCCCATATGGCAGCAGCACTTTGAAGAAATGTATTTCAGAGAAAGCAAAAAGGAAAAATGACAGAAAAGGAGAAAGCTGTACAAGTAGTCTTGACAAGATAAGCAGCAATCCTAAAATTAACTGGAATATCAGAATAATGTCTTTGAAATGTTTCTGAACACATCTGGGTTTGCCATAATTTTATTATCATAGGATTTACAACAAGTTCTTCAAGTTTAAAAAATACTGATAGCTTTGATATGGAAGCAGCATCTCCTATAAACTTTATTTTCTCATTTGGACTGTAAAAGATGCTACAGATAATTAATGTCACTTCAAACTTGACTGAAAACTAATGGCTGAAAGATCTTGTTTGTGTTCTCACCTTGCTCCATGATAACAAAGGGTTTTATTACAGCTGCTCCAAATGACTCTGGTATTTGTACAACCTGGAGAACAACCTAGTTCTCATCTTGATTAGTGTTCTTTAATATTACTGCAGTAGAATTAAATAAGCCATTAACATCTGGAGACTTCACTCATTTTCAGTCATTTTTAAATTAATTGTTTTAGCTTCACAGAATTTAAAAAGATGGTTTGACTCTTTAACAAATGAGAGCACAGAGAAATGTTTCTCACATGGTGAGAAACACTGAATTCTCTCCATACTTCTCATTTTACTGTCTTGAAATTTGGGACCTTCTCCTCTGAATTCCATACCTTGTAAAAGCATTAATAAGGTCATCCTTTAAAAATAAATGTGAAGGATAAGTTCTACTAATTGTAATTCTGAAAGGCAAAGGCATGTGGGTTAGAAAACTCTTAATCAGTTCATTTTCTATATGTAATGATTCCTTCAGTTAATATTATTAACTAGCTTTCAACACAAACCATGTTTTACTAAGCTTATTTTTAGGTTCAGCACATTTAATTTTTAAATTGAACTAATGACTGTTTTAGAATGCTGATTGTGTATTTTAAATGGGTACAAACTTCTACTCAAATCCAGCCTTCCACAGTGCTGCATAAAGAAGTATCAGCTAAATAAGAATGCACTGTTCACTGTTTTTTAACATAAAGTAAGTGTAAAAAGTCAAAACACTTGAGCACTATGAATACCTAAGTCTATACATAGTATACAGGCTGGCATAATGAAATGTGCTAATTACTGTCACCTCTTTTTTGGAATGCAAAAGCAGCCCATATGCAAAGACGGATGAAAAATGGTATTTGAAAGCATGAATGAATGGTAGAAATCAACCTGCCTGACCCACTCCCACATGACCAAAGAAAGTGGGAAAGAAAATGACCTGTGTACCTTGAAAACAACCTCATTTCTGGCCTCTTGGACTGATCTGTGGGTTTACTCCAGGTAGATGTGTCCTATCTAACAGCTAAATAAATAAATCTTTGTGTTGACTACTAATTCCTCTTATCGAGTCACTCAATCCACAGTCATTGCAGGGTTGCTGCCTGTTTCCCTAAACACTTAAATATGAAGGATTTGCATTTGCTCCTTAATCTGGGAAATGGCTGACTGGAACAGAAACTCTCACTCACCATCACTGCCAAAGGCTGAAAATAATCAGCAATCACATTTAAGATCTCCATTGGTTTGACACATTTTACTTCAACTAATTTTGTGTTAAAACCTCCTTAGTTTTCTGTCACTTTACAACAAAGATAAATAAAAATCTGTGGTATCGTCCCTCACAGTATCTTTAATAAAACAGCTAAATCTTATTACCAAAACAACAATCATAAAATATATTAATCATAACCACAGACAGTGCAACTGTGGTCCTACAAACTTCATTTTCATTTCAGTATAGTCACAAAGCCTCCTTGCTACTGTGAATTACTGAAGTAATGTTTAATTAGAGACAGAAAAGAAACAGACTGATCATCCTCAAGGCTTTGAAACGATAAATTGTATATTGATATCACACCCTCTGGAGCCATCAGATGCTTTGATGCAGAATAAAGCCAATAGAGAATGTGCTACCTAGAAAAAAAATTCATGCTTGAGGTAAGACACATTTTGAGAATATGAGCATAGGTAAAATTGCTCTTTATCATGTCATGTACTTGAATGGAAAACTAATGACACAAAGAGATCTATTGCTAGAGCTTTAAAATTTCACCTTGTTCCTTTTTATATTCTAAAAGACATCACAACCTGTTCTACCACTGAATTACAGAATGCTTTGGGTTGGAAGGAACCATTTAGTTCCAAGTCCCCCTCCATGGGTGGGGACACCTTCTACTACACCAGGCTGCTCAAAGCCCTGCCCAGCCTGGTTCCTTTGAACAGCTTCTCCACAACAACGTGTTCCAGTGTCTCACCACCTTCACAACAAGGAATTTCTTCCTAATATTTAGACCAAACTTGCCTTCTTTCAGTTTAAAGCCATTCCCCCTTGTCCTGTCACTGCATGCCCGTGTAAAAAGCCCCTCTCAAGCTTTCAGCTATTTATCAAACACACACATCATACATGTCCCTTTTCCAGCTTAAGTAGAGGTGACCTGCTCACGTTAGTCAGAAGAGGTGATTTTATCTCAGTCAATGTTAGAAATTATCACTTTAGTCTCTTCACTAGATTGAATTTTGGAATACATGCATTCCACATTCTCCCTGCACTTTTTCAATCAATTGGTCGCTGGAGTTCTTTCACTTTATTTTCTATTCTACATCATTGTCCAGTGATGCTGAGTGCTGCCAAACTGCTCCACTCACACTGGTGACAGCTACATTCCCATGTGTGGGAACTGCTGCATTAAGCACAACACCCAGGCAGCACTGTAATAGCTCCTATGTGTACCACTGCCTGTGTCTAGGAGCCTGACCTGCAGTAAAAAAGCCACTGTGATTGTTCACAAAGTCTCTCCATTTTTCTCTGGTGCCACGCAGACAATATGCCTTTTCCCATAAAGGCACTCCACGATTTTGTGAATTATTTAAGGCGGGTCCTTAATTCAGTAAATCCCGGTTAAAAGCCAGCCAGGAAGTGCTGTGTCTACAGCAATCACAGAGCATCATTCTGGTTTTTGTTAGCAATCTCTCAGCCTGAGAGATTGTTTAGTTGGAAGTCAATAATTCCACAACTCCATTTGATCTACTAAAAGAGATTTTGCAATTATTGGTTGTGCCGGTGCTAAGCCCCATGTATGTATTTTGAAAACTGTAGACAGAAATCTTGACCTTGAGGATTAGGCAGAAAGCAGCAGGATGAGCTCTTCTGATTAGAGTAATGTTTCCAGCACGTTTTCATTCCTCTGAATGCTTGTACAACCCCCTTGGCTCATTTTGAAAACCACTGCTACATCAAACTGCATCCTGTATGGGGTGTATTTGATGGCTGTAAGCTTTTAATTCTTTTAACAGGTCTGTATTTATTTCCTTAGAGCTCTTTCCTGTGACAGAAGGCATAACTGAAGCCAAGTATCATTACCTTTTGATAGATGCATGAGCATTTTCAGGAGGTGACAGCTACAGTTACATTATTGTGGAAAAAACTTTCTATGCACATAAAAAACATTTAATTATGCACCTAGCACATCAAATCTCTCTCTGCTACACTTCTAAAAAGCCATTTACATTATTTTGATCGTACACTTCTTCTGATGCTGTACAAAGTGTCAAAATAAGCTGAGAAGAATGTCCGCAAAAAATGTTAACAGGAGCTTTACCACTGCCCTCCTATGCTGGTAGGCCAGAAGAGGGAGCTTGTGAATTAGTTATAATAAACCCAAATGCTGCAAAAAAAGGTATACATATTTGTGTTCAGCAGGACAGCAGACACTGGAGTCAGCTTGGTAATTTCATGATACTGCAGCACATGGCATTTAAGCTCATTCCTTAAGCTTGATCTTTTCCTGCCAAAGACAGGGACTGGCATGGCTCAGGAACCTTTCCAGGCAATGCCACAGCCAGGTTGTTGCCTATCTGATGATGATAACACCTGAAGCCATGGAAGAGTAGCAGGGAAAATAACAGGGTCTGCTTCCCCTTAGTGTTATTCCAGTTGGATTGATGTACCTCTCCTGTGGCACAGTGGGAAACCCAGCTCCAAGTGCACAGGCATGGAAGCTCACGAGTCTCCTTCCCTTGGGAGCACTGTCAAGTACACCCTTCTTTTAAAGATAAAAAATATATGGTTTTAAATCTCCTGAAAACTTTGGTCAACAAATTAGATTAGTCCCAGAAGTACTGTTACTAATGCAGTCTGTTTGATGCTGCAATAGCACCATGTATTGTCTTAAGAGTGTAATTCCCGGGATTTCTCATACTAACACAACTAGGTGACAGTGTGGTCACACTCAGACCAACTACTGACATGATTCTGCCAGTTCACTGGAAAATGATACTTGACTGCAATCTCGAGTAAGTCAGACTTCCCCATAGATCCCATTGGCATTGCTTGTTTTTAACATGTAAATTTGAGGGGTTCTGAGGCTTGCTCTTTGCCTCAGCACCATGGAAACAGCAAAGCCAGTCCTGTCCTGTTTTGTGGGTCACTAATCGTGACTCCAATCAGAAACTGAAGGCTGCCTTTATTCCTGATGAATCAGATTACTGGTAAATAAGACAATACAGAAGTTCTGTTACATTAACAGAGTACAAAACTTCCACACAGTCCTACCTGCGTGGCACTAAACCCATCAAATTCTGCTGCTAAACCTGTCCTTCAGAAAGGGAACATGAAGTGTTGCAGAAAAGGATGGAGCACAAGTGTCACTGCAGACAGGTGGCTGGCTCAGAGCAGCTGCTGCTGCTACAGATGGTCAAATGCAAAGAGCATCTCAATTCCTTACGTCTCCACTTAAAAATTGAGTTTCAAAGAAAAGACAATTGGCCCTTCGTGGTGGGTGACAACACTCGGGGTCTTCATGTGCACTGTCCACACACACTTCTCTTCCTTGTGATTGTCACTGATGGACATTTTGATTTGTCCTAAGGTAAGAACACCAGGTAGGGATTGGAGGAGTGCCAGTTGGCCCAATATCCAGCAGCATTTTACAGCCTTTTTGCAGGCTGATGTGGACCAAAGTCAGTGGTAATAATCACAGCTTCCCCCATCCCTGGAATGCATTCAGCTCCCTGGCAGGAGGGTGGGCATTGGCCTCTTCTCCCAGGTAACCAGTGACAGGACAAGAGACAAGTGTCAGATGCTGTGCCAGGGGAGATTCAGCTTGGACATCAGGAAGAATTTCTTCACAGAAAGGATGGTTAGACATTGGAATGGACTGCCCAGGGAGTCACTGTCCCTGGAGGTGTTTCAGGAAAGCCTGGATGTAGTGCCATGGTCTGGCTGACATGGTGGTGTTCAGTCACGGGTTGGATTCAATGATCCCAGAGGTCTTTTCCAAACTTGTTTCTGGGATTCTGTGATTATGCAAGCAATCATGCAGCTCCTCCTGCATGGTATTCTTTTCTTAAGACATTTCTCCCTACGTGTTCTTATCTTAGAACAAATCACAATGCCCAGCAGAGACAATGGGAAGGGAGAGGGTGTGTGTGGAGGGGGAGGAAGCACAAGACCTGGGTATCTTTTGTTGCTGCTGTACCTTTCTTCAACCTCCCTCCATTCCTGGGTCAATGAAGAGAGAGGGAAACATGAGTTTCTCCTAGTTACACTCAGGCTCCCAAGACCTCTTACTCTGCTGCACCAGAGTGTGGCTGGATACACCTATCCAGCTGTAATAGAGTGGCTATCCCAGGTCTTGGGAAGGAAAAAACAAGTCTCCATCATTATCATGACTTGAAGAAAGTAGGGAAGCACCACCCCCCTGCTCTCTGCTTCAGGAGAAATGAAGCAGGGAAGATGCCAGGGAACAGATCCCAGGCAAGAGGAATTCAGATAATCACCATGACTGAGGAGGCATCAGTGTGCCCCCTGAGAGCTGAGGTCCTGGTCAGCAGCAAAGCCAGCAGGGCATTTCTCAGGAGGACAAGTCTGATTACAGGACAAGAAATGAGGTATCCCGGGATGCACTCTTGTGTTGAGGCTGTTGAAGAGCAGCTGTCTGCACCCCAGCTGCATGTTCTCTGCTGCCTAGTCGAGGGTTAGAGTTACCAAAGAGCACAGAGAGCCAACAATTTAATTTCAAGCATCTCTCCCTAGAATTGCACCCAAATTCAAGAGCGTGAATTGAAACGCGTGTTTAAAAACATTAAAAAGATTTGCAAATTAAGTGAGAAACAAACCCAGCACTGCTTGGAGAGGCTTTTTCTTACATTACAGAATTCTACCCCAACGTTTTTCAACAGGCATGTAAAATTCTTTTTTTTTCCTGTTTCATTGTTATTATTGACTAGCCACATAACACATGGCTGAGCAATTATGGGGACACAGATCCTGGGAACTGGCAAAAATTGATGTATCAGAGATCACCTTTCTGCAATCCAGATCCTTTTTTGGAGCTCCTGTGTTTCAACCACTCCTTCACCAGACACAGGAGCAGTTTATGAGAGCTGCAAATAAGCAGATTACTGCTGCATGGACACTGCTTTCCTTCCCATTCTCCCCTCACAGGTAGGAAGAAGATTATTCACCTATAAACTTCATCAGTGGGAAATCCTTTGACTCTGTTTAGTCTCAGTCAGAAAGTAAATCAGTGCACGAGCTCTGGAATTAGCTCATGCCAAAAACACAGCACAGAGCTGTCAGTTCCTGATGGGAGATTTATCCTCCTGCACTCCAGATAGGTGTCCCTGACAGTGTCACGTTATGATGACAAACACCTTCCAAGCTGGGCCCCTTGCACTCTTGTTGGGGGAACAGGCAGCCCAGCGTGCTGGAGCTGTGCTGCCCCAGGATCCCATCCCATTTATAACACTACCAAGCAAGGAACATCTGCTCTGCCTGTGTATTTTGGATCAGCTTACTTCCCCGTAACAGCAGGTCTGCTGGCTCTCTGGAAGTGATTCCATGTCTTCAGCTGTTCCACAGACATTTCTTGTGGTAGCAAAGCTGTCCTGGTGCTTGGACTGGTTCATGGATGCAATCTATGCAGAGGCATAAGATGGACTATCCATTCTTCCAGCTCCAGAGCAACAAGATTCATGAAACAGCCCTTGAAAGAAACAAAATCTTCGTAACCAGGAATGAGAGACCTTCCCCAAATGCTGCATTAACCCATGGCTTTAGTCTGAATTTAAAAATTATCCAAGTCCGGTTCATTTGGGCACCACCATTTGCTACTGGAAACTTAGGCAGGTTGCTTCTTGGATAAAGGAATTTATTAGTGTTTGTACACATCTGCAGGTCAGCACGAGATGGGCAGAACTCAATTCTGAGTCAATAAAGTCTAACATTAGTCAAAGGGAAACTGACCTAGGCTTAGAGTCCTACAAATGAAAATGACAACTATCTAGAGACCAAAGAAAGCTGATGAGCCATATCTGAAGATGACCTGAAGGTCTCCATAAAGAACTGGACACTTCTGTTTCTTCATTCTTTTACTTCATTGGTAAGAGATGTGAGATCTCAAAAAAACAAAAAAAAAAAAAACCCAAATAAAACTAAGAGCTTATACTTAAAAGCAACTATGCAATAGAGAAGGCAACTATGTAATACAAAAAATTAAAATTACAAGATGAGGTCAGAGAAAGATTGATTGCTAGTTCCTTGGGAATATCTCTAAGGATGCTCATCATTCAATTCATCTTAAGCAACACCATATCTTAATCACTCACAGTAATGGAAAAGAGCCTTCTCAGCCTCATGCAGCACTTTATTTTTTTGATTTGTCAAAGTCACTCCAACTATTAGATCATTCTTATGGCTTTTAATGTCAAAGTCCTCATTGACCTGAATGGCTCTTGACTGAGGGGACTGTTACTCCTGGCAAGTATCATGTAAGAAATGCTGGAAATTTTCCAAGTTTGTTAGGGTTTCTTTGTCTTGCTACTAACACCATAGGGCTGGCTCATGGTTTGTTGGGACTGATCATTCTGTCCAAGTTAGCCTTTAAAGACTGAGACTTCAGGAACATGAATTACTTGACGGAGTAAAATGCTGACCTCACTTGCAGGAGCGGAGTAGAGACAAGTAACAGATACAGCTGAGCAAACAACCAACTCTTCAAACATTGATCCTGCTCTCATTTCAGTCAGCTTGGAGGGGACTGACCAGCACATACACTGTCATTAATTGCTCTTAACCCACGTGGAGTGCATAACCCAGAGACAATAAAAAATGCTTGTTTTTTTTAATCACTTTTTTCCCTTTTGAAGGCTGTGGATCCTTCAAGCCTATTGAAAAACGCTGTTTATAAGCAGTAGTTCTCCCCCAGACTCCCAAAGAATTGTCAACAAATATTCTCAATAAGACCCTCCTGTGATGAGCCAGGCAGCACAGCATCTTCTGCATCTAAATGAAAGAGACTAAAAATTTCAGTTGAGATAAGAGGCACCACTCCCCTGAAGCCAGAATTCCAAATAATGGTCTGTATTTTCTGTGGAGACAGAGCTTTTGCGCTGGTGCTGTAGATCTTCTTCGCTACATTATTTCAAGAATTAAAATAAAACTAAGAAGTTTGAAAAACTAAAATAAGACTGCAGTTTATATACACACCAGTAAATTGTATTGGACCAAATTATCTCTCATCTTGCTTGATAGTCAGTTTAACAGGAATACACTTGCCTTTCAAACTAATATCCTAGGTCATGGCTCACAGATGCAGCTGAGACTGTCAGACATCAACAGTTTTCCACGGGGAGTTTTTTCTTCTGTCAAGACTACAGGATTTGGACAACACCAGTCAAAAACATTTTACCCCTTTTCAGCTAATCAAGTATTACAATATAATCACAGAATAATGAGGTTGGAAGAGACCTCTAAGATCATCAAGTCCAACCTATGCCTTAACACCTCAACTAGACTATAGCACTAAGTGCCATATCCAGTCTTTTTTTAAACACATCCAGAGATGGTGACTCCACCACCTCCCTGGGAAGACAATTCCAGTGCTTTATTATTCTTTCAGTGAATTTTTTTTTCCTAATATCTAACCTGTACCTTCCCTGACGTAGCTTGAGACTGTGTCCCCTTGTTCTGTCAGTTGCTGCCCGGTGGAAGAGACCGACCCCCACCTGTCTACAACCTCCCTTCAAGAAGTTGTAGAGAGTGATAAGGTCACCTCCAAGCCTCCTCTTCTCCAGACTAAACAACCCCAGCTCCTTCAAACGTTCCTCACAGGGCTTGTGTTCCAAGCCCCTCACCAGCCTCGTTGCCCTCCTCTGGACACGCTCAAGCATCTCAATATCCTTCCTAAACTGAGGGGCCCAGAACTGGACACAGTACTCAAGATGTGGTCTCACTAGTGCCGAGTACAGGGGAAGAATGACCTCCCTACTCCTGCTGGTCACACAATTCCTAATGCAGGCCAGGATGCCATTGGCCTTCTTGGCCACCTGGACACACTGCTGGCTCATATCCAACCAGCTGTCGACCAGCACCCCCAGGTCCCTTTCCACCTGAACACTGTCCAGCCACGCTGTCCCCAGCCTGTAACGCTGTAGGGGATTTTTGTGGCCAAAATGTAGAACTCGACACTTAGACTTATTAAACTTCATACTGTTGGACTCTGCCCATTCATCCAACCGATCTAGGTCTCTCTGCAGAGCCCTCCTCCCTTCCAACAGATCAACACAAGCTCCCAGCTTAGTGTCGTCTGCAAATTTACTAATGAAGGACTCAATGCCCTCATCCATGTCGTCTATAAAAATATTAAATAGAACTGGTCCCAATACAGACCCCTGAGGGACACCACCGGTGACTGGTCGCCAGCTGGATGCTGCACCATTCACCACCACTCTCTGGGCCCGGCCATCCAGCCAGTTCCTAACCCAGCGAAGAGTGCTCCTGTCCAAGCCACGGGCTGCCAGCTTATCTAGGAGTATGCTGTGGGAAAGCAGTAGTACATCCATTTAATTTTACATATGAAGTGTGTTGCTGGGTGTCATAACTTATTTCTTTTTTTTTTTTTTTTTTGGCTTTCTCGGTGTTTTGTTGAGCATTGTTTACACGGCTGCAATTCACAAATATGCCAGGGACATTTGAAACTCAGAAAACAGGCACTTCATTCTATACATTATTAGGCAGCCTTATATTTTTTCCCTCTTTATGTTAAAAATACTGCATTCCTTATCTGTCACCATCATCCAGTCCTCTTATCTTCCTCATGCAAGAATTCCCAGTCTACTTCCAGTGCCTGCAGGCTTGTTTTGTTCAGACCTCCCCCTTCTGTACCAGTGAACGTGCATCATTCACAGGCTTACCAAACTAAAGAAGAAAACAGATATATCTCCTCAAAGCCTCGTGGCAGAAGTGTTGGAACCAAAATAAAACCGATGGAGGAGGAGGAGATGCTACGGAAAGCTGCATTTGGAAAACTATCCATAAAAAACTGTACAGCTTGTCACTGTTAAAACTTGCAGAAATCAACTACTACTCATTCCTTCCTTCGTTTCAAATTAAGGTTCAGAAACAGAGCACAGTTGCTGCCAGCGTCAGAGGCTCCCACTTAAAATGCCTTCAATGCAATGGGTTTTTTTATTTTCCACATTTAAAACGGTTAAAAGTTTGGGCTTCCATCATAACGTGCTACCTAGAGATGCAGGGAATGCCCTGAGAGTGGCTGTATGGTACAGGTACAGCTCAGTATCTCCTGAAATCTGGCACTGGAGAAGGACCTGGACCGGAGGAGAAGGACCTGAACCGTGGGTGACAATTGCTCAGCGCTGTGAGCAGGTCTGCTGTCTCTGCTCGGCGTATTGCAGCACCGTGGAAAGCAAACACAGAGTGCTAGGATGCACGAGAGTAAGGCTGAAATGATTATTTAACAGCTGCTGTAGCAGTGAGTGTTTTGTTCTTTCTTCGGATAAATTCTCTGGGTCTGTTCTCCCATTATCGTAATAAACAAAACAAAACAAGAAGTCAAGCGGAAACAAGTATTTTAGAGGTAATTAAGAAATTCTGTTAAGTGAAGCTAACATCTGGTCTCTGGACAGGAGAGACCTTTTTGTGTTAAAGAACGCAAAAAATTATTTTATCTTGCAGTGTACAAACAAAATGATAGTTTATGAAAAGCTGCAAGTTTAAAGGCAAAATATCTCTCTGCTCCCCCCAGATTCAAGTAAGCTAGGGAAATTATTTCTGCAAAATTTATCTGAGTCCACTCACACTGTGCAATTTTAACAAACAAACTGAACTTTTCTATAATTGAGTTTTTAGAAAGATCTTTGGCTTAGCTGCCAGAAGTTCTCCATCTCTCCAACAGAATTAAATTTGAATTCTTCACAGCCTGTGTTGTGTAAATAAATAACTTACCACCTTCCGACCCATCCAATATTACAATGTAAGAACATTGATTGTGGACAGTGAGAGCCAGCAGTGTAAATGGTTACTGACTCCATTTCCCATTTGTGCTTTGCTGGGGCCGTGCTTGCAGCCCCTGAAGGGCAGGGAGTGAGTTTTTGGGTGTGTGGTGGCGAAGGTGAAGCCTCTGGTCCCTGTAAGACCGAGGGTGTGAGCACCCACCACTGAGGGCTACAGGCCAGGCTTTGAGCCAGGTAAGAGGCAGATGCTGCAAGGTGGGATGGTGCTTTTGATCATGCCACTTGACTTCCCTCAGTTGTAAAACTCCCTCTGCTATCCCAGGGAAAGGTCCTGAGGGTGTTCATCCCCTCTGATGGGGCATAACTGGCTCAACTAGGTTGATGTGAGAGGCAAGAAGGGGTGATAACCCATCAAAGACCCCCAAAGCACACCCAGACTCATTTCTGAGGCTTTCCACCAGAGGACTAAAAGCTCCCCCACCAGGGAAGGTACCTGGGCATTCTCACTAAGCCTGAGCATACATTAACCCACTGAACTTTGCGTTTTGGGGGCTTCCCCCACCCCTGATGCATCAAGACCGTGACCATCACTTTGACCAATGGACATCAAAATTGCAACAATCAAGTCTCATTGCAGGATCCATTGGAGGGATATCTTTCTATTCTTATGCTCTTTTTTCTTTTCCCTCATACATTTACTTGTTGTTTTTATGCTTTTATATTGCTATATTACTATAGATAATAATAACCAAAGTTATTATTTTATGGCCACGTACCGGCTCTCATTGCAACCAAACTTTTCCAAAGTAAACTCTATGTATATATATTTGCAAACACCAATCATTCAGCCTTGTTTCATTCTAATCTGCCCCAAGGGATCTATTAACAAGAACCTGGGTTACTCTGGCCTTCAGGGATGGGTCACAACACTGCCAGATGTTGCAAGGCCAAGTCATAGAATCAACTCCCAGAACTTAGCCCATCAGTTCTGGAAGAAAAATAAACCCTTGTGTTTCAGAGCCTAAAGCCAGTCCTTAATAAAAGCAGGTGAGGCGTGTTACAGCCAACACATTTCAGAATCACTTTCCACAGACATTTGTGTAGCGGAATCATCTAGCACTGGTACAAGACTCTAAACCAGATGGAGCACAGGAAACAAATCTTGAAGGAGAAAGATTTGTTTATACACTGTAGTGCTCCTCACTGCAATCAAGTGGAAGCATCCAACTGTCCATGCTGTGCCGTGTGTGAAACAGTTTGAAAACTGCGACTTGAACCTGTTGTGCAGTTACTGTGCCTCTGCCATGCTGCAACAGTTTCTTCCCATGCTGTCACTTCAGGTGACAGAGTTTGGGGCACTTCCCTCCAGGCTGTGCTCTGAAGAACGTTCGAGTATTAAAGGGGAGTAATTTCAATCAGAGGTGCAATAAGATGCTCCAGCCATCAGCACACTCCGCTGGGAGCATCAGCTTAAATCACTGCACTGTGTCAGAAAAAGAAGGGAGGTGAATTTGAATGACCAGACCTGTGATGAAATCTCAAGGTTATTGCATACAAAAAGGAAGACCCCTACTTGCACTGCAATTTGCTCAGAGACCATTTGCTCTTTAAAACCTGTAAGGGTGACAAGAGGTGAACACACTTTGCTCTTGCTACTGGGAGAAGTCGAAATGCCAAATCTGCTTTTACTCCGCAGCAGATCAGACCCTTGGGGCTCTGTGAGAAGAGAACTTCCAGCAAACTGGGAGGGATGGGCTAGGTGGGATGTGCTCCTCAGCTGCAGCTTTACAGCCTCCCCTGGAGGATGTAGAGATGAATTATGGCACATGAGATGGAGTGCAGACTGCTACTACCTGTGGGAAGACTGAAAAGAGTTGCATAAGCACCACGGAGAAAAGACAGTACTGTAAATCTGTACACAGATGGTGAGGGATGTACCTGTTGGCTTATGAATTTTGGCATGGCTTATGTGACCGTCAACACAGCACTCTCAGGATTTACCTCTTTCCAAAGATGCCCAGAAAGATTTCCAGGGCATAAATCAGGTGCCTTGGACATTTAAGTGTATCAAACCTTATTCACCAGCCTGGGAAAGTTTTGACTACAGAACTTTTGATGTCTTGGCATCCCAGGTGAGTTTTAGGCAATGGAAAGGTCTGAGGAATCACAAAGAGTGAATACATAATATCTCTGTTGGATGGTACAGCTGTGCAGGGAATCCAAAATGGCATTGCCCTTGTGGATGCCATGTTGTGATAATGAGAACTGATTACGGCTTTTTGTGGATATTAGCTGTTCATTCCCATGGAGAATAAATGCAAAGGAATGTAAGGAGGATTTACATTAAAGTAAGCGCTGAACTCTGATGTACTCAGGCCCTGTCATGTCCAGCTTACTTGAATCTCAGTTTCTTCCTAGCATATAGGATAATTATGACATATATGATATGTAAGATATATGTGCTTGCACTAAAAAATAAAAACAAACCTTGTTTTAGTTCATTTTTTAATCTCTTGAACTGTTTTTATATTCTCCCTCTGCCTGTGCATAATGTCTGGCACTTGCTTCAGTTTAAATGCCAAAGCAATTCTTATCCAGATATCTGCCTCTTCTGGATCATTAATGAAGATAATAAATAAGGCTGGTTGCTACATCAGTCCCTTATTAGTACTTAGGATCAGCTTTGCTTCTGGTCTTCCAGCCAATTCCAAATCCACAATGTCCCCATCCAAGCCAGCGTGAATTAAGTTTTCAAAGAAGATTATCTTTGACACTGCACCAAAAGACCTATTCAAATGTAAACAAGGTATTGGCTACTTTCATCAGCCACTAATTTTATGATTCTGTTGTTTACAACAAGTGATCTTGCTTGTCCCAAAAGACTTCTTTATTCTATGTCATGCTGCTTTATATGCACAGTTCTACTACGCAGATACTTATGAGGCACGTGGCACCTGGAAGTATGTCTAAATATTTGCTGCTGAGGAACAATGTGGCTACCTGTGAACTTAGTTAAATGAGGTAAACGACACAATAGCATCATTCACAGGCTAACTAAGGCATAAATCAGCCACTTTAAGGTAGCACCAGCACTGCCTCCAAGCAGGGGGAATTCTAGAGAGCTCCATGCTGGCATCACGCCGCTTTCACTTTGTGTGATGATCTGCAATTTGTGCCACGCCAATAAGCCACGGAATAGAAATATCAACTGAAGCCACAGGAAGAATGCTGACAACATAATGCAGGAAAACCAGATGAAGGTGATCAAGTCCTCTGAGTCATCTGAATTCTGCTCTATCCTTAGACTGTGGTAGCAGCCTGATGTAGTAAAAATCCTGATGTTCTGTACGTGGCTCCCAGATACTCCAGGGCACATCGACAAGACGGCTCTGAAGCAAGAGACAGTAACAAAAGAGTTTCCAGTGGCATACAGCGCCATTAGCGCTGCCTGGAAATGTGCCCACAACTCCAAGTCGTATTTCAAATACAGACACTCACTTATAATTCAACACTGCCACATCTCAAGAGCAGAGTTAAGAGTCATGGGATTTATTTGAGGAAGTGTGGAATACTGTGCTCTTTAAAACGTAGCTTACTCGGTAAGTAATGGGATTACTAGCTGTATTTTACTCTTAGTTGAAAGACTGCCATTTGGTGCTATAAAAGAATTAGGAAGATTTTATCAAGCTTTTCTTTGGGCTTTTTCTCAGTTCTCAGTAAACCAAAAAGACTTTGTGAAAAAGAGGCTGCTGTGTCAGAAGGCACCGTTCAGGTTACTCTAAGAGTTCAAACCTCACACAGCAAGGAGGAAGAATAAGAGCCATGAGACAAATCACACCACTGCCAACGGTAATAAAGAAACATTGACAGCACTTGGCCATTAGCTTGCATGTAATTAACTAACAGGAATTACTATTACCTCACGTTACAGGTGACACACGGTGCCCTGGGAGCACTCAGTGCCAGCTTCTCTTTTGCTGGATTTGTCACTTTACATGATTGTTCTCTGCAGCCCCACAGGAGGAACTGAGCAAAGTGAGACAGGAGGGCCACACAGCTATTTCTGGACCTAGAGATCACAGTGTGTTTTCCAAGGCAAGCTTGTTAAGTCAAAATACATGTATTTTAAACTCTTTACCAGATGCCTTTCATACCCTATTTTGTGTGCTTAATATTCTGTTGCCCTTGGAATAAAACAGCTTCATTTCAAGGGCCCAGAAGGACACTGAAGTCGCCTGGTGTCTGTCACACAGATTCCACAAAAAAGACGACAGAAAAGAACCTCCCTCATCGCCCCTGTGCTTGAGGGGTGTCCTGGCCATCTGCAGACACTGGGAAGAATGTTTTATCATCCCCTGGCCTGTAATTCAGCGTTCAGAAAAAGGTTTTGTCTTTTTCCCCTGACGCATCCTTGGCTGCTCACACATCACACGCGACAGGGAACTCTCCTCCTCCACTGGCTAACAGCAGCCTGAGGAGTTTGATGAACACAGCCAGGAGATAATGGCCCTGCAGTGCAGGGGCACAGGCACTTTTAGGCTATTTCTTGTCTTCTTTCAATGGTGGGGCATGTTCTACCTCCTAAAATCACCCAGGCATTTTCACTAACAGACACTCAGAGCTGCGAGACCCTTGAGAAGCCTTTGAGCTGCAGCACCCACAAAACCAGAGGAAAAAAATAAATCTTTATACCAAAACTTTTCAGGTCCACAACCTTCGCAATTACCTGCCAGAACCAGGAATGATTTTGTCAAACCTTAATATTTAGCTACTTAGAGAAGATTCTGCCCTTCTTTGATACAGCAAAGACTGACAAGAAGACCATGGTGCTGAGTGGGTCCTTTTGACAATTCTGGACTTCCCTTCTTGCAACTGCAAGAGAAAAAAAATTGCAATCCTTCACCCATTCGAGGTACTAGAGGAAGTCAGAGGAGGTGGGATGGCATTGTGAGCCTGCATTTGGGGAAGAGAGGCAAATGCAGCAGGAATTACGGTGTGTTTTCTATGTACTAACTCACATTTCTCAGCCTGGAGAAGAGAAGGCTCTGTGGAGATTTCATCAACGTGTATAAACACCTGACAAGGGAGAGCAGAGGAGACAGAGCCAGGATCTTCCTAGCAGTGCCCACTGACAGCAAATTCTACTTAAATATAAAAATAAAGCCTTTTTACTCTAAGGGTGAGCAAGCACAGGAACAGGTTGCCTAGGAAAGGCACAGAGCAGAGATATTCAAACCCAAGAGGGCACAGCCCTGGGCAATCTGCTCTTGTGGACCCTGCTCTGAGCATGGGGCTGGGCCAGAGCATCTCCAGAGATGCCTTCCAGCTGTGGCCATGCTCTGACTCTACAACTGAGCCAAATCCAAATCTGAGTATGCTCATCCACTCTTCAGATAGATGGCACGGGATTTATTCATTTAGGGACCCTTAGATTCAAGTCCAAGTTTGGCTCAGCTTACCTGTGTGGTGTTTCTTTTAAATATTTGTTTTACCAAAATAAGCTAGCAGTCCCACAGAGCTTAGAGAATAAAATCAAAGTAGGAGGAGTGCATTCACACTACAACTCTGTCTATGTTTTGTCTTCTGGATGTGTAGCAGTTAAAATGAGCATTATTTCCAGGCATTTTTGATGGCATAATAAAAAACATGTATGGATGAAAATAGCAAGCCTGACATAAGAAAGCTCCTAATTGATTCAGCACTGCAAGAACAAAACCAAACAAATCAATATTTATTTAAAGAGCCTGAACAAGTTTCTTTTTCTGTTCTACTGCTAAGAATTTTCCCCGAATTCATATTGAACCAACTTAGCTCTGATCAAATTTAAACAGCTCTATTGTGGAACGTGTATCCTGCAGTCCATTGCTATTATAACTGGAATTCTGACTACTTAATCACTGGCTTAGACTTAGAAAACTAAAGCAAGTATAGCATTAGCCATTTCACTGATACCAAAAAGAGGAGACAACACTGAGCTTTATTTTTACATTAGCAAATGAAGTAAATCACAGGAACAGACTAAATTTAACCTACAGACACTTCAGATTTCACTTACTCCTTGACTTCTAATGCGGACAAAATAATTGACTTATTACAGCCCTCTCAAATATATTGTTCCAAGTGTACTTCCACAAAAGAACTCTGATCACTTCACAGATGTCCCCTGGCTATGTAATGGCACACCTCAAGTTACAACGCAGAATAACATATTCCCAGTTTTATTCAGGGAACAGAGGAAAAGAGATTCTCTAGTTGGCATTAATGACACAAAGCTCCTTCAGCTGAAGGAGCTTCTCATCTTTTGCATATCACAGCACAGTGTTCAATGATTCCCTGTCTCCACATGTCCCCTTCCCAGTTCCCTTGTTCAGAGACTTTTCCTAAAGAATACCTGGCCACGAGCTGCAGCCCATTAAAAGGCTGCTGGATAACAGTAGGTCATGAGCTGGAGGTGAGGCAGTGCCACGCTGGTGTGAGATGCAAACACCTTACTCAGCTGTGTATATGGAAAAAAAAAAAAAAAAGACCTGGAAGAAACAGAGTTATCTCTTTGCTAAACTAGAAAAGCCTTTGCCAGAACCATGTGTCCAACTTCTGGTACCCTCCAGGAAAGGTTGGAGGGGGACTGGCAGAGTGCAATGGGAATGACCAGAGATGTAGGAAACATGACACACATAGGAAGCTTGGAAGGATTAGGATTGTTTAGAGAAGAAAAAAAAAAAAAAAAAGGGTAAAAATTGTAACTGTCTTGAAATTATAACATAAAGAGCTTCTGCAGAGAGGAACAAAGTTTCTTGCTATTTCTTAATGGAGAGGACAAGGAAAATCAGGCTTAAATTACAGCAAGATCCAGTCATTAGGCTGGAGTTTCTAACAGCAGTGTGCCAGACATCCAGGGCAGACTGCAGATCCCTCAGCACTGACTGGGGTATCAAGAGCAAGCCACGGAGGGGCTGCCAGGAATGACAGGCACAGGTACACCTCTCTGTGGGCTAGATGGCAGCCTAAATTACCTCTCAAAGTCCCTGTCAGCTCTCTGATCGTGGCAGGGATATTATTTGGTTGTCAGGACCGAGCAGACAAAGTGCAGAATGCCACCAGTATGGAATAAGCAATAATTACCAGTTTCCAATTCTGCACTGACCCACCAGCACAGAGCTCCTTTGTCCTGTGCTGCTCCTAGACCCATGCCCACACACTTTTAAGAGCAGCCTTCATTTCCTTGATGCTGAAATCTAAATACGACCAGCACATCCCCAATTTATAATCCTCAACCACGTTAACATTGTACCAATGAGGGACTGGAAGCATCCTGTGAAGAAAAAGATTAGCCACACAAAATAGCTAAATGCTGTGGACAGATAGAAGGTGTATTTATCTGCCACATTTTTTTTTTTTCCTCCCAGATAATTCAATGCTATCAGACTCATGATTCACTGTTCTCCAACAAAAGACACCAAGCCATTAAAATGAAGAATTCAGGAATGATGATCTATTGCAAAAATAGATTTATGGTTCTTCTCTAAGACATCAAAATATACTCAACTGAGAAACACCAAATGACTCAGCCACAGCTTGGACTGCTATTAAAATACTTTTTGATCATGTTTGCCTCAAATGAAACAACTATTTTAATTATTTTGCCTTGGTACTCCAGCTCACTAAGTATGAATTGAAAATAAGCCTATAACACTGATAAGAAATAACTGGTTTTGACAGGATATTGTCCCTGAGCTCTGCTGTAATGGAGTGGACAGAAGGTTACACAACATCACTCAGTGCTTGATCTCATGCTTGTCGATGTTCAAAGAACTCCCTGCCATGACAGACACAAAGACATATTCTGACAGATCATCTTATCAAGAACAGTGACCTGATTGAACTCTGTTATTTTTTAAAAAAGAGGTAGAACAGAGAAGCTGGGTGACAGCAGGGCCATGGGATTTGTCCATTTTGATTGGGTCCCTGATCCTCTCAACAGGGCTCCAATACTGCTCGGAAGCAAGGCTGAGAACCTGCTCTGCAACCTTCACAGCCTGCCAGTGGGGCTGTGGGCTGATTTTAACACTGTCCAGCTGAATTAACAGAGAAAAATGGGATCTACTCATTTAATGAAGGTGAGACAAAAGAAGAGGATCTTTTTTACAACTGCACCCTGCCAGTTGTGGTGCATAGCTGTGCTACATCTTTACATAAAAATCTAATATTCTAACAATGTGTATTAAATGGCTACCGAGGAACTTACAGCTTCATTTCAGTGCTGTAAAGTGGTGAGGATGTTATACTTTTACAGAGTAATTGCTGTTAGCCTAGTGCTCTTTTTTCCTCCCTAGAGCAGCTCAGTTCTTTATACTCCTGTTTCTTTAGCCTGGTACAAAAGTAAAGTTTACTAACAGCATTACTGCTTAAGTTACGCACTGATTTATAGTATTATATGCACGTAACAGGAAAATGTCAGTGTCAGAAGTACAGCAATGTTCATGAAAATGCCTGTATTTGCTTCCAGACATCAGTAGCTGTCTCAGTCATTCCTTAAAGAAAATATGGAATGTAACACATGAGGGTGTGATCTGATTTGTAGGCACTGAATGCGATGACAGCTATTTTTGTAAATGTATGGGTGTATGCAAAGAGAGTATGGGGATGGAAGAGTGACAAACAAAAACCAAGCAAACAAAAATAGTAATTTTCCTCAACAAAATGAAGCTTACTCCTCTGCCTGTCCTCTGTGTTTACTGTTCTGTTGAACTTTTACCTTCTTCTAAATTGAGTATATTGGCCATCAGATCTCCACCAGACAGAAATCAGATCTGTCAAAGAACCTGGTTTTAGTTTTAAATCTCCACTGTTCCGGGGTCTACATTATTTCTTGCCTTTTTCTCTTCATCCTTGAGTTCTGCTACTGCCTCCACCTTTCCAGTTTTCTATTTTTGCCAGCTACTGATTCTTTAGTTTTTAAAGTAATTTTTAAATTGTCTCTTTCTTTGCCTCTCTGCTCAGCCTCTGTCAAATGTTTTTTCTCCCCATGCCTGCCTGTCTCTGCCTCCACATAAGCATGTTGGACATGCACCCTCTTCCTTTCTGCTGTGTCATCCAGTGCTACCTGCGAGTTAACACAGTTAACTGGGGCTTTTGGTCCTGTGTAAGAACCAGGGCAAAAAATGATGAGGGGAAAACACCAATGTCAAATACTGCTACCTGCAGAAACACAATATTGTAATAAAGTCCTTTGGTGTACGCGCAAAACACGACACACAAAAATCTGAAAAGCCAAGGCAATAGATTTAAGGAACCAAAGTGACCCCAAGTAACTAATGCTGTGAAAAACAGCAGCTCCCAGCCCAGCCCTGCGCCTCTCTGCCAGAGAGATCCCCTGCTCCTCTTCTTCAAACACTGGGGGCTCCAGATGCCTCTATAAATTCCATCACCAGACACACCCCACAGGTCCAGGTACCTGCCCAGCACCCCTCCACAAGCGTGCCCTCATTTCAGTTCCTGTGCTTTGCTCTGCAGCTCTCCCCTTCCAGCCAGGAGCAGCACTGCAGAGGGCAGGGACACTGCCTTCAACTCCTCTGCTTCCAAGCAGCACCGACAAACTCCAAAGGGTGACCTCAAAACTCTCCACGGGATAACGAGGAAGGTGACTGAACTGACAAAGTTTAAGAGTTAAATCAGTCAGGAGAAGGATAGGGAAGCAGAGATCTATTCTGGATAAAAGAGATGCCTCTGCATAAATGTATTTCCTTTTTTTTGTTGTTAAAATCTTTTATTATAACATCAGTATTAGTGCCTGGGCTGCTTTTTCAGCAGGAAGATGCTGCTGCATAGGCAAATGTTCTTCCAACAGCACAGAGGTACAGAGATACAGCAGTGCTTTTGTACAGAACTGGCTTTTTAATACCACTCTTCAGCCATAAGTGGCTGAAATCTGTATTTCTGCAGCAGAATGCATAACTTATGTCACTAAATTTGTGTCAATCAAAACCTCCAATTCCAGCAGGATCCAGTCTGTATTACAGTGCTTTTTTTGCTGACTGGTAAATAGTGCACTTGAAATTCAACATTTTCAACCTCCAGTTTTCTACTTTGACTCTGCAACTGAATATTCAGGGTCCACTGTGTTGAACTGAATCCTGCCATTATCAAGATGTCCCCATCTCCCAATCTGGAGGTTATTAAAATAAAAAGGATTTGCATTGTCTTGCTGAAGAGAAACAGGAAAATACTGAAATGTACACCCAAATTATTTCAGATTCCTTAAAAAAAAAAAATCCGGATGAAAATAATTCCCTTTGTTTTACTGTTTATTTTAGAAAAACCTGGTTTTCAACCCCTGGCTTAAATTCATCAATTTAAGCAAATTAATGCAAAATTTTCCCCTGTGTGTAATTTTGGAACCCACGGCTAGGAGACTGTACATTTAAAAGAAGCAGACTAGAATCTAAAGATTTTATCTTTACTGTTAACTCATTTTAACCCCCTGGCAAAAAAAAAAAAAAAAAAAAAGGCACCCTGGCTGTGTAGTGGCCTGTGTGAAATGAAATCATGAAATCAGCACAGTCCCAGCTAGCACCACGATATCTGACATTTAAAACACCACGTTTCACATAAACTGGCAAAATCTTCCACAGAGAGAAAGGACTTTAATGGCCACAGTGGAGGAATGAAATTTCACCTCAAAGGCCAACCCTCCCCTTTCAGGCACAGGTGAGATTAAAAGCCTGACACAAGGATTCTGCTCTACGGCACTTGGAGGAGCATGGGTTTGGTGGGCATGTTGCAGATCTCCCTTCAAAGATCTTTAATTTGTATGTCTTTCAGAAACGCTATCTACATACATCTACATTCCACGTTAAAGAGTCGCAAATGAACATGTTCAAGGCAGGACTCAGAAGGATTCTTCCTCTCAGAAGAATTTTTTCCTAAGAAATTGAAAAAAAAGAAAAAAGTGGATGAAAGTAGCATACAATAGTCTTTTAACACTCGCGGACTATCTGGAGGGAAGGCTCCAAGGAACCAATAACATCATCTAGAATTGTCCGAGAAGCTGAAAGAAACAGTTTTCATTCATTTGTATCCTCTCTCCCGGAATATTACAAAATACACACCAGCTGGACAGGTCAGGTTCCACACACTGCACATCCATCCGTTCCACTGCCTTTTAAAATACTGCCTGACACCTCCCCTGCTCTGGCACCCAGATCCCAGCCATCCCACAGCAGAGCTATTCCTGCTTTCCACACACCAGGCGACTCCTTTAGCTCCATTTGCGATCTCGTGAGGTCCAGGACAAAAGAGGTTCTGGTGGTAGACACAGCCAGGATAAGAATGGTTTTCAGTAGGGCTCTACCCTCGGACGAGGTCCTGCCAGAAAGACCATGGTCCCTTGTGGGCAGGCCCTGACAGAATATCAGAATTGTGCACACACCGAGTCACGGCCCAGCACTGGCTGGAGAAGGAAATTGAGATGCGCCTCTGCCACAGAGACAGGAAGCTTAACCACGGTGCTCACAGCCTCCACAGGCTCTCAAGGCTCCCCGGTGCCGCAGTCCCTGAGGAAACAGGTTTTGTTTTCTTTGGCCACTGTGTGCTGGCTCACCTTGTCACCCCTGCAGCTGCAGCAAGGGTCCCTCACAGGGTCCCCAGAGTCTTCTGAAGCCACGGTTTCCGATGGAACCGCAGCACCAGGCTGTGCAAAACGCTGCCCCGTCTCCTGCAGGGCACCACCGCTGCCTGCGCCGCTGCGGCCCTGAGCCAGGGGAAGCCAGCGGAGCCCATCCACACAGTCCGTTATTAAATGATAACCCAAGCTGTGCTAAAAGGCAGCAACATCTTTAGCAGATGGTGATACAAGGAGCCACTTGAACTTCTGTACCTTTTCCTCCGTCATCTGACAGTTACATTGCCAGAAGGGAGTGCAGCGACCGAGGCACACCATGCTCCATCAACCACGAAATGGGACAGAAGCACCACGGAGAAAAATTGAGGAGAGGATAAAATATCGTCTGAACGGAGGGATGGGACCACCATTTTAATGGTGTCTTACTGCTGCCTGCCCAAGCAAACAGAGAGGGAGTGAAGGTGATTAAAAGCAGGACTGACAGATTTCCCCAAGGACGCGCAATGAACCAACACTACAAGCATTAGAAAAATATATACTTAAGAGAGAATGAAACAAATTTTTCCCCCTGAATGGCAAAACCACGGCAGTTAAGGACAGCTAAAGTACATGCACCTTATACAAACGACACGCTATTTCTGCCAAAACAATATTTTACTTATCTCTGTCTGGAAAGCACTGACTGCAATATAATGGAAATTAAAGAAGGGGTGAAAATAAACATCTTTCCTAATGCACAGTGCATCATGAAAGTCAAATCCTGTTAAGCCTTGACTGCTGAAGTAATCCTTACTCATGCAAAAAATCCCAATTAATTAATCAGGGGAAAATGCTGTATTAGCCCAAAAATCTGAAAACCAGCTGAATGCAAATGCCTTCTCCACATGAGGTCAGTGGATCCTTCAGGACAGTCCATTAACTTCATGAAGAACATGTGGAGCTTAAAGACACCAGGACTCTTTAGCAAGAAATTGAAGTATTGGGGCACAGCAGCTGAGCTAAACTTGTGTTTGCTGAAATAAAGCTGTCTCCTTCCACCTCTGTTTGGATTAAACAAAAAACAAACCCAAGACATAAATTATAAACTTCTCCTCAAAAGGCTTTTTTCAAGGACAAGCAATCTCTCATATATAGGTCACCATTTGACTCCTTCAGAGGAAAAAAAACATGCAGGCAGCAGCGGCTGTGTTTCAACGCAAGGAATAGATTTCACTTTGTGCTGGAAATATTTGCACAGTGTCCTCAAAAAAAAAAGAAAAAAAAGGAAAAAAAAATGGGTAACACGGAAACATGCTGCAACGAGCCATGTGAGGCTGTGCACAATCAAATTACAGGAGGTAGCATTTTCCAGCACTTCGAATCACAAGATATTGCTTCTATTCTGGGATGTACCTGGCTTACCGTTTGACCTTGGGTAATAAATGACATGCATTCTCTCTGGGCATCCCTTTCTTCATTTGTAAAAAGATGCAGGGTTTAGTCTGGCAATGTACTTAATTAAAATAATTCTGTGCTAGGCTGGGAATATGTATCAAAGGGCACAAATTTTGCTCAAGCTTGAGTACATATATACTAGAAATCCCAATTCTCCTCACAAAGGAGCAAAATATTTCAGTTGCAAGTTTTTAAAATCTTTGTTAAATTAAAAAAATCATTTTATTAATGATTAATGGTGTGCTTTGTTTCTTGGATTATGCATTTAAAATTATGATTAATTTGACAGAAGAAATAATACTATAGAAGGACATTATCAATGAAAACATCAGCAAGGGGTCGCAGGATATGTTTTATTGGCAAAACAGCAATTAACCCACCTGCTATATAGATTCCACAGTTAAGTGCATACCTGTGCTTATCTGTGGGGGTGTTTAACTCTTCACAGCTGCGTTTAGTGCGATTTCTCACCAAGCAAGCAAATAGAGGAGAGCTCTCCCATTGCTCAGGCTGCCTGCGAGAGGTGACTGCACCCTCTCTCCCAGCTGTTCACCAATTACTCTCAGGGATGTAAGGCAAATGGAAAAAGCATTAAATAAAGCAGCAGAGTGCAGGGGCCACCTCCTTCTGCTGGAATGTGACAACACCATCACAGGTACTGACCTGGGTGCTGGACACATCTCCCCCAGTGCAAACTGCACCAACAGGGATGGCGTATTTCTCCATGAGAAACCATCCCTTCAGGCAGGCACCGCTGCACAACGGATTGTGACATGTCTACAAAACTTTCCTGTCACGGCAAAGGTCATCAAATGAAAAGTTTGGTTTTGTTATGGTTACAAATAACATAACCGTGTTTATGGTTATGACTGTCAGACAATCCTGTACGAAGAAACAGCAGGCTTGGAATGCTACTTGAAATGCTTAGTGTGGTTGCAAATTCTAGTTCAAGGCAATCGCAGTATTTAACTGACTTAACATTCTTCCTGGCTTCTCTGGATACCCTCGAGCCTCCTGAGACCTCCATTAAGTGAATTTCCTCAGACTCCAATTGCAGTGACTGGTATTGGATGGGGCAGAGCCACTAGTTTTTACATCACTTATTTACTCATAAATACATCTTGCTTCCTCTCCTGGGAGGGAAGAAAGCCAGAAGCACATGAACTTGCAAATCAGTGATTAACAGAGGAAACACAGATTGGACCTGACAAGAGGATAGAGGAAAAAAAAAAAAATCTACCAAATGCCCGCTCAGATACCACACTGACCACTTAGTAACAATCACCACAGCAAACACAATCAGTTGCAATAATTATTATGCCATAATCAGTGGCAGCTCTGAATTATCAGCTGAATTGCACTGACAATGACAATGTCCTGGGGACAAAGTCCCGACTACTGAAACCAGTACTATGCTGAACCATAACCACATCTCACGCTTAGAGCAAAAAAAATCCCTGCTCTCATAGATGAAAAGCACCGAAATAGACGGCCAGATTCCGAAAGTCTGTACGCTGGGGTTAGCGCGACCAAATGCCTCTGAAGATCTGGCTCCTTGCTTACAAATTACAGCACAGCACCGCTCAGGAATACAGGGCTCTTCACTCTGTTTTACTCAACGCGATTTCTTTTCTTACCCGCTTCATTTTACGGAAACACTCTTGAAAAGCCCGGGGTGGCTTCTGCCAAGTAATTCGCCACCCGGGCAACCAACAGCTGACGCTCTCGGCGTGCCCCGGGATGCAGCGCTCGGCCGCACAGCCGGGTCCCCATCCCGCTCCCTCCGGCCAAAGCCGCCCCTTTTCACTTCGGGGAGGAGCGCTGAGGGGGAACAGCTACCGGGGAACTCTCTCCCAAGCTGGCCCCCGAAAAGTGCAAGCCGCGGACAGCCGCTGCACCCCCTCTAGCCCCGGGGCACCGGCCCGGCCCGGCAGCAGCGCGGAAGCCGCCCCGAGCGACCGCCCCGGCCCGCCCTTACCTCCACGCCCAGCCGCTGCTTCAGCACCAGCGCGGCGCACAGGTAGCCGGCGCGGCCCACGAACAGCTCGTCGGAGCCGCACTCCAGGAAGGAGAGCGGCGCGCAGACCTCGCTCAGCTCCCTGAACTTGCCCAGCGGCCGCGCGTACTCGGGCAGCCCCAGGGCGCGGTAGACCAGCGCGGCCACGGCGTACACCCCGGCGCCGCCCAGCAGGAAGGCGGCGCGGGTGTCGGCGTCGGCCTCGCCGCATCCCTCCTGGTAGCGCAGGCAGGCGTCCACGACGCGGCGGGCGGCCCGCAGGTACGAGTCCCGCGACGGCGCGAACAGCGGGCACTGCGCGACGTGGTACAGCATGTAGGCCACGCCGGCCACGCCGCCGTACAGCCCGCCCGGGCAGCCGCGGGGGCCGCCCAGGGGCGGCAGCTCCCGCAGGATGCGCTCGATGGTGGCCGTCACCAGCGGCACCGCCGCCTCCCTGTCCGGCGCCGCCGCGGGGCTGCCCGGGTAGTCATCGAAGCGGTTGGCGAAGCAGCGCTGGCTCTCCATCCCCCGCCGGCGCGGCCGCTCTGCGCAGCGGGGAGCGGCGGGCGGGAGCTGCCGGCCGAGGGGGCGGAGGGAGCGCGGGGGAGGCGGGCGGGGAGGCAGCGGAGAGGCGGGAAAGGGGCGCTCCCGCAGCCCGCGGCTGCCCGACGGGACGGGCGGGGTCGAGGCCGGGGCGAGGCCGGTGGGCGATGCCGGCGGGGTGCGATGGGCGATGGGCGATGCCGGCCGGGAGCCCCGGCGGAGCCGGTCCGTGTCCGGCACGGCGCGTTCAGTGCCCGCCCAGCGCCCCTCCTGCGCCCGGCGAGCGCTTCTCGGCCGCCGCCCGGGCTGGCTGTAGCCGACCCGGATCTCCGGACCGCCGGGCTGAGACACGCGAGGAGCCCACCCGGGTCTGGCGTCCGGCTCGTCCTGCCCCTGTGGGGCTCTTCCTTCGCGCACGGAAGCCAGTGCATCGCCTTTGCCCCACCCGTCTGTGTATCCCCGAGGAAAAGGGGTTAATTGGGTTTTCCATCTTCCCCCGCCCCGCTGCTATCAGGGATGCTGCTGTTTGGCTCAGGGGTGAATGCTGGGTCTGCTGGAGAGATCCAGGGGCTGGAAGGGTGGCCGGAGAGCTGCTGAGTTATTCCTGGCTGTGGAACGGCCCCTCGGGGGCTGCCGCAGCCAAAGCTGAAGGATGGAGCCAAATCCAAACGAGGGCAGCCCGAGGCGAATTTACATGGGAAGCTAAGCGAGTCCTCAGCAGACCAGCGGTGGCACAAGGCCATCTTTGGCCCTTTTCCTTCATGCATGAGCCAAGCAGAGCTTATGAGGATCAGAAAATTTAGGTCAGTGAATAGATTCCAGTTAAAAGAAAAAAAGAGAAAAAAGGAAAATCTTCAAGTAGAGATTAAGAGCAACTCTTTCATGATACAAACACTTGTTACTTCTGCCCCGATGATGTGAACTTCTGCACCATAAGTGAATCTCTCATCAAAGATCTGTGATTTATGGGCACCTGATAAATCTCTGGTATTTTCTCTGGACATGCAGCCTCAGTATTTGAGGACGTTCCCAAAGAGAGGTGGAAGGTGCAGCTTGCTGGAGGCTCCAGGCAGTAAGCAGCAGCTGGCACAGCAGTAGCAAGTGCCATTGGATGTTGAAAGACCTTTCTGAAGTCGTGGCTGTCTTCTCTCCGCTCCGTGCTGGCTATTTGTTTCAGCCAAGTACATTCAACCCTGTGCAGCTCCTCACTTGCACTTTCACACCCTCCTTTTGATTCAGCTGATCTGTCCTTTCTCTGTCCTTCTTTTTTATGTGGTTTATGATCTGCTTAGAGATATTTGCATTCACCCTCTGATTTTGAGTTCTTCGCTTTTCTTCAGTGCCTTTTTGCCATGTTTGCATTCCCAATACCCACATACTGCTCTGTGTTTGTACTGTCTTCCTTAAAGCCCCGTTTTCTGGCTTATTCACAGTTGTACCATATGTAGTTTCTGCCACACACACCTTGGCAGTCTAGAGCATTGTAAATGTGAAAATATCCTGCAAATAGCTAGGATAACTCATTCATATGTTATTTTCTGTCATAAACTGGCTTCTGTTGGTGTCCATTGATAGGGTTGAGAGTGTAGCTAAAGATTTCCCATCATAATTTCTGTTAGCTCTAGAAAAGTGTATTTCTAAATGCTTTTTTAAATTAAAATTTGGGAGTTTTATTTTTCATTCTGACATAAATTATTTTACGTCTTGGGGGTGCGTGCTTCATCTGTTCAGTCTTCTTTTCAAATTAAAAAGGCTCTCTCATTTTGAGGACCTCAGCAAAGGGAATTGGATCTCTGCCAGTTTCAGTGGCAAAGGATTTAAGAAAATACACACTTTATAACAAAATGAGTTGAGTTAGCAACATTTTTCTACATGAGAGTCAAAAGTGAGTCAGTAATAACATGCCAAGAAGGAACACCTGCACTCTGGGGAGCCTTCTGTTGAAATAAAGAGAGCTTAGCAAATGCCACACAGCAATCGAGCAGGAAATCGGGATGACTTTCTGCTGTACTTCTTTTGTATGAGCATTAAACTACCGAAGCCAAAGGGAGAGATATATTGAAAGAACACATGCAGCAAACCCCCTGAATCTTAAACTGCTCATGTGTTCATGTACAAAAGTTTCATGCTTTCAGGTTGTGCTCTGTATCTTTTTCTCTCAAACGGTGTAGTTCATGTGTTTCTCACCAGATCATTTGAGATTTGCCCTCCTCTTCAGTCCCAGAGCAAAAGTGGGCCTCCAGTGCGGGTCTTCAACTTGACAAAAAAAAGTGAATTCCCCCCTCTCACTCCTTTGCGCTTCTGCAGCTCCTTGGTTTGTTTGCTTTGGGCACGCTGTGCCTCCTCTTTGCTCTATAAATCTGATGCCACAAGCCAAGGACCAGGAAAAAAGTATGGATTGTACAAGGAAGGGATATGATTCCTGGTGTGATGGGTGGAGGAGGGAGCTGAAGCCTTGAAGCTGTTTGTTCTGTATTAGTAAATCCGCCATTCTAGAACACATATTCTGGAGATTTGCTTGTTGAACATACTGATAAAATGTCTAATCATGGAATAAATAGGCTTGGGAGGAACTTTAGGATCTAGTTCAACCCGTGCTCAAAGTGGTGCCTATGGTATACTTGTTCATGTATGCTAGTTCACTTCTGCTTGTTTATTTACAGATTCCTTCAGGGAATCCAGGTGCCTGATATTTCCAAGAGGACACAATAGTCTGTCTTCAGTTATCGTGTAGGGACTGCAGGCATCTCCGAACAAATGTCTTATGGATTGATCCATCATTTGTCTTTTATATTTTTAAGTGATGCACCAGTTTTGTATGCCTTCAGGATTTTGGGATACCCACGTGGCTGCAGTTTTGTTCTCACCCAGTATTCCACATCTCTCCTGAGCTGAAGATGAACACTGGGCTGAGCTTCAGCAACAGAATTGTATTAAATCCTGTGAGCACCTCATCAGGGTTGTGCTAGAGGGTTTTCAAGGCTGGTTTGAGCAGACCTGCCACTAAATCCAAGCTCAGTTCCCACCCTACCTATCAAAATCAGCCCTTGGCTCTTCACTGTCCAGTGCTGCCCTTCCCTCTGCAGAGTTTTGCCTGTGCAGGTCAGCTTTGCAGTTATCTCCTTTCCTGCCTGGGTGGGCTCTGCCCCTATCCAGGAGGCTCTGGGTTTACCGCCCAGCCCTGCAGTCAGTTCACTTTTGATGGGCAGCTCCCACTGAGGCATTTGGCAGAAAGGAATGAATCAGGCTGAGCTGTTTCATGCCCACATCAGAAAATAAATATTTATATTTCCAGTATTCTCCGTTGAGGGTTCTTTGAGGGGGGGAGGATGGAATTATCACTGCACTGCAGAGATCATGCTTGTACCCAAAATCTGGAATAGTCTGACTGGTAGTCATGCTGTGGAGGCAGCCCCAAAGGTTTCATAGCATTGTTTTTTGGTAGCCAGATTGCCCCAGGAGTTTCTGGTTGCTCAATATATTCTGGTTTCTTAACCATATTTTTTAAAATTGTTTCTCAGATTGACCTACCCTGTTCTCACAATGGAAATTACACGTCAGAAGAAGACAGGGCTGCACTGAATTACCTTTTGCTTCAAGAGCATACTGAATTTTTGTCCACTACTCAGACTGATAAAATTTAACAGGAGTTGAATTTCTTTGGATCTGCATCTTAACCTACCAAATATGGTAGAAATTGGTCAACATGAGAAATTATGGGATAGTGGGAAATGCTGAATAGGTACTTGGACAGTCATTCATGTCTCTTCCTTAAGAGACAAGACTAGATTATTTGGGGGTTTGTTTTGTTGTTGCAGATTTTTGTAACAGGATACTGAAAGCGTGGGTAGATGCACTCATTGCTTACAGAATTGATTTTTATTACAAATTGTCACATTTTCCATTTGGATAGGTAGGATAATTTTGGTAAGGTTTCATCTTAGGTGGAAACATAACATCTGTTACAGAGTCTCTGAACAGAATATTGCAGTTTTCAGTATCTTTGTGTAGAACTACCTGTGATGAGTGAATCACTCTTCAGCTGTTCACAAATGCCAGGGCTTTCTGCAGGGCAGGAGGTCTGAAATTCAGAGTTTTGGCTTAACTGCTAAAACTCTAAAATAGGAGTGCCTTGACCCTATCTGGAACTTTTTTCCATAGGTTTTGTTATTCCCAGTTTTCCTTCCCTTGGCTGGAGCCTGTTCAGATTAACAGGATGGTGGAACTCTTTTCTCAGACATGTCGGTCACAATTAACAGTTTCTTTGTCCAGCAGGTTATCCCATTTTTTTTTAATGTTCAAAGTGATTTCTACCGAACACAAGTACTCTTGTATGCATGAAGAGCAGCTGTTCATCTGCAGTTCTCTGCATGGCTCTGGCAGTGTCTGATAGAATAAGGAAGCAAAGAATCCCACTGGGCACTCTACTGTTGATATTTAAACCAAATACTTCTTTTTGTCTCATTAATTAGTCTGTCAGTACAACATGTATTGTAAATTCTGAATTTCCTTAAGTGCATCTTTTCTACAATAGATACCAGTGTGATATCCAAGATTTTAATTGTAACTTTTTTTGTCAGAGCCGGAATTTGGAAGCATTTCAAAGTACAGGAACAAAAATCAATATCTGAAGTCATCTAGCACATTTTGCTATTGCCTTGGTGTTAGCTGATCTCAATAACTGCTGTGATGGAAATAATAGACTTTTATTAACGAACCATGCTTCTACTTGCCAGGACAGGGACCTCACCAAGAGGGCCACAGCAGGTGATGAAGGGAGCTGGGAACAGTGACTGGGCTTTGGGCACAGCCACGGGCGCTGAGGAATGATGCAGATTGCTGGGATTTCAGGCTGTAACACTGAGTGTGATAAGAAAATGTCATGGAGTCTAACATACAACTAATGATGATAGTGATAATAATGGTTTTATGTCCTTGAGGAAAGCTAGCACCTGCAGAAACAAGTTACCTTTAATGATATGCTAAGGAAGTTAGATACGTGATAATGGAAATGGAAGATTTCCAACTCCTGAATCATCAAAACTAGTGCAGCGTTTGACCGTCTTTAGAATTTCCATCCTGGCCATGCTTTGGCCAGGTCTGGGTCTCTTAGTTTGACATTATTTTCATAGTGCCACGTGTTACAAGATGTGTACGCACACACAGACACACACAGATACAACATTGTCCACAAGCAAAACCTCTCCCAGGTGTTTTTGTGTTTGCTGGATTGTTTGTTTTGGTGGGGTGGGTTTTTTTTGTTTGTTTGATTTGGGGTTTCTTTTGGTTTTTTGGGGTTTGTGTGTATATATATATATATATATATATATATATATATATATTTTTTTTTTTTTTTTTTTTTTTTTTTTTTTTTGTCAAATTACCAAAACTGTACGACAAGGCTGGGTTTACAGAAATGAAAATTTTAATAAGAGATTTTTCCCAAGAACCTTCTAGCCCAGCTGTTTTCAGTTTTCCCTAAGAAGTAGGCAGCCTAGGTTAGGGAACACTGAATCATGAAAATTCACATAGGTCCAGCTTTGTGCACCTGAGAGCAGCCTGGTCTAGATGCTTTTAGAAATCTGCAGAATACTGACAGCTCTCCATGGGATGCTGATACATTATCACTTACAGCTGCAAACCTAGGAAAGCATAAAATAACCTGACTTTGGGTGTATAGATCCTGTCCACTCAAAAAATGAAACAGTTGGCTTAACACTGAAAATGAATGGGGTTGATAGTCAAGATACTGCAGTCTCCTCAAGATATCTATATATATAGATAGATAGATATATTGAGAGATATTTTATTTATTTATTTGTTTGTTTATTTATTTATTTTTAATTAAGAAATTTTAAAGCTCAATTCACTGTGTAGGATGACAGAATGGCTGAGGTTGGAAGTGGTGCAGCCTCACTTTGGTCCAACTCCCCTCCTCTTCTCAAGCAGGTCACCTAGGGCCAGTTACCCAGAACTGTGTCCGGGTGCCTTTGGAATATCTGAGCCCAGAAACTCCATGACATTCCTGGACAACCTGTGCCAGTGCCCACAGTAAAAAGTGTTTCCTGATGTTCAGACAACTGTGTGTCAGTTTGTGCCTCTTGCATCTTGTGCACATCTGGGCACTGCTTAGAAAATCCTGGCTCTGTCCTCTTTACACTTTCCCTCCAGCTGTTGGCGAGGTCCCTCCCGAGTCTTCTCCAGGCCAAGCAGTCCCAGATCTCTCAGCCTTTCCTTGTGGGAGAGGTGTTTCAGGCCCTTTAAAATCATAGTGACCCTTTGCTGGACTCTCTCCAGTAGCTCCCTATCTGTCCTGTCCTGGGGAGCCCAGAAATAGACACAGTGCTCACGTTCAATACTTGTTCTACTTAAGTTTGACAATCCAGAGCAGTTTGCTTGGTCTTTATGTAAATGTTGCAGCTGAACTGAAAATAGGTCTCAGAAGAGAAAATAATTAAGGAGGCCAGAGTTTATTCTTAGTAATCATGAAACAATGCATGGAATGCTTCTCTTTAAATACAGTGATAATATTTTCTTGTGAAATTGCCAAGAACATTTCAAAATCAATTTCTGTTCACGTTCATTTACAGCTCTTGCACTTATTGCACCGTCTGTCTTCATTTCACTGCTCTGTACTACTCTGATGGGATGCATAGAGCTCTGCTAAACTGTGCTAAAGATCCATCTGTAGCAGTTTATTTTGCTTGTTAAGCATCCAAGAGGGAGATAACAGAAATATTAAAGGTACTCTACTCTGATTTGGGGTTTTTTAGTAGGAGCAAGTTTTATGGGTATTTTTAAGTTATAAATTAAAATAATGTGAAGTATTATCACTGGACTTTGAACAAAAATATTTTGCTTTTTTTTTTGCACCCTCAAATGTGTAAACTATGATCAAGGAAATATTTCCATCTAGGATTTATCTTGCATGTGGGAATAGTCCCTCACAGCTCTCAGTAGTGTTCACAACATCATGGTCTAAGTTTGTTTCAGAACTCTGTTAAACATTTTTGTTTTTCTAGTGTTGCGTTTTCAAACAGCTTTCTAAAAAAAAAAAAAAAAATAAAAAAAAATAAATTTTAAAAAAAAAAAAAAAAAAAAAAAAAAAAAAAAAAAAACCAAAAACCAAACACCAGAGGCAGAGGATATATAAAAATAATTCACAGCTTCATGAATTATGCAGGGCAACATTCTAGTTGATAAGGAAAATTGTTCAGGTACTAAGATATAAATTTGGATGGGATATTACAAAATTAGGCTCTGATTCAGTAAACCCTATGGGTCAGAATTATTGCTTACAGACTTGATATAAAAAGCTCATGCTTGAGTGGATCAGACCAATACTGCTCTGGAACAAGATTACCTCCTTCCAGCTTTCTGTAAGTTGAGATTTCTCTCAAGTAAGCAGAATTAAGACTGCTTAAAGGGCATTTTAAGCCACTTAAGGCTTCACAAAGTGATACTAGTGAGTGGCTGAAAAAACCCACTGTATTTCCTGTACAGACATGGTTATTAAAAGTTCTCTGTGTGAGGCAGATGATTCAAATTCTTTAATAATGAAAAAGGCAATGTAGATAAAGGAAATTATATGTATTTAATATTTATATACAAACTTATATTTTATACATATATGTATGTATGTATGTATAACCTCAAGTTTGAAAATAAAACTTGTGGTGAGTCTGAAAATCATTTTAAAATGGAGCTCTTCCTTTCTCTGATTATTTTATCATTGCACATTAAAAACAAATGAATCCAGTTATGTGTACTTATTTAGTGCTTGGGTTACTTGCAGGTTTCCACCATGCTGTTTGTAGAGCCAGCCTTTTTCATGCCACAGCATTTTCATCATCTGTGTGAAGAACCTCAGCAATACTTTTTAGAATCACAACTAGTTTCGAAGGGTTTGCCTGCATTTTGTGCCTTCTCTTGCCTGCTCTGTTCCCGTGTCAGAGCCAAATGATGAAGCAAAGCCATCAGCTCTCCGAGTCAGGCACTAATACCCAGTTCAGTGAGAAGGCTCTCTCCTAAAGGGGTGCTGGGCTCGGTCAATAGTGGCTGCAATAAAAGCTTTGTGCTTGGAGTGCAGCTGCTGATGCTGGCGTGGCTCACTGGCCGCCTCTCTGGATGCCCCACATTTGGGCGTTTGTTATTCACTGCACAGTGACTTCCACAGATGTCGGTGCTTGTTACCCACTGGGGAGAAATGAAACCTCTGCGTGTTGGCCGGTGTACAGGCTGTTCCCTCTCTGTGATGGCACTGTGCCTTCCAGCCCACGCTGGCTCTGAGGCTCCCCGGCCCAGCTGGGGTGCTCAGTCACGTGTTCCCATATCCACCTTTGGATTTAGGCGTTGCTGTGCCCAGGAGATGGAGTTAGCTTTCAAATGTTTCTTCTGGTTAGAACGACCCCATCTCAGTAGCCAGTCAGCCTGGTATTTTCAGTGACTCCCATTTGCATTAAGGTCCTGAACTCCTGTTTATATCAAGGTCCTGTTCTTGCATAATGTTTCCTGGAGCTGGGTCTGGATCAGCCTTGACTGTCACTTCAGTTGCTTTTCACTTCTTGGGTAGTTAAAAAATGGAAAAACTAGTATATCTGACCTCATTATGCACAGGAATTTTCCACTGGCATTCTCCCTGCCTTTCCCATGGAAGAAGGGTGAGGTGACATTTTTCAACTGCTTTATGGCCCAATGATGACCTCTTACTAAAACAGCATCTAAGTAACTTCTGGAACAAGGTAATGAACCTCCTGCTCTTCCAGCCCTTTATCTCTGGCACACACGTCCTGGAGAGCATGGACACTCCTTGGTGGCAGGCTGGAATGGAAGTGGGCTGGGAAAGGAGGTCCGTGCAACTCAAGCAACATTTTGCTGCTGACATTGTATTGTCCTTCGATCCCTGTTCTTCATCCTGTGGCCCGTAGATGTGACTGTTAAACATGTGAGGTTAGGGCAGATGATTACATGTGTTTCTAACATTATAAATTTCTTTGTAGGTCCCACTTTAATCCTTGGCTGAAAATGAAGGTTTCTGAAAATCCGTCTCTGTCTCCAGCATGCTGCAGAGGGCAGACAAGTTCTGTTAAAGGCGACTTGCCAGGTGCAATTTCTTCCATCACCAAAACCTCTCCCTGCCTTGTTTTTTTTAAAAGTTTATCCTCTTTGGTCCTTGCCTTGCAGGCCCAGGAAGCTCAGGTTTTTCTTTTCTGAAAGAGTTCCAAGCAGAGGACGAGCAGGCGCTCTGATCCCGGGGCAGAGGGGGTGGTAAAGGAGCCAGGAAATTGTGCTGTTAAGTGCCACTGCCTCAGTTTATTTTCTCCTCCCTTGTCCTGTAGGCTGGAAGAATAAGGGATGGCAGATGGAGCAGCTGGCAGTTTCTGGGGGTAGGCTGCATCTAGAAAGAAGGAAGAGATGATAAATCATGGCAGAGAAAGGAGATGTGAGCACCGTCAGGGGCAATGTGACGTGAGCCAAATGTATCCGTGTCACACTCAGTGTGTGACATTGGACAGGGCTTTCACATCAGAGGCACAAAGGATCGTGTGTGGGTTTGTAGCCTGTCCCTTAGGGCAGCAATAAGCAGGATTAAAGACTTAAAATTGAGCCCTTTTTGTTTAAATAAATTCAAAAGATGCTTCCTTCTTCCAGCACTTTCTCTTCCGTGTAAGTTGGGCTTTTATGATTTTAGGAATTAGTAATATCGCTTCCAGCACGTGACATAACCGAGATAGGAATTCCTAAATGCATTCGGAACAAACAACTCCGTGTTACCGAAAATAAGATCAGTTACGTGATTAAAACGAACGCAATCAAATTGGAAGCTCGAGGCACCGCAGCTAAACAAACATCTCTCTAATCAGCAAATTATGTCCTTCCAAGGAGCAGCATAATTTCAAAATGGAAGAACTACATCCAAACCGTCTTCTTTAGCGAAGGGATGCTTAGGCAGCAATATTTACCCAGTGGTAGAAAGCGTCTTTCCAAGGGAATTCGCGGGGATTTTCCCGGCGCGTTCCCCACGCGGCGCGGCTCGGGCGCTGGGACAAGGGCGACCCCTGGCGGGCAGGCCCCGCCATGGCCGGCCCTGGGCGCCGTTCAGGTGCGCCGGGAAAAGCCGCGAGTCCCGGGAAAAGCCGCGTGTCCCGGGAAAAGCCGCGTGTCCCGGGAAAAGCCGCGTGTCCCGGGAAAAGCCGCGTGTCCCGGGGAAGCCGCGTGTCCCGGAAAAGCCGCGTGTCCCGGGAAAAGCCGCGTGTCCCGGGAAAAGCCGCGTGTCCCGGGAAAAGCCGCGTGTCCCGGAAAAGCCGCGTGTCCCGGGGAAGCCGCGTGTCCGGGAAAAGCCGCGTGTCTCGGGAAAAGCCGCGAGTCCCGGGAAAGCCGCGTGTCCCGGGAAAAGCCGCGTGTCCCGGGAATAGCCGCGTGTCCCGGGAATAGCCGCGAGTCCTGGGAAAAGCCGCGTGTCCCGGAAAAGCCGCGTGTCCCGGGAAATGCCGCGAGTCCCGGGAAAAGCCGCGTGTCCCGGGAAATGCCGCGAGTCCCGGAAAAGCCGCGTGTCCCGGGAAATGCCGCGAGTCCCGGGAAAAGCCGCGTGTCCCGGGAAAAGCCGCGTGTCCCGGGAAAAGCCGCGAGTCCCGGGGAAATCCGCGAGTCCCGGAAAAGCCGCGAGTCCCGGGAAAAGCCGCGTGTCCCGGGAAAAGCCGCGAGTCCCGGGAAAAGCCGCGAGTCCCGGGAAAAGCCGCGAGTCCCGGGAAAAGCCGCGAGTCCCGGGAAAAGCCGCGTGTCCCGGGAAAAGCCGCGAGTCCCGGGGAAAGCCGCGAGTCCCGGAAAAGCCGCGAGTCCCGGGAAAAGCCGCGAGTCCCGGGAAAAGCCGCGTGTCCCGGGAAAAGCCGCGTGTCCCGCGAAAAGCCGCGAGTCCCGGGAAAAGCCGCGTGTCCCGGAAAAGCCGCGAGTCCCGGGAAAAGCCGCGTGTCCCGGGAAAAGCCGCGTGTCCCGGGAAAAGCCGCGTGTCCCGGGAAAAGCCGCGTGTCCCGGGAAAGCCGCGTGTCCCGGGAAAGCCGCGAGTCCCGGGGAAGCCGCGAGTCCCGGGAAAAGCCGCGTGTCCCGGGAAAAGCCGCGTGTCCCGGGAAAGCCGCGTGTCCCGGGAAAGCCGCGAGTCCCGGGAAAGCCGCGAGTCCCGGGGAAAGCCGCGAGTCCCGGGAATAGCCGCGAGTCCCGGGAAAAGCCCGGTGCTCCCCTGGGAACGGCAGTACTGGGGTGTCTCTAATACTGGCTTCGGGGAAGGGAAGAGGAAGGGAAAGAGGGAACAGGGAAAGAAAAAGTAACAAAGAGGGGGTAAAAAGACGATTTGCACGTTGTTTTATGCTGCTCTTTGACATTTGTACGCACAGTTTCTTATAAATTTTGCAAGTTCACAGAATGAAAGAATCGTTAGGGTTAGAAGGGACCTCTGGAATTCACCCAGTCCAACCCTCCTGCCCCAAGCTGTGTCACCTGGAGCAGGTGACACAGGAACGCATCCAGGTGGGTTTTGAATGTCTCCAGAGAGGGAGACCCATAACTGTCCCAGGCAGGCTGTTTCAGTGCCCTGCCAGCTTTGACGTAAACCTCTTCCTCATGTTGAGGTACAACTATTTGTGTTTTATTTTAAGGCCATTGCTCCTCGTCCTGTCACTGGGCCACAGTGGAGAATCTGGCACATCCTCTTGGCACCGTCTTTGTGATATTTATATTAATTGATGAGATCCCCTCTCAGTCTTCCCCTCCCCAGACTGAAAATGCCCAGCTCCCGCAGTCTCTCCTCACAAGAGGATGCTCCAAACCCCTCCTCATCATTGTGGCCTCTGCTGGACCCTCTCCAACAGCTCCCTGTCTCTCCTGTACCGAGGATCACAGACCTGGACACAGCACTCCAGGTGTGGCCTCCCATGGGCTGAGCAGAGGGGAAGGATCCCCTCCCTGACCTGCTGCCCACACTCCTCCCAGTGCACCCCACGATCCCGTTGGCTCTCCTGGCTGCAAGGACACGCTGGTAGTTCATGGTCAATTCATCACCCACCAAGACTTGCTGGTCCTTCTCTGCAGAGCTGCTCTCCAACAGAGCAGCCCCCAGCCCAACCTGTGCTGGTACTTGGGGCTTTTTCCTCCCCAGCTGCAGGACACTACACTTGCCCTTGTTGAACCTCATTGAGTTTCTCTCTGCTCCACTCTCCAGCCTATGAAGGTCTCACAGAATGGCAGTACAGCCATCAGGTGGATCAACCACTCCTTCTAGTTCTGAATTGTCAGTAAACTTGCTTAAGGTGCATTTGATCCCTCCATCCAGGGTTCTCTGTTATTATTTCCTTTGAGGGATCTTAATTAAAATACCAATGATGTTATAGGGTAGTGACACTCCCAGAATTAAAAATGCATACTGTATTTTGTTTACAGGGTGACATGCTCTCAATTATACATACAAACTCTAAAATGCTCTCAATGACATATACAAACTCTGGATGTCTTTTGAAATTTGCTGTGTTTAATGGGGACAGGAATGAAAAGTATTTTCATTTCATTGTGCAGATTACCTGTACAATAGTGCACGAAGAACTGGTATGCCTGCTTTCAGGAATGACATCCATGAAGATGATCACAAGACCATACTCAGGACCCTTGACACATGAAACTATAAAGGTGTAAAATTTTAGTAAATACATGAAAAGCTGATAATATTTGATTGCCATGTCAGTTTAGTCCTAAAAGCATTTATTTGGAAATGACATTTTTACTACTGATTCCTCCTCTTCTCCCTCCTCACTGTCCCTCAGTTTTCCTCCCTTCTCACTCCCCCTTGCAGCATTTTCTGTCTTCTCACAGACCTCCCCTGCAGCTCCATGGATGTCAGGCCTGAACGCCTGGGCCAAGGACACAGCCACTGCCAAGAGTGACTTCTCAGTGGCCTGGGAGACACAGGCAATGCTCCCACTTTGGGAAGGGAGTGCAGGGAGAAAAGCACGAGGTCTGTGTGCGCAGGGCTGTCTCCCAGCACCCATCAAACAGAGGTGTTTGAGCCTCCAGCTGTGGGTCAAGATCTGATGGTCAGAAATAGGTGACACAATGGCCTCTGCAGGCCTTTGGGTGTTTCAACTTACGGAACCACCTTCCTATAAAGAAGAGCTTGAGGAAAAGACCCTATGATGGAACTGCTGGTTTCAGCAGAGTCTTTTGAAGTGAATTCAGAGGTATTCTAAGGCATAGGAAAGGATGCTGGGAGGAGATGTCAAGAACACCAGGAGGAGAGAAGACAGGGAGGTGCCAAGTGTCTAAGCACAAGTGTATCCACTGCAAACATCAATGGGAGCACAAACTTCATCTCTTTGTTACAGAGAGGAGATGGAGCCATCCCCCAAAACAGCGTTGCCCAGACCCCCACAGACACAAAATTTCTCAAAGCAAATCAACAATTTTATTAACAGATGGACAAGTGGGAAATCTCTTCTGCATCTCCTGGCAGGGGCAGCATCACAACTGGGACCATTTGCAGAGGCTGTGCAGGAAGCAGGGATTTGGACTCTGTTCGCCTCCTCAGGTGGGAGAGGAGGAAGCACGGCACATTCTGTGGCTGCTGCTCCCCATGGCTGCAGTGGTATCAGCACGCCTTCCCCAGTGCCCAGCTCTGGTGGAAAAAGTGCAGTGGTTGGTCTCAGGGGCACGAGCAGCATGCAGGTGATGATGTCCTTGCAGGCGCTCAGGACTTGGTAGGCGCTGCCAGCTCCCATGGCTGGATGCAGCTCTCAGAATGCTGTTTGTGGGAAGGACAAGGCAAAAGCAGTGAGGGTCCCTACCTTATCCAAGGGCTTGTCTTCCTCCATCTGCTCCTGGGCACTGCAGGGAGTTTTTTTCTGGCTGCCACTGCCAGAACCATCTCTCTTCTGACTGGGCAGCCAGTAGATCCCAAAGAGTGTGAGGATGATTTTGACACAGCTCCAGAACCACCACTCCTGGCAGACTGAGCAGAGCATGGCTTCCTGGGTGGGTCTGCTCTGCTCCTGCATCCTCTGCTCCATCTTCTGCAGCTTGGTCATCTCCTGGCTGTGCTGCTCCTCATGCTGCCTCAGGAGCTCTTCCGTGACCTTCACTGCTGGGAGATCCACACTCAGTGTGTATTGGAAGATGCCTGCCGCCATCAGGACTTTGGTGATGCTTCCAGCCATGGCCTGGAGGAGGAGGGAGAGAAGGGGCTCAACTGGGCTGGGTGATGGAGAGAGAGTGGCTGGGGCAGAGGGGGCAGGAGATGGAGGACCCAGGGATGGGTGGGACAGGGGGTGCAGGAGCCTGGGGGCAGCCAGGAGAAGGTTGGGGAACTCTTTGGGGATGGGGGCACACCCCCACAGGCACTGACTGTAGCTGGCAGCCCTGGGCACCTCTGCACCTGCCCTTCTCAAAACTATCTCCACAGCCCCCCAACCTTTCCCCAGCCTTAGAAGTTCCTCTGGATGCTGGTGCTTCTTGTCTGTCCCTCAACCCAGCCTTCCCCCAGCCTGTCCCACTCACTGCTGCCTCAAGCAGTGACACTGCCATATGGGGTATCTGGGTGTGTGTCCCCCTTCCCTCATGTCAGAGACTCTGGAGCCCCACAGCGACATCCTGCCCACCCAGCTGGGGCTTTGGATGGAACCCACATGGAGCCAGGGAGTTTATGACCTTTGGAAGGAGGGGCAGCTGCTCAGGAGCACTGCACAGCTGTCGTGGGGTTGTGCAGGGAGAAAAGCAGAAGGGCCAAAGCCCAAACAGAACTTAATCTGGTTAAATATTAACTGCCATATGAGAGAATAAAAAATGTTCCTATGAATTCATTAGCAACAAAAGGAGGGCTCAGAAGAGTCTCCATCCTTTACTGGATTCGGGTGAAATACAGTGAGAAAGAATGAGGAAGAGACTGCGATGTTTAATGCCTTCTTTGCCTCAGTCTTTAGAGTAAGGCCAGTTCTCTGTGTACCCAGGACCCCGAACTGGAAAACAGAGATGAGGAAACAACAGCAGGGCAGAGGGACCCAAGCGAGATGCAGCACTGTTAAACTCAGCCCGTGCTGGAGGATGACTGCCCTGCTGTTCACAGACTAAGCAGGAGTTATTCCCAGCTGCCCAGTCACTTCAGCCATTTACAATCTTTCTCACCAGCCAAGTTGTCTGGCTGCGTTGTCCCTCATGCTGGGTCAGAACCTCTGCCGTGGTCTTCACTGCCTGGGCGTCTGCCCTCAGAGCGTACTGGAGGATGGCCAGCACCAGCAGGAATTTGGTGATCTTTCCAGCCATGGCCTGGAGGAGGAGGAGGGAGAGAAGGGGCTCAGTGGGGTCGGGTGGCTGGGGCAGCGGGGGCAGGAAGCGTAGGGCCCAGCACAGGGCACTGGCCCCAGCGGTGGCACCTGCCCTGCCCGGGGTGTCTCCGCAGCCCCCGCTCCCTCTCCCAGCCTCGGCAGCTCCCCAGGGGCCGGTGCTCCCGGCCCGGCCCTGCCCTGGCCCAGGCCGGCCCTGCCCCGCCAGGCTCACGCACCGCTCCCGGGGCCGCTCTGCAGCGCTGGCACCGCGGCGGGCGCTGGCAGGGACGGGTCCCTCCGATGTCACAGACACCGGGGCTCCACGGCCGCACCCCGCCCCGCCAGCTCGGGCCCTGCATGGAGCTCAGGTGGAGCCGGGGAGTTTGTGACCTCTGGAGAAAGGGCAGCCCCTCAGGAGCACTGCACAGCCTTCACGGGGTTGTGCAGGGAGAAAATCAGAAGGGTCAAAGCCTGACCGGAAGTTAATTGGGGCCTAAAAATGCCGTAAAAGACAGTAAAACCTATTTCCATAAGTACATTGGTGACAAAAGGAGGGCTCTGGAGAATCTCCAGCCTTTAATGGATGGGGAGAAACACAGTGACAAAGCAGGAGGAAGAAGATCTGAAGTATTTAATGTAAGGCCTGCTACCCTACCCTGATCTCCTCCCAAGCCAGGATGACCCACTCAGGAAATGAGGGAGAGTTTGTGGGTCCTTGGAGATTCCCTGGAGTTTAGTAAAGCCTTTGATACCATTTCCCACAACATTCTCCTGGAGGTGGCTCATGGCTGGGATGGGTGTGCTCTTTGCTGGTCAAACACTGGCTGTGGGGCCAGGCCCAGAGAGGGATGTTCCCCAGGGAAGTTCCCCAGGGCTCAGTCCTGTTTTCTGCGGAGTGCCTGAGGGAGATGGAGGTGTCTAGCCTGGAGAAATAGGGGGAGAGACCTTGTCACTCTACAATTACCTAGAAGGAGGTTTTAGGTACCTTCTCCAAAGTAACAGGCGACTGGACAAAATGAAATGGCCTCAAGTTGTGACAGGGGAAGCTTAGATAGGATATCAGGAAAATTTTCTTCACCAAAAGTGTTGTCAAGCATTACAACAGGAAAAGCCTAAGGAAGGGGCTGGGTTGCCATCCCTGAAGGTAAATAAAATAGACGTAGATATTTCACTTAGGGACATGGTGTAGTGCTGGACTTGGGAGTCATGGGTTAACAGCTGATCTTAGGGGTTTTTCCAACCTAAATGATTCTTTGAGTCTGTGATTTTATTGTAGCAGTCTAATGTGATAACTAGGCTGAATGCAAATCCTCACCTGATTTTCATTTGACAATTCCAGTGGTTTTCCATATATCTTCCTATGTATACATCTAAGTCAAAAAGCTCCCAAGCCATTGTGTGTCTTCTGTGTAGGTGCTGATTACTTTCAGAGTTGTTATTTCATCAACCAAAGTTTGTCCAAGCAAACTTTAAGTCTGTCAAATTCATCTTAAGGCTGTAGTATTGTCAGGATATGTGGAAAACCAAGGAGAAATGCCCTCAGAAATAAATACGCTGCTGTGCACTGCTCTTCCATCTTCCATTTCCCCCTGCTATACTGTATTTTTGACTTGTGTTGTCAGAATGCTTAAAACAATAAGTTTCAGCCCTCTGCTTGTAGCTTCCTAGATTGTACTGCAGTGCACATAATAAAGATTGGATATTTGCTCCTGGAATAAAAGTTACTTAGTCAGGCGGTTGGGATACAGATTCACAAATCGGAGATTCTCTTCTCAGTTCTTGCCTTAGCCAATGGTCTGCTGTGTGCCTTCAGTGTCTGTGGCAATTTCTCAGTTACGGGGTAGGGAGAGTAGGATGTGGTTTTCATCCTAAAGAGGAGAGCTGCTGTGAGAGGCTGAAATCCTGAAAGAGTTAATGTAAACCTGAAAGTGCTCATGTCTCAAACACTGGACAGAGGAGAAAAGGAATGTTACCATGCCAACGAGTTAAGGTGATGTTAGGAAAGAGGGTCTTGGAGGCAGGATAGTACTTTTTTGAGACCACTCTCCTTATCTTGGGTAACTATCTCTAAAACCAGATTTGGAGAGCATTGCAGTTGTGTTTCTGACAGGGCAATTGAAACTATGAGAGAACCCAACCCGCTTTTGAAAAGCTTTAGAATAACAAAATGTGTCTGCACAAGGCCTGTTCTGTAAATAGCACTGCTGAGGGGGCTGTGTGTGCACCCAGCATCCACAGGAACTGCACCAGAGGTGGTGCTGGAACCCTGGGTGGTGACACAGATCCTTTACCTCTAATTTCCATATCTTTTCTTCTTCATTTGTTCCTCTCCTTAAAAGTTTAATGTGCTGCTACTACAGGCTGTTCAATGGAGTTTAACTCGAGGAGCTGTTCAGAAATTTTAAGTTGTTGCTGACGTGGACTGTTCAACCTATCGTAAGGTTTAAAAGTTCAAATTGCTGCTTCCATAGCTAAAACTTTCTAATAGGTCGTTTGGCATTGTTTTGCTTTTATTTAGTCCAAGGGTATCCTCAACATCAGAGGAAGCAGTCCAGGCCTGCCCTCTCCAGATTCAACATTTTGCTGTCCCAGAGCAGGAGGCCCAGGACCTCCTGACAGGACATGACAGCTGAAAAATATTCTGAAATCAGGTGAAAAATATTCTGAAATCTTGCTGTGATTTTATTATATTTGAATTTCCCATGATAAAGAGCAATAATATCTCTATATTAAATGTGAAATATTATTGAGACATCTGAAAGTGACATTTTATTTTTTGCAAGGCATATTAGGGCTCATTTGAATTCCTCTGACTTGGTATTGAGCTTTTTCAAATGAGATATAAATCTACCACTTTCAGTTGCATATTTGACTTTTTTAGCATCACTGAGTAATGGCTGAAGCAATCAAAGGATGAGATGTCACACATATTTCATGTACTTATTGCAAGGAATGCCAAGATTGAGAATTAGAACTATAAACAAACTTTAAATAAAATATTGTTTATAAATTTATGATATAAATTTTATATTTTATATAAATTTTATTTATCATGTTTGTCAAGCTCATACACCCATATGCACCCTGGCTGCTTAAAATTTAAAATGTACTGAATAAATGCAGCAAGCCATTTGGAAAATGAGACAAAGGTAAACAAAAGAAACAAGATAAAAATAATAATTTTCATCTTTTACAATTATTTAATTGCTCCAGAGTAATTCCTTTAGACATTGTTCTCTTCACATCCTCAGAGAGTACAGCACATTTTTTTCTGCTCACAGGCATAAGCTGAACCACTGAACCATCTTTTCATTCTGTATAAAGGAGATTAATTAATATTTCTTCTTCAAGGAGAGCTCTGCATCCTATGGAGAAAGTTGTCAGAATGATCAAATTCAACAGCAGTTTAAAATATATAACATAACTCACCTGAAAGATATAAAATAATATTTTTGCCATATTCCTATTATTATTTATTGAAAGCTAGCTGAGAGTTTCTAATCACTCATGTTTTTCAAATGATTGATTTCTCACTGAAGTGGCCAAACAATGAAAATACTGCAAATCAACCTGACCTCCCTGTATTTCAGACCGCTGAAAAATGGAAATACACTTTGCTTTCAGGCACTTTTCATTACTTGATTAATAGAACTGATTCAGATTTGGGTCAGTGCTTTTTCTCTCTCAAAGGACTGTTTACTCTCCACCCTTGTACAAGTTATGAAGCAAGGGCAAGCATCACAACTGCTGCTTGTTCCTGGTGAAGTAAATCTCTTCTTTGGCCAGAATTAGGGCCTAAGCACACCTACAGCCGACCTGCTGAAAGAAAACATGAGTTTGAGTCATGATGTCGATTATTTTTAGGTTTTTTTAATAAAATTGGCAGCCTCAGTGAGAATTTTCAAGGCCAGGTTGTGCAGCAGTGTGCGTGGAAGTACACGCCTCCTGCCTTCGATTCCTTTCTCACTCACTGCAAAACTTACAGCTCAAATTGAGGCCAGCTCCCAATCATCTGCCATGTGAATTGTGCCAAGTGACCCCAAACTACCTTTTCAGTTTATAAAATATTCATTCAGTCCCAGCTGGGACTGTAAAATATGAATGCTTGGTTATGATGTTGGTAACATACCCTTTTCATTCTCTTACATATGTATAAGGGAAATAGCTGTACACCACTCGCAAGTACAGCTATATGATGAATTAATGCTCTAAAAAACCCCAAGCTTCTCCATCTCACTCTGCTGGAAGCCCATTTGACACTACAATCCTCTGTTTAATCCAAATGGTGGCCATTAGAAAAACGTTTCAGATTTTACCCTGCCATGAGTTCCTACCCTCTCCCTTCATATCCATCTGCCCTGTGGGAAATTTAAGTTCCTCCATATTGCCTTCTCCTGGCATTCAATATTCCATGATGGACAAGTATTTATTAATGCAATGCAATTCAGAGATAAAATGCTAATGAACAAAGAGCTTTGGAGACTCTCAGATTGTATATCCACTGGTTTAGAGAACTGGAGAGTGCTCAGATATGCAGCTTTAATCACAGAGGAGCCTCGTGCATAGCCAAATACTTTAGGACACATTCGAGAAATTTTACCTGTCTTCATCCTGAATTTTCTTTCTCCTTTGTTTGACAGACAAGGATTAATATAATTCTTTACACTTAGGGGCATTCAAATATTCAACTCCCAAAACACTGTTCACATATTCTGAAAAATATTTAAAACACAATTTTTCATTAGAAAACAATACACACACCTATCTGGTGTAGATGTGTTTCTGTAAGTACGAATCTGTGTCACGACATAGTGCTTAGGGCTATTTGCATTAGTTGGGATGAATGTCTTGTCTTTATAGGCCAAACAACTGAACAAAAAATGCTCAGAATGCCTTGTGCTAAGAAGCCCTAGGTGAAAAAAACTCAGATGAGTTTGCCTGGTAGACCCAGTGCTGTGAGGTGGACAAAAAATGGCACAATGTCAGACTTTTTGCCATATTTGAGCTGTAACTATGCCCATCACCTTTTAAAGAAAAAAGAACCACAGTACTTTGTGAGCTGATTAAACTTTACTATTTGGTCTTCACTGGCATCTGACTTACAGAGTTCAACATATAAGGATTAGTGGTGATTGATGTTTCCTTCCCAGTCCTGGTGTTATGGTTGGTAGAAATCCTGCAGTGTTCATCCTCCCTTTGTTCTCTGTAAGCCAATGCTGAAGTTCCAGGAGATCATTTACTTCCCAGGAACATACTTTTCTGTGAGGCAATGTAGTGGTGTATGGAATATCTGCCAGAAAGAGAAATCTTTCTCCTGTAATCTGAACCCTATTTTTCTGAGTTAGGAGCCATCAGACAAGGGGGAAAGACCAAACGTTAAATGAAAGCAAATAAGGAGAAAACAAGCTAAAAAATAGTAGGGTCTTAGTGAGGGCAGGGAAAGGAAAATGAAAAGGGGAAGAACAAAGGAAAGAAGCGTCATTTGGCTGGCAGATATGCAGTGATGAGTGTGCTTATCTCATAATTATGCAGCTAAGCAGGAGGTACATCAGTATGGATGTTGTTAGGGCTAAAAAGCTTGTCTTGCGTGTTCAGCTATATGCACACCACAGTTTGCATGCTCATATGGACAAGCACTTGAAGGGAAACACAATCTGCTATAATGCCTATCTGCTAGACAAAATGTGCATGATTAGTTTCCATATGGCTTTTCTTTCTGAAACTACAGTAGAGTTCCAAAGTGAGGAAAGATTTCTAACAGAGGCGATGATGTCTTTCAAAATTGCAGTTCAATAATAAGCTTATGGGGGAGTATTGGCCTTCAGTGGGATTTAAATGCACATTAGTGTGCTTTGCTGAATAGAGATGTCCTTAAACATCTCCTTAAAGACATATACATAGTAAGACATGCCCATAGTAAGACATGCCCATAGTAAGACATGTACATAGTAAGAAGTGATCTTGTTTGTATGGGTTTGAATCAAGTTTCAAGTGATTTGCTGCATGAAGCTTCCAAAGAAGATACCTGCAGCCTACATAAAATCAGTATCTATTTTCCAATGTAACATTTCCTTTCCTGCTGAGTTGCATTATCAAGTAGAAAAGCGCTAATGCTGTTTATTTCTTTTCACACGGTGACATTTTGGAGACTGATACAATACTTAATGGAAGGAGCTGCCTGGTCTTGTATGTGCCTGTTCCTACAATTGCAGAGGAGAGAATCCTTCTGAGGACAAATCAGAAAATCCAGATGTTCCACTGAATTTTAATGGATCACTGACTTTTAAACAGACCCTGACTTCTAGTTCCAGCTTTGAAAAGTTTCTGGATGACGTTTCCTTTCTCCACACATCAGACAAAGGAAATGAAGTAGGACAGTCTCCCAGTTTAGACGTCTAAATTAGCTGCCTAAATTTAAGTGCTGTTAGTAAGCCCCATGAATAACTTTTGTCAGACAGGATTTTTGGGGGAGATGGTTTCTGTAGTCACTATTTGTCTCAAATGCAAGAAAGAAAACAAAGCTCTCTGTCCACTGTGGCTGTTTGCTTTCAGCAGCTAGGAGCACTTCAGCAGGCACCCAGCAATGGGCTGTAGGAACCGAGGGGAGCAGCTGTGGCGCAGCTGTTTTCAGCACCTGCCCTGCCATGCCATCTGCAGGGTGACGACTTGGGGTGACAGTCACTCTCCATAGAAGACAGGAGAATCTGGCTTCCAGCTGGGAATGTCCAAAAGCCAAACTGCTGAGCACAGGAGAGTTTTAAACCAGTCATTGAGAAACACCAAGGGAACCAAACACTGGTCTTTGATGTTTCCCTGGAGAAAGAGGGCTTCAGTGTCTGCAGTGCCTTGCCTGCTGTCTTCCATAACAAGGGATTACAAAACGTGCCCGGGAGGCTGATTCCCAAACCAGCATCACCCTTCCTGTCATTTGAACAAATAGCTCTGCATTACAGGAAAAGCTGCCAGTTCATGGGGGGCATTTTGCACAGAGGTGATTGTCACCTCTTAATGAGCTCAGACTGCTCCACAGTCAGAAGTGTGAACTTGTGAGAGCAGAAGGCGAGGGTCCTTGCAGGGGACTGGATCAGTAGCCTTGGCTGTAGGCACTTGGCCTGGGCACGGGCACTGTGTGGTTCCTTAGGCTAGTGAGAAACTTGAAACACAGCTCTTATATAACAGAAAAATGCCCCAGTGTGGAAGCCATAGCTCTGCCCCCAGAAAACAGTGAGCCCTGGGTCATGGCTGCTGCCTGCTGCTGCTGCTGCAGCCCTGCCTTTCTCAGTGGCCCAAGAGTAATGAGGACCATTCCCACCCCAAATATGAAGCACCTCATGTTCAGCACATTTTTCTAATCTCAGGGAAGTGGAGGCTCAACTTTTCGGGGGATTGGAAGAGCTCAGGATGTAGGTTTGGTGTTTCCCACAGCAGTGCTCTCTGTTACCAGTCACAAGTTGGGCATGGTGTTTTGTGAAAAAGTCTTTTACAGTGAGCTCCAGGAGAGTTTAGACTCGTGAAATGAATTCTGAATTTGGTCAGGCCCCAAACAGCCTCAGAAATTCAGCATAAGCCTAGGTGCTCAGCTCAGCTCAGCCAGGGCCTGTGCTGTGCCTGTTGGTGCTGCAGTAGGCTCTCAGGGGAGATTTTCCTTGGGGATTTAGGTGCATAAAACAAGAGAGGCAGCATTTCCCTCAGCTCATTGCAGCAGGGTAGGACAAGATCTAACCTTGATTCCTTCCCTGCTGGGAGCATTGTAAGCTGCTTCTCCTCCACCCCAAGGTGTTAGGAGTAGCACAGCCTGCATGTGAATTCCAATCTGAATTCAGTTTTTAGAAAGTTTTATTTCATAATATAGAAATAAATGGCTCATAACAAGGAATTGAGCTGCTGTCGCTTTTCCTCTCCCTCAGACAGAGAATGGAACTCCCTGACAGCTTCCTTGCATGCCACCAGGCACCTTCCAGTCCTTGAACAGGGCTTTTCACAATGTACATTTTGGATATAGACTCTTAAATTCTGCCTAAGCACCACTTTGCCTACTTAAATCTCTTTTTGGAATGGAGGATTAATCCATGTGCTCACTTTGTCATCTGCAAAACGGAGAATTTTCTTACCTGACAAGAAAAGTGAGAGGATAAATATTTCAGAGACTATGAAGTACTCAGACAACTCAGTGTGGGTGACAAAAGTGCTTCGGCTAGACAGGAAAACGCTTCTTTAAAATTCCCAGAAGAGCAGGACAGAATAGAGATGAGATCCAGTGTCGTGGGAGGCAATTGCAGTGCTCTGTGTGATAGATGGCATCATTCCCAGCGCAGTAAAAGGGATCTGTACGTAGACTTTCATCCCTGGTACACTCCTTTCACTTCTGGCATGGGCTGTGCCACCACATAGTGCTGTTCATCCTCCTGCTCTTTAATTCTTGTTTGGGACATCGAGTCCTGCAGAAAGAGATTTGGGATAGGAGTGGTACTGTGTTTATGGTGCTTATTGTGATGTTACAGAACAATCGTTGCAATTCTTGCAGGGACATAGCCTCGGAGCTGTGTCCTACAGAAACGCGGGAAGAGAAGATTTAGGGGGAAATGGACTTATTTGAGTCAATATTTACCACGTGCAGATCCCTGAACTCTCTCCCCCCAGGCAGGGCAGCCGTTGGCTGTCAGCTCGGGCTGCTGGACCCCGTGAGTGACGCCGGGTGGCAGCTCCTGTTCAGCTGCTGTTTGCAGGCTCGTCCCACGAGAGGGCAATGCAGCAACATCCATCCCACTGCCTGCCTCACAGAAAAGGATGGAGCCCTGCACCCGGGAATTCCATGCTACAATGTACCTGCGGTATCTATAGAAAGAGCGTTCACTCTTTTAAAGTGTTGCTTATAGCAGTAAAATGTAATCAGTCTGCACTAAATTTCATCTAGCAGAAGCTAATATGGCCCTCTGCTGCTAGGACACCTAAACATCCAAAGAAAACAATTTTTTTTCTATATCTTGGACCCTCTATCAGACAGTTAAACTGGAGGCTCAGTGCTACAACTCATCCTCAGGGGGTACTCTATTTATCAGCTGTTTTAATAGGACTGACAGTTTGAGTACAATACTATAGGTTTGTGTGTTACTTTCATTGACCTTTATGCAATTAAATACCTTCTTTTGTATCTCACCCTCGGGTCTGCACTCTCTTTTGTTCGGCTGACAAATGTCTGTGTCACCTCCTAACCTGGTTGGCCCAAATGAGCTTTTTGAAAGTGCCACTGACAGCAAATCACTGTGCTCTATAAAAGGTTTGTCTTCCACTTGACTGGAAATTGCTTACCGTGTGCTAAACACTGTTGATAACGCCAACCAAAAATGCTTTTTCCCTCACAGATTTAATATTCTGTCTTATATTCCGAAAGACTGTGCATATGTTGCAGTTGTCTTATGGGAGGCAGCTGAAATATTTTGTTCTGAGTGATTCAGTTATCCACGAGCGATTTTTCTCTGCTTTGCATTACACACAAGTTACTGGCCAGCTGCAGGCTCTGGTAGTGATTTGCAGTGTCACCAGCCATTAGAAAGGAGAACGCAGAGTCGTTAAGCATGTCTTGACAGGTAAATGAGAGAAGAACCACATCAGCAATGCTGTGAGGGACTCTGGGAAGGAGGAGAAACATTCTTATAAGCAACTGCTTAAAATGAGTGAATGAATAAGGTGAGATAAAGGACCTTGCCGGCTGTGGCTGCGCTGTTTGCAGCAGAATGAGCAGCAGATGATGACAGGAAGGCAGGGATGCAGGGAGGCCTGGCAGCACTGGCTCCTCCAGTGTCAGCCTGCAGCCAGCTCTGTCAGCGTGAGCAGCAACTGGGCTGCCAGTCCTGCCAGTCCTATGACCACAAAAGGGTCAATCAACACTTTGTGCATGGCATGGACATTAGTGTGTGTGCCCCTCCCACATCTCTCACTATTTAATTGCTATGAAGAGTTGGGCAGCTCTGTGGAATGGAGGAATTAAGTAGCTTGATTAGTCACCGTTTGTGAAATTGTGGCTGGTGCACGTGTCCCTGCACAGCCCACGTTGGGCGGACGCACGAGGCCGTCATTACTCGTGAAGAGGAGCTGCCACCCTCCCAGGTCAGGAGTGAGGATGGTGGAGAGCAGTCATTTATGCCACAGGGATTGCAGCAATGCTGGGGTGGAAAGGGAGCGAGCCTTACAAGATTGGAAAAAACTCTACTCAGAAAATTGCCTGGATGAAGAAGTTAGGTATTGATGGGGACAGATGGGTCCCTAATGATTCTGTGCCCTGCTGTGAGAAGTGGCTGTGTTGCCATAATGAAAAATTAAAAATTCATTTACTCTCTGTTTTGTTGTGCCTTTTGGATACCACAGGTGGTCAGGAAGCACCGTTACCTTCCAAAACTTTTCTGCTGGCTGGACAGACACCGTACTCTCATGAAGGAGACTGACGTGGTATCTTTCCCCACAAGGTGCATTTGAAAGGATGCTTTATTCCAAAGTGACTTTGGGAAAGACAAGTTGTGCCCAGAAAAAGGTGAGGTGGGAGCAGTGCAGCCGAGGCTGGGCACAGCCCAGTGTGGAGGGCACTGAACAGCTGTTGCTGGCTGCACACATGGAACACACTCAATGCTGCCAGGAGAGAGAAAATATTTCTGGTGAGAATGCGAGTAAGATTAAAGCACGAGTGGAAATAGCCATGCATCAGGCGTGCCAAAGGGCACACTGGGGCCAGGCTGGGAGGCTGCCATGCCCCTGTCTGCCCCACCACGCCCCTGCAGAGGCAGCAGAAGGCACCAGGCAGCACCACAGAGAGGATCCCGCTGGTTATGAGCACCAAAGCATTGCCCAGTCCTGGGACAGGATGCCTGGGGCTCTGCAGGCTCTGCCCAGGGCTGGCTCCAGTAGGAAAAGCCAGGGAGGAAGAGCACTGGGGAATTCTGTCCTGGTCTGGGGGCTGACCCTGCTGTCCCAGCTTCACCTGCTGGGCCCCTGGCTCAGCCACAGAGCTGCCCTATAGCCACAGCCATGGCCGGCCATCCTGGGGTCTGTGGTGGTGCCTGGTCACGTTTCTCATCCTGGCTCTGCCCTGGGGCTGCTGTGCTGACAAGACAGCCTGGAGACCGGTATGACCATTTATAAGTTCATTTTCTTTTCATGAAAACTGTGGCCTTCTCCAGATTAAGTTGCACAACTTTTAAGTATACTTCAGCACTAACAAACCACTGGATGGAAAATTTCCTTTACATCAATAAGAGTTGCTTAATGGGAAAGAGCATTACCATTGAGAAAAGCAGTTTTTCCAGCCCTCAGAACCAAATGCCAGCTAACAACAAGAAAGAGAAAAGAGGGAAAAAATTATGGAAATAATGACACATATGCAAAATAGGGCTACGCAATTTTTATTAAAGCATCATAAAGAAGAAATACAGATTTAGTGTGACAAGCAGTTTGTAAACAATTCACAAATCTCCAGTTAAATTTGAACACCGTGATGGATGTGCACATGCAGAGGTTGGATTTTGGATAATTGCCACTGTTTAACTGCTGAAAAAGAGATGAGAGGCAAAGCCTGAAGGGTTTTGTCAGCTCAGCCACTTCCAAAGTGACCTCCCACCCACGCACAGTCCCATTCTCACAGCACGAGCTGCTGTGCAAAGCCACTGAAACACGCTGGTGACAAAGCACAAACAAACAGATCAGTTCCTGATTTAAGAAGTAGATAAGACTAAAACAAAGCCAAGCTGAAACTTTAGACCAAATGAAGAACTTTATAGGACAAGACTGGTTTTGTCTTGTGGCAGGGGACAGAAGCAGACTGCTCCAGCCTCTTCCAGGTCTGTGCTCACAGCAGCAACCCGTGTGGATGGTGCTATCCAAAGTTTGCTGCAGTTAAAATACACTTCTCTAAATCACCCCACTTTCAACATGCCTCTTCCCACTATGTGGTTAAGTAAATACATATTCTCAGTAGCTAAACATAAGCAAAGAGGTTCACATTTTTATCTCTTATTTGATTTCCAACTTTGCTTCAAGATTTGCAGTGAGTATTCCACAGCACCCAGATGAATGACGTTACAGAACTGGGGCATCAGCCATCACTGACTAATCACAGTTTCATTCATTCTATTTTACATAATTTAACTGGCTGAATCAGCTTATCATTAAGGGAATTTGCAAACCATTTAAACCTTTTGCAGTCAAGTTCACGACAATTTCCTTTTCCCACAACCAAAGCTGTTTCCCCAAGTATCTGCACAGTTATTTCCTGCTTGGGATGTTTATCTGTTTCATGGGGAAGGTCTGTGATTTCACCTGAGACAGATTGGCAGAGTTCATCTCAATGGGAGCTGAACAGACACCCCAGGTTCTGTAACCAATAGATTATATAATAGAGGTTTATTACTTTTCAGAAGAAATGACAAAACTAAACATTTAACAGACAGATTGACTTTCCTGTGGGGTCACCGTTCATTAAATTCCCCGCTGCTTTTACAATCTGAGCTGCTACAGTCATTTAGCTTTTAGCTCAAGTCATTAAAGCAAGAAGATTGTTTCTTTATTACCTTGTGACCATTCTTCATTTTAATGACATTTTTCAACCTCTCATGCTAAAACTGGCAAACACTATTAAAAAAAAAAAAATCCTAAAGAAAACTGTGCCTTCTGTGGCTTAAACACAAACAAACCCAGTTGCTTCCATCCCTCTCATTTAATATCTGACAGGCACTGATTTGTGCCAGGCAGGTAACCAGGTGCCTACTGGAGAGAGCTGGGTGAGGATGCAAACCTCCTTCACAGAAGTTGGTGGTGGACTCAGAGCAATCAGCTCTGAAGGTGTTACCCTGTGAAGCAGCATTTTGTGGGGGGCTGTAGGAAAGTGCCAAGTTTTAGCAGGTAAGAAACCAGGCCTAGGAACTGGGGATGAGGTAGTTGAACAGAGCAGGACATGCCAGTGAGGGGTGTTGACACTGGGAATGTGCACAGATGCCCTGAGGCACCACAGTGCTGTAGCTGGACCAGAAAGCAGTGGCTTCAATGCCCCTGACATCTTTTGTCTTCTCCTTTCCTCTTCCATGAGAGACTATGCAGACTTTGACAGATACCATCACAAAAGGCCATCCAGGTACATCAGAGAGGATTGGGAAAGAGGGCATAGAAAACTATAAGAAACTGTAGAGAAACTCCCTGCAAGAGATCCCATCCATCAAAGAATCACAGAATAAAATCACAGAATGGCTTTGGTTGGAAGGGACCTCAAAGACGCTCCAGTTCCAAGCCCCCTGCCTCAGGCAGAGACACCTTTCACTATCCCAGGTTGCTCAGAGCTCCATCCAGCCTGGCCTTGAAAACTTCCGAGGATGGGGCATCCACAACTTCTCTGAACAACCTGTGCCAGGGCCTCACACCCTCACAGTGAAGAACTTCTTCCCAGTATCTAACATAAAACCACTCTCTTTCAGTTTGAATGCAAAGAAAGACTTTTTTGTTTTATTTCTTTTTAGGTAGATAAACCATAACATTTACAACTTTTCAACAAATATAATTAATAACAAGATTCATTAGTCATCTTAATCACATTCAGTATCTACAGATTTCAACAGCTGCAAGGACATTGCTTCTTGGACCATTCTTTCAGGTCACAGATTATTTATAAATACAAGGACCACAATATCAAATAATTGATGAGTGAACAGAATAAGAGAACCCTCTTACCTTACACCACTCATTTCCCCAAGGAAAAAACCCTTTTCTACACATTCTACGTTTATTACAATAATCTTATTCCTTTTTTTTTTTTTATAACACGTTATAAGGGCTCATGTCTTAGATTTACATTGTTTTGATGAAATAGTAAACAAAACTCTTTCATGTTTGCCTCTTGCTCATCAATTGTGACCTTTGAACTTTTTTTCCTATCACTGATTGATGGTGGAGCAATGAAACCTGACCACTTTCCTGTCTGCCCACTCCAAAACCAGAAAGCTGATAAAAGCAATAGATGAGATAGGAGGAGGGAAACATCTGTTAAATCAGTGTTCTCTGACTTAGAGAGGTTTTTTGAGCCCTTAACCCAGCAGACTATAACAGCTAAGGATGCCTAAACCAAGAAACACCTGGGGGAACTTTGCTGAGCAACAGTGCAGGAAGGAGGCCATGCAAGATGTTAGGCTGTTCTTAACATTACAAGCTCCAATTATTTTCCTTTTCTAAATCCATATTTATTCTTCGAGGCCATCACTAAAATGTTCTTTGTTTTCCCACTGTGAAACAGATGGCATAAATATGCCCTGAGATTTTACTGCTACGTTACAATTTCACTGTGTCGTGCTCAAACCATTGGGTTCATTCAGTCCACACTAAAACCTCTATTCTGCTGTGCTGCCAATGGATGCGCTGAATAAAATGGCAGCTGAAAAATTTTCAAGTTGGCAAATCAATAATTCTTTATTTGTCTCATACAGGTTTATCAGCGATGGAAACAAAGCTCAAGAACAGATAAAAGCTTGAAATGGTTACTTGGAAAAAAGTAATGAGAATGGACTTGTGCACAGCCACTGCATTTTTAATCTTTCTGAGTTTTTGTATGTCTTTTTCAACATGATGAAATTAGACAAAATTGCTCATTTCTTTTCTCTGTAAGGCTGGTCAAATAACTGGCTGAAAGAATCTTTCTCAAGGTTATACACAAGAAAACTTCTGTTACAAATTTACCTTGGCACTGGTGTGAATAAAAAAGGAGTCTAATCTGTGAAGAGCTGTTCTGAAGAGTGTTCAGTTCAAGAGGAACATGACTAAAGGGAAAAAAAACCCTGAAATACAGCAGGATTTAACTCCTTACAGTCCTTCATCAGTGCTTTTCAAGCACGGCAAGAGTCAGCTGTGCAACACATGTGATGGTTTACAGCCAGAAGCAGCTACAGGAACTCGCTGCTCTCACCTCAGAGGGATTTGCAAACCCAGGGAGGGTGGAGTTGATACAGGAATACAGAAATATTCATAGAAATCCACTCTCTTGATTTCTTAAGGTGAATACAGCAGGCCAAACTCAATTGTTACTGACAGAGGCTTAAAAGGGAAATGACAAGAAAAATATTGCAAATCTCTTGGCTCTAGGGGACACTTTATCTGCATGCCCTGTAGAGATAACCTTACTCACACCACCAAGGCAGCAGAGAGGTGACTTAACAAGTCCCTAAGGAAGGAAAACACCTATCAGGTGAGACAGTCACTTCGAGGTTGCTGGGATAACCTCAGCATTCCTGCATGACTCCCCCCACACCAAGCAGCCTCTGATTAACCATCTCTGGAAGTTGACTCTTTCACACAGATTCCACCAGCACCTGCACTGGCTGATCCAGTTTAGCAGACCTGTAGCTCTGGTTGTTCTGCAGGGTTCTGTGTGACTGGTTCAATATCCCCATTTTGATCTCCCTGCTGTGGATTTGCTGAGTATCTTGATACCAACCTCAGCACCAAGGCAGGCCAAGGCAAAACAGAGAAGCACGTGTAAACTTGATCCAAATGTAGACAATAAACCTATAAAGGTAGCAGAGACGTGTACATGAGCAAAGCCAAGGGCTTTGGAGGACTTTTAAACAACTACAACGGAAGTAATTACTTCAGTTGAATTGGCCTCTTCCTTTTTTTTTTTTTTTTTTTTTTTTTTTTTTTTTTTTTTTTTTTTTTAAAGGAAAAATACTAGACTATTATTTAGTTGCACCACTTTCTTCAGATTTGGCCTTAAAAGAGACCTTTTAACATTTCTGAGTGCCCTTCAAATAATTAGATTTGCAAGACTCACCCTGTAGCATCCAATTAAAATTAATTAACGCACCTGCCAGCAGTTTAAATAAAAAAGTGGAGAACACAATTTGCATCAGGCACTGGACAGTGATATTGGGAACACTCCCAAGGTATCTTTGCAGGATTTGTTTAAATTGCCTTCAAAGCCACGTAAAAAACATGCAGCTTTTAGAACGTGTCTGAGAGAAATTAAAATCAATGCAATGCAAGTAAGAGAGACAGGGGCAGGAAAAGTTCTGCTGCTCACCCAGCCTCCCTTGCAGCACAAATCCAGCTAAGGTGCTGCTGGGATATGGCACACGGAGAGAAGGGATGAAGGGATGTCCCCATGAGAGCTCCGGGGTTTGTAAAGGAGAAAAACACCTCGGGCCATGGGGAGCCGGCGCAGCTCTCCCAGCCCTGCGGTGTCTCACGTGGAATCAGCAGTTCTTCCCACAGCAGCTTTGGCCACGTGGAGCACGGTGCCACACGCTGGTCCTGAGGCTAAAAAGGGCTGTAAACAGGGACAGTGCCTGCTCCTCAGAGGCATTAAACACTGCATGGTCACATGCAGCTGGCAGCAGGCAGCGGCTGCTCTGTGGCACAGGGCACACACCACAGCCTGCGCTCCACCACCACATCTCCATCAGTGCTGGGCACCTCCACAAGGGGGGAAAGGCAGCATCTCTGCCACCTCCCACCCAGCAATGCCCCTCAGGCCAACACAGCAGCTGTGGTGGGGACACACAGTGTCCTCCCAGCCTGAGGAGGCTCTGGGAAAGCAGATGGAAACACCAAGAGGAGGTGGGGAACTGCAGCGTAGCCTCTTGCAGGATCCCACCTGTGACATCTTGTGGAAAAGGAGCATTTCTTCACTACCAACAACAGCAATCTCTTTAAAAGGAAGGATTATGGAAATGATGTTGATTATGAGCAAGTTACTCATTTGTCATTGTCGCCAGCACAGAGGAATTGCCAGATGAGAGGTCCACAGGCTGTGCCTGGCTGTGAAATCCTGTGTCAGACAACAAAGGGAACCCCACAGGCCTCCAACCTTTGCAAGCCCTGGCACACAAGAGCTGCTGGGAAAGGGCAGGCCAAGGGAAGTGAATGCTTTGGGGATGTGGGGCGGCACTACTCAGCTGCCTGAGATTTTGCACATCCCAGAACAGGACTCTGGGAAAAGGCCTTACACCTTTGGTGGGACTTTGGAGAACCCTTTTCAACACAAAATGTGGCACAAAATGTGATGCAGGGAGTACTGGTGAAGTGAGATGACTTAGTCAGCCTCATCAAGATAAACAGAGCAATCTGGAAATCTCTGGACAAATGAACAATGTGGGATGATCTTTTTCAGTCATGTTGCTAGGAGACATCACCACAGTCAATCATAAAACCATCAACTGCTGCAACTCAGGAATTTTTTTAATAAACACTTCTATAGTGAAGAGTATTTCAGTGAAGCTAAAATTGCTTATGGGATCATGCCAGTTTTGACAAAAACAAGCAACAAAACATACACCGGTGAAGATTTCTCAGGTTCCAGATGAAATTTGTGATCCATAAAGTGTAATACCAAGGTTGGTGTCACCAGCATACAAAAATATCAAGAGAGCAGCTCAAACCCACACTCTATGATATTCCACAACAGAAATATACTGGTCTGCTTTTCAACAATCCATAGGAAGTTATTAAGTAAATTAAGTCTATGTTAAGTAGTTTAAATTCACTATGCCCAGAGATCTGTATACTGTATAGAGAATTTCAAAGGATTTTGAAGCTTGAGAAAGATAAAGAACTGCAAGCTTAGTCTAATATTCAAAGCTGCCTAATGCCCTGTAATGAAGGCAGCACAAGTTCAAATCCCTGCTCCAGGGCTGTGGGTAAAGGTCAGGGTGAGAACCAGCCTTCCTCAGGGGCTGGGGCTTTGCTGACAGCTTGGCACTGGGATCAGGATTTTGTGAACAATTTTCAGGAAGTCAGTGCTGGGTTATGCAGAACTGTAAATGTTGAAATCTGAAAGCAATGTGCAGAGCAGAAACCCCCTTTTTACAACACATTCCTGCCAATGGAGGAGATGGTAGTGTTTTCACAGAGCCAAGCTGCCTGTGCGGAAAGGCTGGAAGGTAATGAGGGTGGAAGCACAATCAGGCAAGAAAATGGAAAATAAGCTGTAAGTAACACTTCATAAAGCTGAAAAAAATTATTGGAAATAACATTAGACATTATTTTCAAAGCTACATTTCTTCTAGAGAATCTGCACAGTAAAAATCTCAACTCTTATGCACTTTGCTAAAAGAACATGTGAAAGATTTTAGGGGGAGCAGAAAAAGGAGGCATCATTATTCAGCACTTTCATTAAACAAAATGCAAAAACCAGCAAGCTAAGAGGAAAAACACAACTCACTCAGAAACAGATAAATGAAAAGAAAGTGAAACATAGCTTTTCATAATTACATGTATTTTTGCCTTCACCCATCTGTAAGGAAAAAAACCTATGGTTAGAATACAATCATGAACAGAAAAGCAGGCACAACAAAAGCATAAGGAAAAAAAAATAGTACTTCTAATAGCAAATGGCAATAAATTACTTGTGCTAAGAGAATTTAGGGGTACTAGCTGGGGAAAATGTTTGAGCTGGTCCCATCACCCTTGCTCTTCACTGACAGGACCACTGTTCAAAGAAAGTCCTGGCAAGAAATGCTGCCTGCAGTGGTTTTAATCTTGGAAACAACCCACATGAGGTGGCTGCATTCAGACTGGCAGTGAAAAGGCCACAGGTGATAACAGACTGTGCCTCACCGTGTGTCACAGCAGGCTGACCCCTGCCCCTGGGCCCAAACGCTGCCTTCATCCCCCAGCTCTTTGCCCAGCACTGAAATGCTGCCTGGCCTGGGTGTGAGCAGAGCAGCGAGGTCAGGGGAGGAAAGCAGGGACCCCTGGGTCCCAGAGCCACCGTGTCCAGCTGTGTGTCACCAAACAAACTGGAGTCCCTGTGCACCGCCGGGAGCGGCTGCTGCACCACTGCCAGCCCCAAGAGCTGAGTGAGAAAATAAAGGAAAATCAAACTGGGAGCCTCTGACCCATGGAATTGATCCAGGGTCTGCTGTGTGGGAAAACACATCCCGCACCACAGGAAAGGCCAGGGAGACAGTCTGGTACAGATTATTCCTTATGCAGAGATTTCACTGCTGGCAGTATCAAAATGAATTTCTTAAATACTTGTTTCCTTCTTGCTTCAAGCTCCTCAGCTAACCCTGGGAACCACACAGTTTGGTGCAATGCTTCCAAGTGGAGAAGGAGACAGCAGGGCACTCTGAAAATTGTCATTTTGATTCTTAGGCTTTGTTTCTAAAGGGGAAAACAGCACAGCAGTCACTGTGTCTTTATTGCAGGATTCACAGAGAGAGGACAGGCAAAGAGGACACAGGTCCAATATTACAGCAAACATTTGCAGAGATCTAAACAGTAAGCAAGTCCTGTATAATACGCTGTATAACGTATGTGGTGGAGATATCTGTATCTATCTATAGATAGATAGATATGGTCAAGACAGCATAAGCAAGACCTTTCCTGCACTGACTTGTTACTTAGCATTCAATAACTCACCGCCAAATGAAAAATACAATTACTGAGATACCCCTGCAGAAGAAAAGTGTACTTCAACTTTCTGGCAAATTCTAAGTTCAATTACCCTTTAGCAAATCAATCAAATGTGTGCGCAGCAAGCAATGAAAAAGTGCAGATGTCACCTCAGTGCTTTCAGCTGAACATGGCTCTCCCTTCTTTTTAAAAATCAGCAAGTGGCACTAGGAGACATTTACAAAGCTCACATTATACAGAAAATAAAAAGAAACCTACCAGCGTGATTTAGAGCAGCACAGCACAGCGCTCTGGGCACGAGAAGCAATAAATAAGGAACATTCATCACCGGTAACCTGCGCAATGATCTGCTTTTTATAGACACCGAGATTCACGACACCAGTTGGGCACCGTGTCCCCCACGCTCCCAGGGCAGGAAGCCAGGCTGCAGGGGCAGCCGTGCCCTGAACCACGCTCACAGGTCAGCCCGTGCTGATGGGTGTGTGGCACGACACTAAGCCAGGGCAGAGCGCCCTGTTTGGATGCTGCTGGCCTGGGATACACAAATGAAAGCTTCCCAAGGGGAGCACGGGGCCACGCTGGGCACTGACAGCTTGGAAAGTCACTGCCCTTCACTGCTTTCAAGTACCTTTCTCTGCCCTTTTGTTATGAGCAGCACAAAACTGCGCTTGAGTTCACAGCTCTGAGACACAAACCTCGCCCTGGGCTTCTCCAGCCTCTCCCACAGACAATCCAGGGACACTTTATCCTGATTACCAGAGTGGGAAGGGATGACACACACTTTGTGTTGCCTGGAATGGAGACCTTCAGTTTCTGGCGGGGATCGTTACACAACGTTGGGTTCGGTTTTGTTCTCTGTTAATTCATCATTCCTAGAGCAGACATGAAAGTTTTTATTCGTTTTCAAGTGGCTGAAGGGAACTTTGAATTTAAGTCCTTCAACATTTTTTGCTAGTTTCCTTTCCCTGAGCCTGTGACTTATTTAGCTATGGCTACAATAGAACACAGAATATTCTGAGCTGGAAGGGACCAAGAAGAACCATTAAGTCCAACTCTTAAGTGAACAGCCCATGCAAGGACTGAACTCACAACTTTGGTGTTATTAACACCAGACTCTAAACAAATGAACTCATCAGTGTTAAATGCTTTTTTCTTTTTTTAAATAGGAAACAATACAAATTCACAACTCTGATAAAAATTGAGCCTGAATTTTAAAACAATAGACTTGCCTACCCACAAACAAAATGATAATTGTATTTTATATCATCAAAACAACTGATTCATGAAACTGATGAAGGCCAGAGAACAATGGAAATTAAAAGATCACTTAATTACACAAAGTTAATACTCACTGTAGTTGTGTAAAATTGATATTTTGAAACATTAGAGGCATCTTAAAAATTTTTATTTAGCACATTGAAAAACAAATGTTACAAAAAATTTTTTATAAACATAGGCAAAATGTTTAAATAGGATAATGTAATGTAAACCAAACCCCTTTAAAATATACAATACTGTAATCAGAGGTTATTTACATCCAGTGAAGAGAGAACAACCTTCACTACTGTTAATATCATTCAAACAAATCATTAATTTCCATAATTTCTTAAAACAGTGCCACCTTTAAGTTAGTTTTAGTAGCTAAATCATTTCAGTCCTAATACAAGGTGAAATTCAATGTTACATTCAGAAGGGGGAAAGGCAGTATCCTGACTATTCATGTCATCAGTCAAGACAGCACTGCATTCAGAGTTGCAAAACCTTAGAGAGGAACAACTATAAATTAATATTTTTTTGCATGACGATGCAATTACAGGATAGGTAAAACAACAAGAAAAGAAAAAAAAAGCTGTAAAAAACAAATAAAATTTTATTTTTCTATCAGATTAGAAAAGCCAACCACAAGATTAAGCTGTTTTCCCATATTTCACAAAACAGAACAAACAATTTGTAAGTTGACACTATTCCAACATGGAGAAAACTGTTCATGTTTTGGAGGAAATGCATTTGCACAACTGTCCCACACAGGTTTCCTTTAAATATTAAATTTATTCACCAAGACATAAATTTATAGCCCACAATGGCTTTCATACTCATGTACTCATGGAAAAGGCATTGCCCAATTAATTCAGTTGATAGATCACTTTAAGTTTTTGGTTGTGACTTTTTTTTGGAATGGCAAGCATCGATTTTGGATTGCACATAAAAGTATCTACAGGACACAGTAACGGGATAAAATAACATACTCAACTCAGGAGCCAGAAACAAACCCTTTAAAAGTGGCAGTGGAATACAGAGGAGAGAAGACACAGAATAAAGGGAAAAGCCAGCTCATCTCTAAACTACTAAAGCAGACTGCCCATGTTCAGGGGGTGATGACAGCTGCTCAATAACCTAATGTGACATGGGTGATCTCCATGCATTTCCTACAGGAAAGTCCTATATCCTGACAAGGAAGTTACTGCTAAAACTACTCTCTGTGCTGGGAGGCACAGGTGGTGCCAATATGGCACAGACACTGAAGTTCCAGCTATTTCTGAGGTGGTTCCTGCACGCTGGGATGAGGCACTTTGTTCTGGTGAATCTGCCTAAAGCGGTGTATCTATTAACTCTTGCTCGGTATGAAAAGAGCTTTAACTTCCACAAGTGGCAATTCATGATTCACAAGCGCTAAAACCACTTCAAAAGAGAAGGTCTGACAGTACACAAACAAAACCCAGGCAATTTTTACTACAAGTGTCCAAAACATACTGTACTTAAATGCTTATCTTAATATATCTATTATATATAATGAATATAAATACAAGTTACAGTTTTGACAGCAAAGTCAGGAGTTGGCCAGGAGTTCATCTCTAACACAACTTGTCTTAGCAGCTGAAGATCCCAGCAGGCAACAAAGGCAACCTACTTTCTGCCAAAAATGAGAACTCCTGACTCCACCTGTCCATAGGTTAGATCACATTCTTATCAAAGTGTGCATTTACACACTCATCAATAACCATCCATTTCCTTCCCGTCTCCTTCCATAAAAATCCTTTGGGAACAGCTGGGCCAAGCCCCCATGAGAGGGACACAGAGAGGAATTTCAAACAGATGGCACTGGCATTTCATTTGGGGTGTTTGACGCAACACAGTTTGGGTTTCTGTTGTAAGAAAGCCAGCATAACATAATTTAGTCCTTCAGGGCTCAACACATTTCAATTGGTCTTAATTGATTAGTAGAACACAGAACAGCACTAAGCTGATGCCACGCTACTTGATGTGGGAATACAGAAAACTGAAACTTAATACTCAGAAGTTAAAAAGAGCAATTAACTTCGAAATCAACCTGTGAAAAAAGAATCACCACACTAGAATTTGTACAAGGTGGATGAAATTCTGTACAAGCCTGTATGTAACTTGCACCCAATCTGTTCAACCTCAAAAATTCACTCCACACTAATGCTTGGGGTTATGCCTGCATGTTCTTAGAATTCCTTGTCGGAATGGATAAACAATGAGCTTATTTGTTGCTGAAAAAAGACATTTATATTCCCTGCAAAGAATTGCCACAGGCACCAGTACAAGGTGCACACAGGGGCGGTGTCAGTAGGCAAGGGAGTATCAGAACTTGAGGCAGGGGTTTATAGCTGGCAAAACCTTGAGGAAAGTTTTCATAGCTGGGGAAAAAAGGAAGTCACAGACATTGAATTTCTTTCCTTTTTTCCCCTTTAAAAAGGAAAGTAATGCCTTTGGGTGTATGTGCTTATAGATTACATCCTGGTCCCAGAGAAAATCACAGTAGGAAGTCCATCAGGATTTTACCCACTCTTCAGTACTTCACTATCACTTTTGCATGAACTTTCAAGTTCTGAAGTTAACATATGCACACTTCTCATCTCTAGAATACAACAGTAAAACCAGATAAGAAAACAGGAAAGGTAGAACGTAGACAAAAACTTACACCATTCAATTCATCAATTAGTGTCTTGAATTGTCAGCTTCTAAGCATTTACAGAATTTTGAGCTGTGATAGCAAAAGCTTTAGAATACACCTCTCCTGCTAGGACTCTGGAATTATTGCTCTTACACCAGCATTCTCTGCACGAGATCCTGGTTTGAACACAAAGGCTCCCAGACTCCTGAGGGCCAGGAGAGGGTGCAGCATGTAACAAAAATCCTAGTGAGAAATATGAACCAACCAGACAAGAGGCAATACTGCAAAATCAGTCCCCTCTAGTGTAAATAACTATTAAAATGTTGCTTAAGGATTGCCTATTGCAGGGAATTCTGACAGTCTGCAGTAAGAAAGGGGAGGGGGATCCCACAAATCTTGTGGGGAATGTGGACAGTGTTTGGAATAAAACAAGTGACATCCTTCAAAACAGAGGTACTTTTGAGAAGTATGACAGAGCACCACAATCTGTATCTGCACTACACTCTCAATACGGATTCCTTATCTTTTAAGACATTCAATAGGGGGAAAAAAATCCCAGACCCAAAGAAGGAGTGAACCTAAAAAAGGTGAAATTCATTGTATACAAGTCCGTTAAATTACAGAAATGCGTCATAGGCAGAGATAAAGTGCTACAAAATGATTAATGATTCTTAAAAGGTCCGTGGCATTCCTCTTGTTTTACTTAGTACTGGTGACAATGGGGGTTAGTGCAATGGCATTGGCTGAACTGGAATTCACAATGTCTTCGTATTGCGGGGGTGGATCTAAATGTTGCTCAGTTTCGCTTCTTCTCACACTGATTTCCCCAGTGGCTTCCTCGTAGGAAGGAGGAGGATCACAGTTTGAGAGCCTTGTGGATATTGAGTCTGACTGTGCATCCGAATAGCTCAGACCTCCTGGAGAGAGCCCACTGACTTCATACATTTCCTCCTGTGGGGAATGAACAATGCTGAGAGGCGGCGGGAGGGGCCCTCTGCCATCAGCACCATCGCCCAGCGCTCCGTGGGCTCCCCTGTGCACGTACACCGACTGCCTACGCATTTTCTTTTTAAACAGGCATCTCCAGATGACAAAAATGACAATGAGGATAATAAAAAGGCCAATGATTAATGGAAATGCAAGGTAAAATGAATACCAGCTATGTCCTGTGTTACTTTCTCCCTGGAGTCCGTTTTTGTAGACTTTCCAGAACTCCTTCTAGAAGAGCAAGACACAACACGTCAGAAACTATAACACAGTTAATAAAAAACAAGCAATGTAAGCAAGTTGTTTTAAAGAATGAGGAGAAAACAAAAGGCATTTCAAATGCTGATGATTAAAATAAGAACTGGCATGGGTAAGCACACACAAACTTTCAACTTTTCTTCTCATGTGATTAATGACACAAAAGGGATTTGGTTTTGCAAACAGACTCCTCACCACTTCTAACATATCTGCACTTAATGTTTACAAACATGCAGCAGAGACAGGACTAAGCAATAATACACTCAGAAAAGAAAAAAACTCAACCACAAAACAAACTAGGAAAGAAATATCTCAAAAGCCCCAGCATAATCAGCATGCACATCAGCCATCTGGTGGATCAGAATCTGTCAGCACCACTCAAGGTACAAGTTTAGGGTTTGTTTGTTTGTTTTAAAATTGCAACAACATACTAGTACAATTTGATATGGAAACACTGGCTCACAATGACAGACCATTTTGGCAAAGCACAACTCTGCTGCACTGTCTTATCATAATTTAGACATGCCCCACCCTCTGGCTCATACAGCAATTGCTGTCAGCTTATTTTGAGTTGATCCAGATCCTCTGTTTGCAGTTAAAAATAGCTCCATAACTATGAGATTATTACACAGGTTATTATATTCTAGAAACCTTGACAACAGAGCTACGCTACAGATAAATGTGAACATAAAGTGAAAATATGAATAAATGACAACAAAGATGAAGGGGGACACCAATACTTGAAAATCCTCTTTGCTGTATTAATATGAGCAACTGGGAGCACAAATATCATGTTACCACCAAATTTCTCCTGCAGTGAATGCTATGAAGAAACAGCACAAAAGAAAAGCATACCCTGCCTCAAAAAAGTAGCCATCCTCACCTGTAATGTTTCTCCTACTATGAAACACTTCCACTGAGTTTTATAGCCACAATTTAGCTAATATTTTAGTCTATTGTAGTATAATCAAAAGAAAACCCAACCCCCCCATAAACTGTAATTAATGCCCCCCCCCCAAGTCCATGTCAGAATCTCTGAACTCTAGTTTTTGTTAAAAATGCACAGACTTGACTCCCTCATCCTCCTGCCAGCATCACATCAATTTTAAATGACAGCAGACATTTCACGCAACTATTTATAAAATAGTCACCAGGTAGAATTGAAATTGTCATTGCTCAGTTGTTCGTAATGATATATTTAGGTTGCAGACTGACTTTGTGCACAGACAAATCAGATCCATTTTTTTTTTTTTAGTTCAGGCATGATGAGCATTAAACAGAAAATGCCACCAAACTGACCCCAGAGGCAGCTTGAGTCCAGAAGCTGCACATTCCCTCTAGCATGAAGGTCAACATGGGCAAAACACACACTATCAACACTTCTGGATCAGAATTTACTCAGGCTAAGAGCAATGCCATGTACCTGAAACAATTGACTCTCCTGTAAATTTTCTTTTCGAAAGATAAATTCAGTTGTTCCTATGTCTTTGTGCAAATTCAAAACCCAAAACAATTTCAACTCCTACACCAATCCAGGATCAGGCATTTTTCCTAAGTTTTAAGGCTTGATACCACAAGCATGTTGTCACAATGCCCCTCCTTGATGTGAACCCAGGTCCAAATCCTCTAACCTGTGTCAGGTGGCATTGGCTTCAAACAAAGGAAGAAAGACTGGAAAGATGGACTCTAAATACTTCTCTACAAGGGACCTCCTTGACATGTGCTCCACAGTGGACCCCAAGCCAACTGTTCAGAGTTAGAGAAAATGTATTTTGGGGGGAACTAACACTGAAAAATGCCATTAGCTGTACAAATGAGGGCTTTTGGGATCTCTGCATGAAAAAACCTGGCAGAACCAAACAACCCACCTGCTCCCCACCAGACTACGGGGCAATTAAGAACACCTATTACTTTCACATTTGGTTAGAATACAGCTAACTAGATTACTTAGTGGATAATATAGTTAAATAAGATGGTTAACTAAAAAAAGCAGAAAAGGATTAATTAGGATTATGAAATGCTGCTGTATGTACTGGAATCAAACTTCCCACATCACTGTTCTGTGATGGCCTCAACGGCAGCAAAGAAATAAAATTGTGCAATGTTTGTTTTTAAGACCAAAGATTTACAGAAAGTCATTAAATATACTGTGCAAGGATATGTCATCTTAAAGACTCTCTGGAGGAGAAATGTAGTTCTGATGAAAAAGAAGAAATCACAATTCTCCCTTAATAATCTGTTATGTGTTGCAGACTGCAGAGGAAATGCACCTTCTCCATGAGCAGGGTGGTAAGTAGTGACAGGTATTTGAATATTGTTTCCATGTTACTTCTAGGTCAGACCTATCTGCTGTAGAAAATATCTCTGTATCTTCAGAAAGCTGAAATAACATCTCTCCTTGGCACTCTGCTACTCAGCAAAGCAGCAGAAAATCTGTTCTGTTCTCCCAGAGCGGCAGGCACTTAGTGCAGAACAAGGTGTGCTGCTTTGGGGATGTTTGACTTGGTGATGTGACCAGACAGATGCATAAAGAGCTTAAAATAAGAGTCTAAACTGCCTTAAGGATGAAAGTAGTTTAATGTCCTCTTTCATTTACATGCAAGGCAAAGAAAATTCAAGACAATTTAGACACTCCTCACTCCCTGGTCTGAAATTACTTTAGGTCTAACACTATCTTACAGAGACAGAGGAATACAATACTGCACACAGGTGAAAAACACTTAGAAAGAAACACTTGCTTAGTCATTAAAAACAAAAAAAAAATCTTTAAATGCTGTTCTTCTTCATGGGAAAAGAAAAAAAAAACAAAACCAAAAACCAACAAAACTCCACAAAACCCCACAAAAAATAACTTTGTTAGCATACTAGATCCCAGGTTCCCAGCTTGCATTTGTGCAAGTCAGCTCTCCAAGAGAAGCACGAAGACTTTCAGTTCCAGACTACCACAACTGACAGGAACTGCAGGAAATTCATCCTTCAGGTCTGAGTTGCACAGGTGCCAAGCTCTCCCTGTGCTCTGCCACCCCTCAGCTACACTGCAGAGTGAAGGGATGGCGCAGGAGGAGTACAAGACACCTGGTCAGAGTCAAATCCTGCCCAACGAAGCCACCTTGGATGAGTTTGCACAGTGTGAGGATTTGTACAAACTGCTGTTTGTTAAAAAAATGACTGAAAAAGACCAAGGGGTGGAAGACTGAAAATCATAAAGTATCTGTAAAATTCATACAGGAAGTTAAAGAGTAATTTATAAGCTGGAAAACTAACAGCACAAACATCCCTCCCACAATTGCTGGTCTCTTTAACGAACAGAAAGGACTTTCTGCTTGACAAAATTGCTAACTTGTGATTAATGAAAAGGAGACTTCAGTAATCATTTAGCCCTGAGTGCCATACAACTGGGAATACCGGGTGTAAAAGCCTTTTAAGGCTGAAAAACTTAAGTAGGCCACAGAATCAGATAACTGCAATGGAAACGACTCAGAAAACATCTAACTTATATTCCTGCCAAAAACTATTTTTCTCAAGGTACCTTAGTGCTTTGGCAAATGCAGTTTGAAATAATGAAAAGGAATTCTCAAAGGCATCCCAAAGACAGTTACAGCAAAAATTTCCAGAATTCTGTTTCCCTTTCATTTGTACTATTTCTCAGAACAGAGTCAGTATCAGCTGGATCTGAATGCTGAATCAAATAAGGGATCCACAAGGAAGTCAAGACTCACACTGTCTTGAGAATTTCAGGAGAGGCCTTTACTACATTTGGCAGCATTGTCATCCTCAAATGATTCTCTGTCAATTGCCTGACTTGTTTTAAAGGTGGACTGATAATAAGGCAGTCAGAAGACTGCTTGGTATTCACCAGGCAGGGGGTAAGAATGGAGCAATAAGGGGAAGTGAGTGCACCTGCTACACTCCTCCCTTCTGGTCTGCCCCCAGTTTCAAGTAGCAGGAAAAGATTCACATCTTCTCTTATGACTATTTATCCAGCATCCATAATTACACACAGAGCGACCCTGGAAGTCTTACTTGATCACATCATTTTAGATCCGGTGCTGACAAATTAAGCTTTTTAGCAGTAGTTAGTTTTGCTTGAGTAAAGCAACAAAGAGAACTTGGCAATTTTTGTAATATTTCAAATTTACTGGAAATTTGCAACAGGAATGAAAATCTGTGACTTCCAGCTTTTCAAATCTTCATGCAGTTTAATTTAAAAGAATGAGTTAATGGAAATTAATATATCACTGCATCATGCTCAGATACTTCACACAGTAACCTGTGAATAAACCTCTGAGCATCCCAACAACCTCTGACACCTGATCAGTGACCACATGCAGTGCTGCCTGCAGGCACCACCAATAAACAGCTTTACAAGATCACACTTAGGGCTCACCTTATCTGTTAACTCCTCTCTGACAGTAATCATTAGAGACTGCTGAAAGAGTTCAAACTCCAGCAGGCAGGGATACTCTCCCAGATTGCACAGATTTGTACCTCAAGAACTTCCATTAGCCAAAGATTATTCCTTTTAATTAAGGGTTCCAGACTGATTTATCTTCCCTTCATTTACTTCACTGTTCTCTGAACCTATACAAGCTTTTAGGATCTGAGACATCCTGTCCACAGCTCCATTAGCTGTGATGAGGAGAGACTTCTATTTGCTTTGAACCTGAACCTTTACTGTTTCCTTTGAGGCCCTTTTAGCTCTGCTATCAGAAGGATGGCAAGTGACTGTCCTCAGCTCAGCCCTCATCTCACACACATCATCACATGCTCCCTGATTCAATTATTTTATGATCTACTATTGTTATACAAGTCTTTCCATATCTTTGATCAATTGTCACACTTCTCTGGTCCTTCCTTACCAACTAATTTGCTTTTAAAGAGACAGGGAGATGAGAGCTGTACACACTCAGTAGGTGGGTAAGCTCTTTATTTTGATTCCTGTTCCTTTATTTTAGATTCTTAGAGCTCAGGGTTTTTTGTTTTGGCTTTGACTGCTCAGCATTAAACTAAACTCTTCATAGGTTGAAATTCAGGTCTTGTTCCTGATTTCTGTTCAGAGCCAATCATATATTATAATGGATATACACAATTCCTCCATGTGCATTACGTTTGTCAACACAGAATTTCATATTCTACTTTACCCACAAAGTCCTGCAAATTCTTCCCTGTTGGCTCTAGCCTAACATCACAGTTTTATCTTTATAACTAAATTTAAAGTTTTAAATAATAATTCTGAATCTGTCAAAATTCCCAAGCCTTGGAAATACTGAATGGCATATATGCTAATTAAAAACTCATGCACCAAAAATAACTTGAGGGATCTGCTCAATATTCTTTTAATATTACAAATCTGCACATTGCAGACCTGCCCAGAAGGCTGCAAAAAAAAAAACAAAAAAACAAAGCAGCAAGCAGACAAGATAAAAAATACAAAGACAGAGATTAAACAAAAAGTTATCATGAGATAAATAAGCTACAGCCCCTATTTGAATCCCAGTCTATCTATACTATGAAAGCTTTGATCCTGTGTTTCTCTGAACACACTGTATCATGTTCCCAGTCTACTGCATCCATTCCCTTCCCCTGGGCCACAGATGTTAAGCGTTACTAAGTGGCTGTGTGGATGGATACTGGGGGACAGTGCACTGAATAAAGCCCAAGTAAATGAGGCTGGTCAGGCACCACTGCACATTAGCAGAGCCTGGCCCATTAGCAACTCCCCACAGCAGAATACAGCAGCCAGGGAGAAGGATACAGGAGTGGAAATGGATAAAAGGTCAGGAACTTATTGAAAGCTCCTTCACCACTTGTGGCAGAAAAGAAATGTAATTCTATTTTACTACTTCTACCTCTGCAAGGGAAATGCTAATTACCGTAGCATAAAATGTTCCTAAATGGGAGAAAGAAGCTGAGAGACAATATGCTTAGGTTATGTTTTCTCTAGTGACTGGAACAAGAGGCAGAAGTGGTACTGTGTTAGAATTTTATACAAGTTGTCTCACAGTACACATTATTTTTAATTACACAATAAGCTTATCATTAGGAATAGTCACATCGAGTCAAGTTTGGGAGGTAAAAACATGTGTTTGGGCACTTTACAGCTTCAGAAAGAAGCAGCTTTGAAGAGATACCACATGTCCTACAACTTCATTTTAAAAAATCAGCATACCCTCCTGCCAGCCTACCTCCCCAGCTATGTGTGAGACACACATCAACACCAACAAAAAGATGCCAAGAACTTAAAATGTCCAGTATGCCTTAATACAATATTATTTTTGATGTAGAGCTCAGCCATTGAAGAGTGGAATGTGTCACCTGTGTGAATTTCAGAAGAAATCTGCAAGGCTCCCTTGGCCATTTTGGCCACTAAAACACATTTTCCCTGTGCAAAACCCAAATCTAATGCAATATTGGAAAGCACACAAGCACTCAGCACACCCAGAAGTTTAGTGTAAATACACCCCACCCATCTTTACATTCACAGCAAAACATACCGTTTTTTCCTCATTTTCAAATGCTTCTCTTGCTTCTTCATAGCTACAGATTTCTTCTCTGCATTCATGTTCTATGTCACCTTGCTTTATTTCTTCCAGAAATGTGTTGGCTCTTGGATATCTTTTTAACACAGAGTTGGCTTTGTCCTCTGTTAAGAACACTGAATAAGAAGAGGAGAGTCAACAAAGGTCACTTCCAAAATAGACACCCAAAACCTTGTGCTAGAATTGCTCCATGAAAATATGCCTTTGAGAAAAAGTTTTTCAAAGTCTTCCCCTTTATCTGATATTATAAAAGGCCTTTCCTAGTTTTGCTCACTGTGCTAAGTAGTTGGGCCTGCAATTTCAGTAGTTATTGCTAAAATGTCATAAATGCACAGAGCTCAATGCAGCATCATAGTCATGTGTGGTGAAACAAGACTGAAGCTGGTATGCAAGAAGAGTCCTTGGAAGAGACAGACACATGCTCAACTCAAGCTGACACAGAACAAACAAATTCTGCTTGTCAATATCCAAAATTATATTTGCAACTGCCTGAGGGCATCACAGCCTGAATGCTCTGAAGTTTTTGATATAAATATTTATGACTATTACCCAGAGTCACAAACACAAGACAGCTGCATTTATCAATGTTTAAGTCTGTAAGTTTTCTTAAGCAACTTTGAAGAAGACTTGCTCCCTTCATTTCAGAACTCTCAATCACGAAATGGGTGCTCTTTCGAGGGTGTGGGGGGAAGTAGCCTCCTTCTGTTTTTATGAATCATACAGAAAACCTCACATTTTTGGATGAATCAAATGAAACAATCCTAAAAGGCAACCAGTATTCTGACATAGGTATTCTTTATTGCTTCCCTTAGTTTGCTGTAAAGGAGGAGAGCTGGAAGCAATCTCTTTTCTTCTGATGTTCCAGCTTTGCACCAACCTCTCTGACCCAATGATTTTTACATATGCAGTAACTGGGAACACTTTGAAATCCATCAGCCTGGATTACCCAGGAGGTACATCTGCAGTGCATGATGCAGGAATTCTCCAGGTATTTCAGGTCAGGAAGCAGGAACATCAGGTCAGTGCTACAATGCTTGGGCTCTCCTCTGCCAGGAAGAGGGGATAATGATTTAATGCACTGCCACACTACTGCATTTGTAGCACTTTCTTGGCCTACACAATCATTTGTGCATTGCTTCATTTGCAGTTAGTCTGAAGGGGGTGTTTTTCCCTTTAATAATCTGATTTTTAGTGTTGTAAAAGGAGGGCAGCAAGGAAACAGTGTTTTTGCTTTAGAAAGACGTGGTGGTATTTGCCAGCACTGATTAGCATAATTAGGCATAGCTAATCTCAACTTATTTAGTGTCTGTGGTATACTACTGTAATGGATATACATGGCCAGGCTACAGAGGCGGCTTGTGTGAGAAGCTGCTAGAAAATTACCATGTGCCAGTGGAGAAGGAAGGGGAGGAAGTGCTCCAGGTGCCAGAGCTGAGATTCCCCTGGAGCCCATGGTGCAGACCACAGTGGGGGAGAGTGACAGAGCAGCTTTGGGGGCACCTGGCATCCACAGTCACAACCTGGTTACAAATCATTAGACAGCGATCTTCCTTTTGCAAAGCATTACATGAAGAGCTGAAGACTGAATTCCACAACACCACTGACTCCTGTGCTTCCAGCTGAACGCATTATGTGCGTGCATCACACAAATTACCCTGCTCATGAGGATGCCGGGGGTTCAGTGTATCCAGCTATGCAGCTGCACCTTCTGCAAATCTGGTTTTCTTCAGCACCACAGGTGAGCACATGGACATCTCCTATTGTGTAAGTTCATTGACTGAATAACATAGAAATTAATACTCAGAAATCTCTTCAAAAAGGAAAGACTAAAAGATGGCTTTTTTTCCATTTCCCACACAATTCCCCTCACTTCTCTCTAGGCCTGAATAATTTCTTTCAGCCTCATGCCTCAGTGATCACCTCAAGGTGATGAGCTGAAGGATTCATCCATATCAGGAATGCAGCACACAGCCAGGCCTGGGGATGGACTGCAAGTGCTTTTCCTACTTCCCCCAACTCCTTGTGGGCATTCCTGAAGGGAACAAGCGTCAGGCCAGACTCTCCTAAGAGTGCCCATATGTAGAGGCACTGAAGAGTAGATAATGCACTATAAATTAAGTTTCCCTTCCTCCGGCAGATAAAACTTAGGGGATTTCATTTCATGGCTGGAATCCATGCCCGAAAAGAGCAATGTGAGAAATGATGAGAGCTTTGTATTGGATGCAGAGGGAAAGGAAACACAGGGAAATGCAGGTCGCTGAAAATACCCCAATTTACAGATTCTGGCTTTCAGAAACAAGACACAAATACTTGTTTCTCTATTCACTTTCCAATTTCCAAAAAGAATAAAGGTTTAAAAGCTAGTATGTTAAGAAATATTGCATTTGGTATATATTGGTATGAGTTTTTAGTTAATACTTTACTTTTCCAAAAGGAGATAATCATACATTTCTGAAATGCATTGATGAAGACAGCAAAATGTTACTTCAGTTCAAGAATGGACAATATATAACTATCTAAACTCCCAGAGTTTTTATTTAACAATCCATATTCAGAAGGTCTGTCTTCTCTCACAACACAGTACATAAAATGCACATACTACAGAGACAAAAAAAAAAAAAAAAAAAAAAAAAAAAAAAAAAAAAAAAAAGGCAAGCCTGCTGAGGAAAATAAACTGCATCCCATATTAATTATGAATGTATCTGATAAATAACAATCTCTGGCTAGTCCAGACTGGGAATGCCTTTTGACCCTGCAAGGCTGGAAATAAAAATGAAGTTCATTAACTTGTTTGTTTGGATGTGACATTTTTAATGCAGTGCATAATCTTAGTGACTTCAAATCTTATTGAGAAGTCAATACAAATGTATCAAGGAAATAAAATCCTGCAACTGAAACACAGGGATTTAATGAGAATCAGGCACTGCCTGATGAATCTTAGAAAAAAAAGATAATGGAACCGTATTGCAGAACCCACACTGACATCTTAGTATTCCATAACCATGTAGATATTCAGCTACAGTTGGACAGGAGTGTGCAAAAAGCCCACCTGGGTTGGTTGCCCACCTAGCTAAGCCACAGCATGGCTGAATTTTCTGCAGCTGTTACTGTGGAGCTGAACATAATCAGGGAAGACTTGCATTCGGTAGGAATAAAGGAATGAAGCAAGGTAAGTCACTTTTTCACTTTGTTAAGGAGGTTAACCATCTAATATATTTAAATAGATTTAAAAAAGCCAAAATCATTATTTTGGCATTATATAAGACACAAATCATCCAAAGCCTCTTCTACTTCCCCAATTTTAGTAGGATATAGATGAAGTTATAGCTACCAAATTTAATGTGTTTGAATACATAATTTCTTCAGATGTTTGTGCTCTGTATGTAACTGCAATAATTGGTTTTTACACAGAATCAGAAAGCTTCCAAAGACTTAGTTTCATATATTATTATTGAAGAGAACAATAAAGTCAGATCAATTTATTACACATCCTCTGGAAAGCCTGCTTGCTACGCTAGTAGTGAATGGATACTCTAGCAAGGTGAAATTCAATCAGAACTGGAGCCAGGCACGGACACAAGAGGATAAGTATTTTGCAGCTTGCCAGCTGAAGCTTTTCCAGAGAAAGGAAACAAGCTTTAGGTCTGTAGTGACAGGGGGAACAGGGAGCAGCAGCGTGGGAAAAGTATTCTGAGACACTGAAGTGCCGCCAAAGCAAAGTCCAGGACAGCTTGGACACAAAACCAACTCTATCGAGACCATTATGGAGCTCCCTTTTTTGACTCCTTACCAACATCTAAGCAGACTAAAATCACTACTAAATAGTAAAAATAAACATTTTAGCTCTAAATTTGAAACTGTTGCTGCTGCTATTAAATCTTTCTGTTGGTCATCTCAATAAATCCATTTGATTTGAATAGGGCTGGAAAGAGAAAAATGATTTGTGCTTTTATTTATAATGTTTTAAAAAGCAACTTCTGCTCTGAGAACTGGGAGTTGAGAGAGACAAGCTTCAAAACAATTGAAACTAAAAACAGTTAAAGTACTCAAGGCTGGAAATTCAGCTCTGTGGTCTTCATTCTGCAGCCAGCTTTCAAAAGGCCACAAGTCTGTGATGATTTTTATGGTCTGCAAATAATATCTCTGTCAGAACAGCTGCATGACTCCAGTTCAGCCCAGTGTGGGCAAAGATCTGCATCATCTGTAACATCAAAGCCAGTTCATTGCCAGAGAGCATCTTTTGTGCAAAGAGACTGGGATTGTGAGCAGAAGACAGTTTTGGGGTGTGTTACTTCACAGGAAATAATAGAGAATGCACACTCTCAGTAGGTTGAACTTACCACTATCCATGGTGATTGCTGTCGAGGCAGGGAATTTGCAAGTATCAAGTCTGTAAACAAAAGGGGAAATATCCCGATAAGTTTGCAAATTACAATCAACTTGGACAAGTTTCTCTTGATTCCCAAATACTGGTACAAATAGATCAGTATTTGAAACTCCATGATCAAAATTAATCCCTCTCCTGAGCTGTATCAGTACTGCATGCAGGCTGATTTCAGTAGTATACTAACATTATCCAAGAAAGAGATAACCTTTGAAATAGTTTAACATTTTTCAGGCTTTTCAAATACAGAATATCAAAAATGTTAAAATGAAATAAGAGGGTGTGTATAATTTCAAACAAAATGCAACCTGTTTTGCCTAATTGAACTTTAAAGGTATTACATTCTCCACTGTAATTACTTATACCTTAACTAAGACTTAAATTCACTCTGCAGAGATCATCAAGTCAACACATTATCTTTAGTCTATAGATCAGATCTTTTGAAATCAGAATGAACACATGGAAATTCATTCAGAGCCAGCTACTGATTAAAACAGGATGCCTGCATAAAGTCCCAGGGCAGAACAAGACCTGCGATTTGGCAAAGGAACTTGCACTACATGAGAGGATCCCAACCTGCCCTGCAAGAGCTCACATGTGCTTTGTACCTCATCTTGGAAAGAGAACAGACAGGAGATGCTCTCAGTTGAGAAAGTGCCTGAAGCTCATTGCACTCACCAGGCAAAGGGCCAATATGAACTGCATCTGGAGGAAGCAACAGTAGAGCAGCTCCCTGGAGTCTTTTTTGGTATGGGAAAAGTCAGGAAAATAAAAGCTTTCAGCGAAGTAAGAGAAAGGTGCAACTGCCTAACCAAGTTAGTAGAACACCACGAGGTTAAAGGTTTTTTTATTAATAAATTACCTACTCCTAAGCACCAGTCTTCAGTGGCCAGGTTACACATCAACATATCACACCACCCAGATGTCCTCACTTTCCATAAATCCAAACCCTCAGAAGCAAACCTTTCTGTAGAAAAGGTTGGGCATGGCTGTTGTAATAAACAAAGAAGGAAAGTTAATGTTTCCAGCCTGGCCTGCCCAACACTGTAACTCGTCATGCAAGAGTAGGCTGCAGTGTTTGCAGTGCTGAGGTGAATGGTGCTCCATGAAGACACCCCTGACTGCTACAAAACTGGAGTGGTGCTACAAGATGTGGGATGAAGGAGCAAACCGATTTTACAGTTCATCAAATCTCTGTAAAAGCAAATAAATTTGAATAAAAAGCAGACATTAAGGCACTCTGAAATCTCACCACCACAGTGTTTAGCTTGTCACAAAGTATTGTAGCTTGACAAAAGCAGAGGGCTTAATTTTTTTTTTTTTCCCCAGAACATATATAAAACCTCTTTTAGTAGCCAGAATTTTTCTTGGCAGACTACTCTATGCCAAAACAAATTACCTTTGCCCTTCACTTCTTGAATAAAAAGAAAATTAGTGTCATTTAATGATTAGTCACATCGTCACAACCCAAATATCTGTGATATTTGCTAAACTTAGCTGTGATACTGCTAAACTTATTAAAATAAACAGGTCATGAAAGACTTGGCTAGTGGTCTATTTTCTTCACCCATTGCATTATTATTTTCTTTTGCCATTTATTACCCTCCAGTTTCAGACAGCTGGTTCAGCAACAGCCCCCCAAATAAACACACATCAATAGAAGAGGCAGTACCCAGGAGTGTGCCAAGGGGCAGCAATGCAAGGAATTAAACATACCTTTCCCATGCTTCCCCTCTTGAATGGGGTCTTTTTTTTTTTTTTTTTTTGCAATAAATTTCAGTTAGTCTTTAATGTTTCACCCGTTTAACAAAACTTGAGTGTGAATGTCTTCAACATTCAAAATATAAAAACACAAGACAAAACACCAGCATCCACGTCCATGAGTCACAACCCCTCTGATGGATCCACCTACTTGGAACTGTGTTGGGAAAAAGGGGCTCTGTGCCCCCCCTCTGCTCCGGGATGTTTTCCACCAGGAGCAGAGCAAGTCACTGCCTCTGCCTTGGCACCTGGCACTTGGTACTTGGCATATCATGTCCTCTGGGAATGAACACCAGAACACTGACACACGGGTTGGGAAACTGGGGAAAACACAGGGAGAAGAAAAAAGAAAACAGAGAAGGCAAAATATCTCTTAATTTCTTCAAAGGAAATTGTATTAGGGGCTAGTGCCAAAATAAAGAGTTGCTGAAGTGGCTGCAGAACACAAATTGTGTTTCACTTTACCTCCTACATTACAGAAGGAACAGTATGCCCTTCTCTAGGAAATATCAAATACAGCCTTTCAGTCAGTGGCTGTAGTGCAGAAATCTGCCTTCATCAATCCACATCAGAGTTTTACAGCACTTAGAAGTATTCAGAGCTCCCTGGAACTAATTATGCCCATTCTCTGACAAATGTGTTTCTGCTATGCTCTCCTGACTCTCCTCTCAAACTTCTCCATTTCCAAGCTCCCACAAATCACAGCTTCACCCTCTATTAACAGTCCCTTCCCCAAGAGGGAAGGAGCTTAATTATACTTTAGTCCTCTGCTCTTGGTTCAAACTGACTAAATAGTTCAAAGTGGCTTGGAAAAAGGGATTGAACAAAGACAAGTACAAAAATCTTTTTTACAGTCATAAGACAGCTAATAAAGCAGAAGAGGGCTGGTCACACCACAGGAACATCCTGACTTACTACTGACTCATTTATTCCTCTGTCCATCTCTTTACTTTGTTTCCTGCTTTAGGTCTTCACAAACCTTACTGAAACACCAAAATTTGTTGCTTCATGAATCCCTCTTCTATCCATCTTCTGTAAGGTTATACATCACCTTAGGTATGTAACAACACAGTGGACAGCTGTACAGCCCTATACCCATGCTGAGCGTCCAATTCTGAATTAATGGCAGCTGATCCTACCACACGTGACCTTTTCCACCTACCTGCTTGGCTGTCAGTAGAATGCTTAAAAAAAAACAACAAAAAACAATGAACCACACACTTCTAGTAGGAACTGTAATGACTCAGTGGGAAATACTAAGTTCTAAAGCCTGTGGAGAGCCCAGGAGAAACACCAACACCACCCCTGCTATTTACCAGCCACCAACAGGCTGGAGCTTCTTACCAAGGAGAAACATCTTGTGTGAAAGAAAAACTAATATTGAAAAAAAACCCCCAAGCTGTACATCCCTTTCCATAACTAACCTAAATATTCTTTTTCTCAATTCTGAAAGTACCCAAATCATGCATACACTATTTATAAGCATAAAGCATAAAATATTTGTATACATATTTCCAAAGGTGGTTATCATATTCCAGCAGTGGCAATCTCTCAAATTGGGAAGGTGACTAATTTCAGCATTAAAAGCTGCTGTCTAAAGACAGCGATTCTGCAGGATTTTGTGGCATTTACTAGGATAACCATCTTTGGCTGGCAGGCACACACCTCTTCTGGGCACAATTCCTGGGCTCCAAGTTTAATGGCAACTTGTGTGCAGCACGTACCATTAAAGGACAGAGGAGCTGACTGAGGGCACACAAACTGCCTGCACTGTTCTCCCTCACTGTCATTTGTTCCAAGGATACAGAACATGGAGAACAAAGCGAGTCGTTGAGGGAAGCGAGTAGAAAGGGACGGGAAAGTAAGGCTAACATAAAGCAGCAGCAGTATTTTCCCTCACCTAGTTTCCCACCTGCTGTGTTAAAAGTCACTTAAAATACTGCAAGGTCCCTGCTCCTCTCCCAGCTGGGGAGGGATGCACATGACAGCATTCAGGTAGGGAAGGAGGAAGTGGCTTTTTTCCATTCTGCAACAGAACTCTGGTAAGTGGCACAGCTGTTAACTTTAGTTTTGTAATCTGTACAATTCATGAAGCCAAAGAGCTACATAATTTCTTAAAGTTATCAATATTTAGGTTCTTCTGGCGACTTTCATGAAAGCAGATCCATTCCAGGGACACTATTAGCTAAAACATCAGTAGCCATTCAGTCTAAAAAATAAACACCCCTGTTCCAGCTCCTCAGTCCCAAACCAGCTGCAATGCAACAACTGGAACATGCCTGGGGGAGGTTAGTTTAGAGGAAATATTAAAGCATTATCAATCTGACTTCCTGTGTAGCTATTTAATTATCTGACAGCCATTTATACAGAATGTATTATGTGCCTACCTAAAAATCCCACTCCCACCACATGTCTTTTACATGCTTGGAAAGACTATAATTTCTTTTTACTGTTATCCACTTCCAAAGAGCTTTCTCCCCAGGAAAAGCATACCAAAAAATTTACATTGATTCAAATGCTGGAAAAATAGATAGATTTTTCTCTGAAGAGGAATTCCATAGGATACGGGAGAACCCTGTATTTATTAAGTTCAGTTTGCTTGCAAACCCAAGGTTTGCCAGGGAATTTGGTGGGAACAGAGAGGGAGGGAACACTTTGGAAACTTCTCTGTCAGATGAGGATGCAAAAGATTTTTCCCACCTCAGTCTCCATGGGACAAGAATAAGAGTAAAATAGATCTGAAAAACCTTCTGCTTTGTATGTGCTATTTGATCACAGCATTATAAAACATCATCATTAATTTAAGCACCCAAAACCAGAAACCAGATCACTAAGAGGAACCTGTAATTAATTCACAGACTGCCACTGCACCCTAAACCCAGTGAAACAGATGATTACTCAAAGAATAAGCAGGCACAGGGCACAACAGCACCCTGTGAGCAGAGAGAAGAAAGCTCCTCAGGACTGCAGCTGGACAGATCTGCAGCTGGAGAGACTGAGAAAATCTGAGCTTCTGCCTCATCTTCATTACCCCTTCTTCACTCAGTGTTTTTTGTTCTGCTTAAGCTGTGGCAATATTCTAGCTGATATTCTGGTGGAAGGGGGAATTGCTATAAGCTAAGGTATCTCTTCCTTCCCCTCCCTTTAAAAACCAAACAAGAACATTCTCCTGATACATCTTGGCGGGCAGGACTTTTGGCAGGAAAAGTAGCAAAACTCTTTACAGAGAGGGAGAATTTTGGTGGATTGCATTGTTTTAAAACTCCTGGGGACCACGTGGGGCAGTTCCTGGGAGGCATAATTGAACACTTACATAACCATCTGTGTGGAAACCAGAATTCCACGAATCCTCAAGAGACCATGCCTTTCCGAGCAGCCTGTAGAGTAGAATTTCAGACACCTCACTCTTCTGTAAGCTACTGTCAGAAGACATCGATTTAGGTTATACAATCTCCCATGTCTTAGGAATTCAAATTTAGAGCATTTAACTTGATAATCCATTGAAATGTTGATATAACAATAACCAATTCATCTCCTTTTTCAAGTGAGAATGATGAACAATTAAATAAAGCTTTCACAGTAGGATGTGTTTTTATCCTGATTTTATTTGGACACAAAATTGATGCTATATCACTTATCTATTCCACATTCTGTTCCTTGTCACTTATCTATTCCACATTCTGTTCCTCTGCCAGTACCTTTTAACTAAATCTGACACTGAGATTTCTTCCGTGCTCCCACACATTTTTCATGAAAATCAATGACCAAGAAGAACAGAGAAAAGCCATTAATGCTCTTCAGTGAAGTGAAGATGGGTTTACCAATTGCAGCAGTTACCTCAGAAGTCATGGTGCCTTTGGCACCTGGAAATCATTATGTACTTTGCCAGCAGAAAGTGGGCAGTCAGGAAGCAAACACCATGTCCAGGACCAGGCACAGCTCCACAGCCCTTTAAGCCCTAGCTTAAAGACATGAGAACAGGAAAAGAGCACTGCCAGCATGGGTGAGATGTCAAAATATTGTGATCTGGTGTAGCAGCTGGATAACAAGGATAAGCATGTGAGGGAATGGAGGGGAAGTCAGATTAGTAGTGGGAAAGGTGAAAAGGCAACAGAGACAGGAACAGAGCTTCACTGTAGATCTGGTGCTCCCTGACCTAATTAGTGTTTGGGTGCCAGCTGACAAATCTAACTTGTCAGCCACTTGGATATCATCTATTCTAACTTAGCTTGAATAGCTGGACAACTTATCTGAAGCAATTACAGTGGCCATGAATAATTACCTCTAAGTGCATAATAATGACCTCTATCCAAGACTACACTCACATTAGCTAGGAATGCAGAGCACCAGGAGTCCACCTGAACTGGAGTTGGTGCTGAGGACCCAACACTTACACAGCAGAGGTCAAGAATTCTACTTTGGGGTAGCACTAATTTGCTTTCATGAGCTGAGCACCATCTGGCAGTGGGACAGCAGCTCTTAGGGTTTATCTTCAGGCTTACCTTCATGCAAAAATATCTCAGTCTGAGTGTTTTGAAATGTTTTTGCAATGCAAACCAAAGCACAGAAAGTAGTGACAACTGGAAAATTCCTAAATTGAACCAAAATGCCTCTGCAGATACACCCAACCTGCACTGTATGACCACACTCACAACAGTAAGTAGCTGAGGAAGGAACCTCTATAAAATGATTTCCCAGCAAAGAGCCAAAGGTTATTACAGGGTGATAGTGAATGTTTGGGAAAAACTTTCTGTGAGGCTACAAAATTACTCTGATAAATAAGCTGACAAAAACAAAGGTAATGTGAAGCTCTCTCAAACTAAAAAGCAAATGAAAAAATAAAACCTCTCAAAAATAAAAAAAATCTCACCAGAGTGTAAGAGATTTCTGAAGCAGTCTATGTGCTTTTCTTCTGTCTTCAAAAATTATGTTACTGAAGCAGAAATTATATCCTGCTAATACACAGGACACCACAGGGCCCAGTTTAAGGCTAAAAACCTGAAAAACTGGAGTAGTTTCTCAGAAACACCAGAAAGAGAGACACACAGAGACAGCTAATCCAGGAACTATGAGACAACCTAGCCAGCCCTCACCTCCCCAAGCAAAAAAAGCACATTCTTCCCACACACCCCCCTAAGGAGTACAATTACAGACTACAAAGTTAACATCGAGTTTATGATCACCGTTACTGATACTTTCAATAACTTCCTCTCCAAAATGTCACCAGCTTCTAAAATCATAGAGTAACACACAAAGTCAATACATAATAAGCCAGAGGAAAAACATGATCCCTTTGCTACATATTTACAGGTAGCTGAAATGTTAAATAGTGCATTGATAAAATCCTATGTTATACTAGTAAAGTGACAGCTGCTTATTAAATAGCATGTATTTTTTTTTTAATTTATAGTAAGATAAAATAATCAATGGACCTGCTAGCACTTTTAAAGAAAAAGAAAAAAAAGAAAAAAAAAAAAACCACCAACAAACAAACAAACAAACAAACAAAAACCAAAACACACACACACACAAAAAAAACCCCAAACCATGAACTGTATCAGAATACCATGGAATGTTTTTATTCACAGCCTCCCTAAATTAGGAGCTTTGAACGTGCACTCATCTTATTTTCCTCCCCTATTCTGTCCCTGTTTTCATACAAATGAAACATTTGCATCTGTTCTCTAGATTACAAACAAGCCAGTTTTGCTTTTGTGGTTCAGAGCATCTCCTGATGCTTTACAGACAACAAACTGAGGAACAGTCAGCAGCTCCCAACTTCAGCTGAAAACTGCATTGTCTATGGATGAAAAATTACATGTTGCTATTCATTTGGAAAGAAGGAAAATATCCTTTGTGTTTAAATCATCACTGTATAACAAACCTCTCAGTTCAGAGAAGGCAGATATTCAGTTGATCTAACTGTAACACATGGAAGCCAAGCATTACTTCTCATAACATGAGAAACTGGAGGGTACCCACTGACCTCAGCTGACACAGATGTAAATGAACCAAAGGACCTGAAATTTCACACAGTGTGTAATTCATGGAACTTGCCGCTCTAGGATGCTGCTCAGGACAAAAGTAAAAATAAATTAAAACAACTAGAAAGGACATCAATAAATGAGAGTGAGATTTGGTGGTTACTATAAAATAATTCTCCAGATGTAGCTTTTATTGTTGACTACATGGCTGTGAAAGGAGAAGAGTCCAGTGCCCAGTACAAAATGGGTAACTACATCCAGTTCCTCTCCAAAGTGCTTTAAAACTGGATCAGGACCAGGGGAGCAAATATCAGCACCTAATTCCATGACACAATCAGAAAACAAGTTGATAGATAGCATGTGGTCTCCTTAAAGATCCTACTCACCACCTACAATCTCTCTTTTTCATTGTCTCTGGTCTCCCAAATCAACACATCAAAGCATTCCTAATAAGTAGAAAGTAGAGTACAACAGTGCTTTCTGCCTTTTAAAAGCATATATGGGTTAGGTAGGGAAGGAAAAAAAAAAAAAAAAAAAAGTAAAGAGTACTACTTTTATTTTATATTATACCTCCCTAGACATGAGAGGGAAGAGCCAAGGAACAGTCTCTGGGCACAGTCCATTCACAGAAATGTAATTTCATTACAGGTACAGTGTTTGTCTGCTCAGAAAAGGTCATAAGATCAAAGCTAACAATGTACTATTTAATCTGCTCTGAAACTCTTACAGATACTTTCTTTCCCAACACAGCTTATAAAGCAAAACTATGACCCAAGTGTCACAAATAATACCTTTACAGTTTTTCCAATAACACAAACTGGCTGTACAAGATTCAGCCTCCAACTCTATTAATCTGTAGCCAATATTCAATTCTGCTCTTTTCACAGAAAAAGAGAGACCTGGCAATTCCATACATTTGAAAAATATTTTCCTCAACTCACTGAAGTCTTTCTTGGAATTATTACAATATTGTGAAAGGCAAGCAGCAACCGCTACTTTCAAAAATCAGATCACCTCTAAACTATCAGTATTTTTCAAGCAGCTATTAAGAAACTCCAGAAAGATTGTAGATCTCAGAATGTGCATTTCTGCAGTAAAAAAGAACCTGGGTAATTTCACATTGGTACCTTTGTGTGCAATAATTTTATAGCAAACATAAGATTTCTACTTAATGAGGCTTATTTTGTTTTTCTGTGATGAGGCAACATTCTGCCCGTAACAGAAACTGCATTTAGCACTTGTTTGCTAGGCCAATGTCTAATACCCCATTTAATGTAGAAAAATTAACCCCAAACCAATAAAAAGTAATTCCTTTGTGAAGTGCTAAACTAAGCTAGAGAAATGTGCAAACAAAGCCTTCTCTTCCAAGCATTTATGCACCGTCAGCATGCTTTAATATAAATTTCCACCCTGCCTGTCCTCCCCTGAAGCAATGCATATATGACAACATTTCAGAGCATGCTTTAATGGGATTTTCCAGTCAACCAAAAATCAAATTGCAGAGAAGTTATGAAAGAGTCATAAACACATATTTCATCTCATTGAATTATATGGTAACTAGGCAAAAGATAATGAGGCACAACTCCTTTAGAGATTTTATTAAGTTTTCTGTCACACTGGGGAATTGCATAAAAAGAGCATACAGAAAGTTGCACACCACCAGAATCCACAGAGCAGCTGCAGTAAAACAGAAGGGTAAAGAGCCCTGCAAACTGGGGGGGAAAAAAAAGTAAATTTTAAATACTAAATACTCTTATTTCCCTCTCTCAACGCCCACATCTGTTATTTCTCACACAACTTTACCTGAATTTCCAAACATGTGAAGATGCACAATTATTTTACTGCATTGCACTTCATTTTATTTTTTCTGAGCAGGATTTGAACAAACCTACCCACAAAGCTCATTTATACATTTAGGGTACAGCAAAACATTTTCTGACTTCAGTCTTGAAGAGAAGTTAAGGAATTTTTCCTCCTTTCCTGCCACTGCCACCTACCCTTCACTGGGGATCAGCCCCCTGATGTGGCTGACACTGTTCTGCGCTCTGCACTTTGGCTTTGTCCCTCTCCCACTGACCCCCTCTCCTCCTCTGCTCCCCAGGACAGCCACAGAAAGGAAATGTGAACTTTCCAGACTGTACCTCCCACCAAAGTCAGCCTCTCAGGCAGCTAGTTTTGCATCCCTTGTGACCTCTAGTCCAGCAATTTTACTATGGTCCCTTCCAATCAGCTACTACAGAGCAGTAGAAATCCTTAAATTCATGGCATTTTTCCTAAAGGAAGCACACTGGTCTAGAGGATGGAGGCATTCTGAACATTGTAACTGGAGAAAACACTGCAAGATAGAACTAACATCTAATTCAAACTGTCATTTATGAGGAAATAAGGATCACAGCTTCACCCATACAAACAGTTTCATAGAATCATAGAGCAGGAATGTCAAAAGATTGTCTGGTCCAACCTTTTGTGTGGAAGGCAGCCCAGGTGAGGTTATCTAGCACCCTGTCCAATCACAAAAAAATGACCCCTCTGGTTATGGGGACTCCCCCATGTTCTTGGGGAGGTTGTTCCAAGTGAATGATTGATCTAACTGTAAAAAAATTCTTTCTTATATTGAGATGAAAACTTTGGTCAAATCTTTGCCAAGAGTTCCTAACAAGCAGTGAAAGTGCTTTGATACTTCCATTTTTGAGAACTGCAGATCTGATGAGCTTGTAGCTGGGCACTTCTTTACATTTCACCCTAACTGGCCTTTCCATAAAAGATGAGCTTGTTCACCTTCTCACCTTCTCGCTTGTTTTAAAATAAAACAGGTCAGGTCCCTGCTGCATTTGAGACCACCAGGGAAGCAGTCAAAATGCAAAACCCAGCAAGGATGGAGCGGAAAAGGAAGTGGGACAAGCTTAGATCAGTTAAGCCGCTTACACAGCCACAGAGTCAATAGGCCTTGCCTTTATTTCGCTGCTGCCCACAGCTCTGACAAGCAACTGTAGCAAACAGCAAACAGTGCAGCGAGTCCATTCCATTTCTGATACTCAGAAGTGCTCAGCAGTATTTAAATAAAGTATCACAGACTGTGCTCATTTTAGCTGCCACGGGAGAAATCTGTAGGAAAACGAGCAGGAGATTAACCTAATTCTGACACTGAAACCTCATTTAACCCTTCCCCATTCCCTATAGTCATGAGAAGGGAAACCAGGGACAGAAAGACAAACAGAAAGTTGTTTCTCCTCCCAGGTTTATTTAGTAAATCTTTTGAAGAGTTACAGTCTGCAAATAAAAGCTGAAGAATACACACAAGGTCAGTAAACAACTAACTGATAAACCTGGAGTAAACAGCCAGGTGCAAAAGTTCACATGTCTGATGAAGCCACTATTTATGAATTTTCCTGCTAGGATTCCATAAACTGCCTTCACACCAGTGAGCTAACAAATTCACACTTCAGTGCCAAGTAGGAAACATTTACAAATACAGCTGATTATAATAAAAATTACAGTTTAAACAGTTATGTTAAATGGTTAATTTAACAATTGGGATTTTAATGAAGAATTGCTGTAAAATGAATCTTGAAACTGGGCCATCCATTGTTATACTACAGGAAACCAAAGAGCTCAACAAAACAGGAATATCCAGAATTACCACAATTCTTGGTGTAAACAAACAAACAAAAAATCTCACCCACCCTGAAGTTCTGGCAAATATAGATTTTCTGTAGTTTCAGGTAACAAAATGAATACTTCACTGGGATTAAGTTTTATGTATGAAAAATTACTCCTATCCTACACTTCACATGGTTATCTCTGGATTTCAGCATTACTTAATTTGACCACTCTTGGAGTAATCATATTGGTACAGACTGACCACTAAGATGAAAAACAGGAAGTATGTTGAGGGTGTGATCTTCAAATATGAGATGCCAGCTTTCAAAAGTAATTTCAGAAGCAACATGAGAAGGCTGATTCAAATGTTTTAAATGAAACACTCCACTGAGCAGGTAAAATGCACAATGAAATGTGTAAAATGCATGCGATCCCAAAGATCTTCCAAGATGCAACTGCAGGACAGTCTGTCTCTCTCTCATGCAAAGACATCTATGGTCAAAAAAGTTATCTTTTTACACAAAATAGCTGTTTCACTGGTTTGAAAATGGGCAACACTTCTTGTGCTACTACACTGTGCATGTCTCAGCCCTGGATGCTAACTCCAGTACACTGGGCTGTGGAAATGTATTTGTCTCATTTTATAAATGTAGTTCTGAACAGATACCTTTTATTAAAAGTTAAAGCTATTTTACATAGCGATTATGTATTATTAAAATTAAGCAACAGCCTGAAACAGGCATAAAAGGACTCTCAACAGATGTGTTTTCCTAGTGAGCCAAAATCCATGGTGTGATTTTAGGTGGTTAGCATGGAATTTCTTTAACTGTCAATATGAAGACAGGCTTTGCTTTTGAAATGTAGCTATTCTAATAATAGTATTCAGGAACCTTGATTAAAACACCGATTACTTGATAAATCAGCATCATCAAAAGTGTCAGCAAGAAAAGAATGAGTTAAATGTATTTCAAACCTCACAAATGCATATCAAATTTTACTTAACAAGAATCAGTAAGAGAAGCAACGGTAAACAAGGAAAGGGCTGGGTATGGTCAGATTAGATTTTAAAAGGTCAAACAGTTACCAACATCTGAACTCAGCTGGCAGGAGAACAGACGAGACATTAGGTCATTCAGCCCACTCCTCTGCCAGCTCTGTAGGGTGCTCTACTGCATGCTGCAAGTGCTTTTGTTTATAATGGGGAAGAGGGGAGGAAGCAATGGAGGGGGCAAGAAAGTAGATTATCTTTGGAGGCTGAGGCAAAGCAACCATTAAAGAAACACCAGCCAGACCAGAGAGCATCCTGAAAATACAGTTGATGGGAATTCATGAAAAAGCAAGATGAAAACGAGCAACAAGAATCAGGACTGAGCTGACAAACTGAAAACAAAAGCTTTTAACAGGATGGTGAAAAAAAAAAAAAAAAAAAAAAAATTCTTGCCTACAGGAATCTGGTGTTATTTGTTGAGTAATTGGGAAAAAATGACACATATAGGATTTCCCAGAATAGTGGAAGAGGGAGGCAGAGGCACAAAATGAGTTTGTTTATCCCCAGTACTTGTACCTGGGGTAAGTGCTACCAACCACACCTCTTGTTCCCTGCCTGTCCAGCTGTTTCTAAGAGCCAGGTAAGAGCCAAAAGTAAGTCTGATAAGTCTTTGTTTTCAACTTGATTGGTCCTGTGATCTGCCTCACCAAAAGAATACGGAAATTGTTACACTATCACAGGTGAGGGAAGTCACAGAAGCAGGCAGAACAAAATGATGGACAAGAGGATCACAGGAAAAGGGAGCTGTTTAAAATGACAGGGCAAACAAAAATGGTTCACACTGCTGTAGTGTGAAGTAGGTTAGCACTCTCCTGAAGTGTACTTCTGCCACAGAATTTATTCATGACTCTAGATAAATTACCTAAAAATGTTGTTCCAATGTGGACACCAACTAGGTACATTTTATTTTAGGGATGCATCTCCCAAAATATGACTAGTTGATTTGCAAAAGCAGAACAGGTTTAGAACAGACATTCAATTTATTTGCACCTGTGCACTTAACATAAATGAGGACAACTGAACTCAATACCCTGAAGAAAATCAGATCCTACCTGGACCAGATTTAGTCTCCATAGTTTTATCTTTCACTCTTCCTGTGGAATGGGAGGGTCATTTCCTTGCCTTAAAAGACTTTTGTAAATTAAGAGGGGAACTAGTTGAGTACTGAGATGATAAGCACAACAGAGGATACAAGAAAACTTGTAATTCCATAGTCAAAGCAGAATTTGATGCAGATTTGAGTCAGATCGAGAAAATGTCTCAACATCACACAAGCAAAGTAAAGAAGATGAGACCAAAATATTTTTCTTTAATACCTTGAGTACAACAGGATTTTTATGCAAGAAGCAATGTTATTACTTAATAGAAAACTGCAGTTTGATCTAGATGTATGAAGAGACTGAATTAAAGCTAACTTCAAAACTTCAGTTCTCCACTTGTGTTTCTGGAAATGGCACTATTAGTACAGATACTCTGTGTAAACCTGTCCACTTCTCTCAAAAGACAACTGATATCACCAAGCTATAATCTCAGCACCTGTATGTATTACAACCAGATGCAATGCTTTGCTGTTTTGTGTCCAACACCAGTTGGACACGAATTTCTGTATTAACTTATATGAGAAAAGGATAATCCAAGTTTCACCTGTGAATTGCCTGATATTTGCTAGTTCCAGGAATACAGAGTTACACAGAATCCCAGGTTCCAGCCTAATCTGTTCAAGTTTTCTAGTCTAAAAGAGGTTGAAGCGAGATGGCTGAAACTGAACAGGTAAATAAAAATCTCACTCCTGTTCCCTGTCACCTCCTCTCTGGCTTCTCACTCCCCTGGTTCAGCAAGAACTACTCTTGCAATCTCAGTCACCTTTACTGGGTAAGTCTCCTCACACTGCTCATCACCTCTTGCACTTGTAAACCTCCCCCACAATTGCTTTATCAATGGCACTCCCTCTGTTCAACACAAGGGCCAGAATGTTCAATCTCCCAGTTGCACAACCCCTTTACACAGGTGTGCGTGTCTGTGTGCATAATACACACGTGTACATTAAAAAAACAGGGCTTCTACATGCATACCTACTCATTTATGTACAACTAAAAAAAACCTCTTTCCCTCCCAACCACATCTCCTTGAGCCAGTATAAGCAACTCTACAGCAGTGCAGAGGAACAGATGTGATTACTAACTAGGTTAATCAGAAAAAGTGTTTAAAAGGTCAGTTTGAGCCGGCAGGTAATGCTTCATGCCACTCCCCTCCCCTGCTGTATCAACAATGGTGCCAGCACGGGGAGAAGATGGTACAAGAGGTGGTAATGAGCAGAAAAAGTACAACTAGGGTTTTTCCAGTGACGGTCCATAGTAATAATAAATTTAAGGTCTTGATTTTAATCTAGAACACCAACATCCGCGTAACTGTCCCTCTTCACGAACTTTTCTATGAAAACTTGCAATTCTTTCAAATGTTTTCATGCGCCTATAGTCCTCTTCCTTTTACTCACGGGCTCCATTCTTCTCTGTTTTGTTCCCAACAAGCCCAACCACTGCCTGCTCTCCGCTCCTCAACCAATGCAACATTCAATCCCAGCTTCAGCTGTGGTAACACTGAGGCTCCCTCTGCCCCTCCTGTTTCCTGTGGATGTGGATGAATCGTTCCCTTGCCAGCACCAGGCCTAGCAGAAGTCCCGCAGAGCCCGGGAGCTCGGGCTCATTCCCAAGCACACCTTCCCAGCCCAGCGCGCACAGCCTCGGCCGCGCCGCCCGTCCCGGCACCGCGGCTCCGCACAGACGGGGCCTCGGAGTGACCCTGCCGACAGCGGAAAAAAGTTTTACCAGGAATACGAGAGCTTCGGATCGCTGCGGCTGTGCTCCGTGGGTTTGTTTTGGGGGATGGTGTTTTTTAAAACTTCGGAGAAAAATGTATCAGCCGCCTGTTTCGGAGAGAGTCGCTAACTGCTTCCAAAAGAGAAATCCAGCAGGATTCTTCTTTTGTTCAACACACTCCACACGTTTTCTCCCCCGGCTTAACTGGAAATAGCACAAACGCTTGGAGAGGAGTTTACCGGGCTGCTGCTGGCTGCCGGAGGGCAGCGGGGCGCGTTCCACCCTCACTCCCCTCAGGGTTCCCCTTGCGGGACCCCCGCCCCGGCCGCTCCCTCCGGGCACCGCTCCCGCCGTCCCCGCGCCGGGCAGCCGCTGCCCGCACTCACCGCCCCAGCCCGCAGCTCACCTCGCACTCACCGTCCCAGCCCGCAGCTCTGCCCGCACTCGCCGCCGCCGCCCGGGTGCGGAGCAGGGCCGGCGCTGCCGCCCCGCGCTGCCCCAACGCCCGCTGCGCGCTCGGCGGAGCGGGCGGCGCCTCCGCGCATGCGCCCGGCAGCCCGAGGGCTGCTGTGAGGCGGGGAGAGACGGAGGGCGACCCGCTGCGCCCGTCCGTGTGCTGCTGCCCATCGCCCCGCTGTCCCTGTTCAGAGCTGGCCCGGGGATCACGGGCCTCGCGGGGTGGCTATCAGCCCCCTCCCCGGCACACGGTGGTCCCTTTGGCCGCCCCCGATCGGGAGTTCCCCGCTGCCCCAGCCCGAGGCTCAGCACTCCCCGGCGGTCAGGGGCGCGGGCGCGGCCGCCGTGGCCTCACCGGACCTTCACGCCAAGGTGAATCCCGGAGTTACCGGTCTGTAACCCGGAGTTACAGCATCAGTTGTATCGGAAAAAAGCTCAGAAGTCATCGAGGTCAAGTTGTGACCGAACACACCGTGTCAACCAGACCGTGGCCACATCCAGTCTTTCTTTAACATCTCCAGGAACGGTGACTTCGCCTCCCTGGGCAGTGTGTTCCAATTTTTGATCACCCTTTCTGTGAAGAAATTCCTCAGGGTATCCAACCTGTATAGACTGATGCAGTCTTTTCTTGTAGGGAAGACACACACAGACACAGACACGCGCACACTGGTAATTGTGGTCTTTGATGGAAAGCTGAAATTTGTGCCACAAATAATGATTTTCCTCTTCCGTGCCCCCCGAGGGTGGCTGGATGGAGCTGTGGGGCTCATTGCCCAGAGTTCTGAGCCTTTGAATGCCCTCAGACCTCATTCCCCGGAATGTATTTCAGGAACCCTAAAACATCATGTTCCACATTAAAAAGTAAAAGTTGCTTGGCTTTTTGCACTGCCCAGAATTAATCTGAAACCAGAGAGTTTGATAGCTTAATTTTGTTTGTGACTGGTACCTTCATTTTCACTTTTATGGCTTTTATTGTATGTGTATAGAAAGAAGATGAAGCTCCTCAGAAAATTCACAGCAAATTAATAATCTCTACCTGACTTCAAAGGTGCTGTTATCAGTGGTGCCATGGCCTGAAAATAAATGACTTAGGAACAATCCACAAAAAATAACAGCTTGGTTTGCCAGAAGAGAGATTGAGGTCTAAATGGTGTGGAGTGTAAAATACCATTTATTCTGTGAAAATGGAATTGAGGTTCCCTATAAATATGCAGTGGGCTTTCTTTTAAAGTTCACATTGCTGCTGTCTTCAGTTTCAAAGAATATGAAGAATATGAATATGAATTTTTGTGGCTCAGATTTTTGGTGGGTTACTATGCTGTATACCAGATCTTTTAAACCTTGTTTTATATTAAGAGACAATTGACAATGAGCAGAAAAGGAATGAGGTAGCGCTACAGTCACAGAGAAGTTGAGAGAATGGAAAGACGAGACACAGTTTGCAATAGTTCATTTCAGCTTCTTTAATGAATCTTGACCAACAGTAAAAGTTAATGCTTCCATATGTGTCAGCTGAGAACTGATACTGAGACCATCAGGTGTTAAAAGAAATTGCATTAATGAGTCTGACAGTTCTTTGACAGAATTATCTGGAAACTCCAATGCCTTGAATCAATGGGAGACAAAATACCTCTGGTCTTTGGAAGTTTGTTGAGGCCCTGACAACAAATGGTGAGCAGTGACCATGGAGAGAGGCACACCATCAAAGGCCAAGTTTCCCAGAGAATTCAATTTACATCTGCTTTTCTTTGGAAGGCAGGGAGTTTTCCTGTAATAATTTACGAATACTTGCTACAGGTTGTTTGAATATGCAGTATTCAACCATATCTGTTTAACTTAATAGCAAGCGGTTGGGAAATAACCAGGAAAAGCAACAGATGAAAAATTCTTTATAAGGGTCAGGAGACAATATTTAACTTAATAATTAAGCAGCACTTTCTTCCTTGATTCCAGGTGCATTGCACAGTTTGTTTGTGAAGGCTTAGGGCCAAAAGCTCAAAAAGGCAATGAAAAAGTTAGAAAACACCGGGAACAGAGGACAAGAAATGTCACAGCCATATTGGAAGAGAGAAAACTGGTACTGAGCCTGCTGAAAGGAGTGGAGGCATGAAAACAGACCAGTCTTGAGCATCACTCACTGGGGAACCTTACTGTTGTGAGTTTTTAAGGATATAGTTTAATAAAATTTAAACTATTTGTCCAAGGTGGAATTTCTGAACAGAAAAAAGCCCATTAGTATGGACAATAGTTTTGCTGTGTAAGTACTTCCCTTGGATTTTTGAAAATTAATTCACATCCTGACTCTTCTACTTTGCACACATGGGAGGAACGTTTGGGTCCCACTTCTTGGAGACGTCTCACTTCTTATAAATAGCTAAATATTCACAAGAACAGCAGTAGTAAACCCACCAGAACATCCTGCTGCTGAGGGGATGCTCGATGCCTTTGTCTATGACATTAATGAAGATATCAAATAACACTGGCCCCAAAATAGACCCCTGAGGGACACCAATTATCACTGATGTCACTGGGACTCGGAGCCACTGATCACTATTCTCTGAGTGCCACCATCCAACCCCTTTCTTATCCATCTAACAGTCCACTCTTCTAATCCATCTATCTCCAATTCAAGAGTCTGAATGACTCTCAGTTTTCACAGTCTTAAACCTCATTTCTTTCCTTGAATTCTATCATGGTACAGAAATAATATTAATACAATTAATATTAAAATACAATTTGTAGGTCATATCTGCTTTCATCTCTAAGAGTAAACCATCATTTGATTTTGAAAAGATTGTCATAGACAGTTACACATTTGCTTCCAACTCCAGGGTACCTTCAGGGGGTCCACTCCTAAAACATGAAGCAATAGATACAAATCTGAGAATTCAGCCAGACTTCACTGGGGTGAAAAAATTATCTTTACGATGCAGCCCAGGACCAGGACAAGGAGTGGGAGAAACAAGGATTTTGGCTGAAGAGAGATGAAAATTCAAAAGCAATTGCAGTAAAAAAAGTGACAAGACTTAAAAAATGGAAGGAAGCAGAATTGTGTTCCAGCACAATAGCTGGGATACGCTACTGTTTTCTAGAAAAATATATTGTTGTGTATACCCTAAATTTAGGTACAGAGTACACATATAAAGGAAGTGTGCCTTACAAAGTCTTTTATTTTTTGTGAGTAATATGTTATGAGTAAAGATACTTACAGAACTTGCTTGAAATGGGCAAAGGGGGAAATTAATATGAAGTGTGATTTACTGCCAAGGATTATTATGAGTGCTGCCTTTTAAACTCACATATGAGTCTTCCTGTTTATGCTGTGCATTGTGTTTGCTCAGCTAATGTGTACCCTGCACTAGAATGTTTCTCTGGATGTCACAGTTTCACATGAATGTAACTGGTTTATTGTTTCTTTGCCATCAAGCAAAGCAAACACATGTAAAGCCAAGAGGCTTCTAAAGTGCCGTGTCACACGCAGATCCAATGTCCTCACTTCTTGGTATTTCCTGCTCTGTGACCTCTTCTGACAAATGAAAACTTTCAGCACTGAAGGGGTTAGTCTGATGACAAGAAAACAACGCAGATTTTCCCTCCTCCTTTTATCCCTTTGTTTTTGTTCGCCATCCAGTTCTGAAGCTTGTGATGTTTCAATGCAAGGATGCAGGATGCAAACAAACAGTGACTGCTATAAGGGAACTGCTTGATATTTTCCAGCATATTCACTTTCCCCCTTCAGTCCCTCTGCCCGGGGATCTGGACTGGAGCTGTATCCTCTCAGTCACATAGGGCTAAATCAGCTGGTTTTTAAAGCCCATTAAAGCTACCTTCTACTCAGGGGATAGTTAGTCCCTGGTGAGTGATGTTCTCAATGTCTCATCATGATTCGATGCTGCTGCTGCTGCTGCACTAAGCAGCTCCTGCTGCACTCTGGGAACTTAACCACACACGCAAAATTCTACACTCTTGGGCTGTTTTCAAGTGCATTTAAATATCACTGTGTAATACATTAACTTGGTTCAAATATTTTGGATTTTTTAATAGTCCTTCATTATCCCAGCAAAGAAACATAGGAATGTTTAGTTTTCTGAGTGATTGCTCACATGTAAATGGCTTTGTTCCTTCAAAAACTAATTTATGATTCGCTCCACTCCCTCCCCAAACATTGATGGGATTTGTTGTGTGTTCCAATTGTTTTGTGAATTGCTCAGAAAGCACCATTTTGCATCTGTGAAGGTGTTCACCTGAGTCACCATAGATCACATAAGTGTGCAATTGATCTGAGCCAAATATTACAAAGTAATTGCAAATTTATTTCTGTTCTCTAACTTTGATATGGAGAGCAGGCTGCATATAAGTCCTATACTATTGTTATAATATATATTTTAGTTTGATTGGTGGCCTCCATATGGCACCTGGGAAAGTGCCATGATTATTTTTCTGATCCTGATTAATCCTGTATCTCATAATTTCTCGTGTGTTTAAAAAACAAAACAAAACAAAACAAACCCACAAACAAACAAACAAACAAACAAAAACAAAACAAAAAAACCCCCAAAAATCCCCCAGGAAAAATAAAAACAAATAAATAGAAATATTTAAGAACAACCTGGGCCTTTCAGCTGTACTGTTCTTCCCTACACATTAGCAACCACAATCCCCCAGCACAGTATGACATGAACCTGCACATTATTTAAGACAGTTATAGACCTTGGAACTGAAGATTATGTGCCCAGATCCTGGCTGGGGCAACAAAATAAGCAACCTCCTAATCAAGGCTTGCAAGTAGCTTTGTATCTTACGGAATAGAAAAGTGAAAATATTCAGAATATTCTTAACATCTAGAAGAAAAACAAACAGCTGATGAAATAATACCATCCTTAAAAGAGAGTCTGAAAACTGTTAGGGAAATTCCAGTTCCCACAATATTTGTGGAAATAAGTGATTTGGATTCACATTGCTAAACTCCGCCCTGTGACTTTGGAATGTATTTCCATACTTTTAAAAGAAGAAGAGTAGGAAATAGATGAGTGACTTTTATTTTATAGCACTGTGCAAAGCTTTTGAAAGCCCATTTGATATAAAAAATAAATAAGCAACTACATTTAATAGGGCTGTTCTAGCAGTCTCAACATCCTTGTAATATCACCAGCAACCAAGATTTCCTTTCTGTGGTTTGTAGTGTTTTTCCAGAACATCTCAACAAAATAGAACCCTTGCTACGTATTTTTTTCTTGAAGTCAGTTCTGCTGTTGACAATATAAAGCTGATACACACATTTAGCGACAAGGCACTCATACAAAAATAGCAAGTATCTCAAGTATAAAAGGCAACAAAAATGTAAATGTCTGGAAATTGACTTATTTGGTTTGTTACTTCATGCTGTCAGAATTCCACTGACATGATCTTATAAGATGCAGACTTTTGTGCTTTCTGATTGTAAATGAAAGTCTAAAGAGAAGGACATTTATACTGTACAGTCCTCAAGTACATACCTTGAATTTCCTCACAACACGATGACAATACCCTCTGTTGTGCTGTAATTCTGTTAATTGAGAGATGTGATTAGAAGACCCCAGTTCTTTTCTGGTCAGAATAGATCTCTTGGGGTGAGAGATGTGATTAGAAGACCCCAGTTCTTTTCTGGTCAGAATAGATCTCTTGGGGTGAGAGATGTGATTAGAAGACCCCAGTTCTTTTCTGGTCAGAATAGTTCTTTTGGGGTGAGTGACTGACAGACCAGATGGGTGTCCTGCAACTCAGAGGGACCTTGCAGGCTGGAGGGTTGGGTCAGCAGAAGTATCATGAAGCTGTACGATGGGAAGTGACAATTCCTGCCCCTGGGGAGGAATTACCCTGTACAACTGACCTCCTGGAAAGCATCTTGGCAGAAAAGCATCTGGGAGTCCTGGTGAAAACCAAGCTGACCATGCCATGTGCCCCTGTGGCAAAACATCCTGGTCTGCATCAGGCAGGGTGTCCACAGCAGCTGGTGGAGGGTGATCCTTCTCCTCTGCTGAGCCTTGGTGAGACACACCTGGAGGAGGGCCATGGAGACAACTGAGGGCCTGGAGAGGCTGGGAGAGCTGGGACAACTCAGCCTGGAGAGGGGAATGCTCAGGGGGATCTTATCCATGGGTATAAATATCCAATGGAGTGTTTTTCCCATAGAAGACAAAGCCAGACTCCTGTCAAATGTGCCTGGGGACAGGACAAAAGGCAAAGTTGTAAAGAAATACAGGAAATTAGTGGTTTTTTTTTTTTTTTTTTTTTTTTTTTTTTTTTTTTTTTTTTTTTTTTTTTAATGAGACTCAAACACTGGAACAGGCTGCCCAGAGAAACTCTGGAGGCTCAATCCCTGAGTCATTAAAAATCTGTCCAGACAGGACCTTGAGCAACCTGCTCTGAGCAGAGTTTTGGACTAGAAGATCTCCAGCATCACCTTCCTACATCAGCTGGTTTGTGCCTCTTTCTCAGACCACCTCCATGTAAATGTGAGTTTTGTAAGGTTAGGTAAGGTTAGGACAATAGCAGTGGGCTGGACCAGGTGGTGTGTTGTGAGCCAAGTGGGATGACACGTGTTAGAAACGTGTAAGGAGCGAGAGGCTTCCCACGGACTGCACCCAGACCTGCATGGAGTCACAAGGATTGAGCTTCTGTATAAGCATCAGTGATGTAAACATGCACCTTTGGCTTATCCTACTTAGCATTACAAAGAGCAAGTGACTTTCATGCATTCAGTCTCTGTTTTGAAATGTGTTAACTATTGTTTCTGGATAGCCAGGGGGATTTATAGGCTGGCCTTGGGGGATTATTGCAGTTTCAATACAGCTTGTTTCTACATAGCTAACAGCATATTAGCAAATAACTGATGGGTGGTCAGGAGCAGGAGGAAATGTAGTCTAACCTTCAAGCTAAAGATGCACTCTTATCACCTTGTTTTAACTTCCTAATATCCAGTAACCCTGAGAAAGGTCATTCTTTTTTCCTGACCACACTGGAGCTGGATCCAATGGTCAGTGCTACAAACTGTTCTGATAAGCATTCCACAGATTGCATCGCCACAATTCATTTAGAAAACTGGTAAGAAACCATCTTGACAAAATCAAGAGCTCTTAAAGAGAAGAAAAAAACAGCACAGAAATGGGAAACTCTGTCAGATGAGTGAAGATGAGTAAGAAAAAATGGTTTGTGTGAGGGATCTAACCAAAAGGTTATAGGGCAGCAATATGCAGAGAGAGTGCAAACAACAAAAAAGGTAACCCCGTTAATAATTAGAGGAAGACTTGGGAATGGTTTCTCTACTATTTAGTGAAAGGGAAGGGCAAGAGAGGCACGGAGAGCAGTGACCAAAATTTCACTGTTAAAAGAGTTCCTGTTGCATTTGTCTGTTACCCTCATCCATTTAGGGAGCAATAAAATGGGGAAAAAATACTTACTACTTTGTTAGATAGTATGTGGAGAAATTGCAAGTATGCTTGAGGATACGATTTGAATGAACAATAGTCTTGCTAAACTGAAACAAATAAAAAAATGAGGTTGTACAGGAACAAATGAAAAGTAGTATATTGGGCAGTTTACATACATATATGTGAATACAAACTACTTTCCAGGGATGGATAAGCATTCAGAAACCCCGAATTACACAGACTGGCCATCTTTTCACAATGCCTATTGTGGCACCATAATAGAAAAAAGATATAAAGATATTAGAAAGCATCCAAAGGAGAGCAATGATGATGGTGAAGGGCCTTGAGGAGAAGCTGTACAATGAGTGACTGAGGTCCCTTGGTCTGTCCAGCCTGGAGGAGACTGAGGGGAGCCCTCAGTGCAGTTACAGCTTCCTCCTGAGGGGAAGAGCAGGGGCAGGCACTGATCTCTGCTCTGTGGTGACAGCAACAGGACCCAAGGGAATGGCCTGAAGTTGTGTCAGGAGAGGTTTAGGTTGAATATTAGGATAAGGTTCCTCCCCCAGAGGTGGCTGGGCACTGAACAGGCTCCCCAGGGTGGTCACAGCACCAGCCCTGACAGAGCTCAAGGAGTGTTTGGACAACGCTCTCAGGCACATTGTGTGACTCTTGGGGCTGTTATGTGCAGTGCCAGGAATTGGACTTGATTGTACTGGTGGGTTCTTTCCAGCTCAGGATATTTTATGATTCTATGAGGTATCCCTGATAAGATTGCTTACCTGTCAGGAGAAAGGGCTCCCAGAGTGATTGAAGCCACCCCAGCACCCTGTTTAATGCTGCTGCATTGTGTAATGGGGTGTTCAGAGAAGGACGGGGAAAAAAATAGATCTGTTATAAAGCCATGTAGTGTTTTGTCTTTAGCTGTTGTTGTGTGCAGACCCAATGAACTAGATACCCAACAAACTTTATGAACAGCTCCTGCTTCTGTTTTCTCTTTTGAGGCTCTGAGATTTCCTGTACAGCTTCCTGCCAAGAAATGGACTTTGTGGACCTGGAGCAATTCCACTGGCGGGATTCAAAAGGAGCAGCTGCGTTTTCCCAACCCTTTGCTGTTACACATCATTCCCCCAGTGCAACTTTGGTGGTTTACTATAGCACTTTTTGTATCTGTTGTGGTGCCAAGGGAAACAAGTTTTTATAAACATTCAGTGGCAATTTTGTGCAGACACATTTTATTTTGCTTTCCAGCCCTCCAGCACTATGTGTGTTGCCAACGGTTACATTTCAGCTGAGCTGGCCCTCGCCAACTCAGGGCTAGTAAAATACCGAACTTTTTTAACAAACAAAAAGAGAAGTGTTATCATGCTCTTCATAGTTAGTAACAGTATTTTATCAAACATGCTTGATAAATGACATTTCTTGTTTCTCCAATGAAAATTGTCACAAAACTTGTGCCATTGTACATTCAGTTACTTAGTAGTTAATAACTGAGGAGATTTTACCAAATTCACTACATCAAAAAGATCACAATTTTTCCCTCATTTTTGCTAACAGAACGTTCAGAATATGTCCTTGAAATCTGATTTGAAATAGTGAGTGAGCAATAAAATATATAGCAGGTTTCATATTTAGATTTGTTTTGAAAGTCTGAAGGCAGGCCAAGTAAGCAGGCATCTGAATACTTCCATAGTTGCCTTTATATCACACTATGGCCAATTTGTCAGCAATAATGTAATGCAGGAGCACAAATTCATATTTGGCTTGGAAAGAAACAGATTTGCATTGTTGTCTGAAAAGCTGTATTTTGTATGTCCGTTAAGCAAGCCACAATTGTAAAAATAAATTCCACTTCTTTCTTTCATATTCAATTATCCTGTTAAAAAAGGCTTGTATCACTACTGTGTTGTGTTGCTTTCCAGGATATACTGATTATTAAATGAAAGATTTAAAATATGCAAATAAGAAGTAATTTATTTGGCTGTTGAATAATAATTCAAGGTCAATGAATTTTTCCTTAGGTTTGACTCTTTTGGAATTCATAAGAATGTTTGTATTACCTGGTTTGGATTAGATAAAACATCTTTGATTTCTTCTGGGAGCTCTTTATGAATTTATATTGTACTTGCATTTGACTAATGATTTCAGTTCAAGTCATGCAAATCATTAGTGCTGAAAACTATCAGATTAAAATTCATATAATTCAAGAAAAAGATTTGTTTCAGACAGCTTCTGAAGCTATTGCAATGGAAGATATTAACTATATTTTTTTCCATTATTTATCCTATGTTCACTTTGTGCCACACAAAATGAATGTGAATATCTACAAAATGATCTGTTTCTTCTCAACTGTCTTTGGGTTTTACACACAGAGACGGAAAGTTGTTTGGTTTAATTGATTTTTGATGTGTGCCACCTCAGGACCTCACCCATCCTGGCAGCAGTGAATTTTTAGTGACTCACCTTGTGGACACTAACTCTGTGCATTGGCATCAATAGACTTAGGAGGCACGGAGGTGAGAAAGGTTTTGGGAGTATTTTGTCTCCAATAACACAGAAATTACTTAAACATTAGCTGTGCTACTGACAGAATACACCTGAGTTTCTCAAGCACAGAATTGTGGTATCCTGCATATCACAGGACAGAGAAAATCCTCCTGCTTTGTCACTTAGAGTTACACCATGGCAACTTCAAAGAAGTAAATAATGCTAATCTATGTCCAGCACTGACTAATGAAATTTATTTCAGCATAAACATTTCTACACTCCATCAGCCTTTGGGGATAGCTTTCTGTGGAACAAAGATGGTGCATTCAGTACAGAATTTAATAAATGAGGAAGAGCTGTTACAAGGTTTTATTCTCCCTATTATAATGTCCCTGGCAACTGAAGTCAGGACAAATTTGATTGCAACAAGAAACTCGTAATGAGTTTGCCAAGATGCTATCCCCAACATGTCTCATTAATGAGGCTGAGAGGCTGTGATTGAGGGTGGTGTTATATTTATTCTGCACACATAGAAACATTAATAACCCTTTGGAAAGATTAAGTTCCTTCCCAGCAGTATTAATGAATGCAAAATGAGGATTTTTTTCCTTCCCAAAGAAAACAAATTAAGAAACGAACATATGAACATTTGGTTCAAATCAGCACCATCATTTTTCCAACAATTTGGCATAATTTTATTCCTTTATTATTTAAAACCTGATTTTTTTTTTTTTTTTCTGTTAAACTGGTGGTGTGAAAAAACACCTTATTCAACTCAATAAAATTTTCCACTGGAGACCAGTGAGATTGTGGCATCACTGGAGTAGGGACTGGCATCTTGGGACTGGGCTGAAATGGGGCTTCTGAGCCATGGGTGGGGTTGAGGGAGGCCCTGAGGGTGCTGAGCAGCACCAGTAAGGCTTATTAATGCACTCAGAGCTTTTATAAATAGGTATGGGCTTTCCTTTGATGGTCAGTAGGCATCTTTTCACAGCTGTGTTAGCTGAGTTGAACACAGTCCAAAGTCCAAATCATCATGGTTTTTTACATGGCAGTAAACTACTTTTTTCCTTACTTGTTTTAGACTTTCAGAAAATCAGTGGCATGGCACAACATCTACAACTTGTATTGTAGTTGTTAACAGACAAAGTGTTAGTTGCTTTGTATTCTTCTGTATTACATTAAATACAAAATGCATTGTGGAAGTTAAGCAAGACTTTTTGAAGTCACAAAGTTGCTATGAGTGAGTCTGTCATAAAGTAAGTGCATTACATGCCCTGCAAGAGGGACGAAATAACAATAGGTGATGAATTGAGAATTTGGTTTTTTAAGACTGTAGTGGATCAGCAGTAACACATCAGGAGCTAGGAAAGGGATTTTTTTTTTACATAGCAGAGCTCCAGGAGCTGAGGTAATGCATCACCCAATTCCATTGTAGTTGTAACTGAACAAAGATTAAAAAGAACACCATTAAGAAGAACAAATTTGTGAAGATTTAATGGATTTATAATATTAAACATTGTGACTGATCACACACAGTAGTCATCAGCCGGTGAATGGGCTCAGCAGTGGGAACTAGGTTACCTACACACCAGCAGATAGGGGAACACGACTGACATCAGTGCCAAGGGCCCAGAAGTCAGGAAAACAGATGTGGGTTGGACTCTTATACATGTGTTTTAAGATATTTTGTTACATCACCATCTCATTCAATTTGCAGAACAAGACTTATCTAAAGTGAGTTTATTCCTGCTTTTCCATAGCTATTTACAAGTTAGGCATCTAGTCTAACAGTGATTTGTAGGTTATCTTTCTAGTCATTGGAGGAAAGTAGTTATCTGCCGAGGGTTTTCAGAAAATTAAAATTCTCCGCAGAGAACACTGAACTTTGCCGTGTTTTTTTTCTGTTTGTTTGTTTGTTTCTTGTTTTTTTGGTAGCCTAGAAATCTAAGATTTAAATCACTAAAATTAGATGAGGTCAATGCACTCCCAAGTGCAGAGGAGAGTTTCCTTCACTGTGTTGCAGTCTCTGCTGCACACCAGATCCAGAGGAACAGAAGGTACAAAATCTTTCTGAAATACAATCTCCCCTAGACAGCATAGATGTGTGATTTGGTCAGTCTGAGGAGCTCTACAGCAATTAAGAAATGTTAGGTTCTTTATGGGCTGTAATTAGTTTTATAGTGAGGCTTTACAAGTATGTGAAATCTGAGATCTCTTTTTGTCCTCACTGGACAGTTGAACAGATTTTCATGAGGTTGCAAAAGACTTCTCCCTGACAAATATATTTAACCCACAAATAAAGGGCAAGCTCCCGCTCTAAAACCTGGAGAAAACAGAACATCCAATGAAAAGGCTGACAGGACTTTCAATGCAATTCCCTAGCTGTATTTTCACATATGTGTGACTAATCAGTGTTGATTTTTTTGCAAATAAATAGCATTATGATATCACCAGATATGGGGAAATTTCTTCATAAGAAACTGTACTTTGCATACTCTTAAGATTACAAACCCAAGGTTTTTTAATAGCATATATAGCCCAGTCTGTAATAAAATATATTCCAGCTGCTTGTACTGTAGTTAATCCCTAAATATGCAAAGCATTATCCCACTAGTAATGGCAGACCTCCTGATTTTCATGATGTCCTGAAAATTCAAAGTTTACTGAGAAAGTTTTGGTTTTCCTCTTCTCCAGAGTTTTAAACACCCCTCAGTCTTTTACATGCAAGTGCAAACCCATTTCCATTAGACTCCAAGTCAGCTGGGAGCTCTGCTGATTGTTTCAGCACGCTGTTGAGCCCAGGCTGATACAGCCTCTCAGGGTTTATTAGCTCTGCCCCTTGCCAACAGCTTTGCATAGCTCCTGCCTGGGACATGGGCTGTCTCCAGTCTCCCCAGACCAAGTCTGCCTGCAGGATCTGTGCTGAGGTGCCCTTGGGAAGGAACTTTAAGAAGTGCTGCCTGTCTTTTACACAGGGGAGGCTGCAGAGACAGTGTTTGTAATGTGAACAGTAAACTTGCTTACAGCTGTGAGATTTCTCTTTGGCAGCTCCGAGGGAGCTGGCTGCAATCAGAAATGCACACTGTGCCAGTGCTGCTGTATTAACTCATTCTAATGGTTTCTGTTTTGTTGCTACCAGCCCTGGTTATGCACAGCGCACAGAAACCAGATTATTGGGAAGAGTGAAAACTGTCATGGGACAGCTGTGTCCCTTTAAATCCAACAAACCAGATAACTTACAGTGGCTTTCAGAGCATGTATTATTTATTAGCAGTCATATAGTGTCCCTCAGCTGTTATTCATATTTGACCTGCACTGTGGAGTTTTGCCACCGGAGTTATTGCAGTTTCAGCTGCAAGTGTAAAAATAATGGTGCTCCCTTGCTGATGGGGCTGTGCTGCAGGAGAGAGAACTTGTTGGCTTGATTAATGTTGCAGGGGAAAATAAAACAACACCCAGGTTGACATAAACCCCCCTTGAATGAATTGACACTGCATCCTCACCAGGCTGCTGTGCCAGAATAGCTGTGCTCAAACTGGGGTGTCTACAGAGGCTCTGTAGGAGAGCTGAGCTGTCAGAGATAAACAATCTTAAAAAGACAGTCAAAATGGAAACTAATGTAAAAAAATGAATAATGGTTTTGCTCATTAGGCATCAAAGAGAGGGTTATGCATTCTGTGAAACCGCGGATATGTTGAATTCTGTAGCAAAGGCCTTGTTCTTGTAGGCACAGAACTAAATGCAGGATTCAGGCTGAAATTTATTCTTTGGCTCAGGCAGGCCCAACAGAACTAACCTGCTTATCTCTTCCCATTACATCTTTCTTGTTCTCCAGAAAAATCCCAGTATTTAATTCTTTAATATATTGAACTGTGATAATTATTCTTCATTTCCGTTTATTGGAATGCCAATGCTTTCTCTTTCCTTATTGTTGCTTTATTAATGCGTTGTTTTATCAAGATAACGGAAATCGTTAGCACAATATCCATGGAGAACTGAGAGCTTGTAGGCATTTATCATCTTCCTTTTCCTTTGAGAGTTTGCTTTTAATTCGGGGAATTCTCTTAAGATTAATGGACTGAGGGAATGGGCTGAGGGTTAGATGAAGGCAGAAAAGGAAAATCAGCGTTCTAAGATGAGCATTGCTGTGCAGAGTGAACACAAAGAACAGAGAAGAGGTGTGGAATATGCTCTGCAGAGAATTCCCCCTGAGTCCTGTCTGCAGGTCATTGCAGTGCTCTGCAGTCTTCATTAAAACTTGATTTCCTGAGCTCTAGAAGGTGTGCTTGTCTCCCTCCTGGTACAACGTGCAGAGGTTCCCTTTCTCAGTGGTTTGGTCATCTGTGCACACATCAAGTCAGTGTTTAATGCCTTCACATAGTCCCAGGGTACTCGTGTTGCTTGAGGGCCTCAGAGCCAAACCTTTAAAGTGATTAAAAAATCAAGACCAAACTCTATTAAAGGCTGAATTTCAGTCAATTAGCTACTGAGACAGCTGATCTCCCAGGGTGATGCAGCTCACAAATCAGAAGATAAAGCACACGGAGCTGGGAGATTGAACCACTTCAGGGCCACACAAAGCTTTTTCTGGGGAAGCCTCTTCACATGCCTATCTCCTGCCTACCCCAGTCCTCAATATTGTAGTCTAAATAACAGTGATGAAAATACACTATTCAAAGGGTAGATACATATACTGAAACCTGAAGGGGATTGGGTATTTCAAGACACCCATAAAGGTCTGGAAGTCTGGTTTACAGGCAGAAATTGTTTAGCTATGACAGTGATGTAGGGTTTGAATTTTAACCCCCAAATAACTCCACATGAGTTTGGAATAATGATAATAATATTTTTCCACATTTATTGTGTTTATATGAAACAGGAGTCATACAATGCTTATGTTTTTGTCTGGTGGATTCATAATGGTTTCCTACAGGTAAGTACATGCACCTCACCGGGTGAGTGATATATTTTATATCTCAGGGTGGTAGAGGATGAATACAGAAGTCTCAGTTTTGAGCACTGGTCTTTCATCAGGGACCATCAAAGGTCATTTATCTACCTCACTATACTTTATCTGTCATCTGTCATTTGAATAATAACCATTTGAATTGTATTCTTTAAATTTTTACATACCTTTTGTCAAGGATCACTGACTAAGAAGAAAATGAACTTCAGATCTGTACAGAAGTTCATTAGAGAAAATTATTCAAAATTAATTTAATTACACCAATTTATTCCTAGAGATGTTAAAAGTCTGTTCTTTTAAGAGTGAGATACTACTATTTGGATATGAACTGAGATATGAGAAAAACAAGCAAGTGCTATTGAGATACTCACAAGTTAGTCAAATGCAAAGGTAGGTGGATGTTGTCTAATATACTAATTCTGCACTCAAAATTAAATAATAATAAAAAATAACAACAACTACACCTGCTTTCTGTCCAACAATTTTTCCCTGGAAATTACAGAAGCATAATTAAGCTAACCTAGCTGTACTAATCTAACTGTCTGTATAAATGCATATTCCAGCATGAGAGTGGCTTTTTCTGCTCCAGCTGAATCAGTTCTAAAGGAATAATGCCAAAACTGGGGATAAAAAAGGCCTCTCATAATTACATTAAAGTGTCCACATATGAATTTGTATTAATGCCTTGTAGCACTTTAGAATCACAGCTTACCTTTTATTACCATAATTTTCCATGTGAACAATCTGTAATCTTCTGTCAAATGCCAGTAGCATCAACACATTCTGAGTTCAGTCTTGCATGAGAGTCCTATTCTAAAATAAATTCAGCTGTGTGTCAAGCTGTTCTTCGCATTTCCATTCTTTTTTTTTTCCCTGGTTCTGGGAAACTATGCTGAAAGCTGACTAGTCACATTTTTCTGACTCACACTGCTGACAAGTAAATTCTTTTAGAATTTATGGTAATTTTTACTCTCTACTACAGAGTTTCATTCTTCTCCAAGTGAAAATGTGTATTTACACAGCCTGTCTAAAATGGCCTTGGCAATTGAGTAAATACTGCTCTGTATATAGAAGAATCTCAAGAATATAAAGGGGTATCAGTTGATCAAGGAAAAAAAGCATTTGTGATTCTAGCGTCACGTTGGTTTTTCTGTGTTGATGAGGACACACACTGTTTCAAGTGAATCTGAATGCATTTTAGAAATGATATGACTTCAAAATAATCCTGGCTTATTTCTGGGACGAGCTGAAGCATGTGTGTTTCAGCTTTGATTGTGGAGTGAATGTCAGCCCATACTTGCAAGAGGTACTGACACAGCTGTTCGTGCAGAGGTTGTGTTCTTCACATCCCCAGGACATCATGCAGGAGGCAGCAGTGGTGCCTCTCAAGGAATACATGCACACAATTCCTCATTTCTCCACACTTCCTGAGCTGTCATCATATTTCTGGATGTGATGCTTCATCAGCTGTGTGCTGGTAACAGGAGGACCATCACAGAAGAGAGATCTCTGCATCTTTTCTGTTCCAGCAGAATCAGTGCATGTGGATCACAGCAATGACCTCTTCACTCTTGGGACATAAGAAGGAAGAATTTCTCAGCTGCCTTCTTGAATTCCAGGTCCCTGAAGGGTCTTGGGAATCCTTTCAGACTCTGGACTCTTGTCATCTTTAAAGAGATAGAAGATGGCTTTTCCTTCATTTTCCTGTCAGTTACTTTTCCAGACGTCTGGCAGCCTTGAAGGCAGATGCAGGACCTTCATCTGCTGCACTGATGCAGTTCAGCTGCTCTGCAAAGGTGTGCATGGGGAGCCTGCACCGACTCAGGGCTATGACAGCAGCAAACACACACCAGCAGTGAGAGCACAGCAGCCTCAGGCAGCATTGCCCAGGGCACACAGTTCCCTCTGACAGCCTCCAGCAGGCTCTCCCTCCTCTAATCAAAGGCAAGCTGCCTTTGGACCCGGTAGTTCCATGTGCCTTTCTGTGCACTTCGGGGACTTGTCCACGCAGTTTCGCTGTAACTGAGGGATGTGATGCTCAGCCTCAGGAGGGACGTGGGCAGCGTCTGGCCGGGGCATTGCTGGCACCACACTCAGCCTGCCGGAGGTTGCCTCCCTGCTGCAAAGCAGGCAGATGTGGGAGCTCTTTAGCTCCATCCCCCAGCAGCCTGCTGCTGTGCCTCAAGCCCATCTTTGTTGATAGCTTAAGGATTTGCTCTGGAGGAGTTGAAGTATGTGCACACACTGTAGTCTGCCAACTCTTCTCTGAGGAAAATAGCCTCTGGCAGAGAAGAAGAGAGTTTTGAGACAGATGTTATCGTAAAGTGCGTTGGCAGGACTGCCTGCTGCTCTTCTCTAAAGCCCTCTGTGGTACTGATGTGGAGGAGTCCTGCAGACTTTTGTAGGAAGGAGAATAAAGTCCCATTTTATGTACAGTCACAATATATCTTTCTGATGTAAAACCCACATTCTAGGTGTTCTGGGAAAACAGTCCTTGTGGACGCCAGGTTTTCAGTGATGGAATTTACTGCTCACTTATTTTTTTATTTATTATTCTGTGAATTATAAAAGCCATATTTAGGACTCCAGCAAAAAAAGGAATAACCTCCCTTATTTACAAGTTAAAGAATGTTTCTGTATAATGCCTCAGAGAAATGAGCATATCTTTGGTCCTTTTGTAGATTCAAGTAATTTATTCTTTCTTAATTATGTAATTTTCTATAACTTATAATGAAGTGGTGGAGCTAATTTTATTTTTTACTGACAGAGTGGAAGAGGCAAATGTAATTTCCAGTTACTGCAGCAAAGCACCAGGATCTATTTAGAGAAATAAATTGATTTAGATGCCATAAAAAGTGGCAGCACAAAGTCAAAACATTACTCATACTGTTAAATAATTTAGCTAGTGACTTCTGTCTCACTTGAGTATATCCGACTTGGTACACTTTGGGATTTATATTTGTAGGCCTTTGATCTCTCTGAGATGACTGCCTTTTATATCCTCCCCACAAAACTCAAAGGAACAACTTTGGAATGAAGGTTAAGCTCAAAACTCTTGTTTCTTTTTCCTGTTCACTTCAGATCCAAAGGCACAAGGCCAGTCAGGAGTGTAAAGAACTTTTTTACTGACCATGATATTATCCTGGACAGCTTTGCTTTGTCCTGCAAGTAAGGCAGCTGCTTCTCTGGGTGAGATTTCCTTCACTTTGGTGGATGTCTCACAGCCATTGTGGTTTCCTGCAGTCAGTTTGCCTGAGAAAGCTTCACCTGGCTGTGGTGGAAGGGAGCTGATCCTCCCCTACCTGCTGCCTGCTTACAGGCAGTAGCTAATTTTAGCTATGATGTAAGTGAAATCCAGTATCTGATCCAATATCCTCAGGGTGATTTACTTAATTTCTTAATCACAGCTCTATTTTGAACTCATGTGACACTTAAAAGTAAATGAAAAATCTCCGGACTTTAAGCTGATGGCTAGCTTGGGAGCAGCAGGGTTATACTCATCATGAACAAACACTGGTAGTTTCATTCTGCATTATATAGTCAGTATATATTTATTTTGGCTTCAAATAGCAAATTAATTTCCAAAGTAGAGACGCTTACAGAAATAAACTAGGTTAAGGAAAAAAATAAAAATCCCCTCAAACTTCTGTAATAAACCCAATACCAGATTGTTGTCACAGTCAAGTAAGAAGTTAAGTAAGTGTTGTCTGGTAGTTATTTTTGTTCAGCAGTTAGTGAAGGAAGAAATTAAAGAAAAATTTGAGAAAGAAATTAAAGGAAGGAAAATAACTAAAATGCCAATGTAAGTGAGTATGAATTACAAACAATAACAAAAAAAAAGGAACGTCAATAAGGAGAGATAAAGATAGAACAAAAGAGACTGGAAGTTCTGAAGACAAAAATAACACCTCAAGGGTATTAAGGAGAATCTAAAATGTAACTGGTATCCCTTGCCACAAGGAGATGGAAATTTTTGAAGAGCAACAGGAAAAACTGTTTATTCGATAAACGGTTTTGTCTTTCGTTCGCAAAGAAACAGAGAAATCCCTTCACAGCACATGAGGATGGAAAAGGGCTTTCCAGTGTGCCTGGGTGACAGGAATCCCACTAACCCCAGTCTGAGCCCAGTGATCCAAGCTGTACTAGTCTGCTGCACCTTACTGCTCTCTACAACCACCCAAAAGAAGGTTGTAGCAAGGTGTGGGTTGGTCTCTTCTGCTGGGAAACAAGTCCTGGGAAAAATTTCTTTACTGAAAGAGTGATCAGACATTGCTCAGGGAAGTGGTGGAGTCACCACCCCTGGAAGTGTTCGAACAGCGCATGGCTGCTGCACTCGGGGATATGGTTTAGTGGTGATTACCAGCTGGACTTAGAGGTCTTTTCCAGCCTAAAGGATCCTCTGATTCTCTCCAGTCAAGGGCAGCTACTCCAGAGGGGAGTTTATTCCACTCTGTGTGGGGGATTGCAGCATCCAAGTGACCACCAGGCTCATGAGGAGCCAGACCAGGTGTGTGTGTTAAGTTATCCTGTAATGACAATAAAATTACACAGCTGGTAGACCTTGATGCCACACTAGCTGACACCATCTTCGACAGCTCCACCCGAGCAGCTGGTTAGGGATAGCTTCAACAGGTTCTGTTCATGGCTAAATTCATCACCCCCACCTACAGAAGGAATGATTCGGTCTTGCACTGAAGGAGCCCTTTTTTTAGCAGCTGTCAAGATAATAGTGTGTGACAGCATAACCATTGTCTGTTCAGGCAGAGTTTATCATTCTATAAAATATCCTGGCAATTTTCCAGGTGTGGCTTTGTGGTAGCCTCAGCACTTATTCCAGGGTCAGTGACTCGGTCACGTACGCATTCTTGTTTTAGGATTCCTGAAAACTCTCCGTGCACAGAACTTTTCTCAAGAATACAGGCATACATGCTTATAATGCTTTGTCACCCATGTGTTATTAATATCTGTGTGCTTACAGCAATGCTGCTGGCATGTGTTCTAATTTTTTTGCTTCTCTTTGGACTACAATAATTCTGTCCTTCGTGATGACCTATTCAAATCACAATTTCCCATTCAGTTCCCAGCCATATCACCGGCATCCTGAGGAAACATTTGGGGGTTGCTTCATAATGTATTGATTTTTCAGTGCTTTTTGGAAAATAACCTTGAGAAAACACATGCAATGAATTACCACTGTAGCACGTAATACCATAACCTGCATTGCTAATAGTTCAACACTGGGTGAAATACATTACAAACTAGATGTCGTAGGTCTGTAGAACAGCCAGTCCCACTGAGACTTAGTGAATACTTTCTTAATCTCTGATGTCCATACTGTAATTTCTTGCTGATTATGTTCAGTTTTCTCCTTGGTTTGTAAACTGATTGGTTTACAATGGATTCATAATAAAACCCGTTTCTTCCACAACTTTTTACATTCAGCTCCTGTTTTTCCTGTTAAAAGGGTACCTGCCATGCCCTGAGGAGGATTGTCTTCAGTCATTCTGATTGGAGAATGATGTCTGGTTGTACACCTAAAACCTGGTAAGTAATGACCACAATATCATAGCAAAATGTGGGTTTCAATTTTTAAATGCACTCTTGCTCTGAAGACACCATGTTGAGCTTTACATCAGAATAATTCCTTATGGTGAGTATTTCCTTCCATTTCTCTACAGCAAGAATGCATCCTAATAAGTTCCTGAAACTGCACAGGCAGCAGCTTCCTCTCAGGGAATTCTGGGTTTCCATTAGGGATGGAGTTTACCAGTTCAAGGGTCATCAGTTTATGTGTGGTCCTTTCACAGATCTGCAATACACTTCCAGACAGGAACTAAATAAAGCTATGGCTCTACAGTCTTCTAACATATGGTTAAGATGATGGACTTTTCTACACTTAATTAGCTTGACTTTCTTTCTACTAATCTCTGCAGTGAGAGCACATTTTAATATCAGTAAACCATATGAACCTGAGAATATTGCAATCAGATTATTCTGCAATTATTCTAGCATTTGAAGCTAATGAAAACACAGCTTTTTCAAGGAGCAATAATCCACTCTGGTTATGTACTGAAAACTGTAGGAATGCCTTAATCACATCATTTCCTATCAGTGATAATTTATCCCAACTGGATTCAAGGTCTATAGTATTCAGTGTTCCATTCACTACACCTAAATTTCCTAATAAATTACTTAGATCTCCCTTTCAAATATTTCTCAATCCATTGCTTAAACAGACTTTGCTCAGCATAAATTCCAGTTGAATAATTAGGAAGTTTAATGGAACAGTTACTTTGGTTAATTTGAACCATATGTAACTCTATACCAGATTTAAAAGACCTTCTGACTTTCCATATTGCCTTTGGAAAGTTGGGCTTCTGGAGGCTTCGATTCCAAGAGTAGCTGGCATTTGCCCAACGAAAGGAAACAAGGTGAGCAGATGGAAACAGCCTGGGAGCATGGGCAGGTCCAGCACTGGCACAGAGAAGTCTGACCTGATCTTTCATGGAGAATTCTATTCTGGGAAAGCTAATCATTAGATGGAGTTAGTACTGTGTGATGCTGACTGAGCACTGGAAGGATTACAGGCTCCCCAGAGAGGCTGTGGAGTCTCTGCAGGTATTCCAGCCCCTCCTGGACATGTTCCTGCTCCAGGTGACCCAGGCTTAGCAGGGAGCTTGGACTGGGAGATCCCCAGAGGCTCCTTCCAACCCTAACAAATCTGTGATTTGCTGATTCTGTGATGCAGGGCAGTGGTACATTGCTCTGGCTGGCAGGACAAGTTGTGAGTACTCTAATACCCCAAATCCAACTGCAGTGTGTGGAAGGGTTTTGGGCCAGACTACCTCTGTAGAACCCCGCTTGTGGAAACCAGCACTATTTAGTTGTTTTTCACCCGTTTACAAAGTGGATGGAAGCTGTCACAGAGTTAGCTGTGATGCAATTATTTAGTGTGGTATTTTATCAATGAGGAATTCCCAAGGAAACCATGCCAAGAGCAAATAACAAAGAGTTGTGCACAATCTTATGAATCAAGCAAAAAAGAATCTCACACAACAGGACAACCTCAAAGTTCTGGACAAGTGAAATATTTCTGCAGGACAAGCAAGGAAATTTAGAAACTTATTTAAAGGCAGTGATAAAGATTGGGATGAAGAGCTGTCTCTGGACTCTTGGTCAGAAGACATTGTAGTTTGGTTGGTATGTGTTTCTTGAGATTTTGATTTGAAGAGAATTGTAAACAGCACAACACTGTTAGCTGTAAGGAGAATGGTTTGTTGAACGGCAGTCTGAGCTGAAACCTTGAAAAATTTCAACCTAACTAACAAACCCTAAATGGTTTGTTTCAGAGTTCAAAGAACAAAATTTTATCACATTGATATATTTTTGTTTATGCGATTTCCCATCAAGGAACGCATGGAATATCTTTAAGTGTTTGAAAGTTAATTTTGAATGTTAAAGGCAAGACCAGATGGGCAATAATCATGGGTGTGGAGACATGTTACACCACATTAGTCTTCCTACTGAGACCCTTAATTCCTTTGCTATTGGGTCTAAACTCAGTGCCATCTAATTCTGTCTTGACCATGATTTGCACTATGTCTGCTATTAAAGCTTTTTTTTTTTTTTTTTTAAATTAAATATTTTTGATGTCCACTTTTATTTCACAGTCTAATCTAAACAGCACCCTGGTTCTCACAGAAGTTTTGGCTTAACTCACTCTCTCTTCTGGGAACTGTTCACTGTGTTCCATATTATCTTCTTCCTGGAAACCCCTTAACATAACTGCTGTTCTTAATCCTTCTTTGTATCACATTCCAAACTGCTCTTGGGCTTGGATCCTGTTTTCTGCTTGCTTCCTAAACAGGCAATGCCCAAACTGCTCATCCAATAAGCCCTGTGGATACCCTTCTCTTGGTTCTCATTAATATCCACGCATTCAGAAATATGTTTCACATTTCCTAATGGCCCATGCAAAGCATTCTTTGTCTTTTGATTAGAAGCCCACTGTCTGCTTTTCTTTAGCAGGCATCAAGATAATAGTCCCTAAAGACATGAACAGGGGTTTTTTTGGTCACAGACACATTCCCATTTTAGAGTTCCTGAAAATTTCCTTCATGTGGAACAGTATGCAAGAATATAAGTGTGTATTTTAGCCTAGTGCTATTAATATCTGTGTATTTACAGCAATGTAACTGATACATGTTTAAATTTATTTTATTCTCTTCAGGATAATTGGAATCAAATGTCTGTGTGGGTATATTATTTCTCTTTCTTTATTGTGGGAATCCCTAAAATTCTAATTTTAGACATGTTTAGGTGAGATGAATCACCCTATTAGTAGCAAATGTGGATGTTAAATGAACTTATGAGCAGAAGAATATTTCACATTGGCAATCCTGACACCAGGACTCCTAAAAGCAATGAGTTTTCAGATTGCCTCCTGAAAATGTCAGTTTTGAATAAGTATTTGCATGTGGGTGATTCTGAAGATCAAAAACACAATCATATTTTATGAGTATTCAAAATATTCAAGGGGAAGAAAAGATAACAGGAGGATTGCTAGATAATATCAGTTCTTGGCAAAATAATGGAAAAATTATAACAATTCTGTTCGTAAAAAGTTAAAAGACATGGATTTATAATTAAGCTTGGTAATTGTATGAAAAATAGGCTTTGTCAAATATATTTGATTTCTTTCTTACAACTATAGTTGATAGAAGTAAGTACATAATGGACTTCTATAAAGCATTTGATTTATTAGAAATGACATGTTGATAAGAAAATTAGGACTATGCGATATCAATAAAATACGTCCTAAATGGATTAAGAACTGGTTCACAGGACTGAAAGAGTACTTGTCAGCAGGGAGTTATTACTGATTATGACACTTTTAAGAAGGTTCTGTAATGATTACTCCTAGTTCTAAATCAGCTTAATTTTCATCAGCTCGGTGTTTTTCATAATTTTCAATCTATTGTCAGAAATAAGTGAACAATAAAGTCAGTGGTGTTAGCCCTTGTGAATGGTCCGAAGTGGGGAAGGATGTGAAAAACAAGTCACCCAGAGTGTTCTGGATTACAAGGGAGAAAGTTGAGCTCCATGAAACACATTTGACTATCACATGAACTGCAGGGAGGACATAGGGCAAGGAATAAGATCTTACTGAGGAGGACAGAGGCTGTCTCCTGGGAAACAGTGAGGGGTTTACTAGAGAGGTAGCATGGTCTCCCAGTTTAAAGTACTATAATAAAGAGTTTATGGTGCATAAACCCCAGAACTGTAAGACGGGAATATGAACATGATTTCACCTCTCTGCGTAAAATTCCTCAGGTATTCAGCTGTGATACCAACACTTTAAAAAATATGGTTGAAAGAACACGGGGGGACAGAGAAGAATGACAACAATTACTCCAAGGTTAAAGAAAATGTTTTAATCCATCAGACATTTCTGTTGCATAGTTGATGCATCAAGGCCCCTGAAAACCACTCCATCAGTACTGTAGTTCTCAGTTTTTTGGTATCCTCAAAAGAGCTCTCTATATATTTATACAAACTCTTAAACAAGAGCTTATAATGGTCCCCTCAAATGAGATTTAGCTATATCTTTTATCTTTTATCTTTGTTTTATAGTTTACATTTATGCGTATTATATACTCTTGACCTCTATAAGATGAAGGCCAGATATTTTCCTTTGCTATTCTCACTCCTCTCAGGAAGATGTTAACCAGTGTGACACCCCTGTGTTTGTCTGGAGAAAATAAGAGATGGTTTTACCTTACAGCAACACAAAGGACGTGAAGAGCAAGTCCAGAAGCCCTTGTGCATGTAACCACTGAGTTTAGCAGTGAATAAAGACACACAACACCTGGCAGAATATTACAAGTTGATTAACTTGTGGATAATGTTAAATAAATGCTGTTCATCAGAAGTTGCCCATCCAATAGCCCAATACACCCCAAATGCTGAAAAAGCTGGAATTTTTAAACTTTTATTAAATAGAAGGCAGCTTTATAAGAGGATATAAGCACTTTCAAAGGAAAAAAATAAAATAAATAATAAAGGCTCCTCGGTGGAACCCAGCAAAACAAGAATCTGGGCTTGGTTATTAAGGTCAAAAATACTAAAAATAAAAATTGACACATTTTTGTTTCTTTTTAAAAGCAAGTCTCATAAACAACAACAACAAAAAAGGTATCTAAAAGGGTTGTAGTTTCCAATGGTAATAGTATAAAATCAGTGGATTTCATAAAACTAAGGATATCTCTTCGATATAAGGATAAAAATTGTCTTTAGGAGTTACTGGCCTCTATAAAAGTACCACGTAAAATTTAATAGCCTGTGCTATAAGGGAAATCAGACTACAGGATCTAATATTGGCCCCAAAGGCAACAATCTATGAATAAACTGTAGTAAAAGTATTACATGGGAAATTGAATTGGAAAGCATCATTCAATTATCTTATAAATCAGACCAAAGGCTGTGATCCTTTCTTGAAATTCTGAGACAGAATATTATTTTAATTTCCTACTCCTAAGGCTTAAGTATTCAATCTTGAATTGCCATGAAACCTGTTTCTATCTCACATATATAGTGTCACATATCACGGTGATAGAAAGCTGAACTCAGTGCTTACTGGTTGTCATTAAATTGCTTCTTGCAGGATCATGCAGTGTTTTTGTTTGAAACAGCTACAACAATTTTCCATATAACTGCAGGATCCAAGTGCAATACAGTTGAAACAAAGCGCAGGAGACACATTACAAGAGCTGTATCTTCCAGATACAACAGAACAATTTGTTTTGTGATTCCTAATTGCTAGCAAGTCAGTGGAATGAAATGTGCTTTCAGAAGCCACATTGCTGACATCTTGCTGACATCATCTCAATCAGCACAGAAGCTGCCTCTATGTATTCATGCCCTTTGAAAGTTCCAGTAGTTGATGCTGAACAAACGAAAAATAGCTACAAATACAATAAAAGCACAAAGTATGGGAGACACAGGCTGAGTCGTGGAGAGGAAAGAGAAGAAAAGATTTAAAATAAATAGGAAATGAATGAATTAAAAAAAAAAAAGTTTCTCTGGGCAGGCTGGGATATGAAATAAAAATCACCAAATGAAGAAGAAAAGTGATAAAATAATGACAATCAGAAAGAATGATGATAGGTGAACACAGAACAGCAAATCAGACAAATATGGAAACTTATATCAAGAAAAAAATCAAAAAGAAGAAACAAGATACAGAGTAACTTAGGCAAAAAGAAAGTCAACTTGAAAAAGGTAAATTAAAAAAGTGACTCAGAAAGATCTAAAGTTGGTCAAAGAGAGATAAGAAGGTCCCAGCTAATAAAGAGGGCCATGACTAACAAAGACAATTTTCAAATGGTCATGTTGAGAATGAAATAATCAGTTTTATTAGGCAACAAAGATAAAGAGTAAGGACAAACAAAAGGAAGAATAATTGTTCTCTGAGCTTTCATATTTGTGAAAGCTCAGTGTGTGCTGCAGTTCCTGATTCCTGTGTAGGCAATGACAGGATGGCCTGGAAAAGTAGAGAGACTTTTAAATTTGTTTTATGTAAGTCCTTTTTGTTTTGTGTATGCCTTTCTGAAATTGTTTTTCTCATTTGTAGAAGAGTAAGTTAAGATATCTGAGGGTTCTTTGTTTGCCTTTTGTTTGTAACATTCCCTTTCTAGGGAGTTACACAAGAGCCTTTTGAAGTATGGGTTGTGTTTATTCCTTCAGTTTTAAAATACAAACTCATGTTTTTAAAGAAATAATGCCAATTCTAGGACTCCCTCTTAGAATCTAGATGGGAAAGATGTCACCCTGTGTTTTCCTAACTCACTGAAAAACCTTTAGAGTAACTAAATGACCATGATGGGTTAGTCATATCTACAGATCTAACAGGATACAGTTGACATGAAAGAACTGCTCTCTTCAGAAGCTTGTTGTCAAACAATGTGCTTGATCTCCCCTCCTAAAAATGACTCACAGAGAGCAAAGGCACAGAGCAGCTACAGAAAATTGCCCTTATTCAGAGACTAAATGCTTATATAATCTTCTGTGTCTGAATGCAGGCCACATGATCGTGAGGGAGAGGGCTGTGTACAGCCCCTACATATTTTCAACAGAGAAGAAAAACTGTAATTCTAGATTCTATACCTCGGACCCTTTTAGCTGAACGTCGCAGCATTTCTGCAATTCTACCCCTTGTATTGTTTTACACATTATTTGCTTGAGTTGGGGTCTTGCTAAAAACTGTTTAGGATCTACAGGCAGAGGCTCAGCATAACACAAGATCAGTACTTGACGGTCTATCTGTGCCTTTTTGAAGCCCTTTCCTTTCTCCTGCTCCAGGTATCACTGGAGCAGCCAGAGCCCTGTCCCAGGATGCTCCACTGCCTGCAGCACTAACAACCTCTGCTGTAAAGAGTTTGTTTCCAAACAGCCAGCAAGGTTTTGTCCAGACTACACTGCCATTCTTAATTTTGTTCACTGTTAACAAAACATACATGGTAATCTGGAAAAGCCGATTCACTAATTATTTTTTTTCTAGCTACTTGTGAAATGTTTTCTAGTTGTTTCACAATTTTAAGTCTTCCTTCAGACACTTCAAGAATTATGCCAAAACTTCTAGTGGACTTCATTAATATGCTCACTTGAAAACAGCCTGAACAGTGCTTCAGTTGTGATCTTTGTAGCCTGAGAGTGAGAAAAAAGTTTTGTATCCTTGTTACTTTTTTGTTTTGCATTCACATTTACATTCATTTATCTTTCATTCATCCATAGCATTTAAATGCTTCAGAAACAAAAAAAGACCTTAAATTTCTTTCCTTTAAGACTTTATCTGTTCTTCATATCTGGAATAGGTGTTTATAAATTTTAACTACATGATAATATGCCTTTCTAAATGGAGACTGTATATAATTAAGATGAGGCTAATCAGAGATTTCTGAAATGCCAGTAATGCATTTTAAATGCCAGAACAACAGTCTGCTATTCAAAGTGTCAATAAAACTTCTCCTGGTGTCCTTGATTACTTCTGCAGATGTGAGAGAATCCTTATTTTCAGCCACAGATGTTGGATTTGGAGACATAGTGAGCTCATCCAAAGATGATGGATGCAGATCTATGACAGTACAGAGAACAAAGAGAGGGGTAACTAGCAATTGGAACCAAAAAATACAAGTACATCAGAACTGAGGGTCTTTATACCAATATATCCAAAGGATAAGTTTTAGTATAACTCCAGCTGCTGGAATTAAAAAAGCAATTAGACCTTGGTAAATCATTGAAAGTCTGATTAGATGATCACAGGACCTTTTTCATCTTAAATGTTATAAAAAGTCACTGATGACTATGAACCCCCAACTTGGCAACTGCCAGGAAAGGCTTCACAATCTCTGGCAAGATGTAGCAAGAGATGTTTTAAATACTGTGGTTAGCTGGACCCCTGACGCTAAAAAGGAGGATGGAGGAGTGCTGCCCTCATGATATTAACAAAAAGAATCATGTTCTTGGCTAGAAACTTGAAAAACTTTGTAAGCTGGCTTATAACCCTGTGGGTGAGAACTTGTGGGGAAATGTTCCAGTGGTTGCTGAAAGCCAAATTTGAATTAAATCATGCCACTGTGAAATACAAGCAGCTAATTCAAATACAAGGACTTTAAAATCAGCATTAAAATGTTGTTATACTTTCTCAACAAATAATGGCATTAGATTAATTTATTTTCAGAGTTTGGTCAAAAATATAAAAATACTAGATAATACAATTCTGCTGTGCTACATCTGACCATTCTTTTGGCAACAGAATAAAGAAGAGCACTGCCATTGATGCCTAGAGAGGCTATCTGGAACAGAGGTCTGACAGTATTAAAGAAATAAAGTAGGTATTTACTAAAAGGCCTTCAAAGGATAAACCCTGGGCAGTACAAGAGCTGGGCTATGGCCAGAGTTTGGTCAAAAATATAAAAATACTAGATAATACAATTCTCCTGTGCTACATCTGACCATTCTTTTGGCAACAGAGGAAAGAAGAGCACTGCCATTGATGCCTAGAGAGGCTATCTGGAACAGAGGTCTGACAGTATTAAAGAAATAAAGTAGGTGTTTACTAAAAGGCCTTCAAAGGATAAACCCTGGGCAGTACAAGAGCCGGGCCGTGGCTCCATCCAAGATGGATCCAAGATGGATGCAAGATGGACAACTGGTCATGAGTTCTCACATTTTTATAAGTTTTGGTCCATTTGCATATTGGTTTAATTGTCCAATGACAGCTTCAGGTTGTGAAGTCCCATCTTCCCAGACTGCTCTCCTCAATTCACTGTTTACCTTTTGGGGCCTGAAGCTGCAATGGTCTCCTTGGTTCTCAGGCTGGAAGAGGATTGTTTTGTCTAACAACCCTGTGAAGAGAACTTGCCAACACTTTATATGAAGTTCAGAGTCACACACGAAGGCAGTACAGAATCTGGAAAATATGAAGACTAAAAATTAAGGCATCACCATAAATACCGTAGCTTGCTTGATGTGTGCAGCTCAGTGTAGAGTTGTTTTCAGTACTGGAAACCTGCAAGGAAAGACCTAAGAGAAATAAATCACGCAGACAGATCCCCAGTGTATCACCAGCCCCATGGATGATGGGCTCAGCTGAGAGTCTCCTTCTCCACCAAACTGGCACATGGGGCCAGGCTGCTCCTGTGCCTTAAAGATTTCCTTCTTGAAGAAGATCCAGTCTTCCTGGAGTCCTTTACCCCTCAGGACTTTGTCCCCAGGCACTCCGCCAGGCTCCTTAAGAGGACAATGTCTACCCTATGGATATCAAGGCACAATTTTGCTGACCCCATGGATATCTAGGCACAATTTTGCTGACCCCCTTCCTTCTCCATTCATATTCATGAATGAATATGAGTTTCTGATGGCTGTGCCCAAGACTGTCTCTGACCATCCCATCGCTCACCTGTGCCCCTCTGTCCACAAATAACAGATCCAGTGGGTTGCCTTCCTTCGCTGGCTCTCTCACCAGCTGCCTGGAAGTTACTCTCCAGACTCTCCAGGAACCTCCCAGACTGTTTTTCTCTGCTGTACTCCATTTCCAGCAGACATCTGGTAATTCAAAGTCCCCCATGAGAACATGGGCTAGTAATTGTAATTTCAGGAATGTGGATTCCTCTTCAGTTAATAGAAAGTAATAAGTACTGAAGAAATGAGATTCAGCTCTCAATAGTTTCCCAAACTAATAGCTCTTTGAGAATAGCTCTGCTAATACTGGTGACCCCTATTCCCACTGGATAATTGCTTTTATTATGCATTTCTATTTTCTGTTCTTGTCTTACAGCACTGATGGATGTAATTTGGTTGTATACTATAGGTGCCTAATGAAATTGCTGAAAGAAAGTTCATTGCCAAGCTAAAAAAATGATGTCAGCTCTTGAGTCTCAGTAAGGGTCTTACCTTCAAGCCTGCCTTTTTTTTTCCCAAGCACATTAAATAATTTTCACCATGGCTAGGAAAAATTAGGAAGGGCAAAAAGCCCATTTTAAGTAGCCTAAATTCAGACATACCTCACACTACCATAATGAACAGACATGCTGTATCTGCAGCTGACAAATTAGGCCTCATGACGGCAGGCGAAATGTAGATAAAGTGAGAGTACTGCATGATGAAAGGAGGAGATTAAGACCTGTGTTATGTTGATATGACCAGTCAGAAAGAAAAATGTGTGTTGGCGAGCAGAAATCAATTTAATGTCTGCATTATACAAAACATCAATATAGACAGGACATTAAACTGCATTAGGAGACGTATCTGTAGGTAGATTTACAGGTGGACTGCATAATTCCAAAATATCAGGGGACTAGGAAAGGGAAAACAGCATGGAGAAATTCTCAAGTGAAGAAAAAAATATGAACACAGGACTTAATTGAGCAAGAAATGTTAGGGAGGAGATATACTAAATGGTGAATGAAATAGTGAAAGTCAGTTGAATGCCCATATTTATTCCTAATGTGGGACAAAATATTAAAATAGTAACCTGAAAAAATTAGTGTAAATTTCATAAGAAAAAGCACATGTTGACACAATGCATCATTAACCCACTGAGCAACATAAATTCCCCAGAGTCTGTATGTTCTATACTCTGCAAGATATGTTCTATCCTAATTACCATTTAATGCAATTCCAAAACTTCTCTATTGATCTTCAAGGCCACCATTGGATAAGGGCCCACCTAAATTAGGTAATATCCTTTCATCTGTAACTTATGAAGACAGATGAGCTCTCCCAGCATAATGCAACAAGCTCTGATGACATTCATCAGGACCAGAGACAGTATTTGAGGTAAAGCGGATTGATACAGAGCAGCTGGCTACAAGAAGGCTGGAGAGGGACTTTTCACAAGTGGTGATGCCTTTAAACTGAAAGAGGGTAGTGGAGAGGGTGTACTGAACTACAGCCTGAGAGCATTTAGAGTAAATGGACATATCACTTTGGTAATGGTTTCCAACTGTAATTGAAATCAAGGAGATAAAAACGTCAAGATCTCAGAAGGATCAGTACCCAAAAAACTGAAAAGCAGGGAGTGATCCAGTACTCTAGATGGCCAGAATGCAAATTTAATTTATCTTGCTAAGCACTTGGATTTTAAGGAAGTTAGATAAAGTTAATATAAACTGTATAAGATACATGTAAAATAAAAATACATACAATTCCACCACACAATGATTAGGCAGTAATTTTTGGCAAAAGGAAAAAAAAAAAAACCAGTACTAATATATGAAAATTATTTTCAACAATCTTATAATTTGTGCCTAAGAAAAAGATTCTTGAAATTGTGTAAGTGACTAGATACCCAGAGACCCATACAAAGACAATGTGATATATGTTATATATCATATATGATATATTTCAAATACCTATTTAAGGGAGGAGAATGATCATGGAGATACTTATCTCGCTCCTAACCATAGCGGAAGCCTGGACTGGACATTGATTTTCAATCACTGAAGTGTGCTGGGATGAATCTCACCATTAGTAACTGTAGAAAAATCACATCTTAGTTGTGTATGCTTGAAATTTAGTATCGATTCATTGATGCCAATAGCTGTTGACATCTTGATACCTGGAAACGCCACTGTTCTAGTCCAGCATGGCAAATATTGAGATTTTATGGGAGTATTTGAAAACCACACACAGCTCTTAAAGAAGCACTAATGAATATGTAATATTTTCAGAGCCATCCTTTAGCTGAATTTCCTATTACCTACATTTACGCAGTTTCTTCACAGTTGTTTTTCGTTTGAGTCAGAGATTATCTGCCCAGCACAAAAAGATGGATCATCAGTGTAGTTCTCGGGTTTTTCTATCTACCCTGCAATTTTTTTATTTGTCTAATACACGGAATCTGGGAGTGGAAATGGATGCTTTTAGAGCTGCTAAATTTTTCATGAACAAGGATGTTTCCACAAATTGTGACTAAAAATGATGCCAGATGCAGAAAGCCTTTCCAGTGTAGCAGACTGCAGGAAACAAAGAGCGCATTTGTACTTTGGTGCCGAAATCTTTGGATTAACGGCTGTGAGCTCATAAGATCAAAACGTTCAGCCCAGCACTGAGTGCTGGGAGTAGCCTTGATCCCCAGATCAGTATTGTCATGTTCCAGCTGTACTGTGGCTGACCTCCTGTTTGGATAAACCGACTGATTGTGCTGATAAAACCACTCTGATTCTACTCCTTGACAAAGATAACTCAGTGTGTGGCTCGGGGGGCCCTAAGCTATATTGTTAAATAATGGCGACTGTATTTATAATATAGGTTTTTCCTTTACCAATTCCTACACAGTCACTCTAAAAAGGGAAGGTATTTCGATTGCCTTGTCCAACTAAGAATCTCTGTGTCGCTCACTTTTTTACAAATTTTGGTCACGCTCCTTTCAGCCCAGTCTGAGATGGAGGGATACCTCAGAGATTGGCAATTCTTACATGTTTTGTGAAGACTGATGGTTCCATTCAGCAAAAAAGACCCAATAAAATCTTCATTAGTTCTGCCTCTAACAAAATGCTTTGCTGAGCGAAGAGACCTTTAGAGAGAATTAGAGCCCTAATCTGTCATTTTGAACATCCCCGTTTTCCATTAAACAGAACAATTTGCAAGATTAAATGCAAAGGAATATCTTATTAGTCCTCATTATTTGGACTTTATCTGTTTCTGATTCCTAAAAGCTGACTTAAAAATTTACAACCTTTGCTTGTTTAACCAGTAAGGGTTTGTATTTCCTTCTTGTATATTCTAAAAATATTTATTCTTTCCAAAGTAGAATAAATCAGTCAACATTCACCATTCAAATCACAGTTCCTCTGGATTCAAATTCCAGCAAGGAAGGGAAGTATGAGTGGCAGTTTCTTCAAATTTCTTTAATTATTTCACATATCACTGCCATTTCTTGTTGCTGAATTACTGTCAAATAAACCACCCCTGTGATCAGATTAACTGCCCGCTTTTTATCCTTTGGAATACTTTCTGAAGGGATTTCCCTCTGCTTTTAGAGATTCCTGGATAAGTGAGAACTATTTCTGGTCTAATAGAGGACTCAGATGCTCTCCAGGCATCTTTGACCTGTGTTTAGAACATGGACAGGTAGGAGACGTGTCTCAGATCTTGATGCTTACTAACACCTATTTTCTAATAAAACTTCCCCCTGTGCAGTTGGAGTAAACAGACTGGAGATGGCTTTCCAATTCTGCATCTTGTTTTACACTGGCCATGGCTCCAGGATTGATCTGAAAGCTAGGAGCTATTTAATGTTTAAAAAATTAGCCTTTTTTATTATTAAATGGAAAAAGCCTAATGATGATATTCCAGTTTTCTGCCTGAAAGCTGGGAGGATAGTCAGATGAGTGGATAGTGAAGGAACTTTTAGATCTGAAAGTCTTACTTAGAGAACTTGGAAGTGATTCTGATATTGAGGTGTGATGGGGATTTATATAAGACTGTACTCTTCTCTCTGATGACATACAATAGTGAGAAGTTTGCTCTGAAGCTTTTTTATTCATCTGACACTGCTAAAGTGAACGCAGTGTGAATTGTACAGATCACTGCACAATTTCTGTACTGTGAAAATTCTGATTACTATAAAATTTCTGTAGAACTAAAATCACTCTTAATGGGGCCAGATGATAAAGAGAATGACAATACGTAATCTATAACTTAGCATTAGGTATAAAGGATCCTTTATCATCAAAGCATTCAAAAGTGCACCTGTTCCTTTACAATAGTCTTCACTTTGGGGATGAATATTAGTTGACCAAGAAAAAAAGTGCTTATGATTATGACTTATGCTTATGCTCCAGACTAAGCTGATAAAAGGACGGAGAAGAGTCCATTATTTAATGGTGTTTCATCATGAACTATCATAGTGATGGCAATAACAAGCATTTGGATATAATATTCTGCAGAAGAGGAAGAGAGCCTAGTCAAAATATTTCAGAGAGCTCAGGATTCTTTTAATGCTTGACCTGACTCCTCTATAAACAAGCTAAATCTCAGTTTAAATTTATTTTTTAAAGATTTAGTTAAGTTGATAAAAATTTTGTATTGACATATCTATGTCAAATCAAGGGAAAACAGACCAGTGTTCTTTGATACTAATTCTCTTGTGGAGCAGTAACTTTGTCAGTGAGAGCTGGAGCAAGCAGCAGAGACAGAAATCTTTAAAAATCAATTCTGCCATGAAAGAATTAGTATCAAAGGACCAGAGAAACTATGTAGGAGTGTTCTCCATTCTGTATTGAAAAAGAAGAGAGAATTTAATTATTTGATAAGATAATCTTCTATTTTAATTTTTTACTTTTTTTTTTTGTGTGTTCTTCCATTAAGTACAACCATGTTAATATAAAATAGATTCAAGTAGTCTTCCCAAAAAACTCCCTCCAGACACTTAGTGCTTGCAATGCCACATTCTACCACATTCTTTAGTGATCTACAGATGGGTAGCTATAATTTGAATCTTTAAGAGGGACAAAAAGACCTGTTAACATCCTTCCCCAGCAACAGAAACCGGCACTCTTCACTCTCCCTTTTCCCTCTAGGTTTCTTGACCTATTAATTTTTTTTTTCTTTTTTTGTACTTTGTAGTTCTGATCTGTGCAATCCATGATTGCAGCTCCTCATATCTGACTTCTAAAACATAAATAATTTCAGTCCTTATGCACTTTCAAGAGATGAAGTAATCCAAGGCAAAACATTTTGAGTTAATCAGAACTCATCTGAGATTCTCTGTATCTGCTGCGCATGCTCCCTCCTTTATTCTCCTACTCTGAAGGCAAGCACAAGGTGGCTGTTCTGGTTTAGGGCAAATTTTGGGAGTGGCCCATAGTGCTCCAAATCTAAGTGCTGAAATCTTGTCAACCTCATTTTACCACTTAAATCAGAGCACAGGAAGGATCAGAGCAGGAACACATCTTCCACCACTCAGTAAATGCGGGCCATGAATTATTAGTGTGGTCTCTGGCACTGCAGACACTGAGCTCCCAGCACTTAGGAGTGTTAGTGCCCACTTTGGTTCTGTGAAGGCCGTGTCTGTGGTTGACATGGAGGCCCATCAGGCTGGTTTTATTTCAGTGCAATCCATCTTCACTTTAAGAAACCGAGGGCACCCATCACTCTCCCAGGCTGCTGTTGGAGTGGGAGCCATGGCAGGAAACACCCGGGGTGGACAGAGGGGATGTGCTGGACAGCCCCGAGCCTGAGCCCCAAGGTGGGCATTGGCTCAGGTATCTCTTTAGTGGTAAATCTCATCCTGGGCTGTTCTGGGAAGAGTGTGGCCAGCAGGTTGAAGGACGGGATCCTCCCCTTCTACTTGGCCCTGCTGAAGCCTCATCTGGAGTGTCCAGTTCTGGGCGCCTCAGCACAAGAAAGACGAGGAGCTGTTCCAGAGGGTTCAGCGGAGGCCACAAAGGTGATGAGGGGTCTGGAGCATCTCTTATGAAGAGACTGCGGGAGAGGAGAAGACTGAGAGGAGATCTCATTTATGCATATAAATATCTCAAAGATAGGTGCCAAGAGGGTGGTAACAGACTCTTTTCAGTGCTACACAGGGACAGAACGAGGAGCAGTGGCCATACCTAAAACAAAAGAAATTCCACCTCAACATGAGGAAGAAGTTTATGTTGAAGGTGCCAGAGCACTGGAACAGGCTGCCCAGGGAGGTCACGAAGTCTCCCTGTCTGGAGACATTCATACCCCACCTGGATACGTTCTTGTGTCACCTGCTCCGAGCCGAGCCCGGCCTGGCCCGGCCCGGCCCGGCCCAACCCGGCCCGGCCCAGCCGGACTGAGCCGAACCCAGCCGAGTTACCCCGAGCCCAGCCGTTTCTCCTGTTCCGATTGGTGGGGTTTGGCCTCGCCGCGGCTTTTCCGCCAATCAGCGCTCCGCGTCCGTTGCTAAGCGGCCGCTGGCGGCCGGAGGGGCCATGGCGGAGCCGTGGCGGGACGTGTGCGGGGTGCGCATCGCCCCGCCCGAGCTGCGCTTCAGGGACGCGATCCCGGGGAGCTGCTACCGCGCCGCGTTCACCGTGCAGAACCTGCGGGCGGGCACCTGCCACCTGCGGCTGCTGCCGCCACAAGAGCCCCAGGTGAGGGCCGGCCGCGAGGGAGGCGGCGGGGGCTGCCCGCGGCCGCCCCTCTGCGAACAGCGGCCGCGCTGCGTTTGCCTGGAGCCGCGCCTGCAGCCCGCGGGAGCAGCGGCAGAACGAAGAGAGCTCTGAGCTTCCCGGGTCTTTATTGTCCCGAGGCTGTGAACACTTTAGAGGGAGCTTCCTTCTTTCTTAAATCCATAGTTTCAGTAGAAATAAACAGGTTTTCCTTAGTGCTTCAGCCGTTAACAGTTGCACTCGATGCTGGAGGTCTTTCCCATCCTGAGTGGTTCTGTGATCAAGTCCCTTGTTGGCAGCAAATCTTGTTTTGCCTTCTTTGGCTGGCTTTGCGCTCTCCAGAATCCATCCCGCAAGAAGCCCACGAGTTCCTCGTAACTTCAGGGAACAATCTGTAAAAATGGGTCACTTTGCTGTGGTGTGAACACCAGATCTGGGAAGTGACGGCTCTAGTACCTAATTTCTGCGTTGTATACTTTTAAGTTTTTTGATTGGAATACTCCTGTGGTGCTTGTTTGCTGAGAGCTTTCTCAGAAAAGAGGACGTTTGCAGTCTTTTCTCAAGATAGTATGATTGCTATGAATAACATTTGATAACTTCTGGAAAAGTCATTGCATTGCAAGGCTTTTTAAAGGCACATGCATCTCTACAATTCTAACCAGTTGAGCCCTCCTAACCTAAGTGGGTCCAGTAAAAGCCTGCTGTGGTTAGTGGTTTCTAGTTTGTAAATTATGTCAAAATTCAGATCAAAAGGTTGGGTTGAACTGGCATCAGGGGTTGAGCAGAAGCTGATGTTGCTTTTTGTTCACAGCAGCTTGAACTATGAATAATTCAGGGTAGTCATCAATCTGATTTTCAGATAAGTACCTTGAGTAATTTATTATCTGAGTAGTGAGCCTTTCTTTTTGAGGGCAAGAGTGGCAGCTTGATTCTTACTAAAGTGTAGCTGAAGACTTTTGGTATGAGCTGGAAGCTGTCCAGAGTGCTTGATTTGGTAGGGTTGTGCTTAGTCTGCCCTGTTAGCTTTCATCAGCCCTATCAATTTTTCATGTGCTCCAGAAGTGGAAAAGGCAGAGTCAATGTTAGGAAAGAGAAAAGTTTACTAAGTAATAGCCTTGTGGTTTTTCCCTCCGTCATTAACTCTTCCCTTTTGCTGTGTATTTTTATGGCCCTGTACATGAGACGACCAAGATGACAGCTAGAGGACAAGATTCCACTTCACACCCGCAGTTCCAGAAAGCTCTGTTGTGTTTTCCCTTCTCATTCCCAGACCTCGTGTTGCTGTCTGTGGTTACAAGGTTCTGAATTGTGTGACTCTGAAATACATTCTGGTGCATTACATCCATAGAGTGCAAGCACTGAAAAATAACCTTCCTTCAGCTGTGGTGTGTGGCCAAGAAATGCCCTCCAAGGAATAAAGCTCACAAGCAGTTTGCCATAGGCTTCACTGAATGTTCCTAGCACAAAATATTAATTTTGCCTTGTATAAAATGAATATGCTTGGATGTTGAATTCTTTTTAGAGAACAGATAGATACCACACACCTCAGAATTAAAATGTGACTACTCTTTCAATATCAAGCCCATAATCATCATGTGCATGACATAAATTTCCTTTAGCTGAGTATTTATACTGCTAGGAGGATTCTAAAGGAATAGAAGGAGATGCTTGGGTGAAAGAAACAGCAAGTAGTAAATTATGTTTGCATATTTAAAACATAAACTAGAACAGAACACTTAGAGAATACTGGGAAGACTGGCTTTCAGAAATAAAAAAAAAAATTAAACTGGACATAAAGAGCAGAATCCCACTGTGCATGGGGTAATGTGAATTTTAAAGAGACTGAACCACTGGAGGAGCTCTAGACTTTGAGGCTCTAGGAATGTGGGAAATGCTGATTTCCCTCTATGTGCTAGTGGGTTACTTGTGCCTTCTGTTCCAGGAAAGGTGTGGGAGATGTTTCATTTAAACAGATGCTTAATGACAACATCTCCAGCATAATTTTTTTGAGAGAGGAAGGAGTGCTTTCTTTCCATGTTTGCCATTTGACTCTCAAGACTGGAGGTGCCTTAGGCCTTTCAAACAGATTTTCAGTGAGCAGTGAGACTTTCTGTTCATGTCAGTCAGACCTAGAGGGAACTCTTTTCTGTTCCCTTTTGTTGCAGCTTTGAACGGAGACTTAATCCTTGTTATTTTCTCAGGCACTAAAAATGTTCTTCACTGAGTAATAGCTGAGTTAATTTTGTGTTGCTTCAGAAGGTTTTTTTGCAGCAGTAGGAAAAGCTGGAGGTCTCTTGGAAAGACTAGAAAATTTTGCTAATTCATTCTGCCTTTCTCTTTTCTTGTAAAAAGTATGAACTTCAAGAAATAGGGAGGTAAAATTACAAAAACCTACATAATAAGTTCATGGTAAGTTTTAAATCAGTCTTTGTATGCTTCTTAATCTAGAACTGTGTAACAATTAAAAACACTTTTTTTCTTTTTTTTTCCTTTAATTGCAGTTTAAATTGATTGTGGAAAATCCAGAAAAACTCCTTGCATCTGGACTTCAAGTTAAAGCTGTTGTGGAATATACTCCCAAGTGTGCAGAAGATTTTCAAGATAAACTAACTCTTTTAGTAGATGATGACGTGGTTCATATCCCCCTCTTTGGGTATGATATTCAAATGTTCATGTGCTGCTGTTAATATTTACAGTTTAATCTGGTGAAAAGTTTACTTCTGCATGTCAGTTATGGCTTTGTAAGTAGTCTGTCAATTGCATGGAAAGCAAACAGTAAGTTCTCTTAAAAAAGTAAGATTTTTCTTTTTTTTTCAGAGCAGCACATGGGTAAGAAATTCTTTGGGGTGATAGCCCAGATAGAGAGTCTGAATTCATAGGATCATAGGATTTTTAGTTTTGCCTTATTCTGACTTGGCTGTGATAATGTTGATAATTTTGAATGCTGTATTATTAGACAAGTCAACAGCTACTCTTAATGTCTTCCCTTCATACTGAACCACTGATATAGAAGATTTTACAGTAATTGTTCATAACAGTTGCAAATCTGAATTATAGTGACATATGTTGTTTGATTCTAAAAATACAGTGCATGTTTTAGAGCAGTATCACTTGTCCAAGGATTTTTGAAAATTTTTATCAGGTATTGTGAAGGTAAAGCCACCTAGGATGATAATGCTACTGATGACTCCTTTCTGGAAAGGACTTGCAATAGATTAAGTATTTCACATCTTCATGTTTAAGTGTTTCTTGGGGGGGAAGTGTTGACAGACTGTAATAATTTTTGTGTGTGTGTTTGGAAAAACAAATATACTTATGATTCTTTTTAATCAGTGTTTTCCAAAATGTACTTTGTGTCATGCAAAAGCAGTGAATTCCAGCTTCATGAAAAAACCCCAACCAGCAAACCAAAGCAAAGAAACTTCACACTGTATTAAAACACTAACCCTAAACCTTTTAATTTGACTTACCTCGTTTTTGCAGGTGTGTCTCTAGTAGGAAATCTCATTGCATATAGAATATATGCTTATTTCTATCCACTTGGGAAAGGAGATGTTTGGATCTTGAGAGAAGAAATACTTTTGATTCATTCTTCCAGGAAATCTTCTTGTAAAAATGTTTGGTTACCTGGAAAGTAAAATTTTTACAACTGTTTTGAGTGTACTCTAACTTTGATAGATGATTCCCATTTTTTAATTTTTTGTTCGTTTGTTTGTTTTTCTGCTACATCCTGCTGGTCTAGCATAATGTCTTTCAAGAATTTCCAAAAATTATTTTTTACATTACAGTTAAATATCAAGGAGAATTAAAAGTGTATTGAAATTCTATTGTGGCATTTCTTGATTCATTTTTTTTCTCTGTCCCTTCCTTTCCCCTCCCCTCCCCTTTTTGCAGTAGATCATTTGGGCAGGACCTACCTTGCTCAGCCAATGGTATTTATTTTTCTTCTGCATTATTTCTCCTGTACTGCCTGTGACACAGATCAGGAGGTGGAATTGTTCCTGCATTTTGTAGCTAAGAGGAGATAGACTGCTGTGCTGATGCAAAATTGCAATTGATTTGAAACACAGTTTTATGCAAGACCAGAAGTGTCATTGTATTAAAAACTGGAGACTTTAAAATACAAGTTTCCTGAGGCATGATCTTTTCATTATGGCTAAAAACTGCCCAAAACAGTGATGTCATCTCACTGGCTGAGGTTCTTAAATAAATAATAAAAGTAGCTCATGGCTTCTGTCATTACCCACTTCTGTCTGTTGTAGTAAGTTTTGTTGAAGTCACATGAAGTGTGTTTCAAACACAAAACTGTAAACTGGCACTATTTCTTTGCTTTTAGTTCATGCAGCTCATAATGAATTACGGTAAATTATTTGGTCTTATTTTGTGATGCAACTGAGGATAGTTTTACTTAAAGCGCTGTAATGAATTATTTAAAATGAAATAGAAATGTGTGCATTCAATTTTGGCTAATTGTTTATAGCTGTATTGTTTTAAAGTTAGAATACTGAGTCATTAAACAGGCTGATAGGTAAGTACTTCTCTTTTAGATCTTCCCTGTGTATGCTGCAGTGCTGAAGTGAGTTGCCAAAACCTTGACAGGAGAACTAGGACAAAAGGAGAACTCGCTTCCACTGGGGTGCTTAGTCAAACATTATTTTAAAATGCAAAGGTATTTTCAAGTTTCAAGAAATATTATGTTGTCTTTTCTCTGCAGATTAATTCCATACTGTGATCTGGAAATAGAGTCAGAGGTGAATTTTGGTGAAATGATTGCAAACAATAAACTAGTTACTAAACAGATTAGTATTGTTAACCGTGGAACAACTTCAGGTAAATATTTAATATGCATTAAATAATACAAATATTTCATTCGATTGGAAAAAGTAATTTTATGCAAGTTAATACTTCAGTGACCAAGCAGCAATTAACTGGAATTTTGGGTTATGCAGATTATGTATTGTAGCTGCAGGTGTTGTACATGGCTCACTGTTTATGTAGCCAGTGCTATATTTCCATTTATGAAAGAAAAAATACTTTATAACTTTGAAAATTTTATGAGTTCTCTACTTTTGAGTCCCATTTGGAAGATGTAAAAGTAATAGTTTCTCATTGCCTTAGTGTGCTCAGCATAGACAGCAGCAAATCACATCTGCTCTTCCTTTGTGCTTCTGTGATCCCAAGAGCTGTCTCTTGAATAAACAACTACATGTTCCCTGAACTTTCCAAGCTAAAGTCCTCTATGATGAGAATTGAATTGTATTTGTTGCTAGAAGATAATCAGAGGTCTTTTATCATGCTGCCATAGCTTTTGAAATCCTACAGCTTTTAACAGCAGGAACATCCTTAAATTTCTGTGAGCAGCTGTTCCAAGGAGAGTTAGAAACACAGACAAAGGAACACAGGAATGCCTACATGATCCAAAGAACCTGTTTGACTGCCTTTTGCACTGGACAAAGATTCAGGCACCTTTCTGCAGAGACAGGATGGTAACTATGTTGGGTTTCAAACAACAAATTTAAGGCAGTTAATTATTTTTGTTCCTCGTTTGTACAGCTGCTTGTTACACTTGTTACATTAAAAGCTAGGGGGGGTTTTTGCATTAGGCCAAAGTTGTGGGAACATTTGTCTCTTAGATTTTCATATGAAATATTGTATGAAGAGAAAATACATGATCACAGAAACACAAAATTGCAATATTAAAAAAAACAAAATTAAAAAAAAAAAAAAATCTATTTAGATAAAGCAGCTCTTTAAATTTTTTTTTTCCATGAAGCAAAACGAGAAATTATTGCAGGTGTTTTTTCTAGCCAGTTAATTTTAAAGATGTAGTTTATATAATCAGGTCTTTCTCATATACGCTAACTTACTACTTTGAGCAATTATGATTAGCTAAAAAATCCGAGAACCTACAGTATATATGCACATACAACTAAGTTTTGTGACAATCCTTTTTTTCATATTCTGTAGGGAACTGTTTCTAGTTATAAACTCTTGTTGCATGATACATGCAGGCTGCATAGTGGAGTTTGATAGGATTGGATGAAAATTAGAAAGAAGGTGGTGGTTAGTAAAGGGTGTCCTGGGGACAGACGAGGGAAGAGCAGCTGAATCTGTGTTTCTGTAGGCTCTGTAAATCATAACACAGCAGGTCACAGTAAGAGGCAGCACATAAACTCTGTGAGCAGGAAGTACTCTGTGCTGCCCCGAGACTCAAGGATTGCATTTCACTTGTCACTGCACGCACAGTCCTTTGTTCCAGCTTCTGATCTTAGAGATTATCTTTTATATGAAATCAAAGAGTGCATATTTCATACATTTGAAACAATTTCTTTGTGTCTGTTACAGAATGTCAGATAATTAATGTTGTTGGTTAAATACTGTGTTTTTTCACATTAAAAAAATATTTTTATAACTTAGAAATATTTGCTGTTCTCTTCTGCAGTAGTTGTTGTTACCCTGCAGTCTGCACTTAACTTCCTGGCTACTGTAGCTTCTTAGGGCTTTGTATAATATTTGCAGATGTTATTTACAGCTGCTTCATGATATAGTCACTTTTGTTTGGAATGTGAGTACCTTTCCTGTTACAATCACAGCTTGCAAAATGGAATTGGACATGTGGGTGTAATAATTAAAGAAAGCCTGGAAATAATGATCTACTCTTGCTTGGAAATAGCTTGTAAAAAGGTTAACTCTATGTTTCCTGTTTTCATAGGAAGATATACTGCTTGTGAACATCTGCATTATGTCTTGTGCAATTTCAAGTGTGTAATAGAAGCATATAAACCTACAGCTTTATATTGTGCAGTATTCTGTTGATTGGTCTGGGTTTTTTTAGGTGTATTTAGAGTATCATATGATGGGGTTGTCTTGCTTAACATAAAACCTGACAGAGGAGTGGTAAAGCCAAAATCTGTAAGGAAAATTCGAGTTGATATCTGCACAGATGTACCTGGAGTCATCAAAGAAATGATGAAGTGAGTGACTAAAGACATATAGCTCTATAAATTCCATTTTTTGTCTGTTTTAGAGTCTAGTCTTTACTATGAATATTTATCTAAAAAAGTTAAGTTCCTAAGTGTCAGTTGCTGTCTTTAATATTTGGTTTTATTTAATTAAATTGATGGTTATATTCACAGAAAAGTGGTGTAGAAACTGTATACCTGGCTGTATTAAAAAAAATCTGTCATAATTTGTAATGATCTGGGATGTTTGCACAATTCTCAGAATAAAACTAACGAGGAGCTTTTGTATCTTTCACCTTTCTGCACATCCTGTGTTCCTTAATTTTCTTAGCTTCTGTAACTGCATGTTTTCTTTTAACTCTGTGTTTGAGGAATCCCAAAAACATTCTTTAGTGTATCTTATTTTCACTGGAGGGAATGTATTTGCAGCACTGGAGTAGATTGCTTTTAAATGCACACCTTATAGAATCCTAGAATGCCAGCATGGTTTGGCTTGGAAGGGATTTTAAAACCCTGTATTTCCAACCCATCTGCCATGGGCAGGGACTTTCCACCACCCCAGGCTGCTCAGAGCCCCATCCAGTCTGGCCCTGAACACTTCCAGTGGTGGGGAGTGCACAACCTCTCTGGGCAATGTGGGAAAAGGTTGTGGTTGATTTGTTGGGTGTTTTGGTGATTTGTGGAATCATCAGGATCAAGCTTCCAGGCAGGAACAGCTGCAGTTCTTTCATGCTTATTCAGATGAATTTCTAGCTTTAGTTCCCTACAAGAAAATTAGGTTTTGTATGCTAAAATTGTTATTTAGATACAATGACTCTGAGGGATAAGAGCAGTTGTATATTGTCTGTGGACACCTTCCGATTCTTTGCAAATGTCATGCCTATAGTTTCAAACATTTTTAAAAATCAGAAAACAAATCAAACCCAAAACTCCACCATGTAATGTGTGATTTTTCCTGATTTGTGATATTCCTGTTTAGGCATTGTCAAGGACATGCTCACTTGCCCTGCTCTCCCACTTAGTTTATCTATGCAAGGCCAGTGATTTGAATGCTTGGATTGGATCTTTTTTTTTGGCACAGATTCTAACACAAAGCAAACTAACCAGACTGATTATTTCTAACACTTCTCTACATTACCTGTTGCTGCTCTTATTGGCAGAGTGGAGTTGGAAAGTCGTGGCTGTGCTGAAGTATGGATCAAAGGTGTTGTGGTTGAACAAGTTCTTAAAGTTCTTGGAGCGTCTTGTGGAAAAGTACTGAAATGCATTAACTTTGGACCTCTTTACTTTGGGACTTCAAAGACAGAAAAAATACATTTATACAATGATAGCCCTGAGAGTGTGGATTGGGTAGCAGTACTGGAAGACAGTGCCATTGGGGGAGAGATGGTAAGAAATTGCTCTGGCTTTTATTTTAGTTGAAAACTTGTTTTTTCTGCTTTTGCATTTTTTATTTCTCAACATTCATCTTCTAGCATTGTGTACTATGTCGTACTATTTCCTGAGCAATAGGCTTTCTGAAATGTCTGTCCAACCAACAAGTTTTTTATTTTAATTTAACCCTAGAATTGATTTTTTCAACTATTATTTACTAGGAGTTATCAAAATACAGCTTGAGTTCTAAGATATTAATAATTTTTCTCAGATAGTGAAATAATTTGAGAATCATGTTTAAAAAAGAGAATTCAGGATATCGACATGAAATTGATTTAAAAATTGGTTAATCAGCCATGTGCTGTGTAACTATGTGACTGCTATTTCCTGTGATACCTCCTTCTATTTGTTATACATGAAAATGTGTGTGTAGGAAAAAAAGACAACAGGGAAAGCAGAACAGGGTGAACTATTCCATATTTTGTTGTTTTTGGTTTTTTTTTTTTTAGGGGATAGATCTTCAGGGGAGTACAGATGCTGTTTTGCATGACTTAAGCCTGGAAAAAAAAGATGTAGATGTTTCCACCTTGATCTTGTGCGTTCCCAATCAAGGAACTTTGCTGCCTTATGAGAAATCTTTGATTACAATCTGCTTTAGTCCAGAGTGAGTGAGTGATGCCAATTAAATGCACACACACAATTTGGTTGGTCTACACTGTTCCGCAAGAGCTGTCTTAGAGAAAATAATTTTGAGTTAATATGCCTGCAAATTATTTCTGAGTAATATCTTACGTATTTTTGTGTGTTAAAAGAAATTTCTTGATGTGATTCCGCAAATAAGAAAGCAAAGCCGAAAGTGTTTCTATGATATTGTATTTTATAATATGCTAGGGGTGTATTTGGACCAAGAATTGGTTAAGATGGTTTCGTGAGAATAAGAATTTTATTAGATTTTGTCACGTATTAACCACCAAGAGAGTGAAACATTTTGGAGAGTCGTCATCTCATTAAAAATAAAAGCAACCCAAAACAAAAATGAAAACTAAACATAAAGAAACATTTCTTCTTGGATAAGGAAAAGAAAAAGCAAATGCACTCTTGTAATTTACCCTTACTTAATAGCAGAAGTTACTATGCATGTGATACTAGTTTAGAAAACGGTTGTAGGCTGGAAAAGATATCAAATTACCAGTATAACAAGCATACAGATATTGATGAGCTTAAATTTGTTACTACTTGCATTTTCTGAAAGGAAGTATAAAGATCACTTGTTCAAGCTGTTACTGACAACAAATAAACCAGACTGTATTTTCAAAAATATGTCTTGATTTTTTGTGGATTGGGTTTGGAGGTTTATTTTTTTTTTTCCCAGCTTTTAATTTGAAATTGTGACTCTTACAGAAAATGTGAAAGAGACTTTGAAGTGAATGACACATCACTGGTTCAAGATTATGTCCTGTTTCTGAGATTTGAAGCTGTTGGGGAGAGAAGTGGCTGTCTGCAGGACCTCAGTGGTGGTGCCACAGCAACCACAAGTATGTTAGAAATGTATAGTTGTCATCAGAAGTTTATATATGGATGATAAAACTGTATAGCTTGATTTTCTAAAACTTAAAAAAAAAAAATCTTGGTTGTCTTAATAGTTTTATGGTAAATCTGCTTTTTTTGTTTGTTTGTATAAACACAAATAAATTAACTTGGCATCTGGAATGCTTTAGCACTAAAACCTCTTTGAAAATTGAGTAGAAGGGAGGGATTTATTTGTGTCATGAATGAACACCTATCACTTACTTATAAATTACAATAATTATAAGTGCAAATATTTGAAGGAAATAAAACACCCCCAGCCATTTGCAAATCATTAACACTTTTGTAATACCAGTTTTGTGCATTTTCAAGTGCATGTTTGATTATCCTCAACTTCCTTATTGAGGGAATGCATATTATCTAACAGCTTTTAAAAGTAAAGATCTCTGTATTAGGTTTATAGAAAGTGCATTATAAACTATACTGGTTTGTAGTATTGTTTTGTTTTTGTGACTGTACAACTACAGCACGACTGTCCTGTTAGTGATAATGGGTGTGAGAGGGGTTTTGTTTGTTTGCTTGTTTTTGTCTTTGTCTAATGCAGGGAGTTGTTCTCCTCACGTGGACTTAGCCTTGAAAGGTTCTGGATTTCCTGTGATACTAACTTTTAAGCCAGGAACAGTAATTAATTTTAAGGGCTGTTATTTTGGTGAACAAACACAAGTTGTGTGCACGATGAAAAATGAATCCGAGTTCCTTCCAGTAACGTTCAGCTTCCGAAAGACCGCGCACTTCAATATTTCTCCTGAAAGAGGAACGCTTAAAATAAAATCTGAAAAGGTAACTCCCTCTTTCTCTTAGGTTGTGTAAGTACGAAGATTATTTTACAGTGGTTAGTGGTGGAATTTCGTGAAAGTAAAATCAGAGGAATTTCATTTCAGTAGCAATGGCTTTTAATACCAGCCAAGTATATTTTTTTTATTTTGTACAGTCTCTTAATGCTCTTTCTCTAATCCGGGAAGCAACAAATATTATTCTAATAAGGAAAAAGTGTTGGAGTACTAAGGTCACTTTACAAAGGTTTTTCCTATTTGTAATTTTTATTTTATTTTACTGAATTGAGAAGGTTGATTCATACTCAAATATTTTTGAAGGATACTTTAAATTTGTTTCAGAAAATTATAAATATTCAAGATAAAGTTTCTTTTAATGGAAAAAAACTTTGCCAAATTATAAGTCAAATATTGAAACATTTACAGTTTCCCAAACCAGTAAGTCAGGGCACAAGATTTCTCTCAGAAGTGAACAAATGAGACTTTGTTGTGTTCTAATGTGTCACATTTTTATGTTACCTTATATTGCTAATTTTTATGTGCCTCTTGGCATATTCTGCAAGCCCAGTTTTGAATATCTGTCTTAGAGGCAAGTGTGGAGAGAATTGACTCAGGGACTCAATCATATACAGAATTATAAAAACTTTGACTCTTTATTGTCTCATATGTCTCATAATGGGTTTTCTTTTCCAGGAAATGATGTTTTCATTTTCTCCACGTCAAATAGGAACATTTGAGATGAAGCAAATTATTGATATCATTGGTACAGGAGTAGATAAAAATAATGTAGATGTTTTGAAGACAAAATCCTTTCATCAAATATATTTGACCTTACTTGGTGTGTGCAAATCTAAACCAACAAGCGTTGTATTCACAATTAATCCTGGTAAGATGCTAAAAATGTATGTGACAAGTGATAAAATGTTTTAAAAGCTCATTTTTAGATTTTAAGGGAGATACTGTGCTACTTTTAGTTTGTTTGTAAAAAGTCAAATCTCTTTGGTACTGGAGGGAATGCTCAGTTTTATGACATATGTCCCATATGACTGCAAAACAAAGGCTGAAATAATGGTACACCCTCCCATAATTGTATCAAAATTTGAACTACTAAAGTATAAATTTTCATTATAGGATTATCTGACTTTGTTAAGGTTCAGTTTTTGCAAGCAATGCTGTTGCACAGTGCTAAGATGTTTCAGGAGTAAATTGGGAGATCTGTAAAGCACAGGAAGAACTAGGAAGGATAACAGGATGTTCTTCATTGATTCAAAGTTACTACTGCCAGATGAATTTTCCAGTTCATACAGCCTGCTACCAGTCCTGTGTCCACTGACTCTTCCCATCCTGTGAAGCCTGTGCTGGCATAACGAGTCTTTCAGGATATGCAATAATTAGCCTGTAATTTGTTCTTTGTGCTCCAAATGTTTTCCATGAACAACCACTTTGCAGTAGATTTGACTAAGCTGTCACTGGATTATAAACTTGTCATGGCAGACATGATTTTTTCCTAACATCAAATGTGCTGCAGCCTCTGCAGCACCAGTGCAGTCGCTTGACCTGTGCACTGGTGTATGTGGTGGCTGTGTGTAGATCAGGAGGGGAACTTGAATTCTCTTTATTTACCCTTTATTTACTCTGCTGCCAGCTTGAGGAAGGAAACTTCTCATTCTCCCTAGGGAGAAGGAGAAAGGCAATGCCCATTTTTTCCATTGTGGGGGAGTAAAAAGTGGAAGTTACTGGAAAGTCATGATAAAATGCTACTCTTTCTACAAGTACAGGGATGGTTGATAAACCAGTGAGCGTTCCTGCTACTTTCAGGAAGGTATTTCCAATCCATGGCTATCTAGACTTGATGAGTAACTGAAGTTGGGCAATTTCTTTATTTTTGAAATCTAGAGCTCCTTCAGTTTTCCTGCTTCAGAAACTCAAATAAAAGAAGGGGGTTTTTGCATCAAGGGTTTAATCCAGTACTCAAGTTTTTCAGGCTTTCTACATGTTCTTGTCTACCATCTACTCTATTAATGTCCCCGTTTTGGTCTCACTTGCAGGTTTATAAAAACATTATGAGGGATATCTGTGTTTTGCTTTTAAGCTTTATTGAAGTGCAGAGGAAAAATGATTTTGACTTTTTCAGATCCTCTTCCAGATGGTTCTGTATCTTCCTGTTACCTTCTCCCAGTGTCTGTGGATGAGTATGTGTACTGGTCTTTGTATTCAGGTGAAGGCAGGGGAGAGACTGGAATGAAAGGAAACTGTGCCTTTCTGGCCAGTGAAAGCTGTAATCACTTCTATGACTTAGAAGATAGAAAAAAATTTTTGATTTTTTGTTGGTGGACTAAAGTAAGGCTAAAGTGGTCAAAAAATATGTTTAATGATTTTTTTTTTTTTTTTTTTTTTTTTTTTTTTTTAGGTGAGGGAGGAAAGGGCAGTTGAAGTTTGAGTTTATTTCTGCCATAGTTTTCTCTTCATTGTTCATGTATTGCTTTTCTAAAACTAAAGTGAAAAAGTTCTGAGCTCTCTTTTTAGTCATTCTAACTTGGGAGGTATTGTCAAAATTCATGCCTCTGTTTGCAGCCCTAAAGACAAGCTTTAGGACGCTGTGATGGGTGTTGTGACAGGCAGCTCTGAGTGTCTGATGATGTGTATGTGCAAGACACAGCTGGACACAGCTGGTTTGAGCTTTGGTGTTTGTTTGGTCCAGGCCCCTGTGGGATGGGTGTCTGACTGTTGTGCTGCTGCATAGACCATTGTGAATTAGATATATTTTTAACGACTTTGAATTTTGTTTAGAAAAGATTAGTTTATGTTTACATTTTATTTGAATTTTAAGGTCTAACACCCTTGATTTCCAATGCAACTGGACAGTTCGTAGTTCGTGGCAAAGGACAGCTCAGTGATACAGCACCTGTGGCAATCCTTAAATCAACCCAAACACAAATTCATACTCACCGGAAAAACAGGAATTGTAAGGATGACGCACTTATAGCTTTTCCTAATGATCGTGCAGCCAGCCTTAGGCCTAGTGAATGGAATAAAAAGTACAGGTAAAAATTATGTGAATCTAATATTTAAACCCACACACTTACATATATCATACAGTAGATCAAGATTGATTACTCATGTGATAGTTTGCTGGGTTTTTTTCAGGCTGAAAGTACTTTAAAATTCATTGCATTCCTGAGTCTCTTGCACATAAATTTATTGAGTTTTCTTATGTGAAACTACAAATGTAGCTATTAAACTTGGAATATTTCATTTTCATGGTTGCTTTAACAAGGTCAAATATTAATAATCAGCTGTGATAAAAATAATGTTTGGAATGAAATATATATGTATCAAAATCAATTATGTTTTTATTCTAACAAGACCCAGTATCATTCTACGTAGGTAATGAAACCACAATTCTCTTTAAACATTTAGGACTATTTTCACAAAGACTGAGAGATATAATTACGTAGATCCAGAATTTGCTTATACTGACTTTGAACGACTGTTGAGAAAAGCAAATACGAAACTCTATATAGACTTCATTTCCAGTTTAAGACAGCGTCGTTTAGAGAAACAGGCTGCTAGGTAAGACTTGGTTTGAAGGGTAAATAAATACTTTAGGCTCATATACAAAATATGTGAGTATATGTGCAGAATTAGCTTAGTGGTACCAATCATATACCTCAATTTGTCCCATGCCAATATGCTTATGATCTTGGGAGTTTCATTTGTAATGTATTCAAAACCTGTTTGCTTCAAGTATTTTGACACATAGAGATCACTTCCTGGGTGAAATGTAGGGATAGAGGCAGGGCACTGGAAATGAAGCTTAACATGAACTTAATTTAAGATGTTAAGTTTTAAGAATACTTGGTTATGGTTAATAGGAAAAAACATAATTGTTTGGATTATCTTTATATATATAAAATAAATATGTATTTCCAACTAGGTTGTCTAGCTCACCCTGAGTGATGCATTCAGTATGTAAATTACTATATATTCTGTGGACTGAAGCAGATAAAATCCTTTTACCTTACAGGAAAAAACAAAACAATACAAGTATTTTCAAGGTATTTTCTGTTCTTGAGGGTTTTTTAAATAATGAAATATTCCTACTTAAAATATCAGTTGATTTGTTTAAAAATACTAAATTATTTAATGTGTAGATAGTGGAATGCTCAAACTTTTAGATTTCCACATTCTTTTTTTTTTTTTTTTTTCCTTCCCTGTAGGGATTTTTTTATTTATAACAATCCTGTGAACATAGGTATTAAACCAGCTGAAAGTCTTAAATCACCAAAGATCTCAATCTCAGATTTGCCTAAGGAGAAGCCAGAGCCCAAAATGCTTCCTTTAGATGAAAATTGCATGTTAACAAGCAGAAAATTGGCAGCAATGGTCTCTAAATCTACAAACAAAGGAGTAAGTTAAATGCTTGAGTAGTATGTGAGCATAATGTGTTTGCCATATAAAAATCCTAAGAATTTCGATCCTGCTCTGAGAAAGTGTCTTGTGCTTATCACAGGTTTGGAGCTGGCTTAGTCCTATGCCATCTTCTCCTCGGGAGAAGGAAGATTGTAAGCTAACTTTAACAAACAAACAGCTTCACCAAATATTCATTGGTAAGACTTTTAATTTGGTTGCTAAATGCGTATAGTTGTTTGTAGAAACCACTTGTTTTCTGGGGTGGCTAGGGCTAGCTCGTCACCCCAGGGAGTCTACAAGGAGTGGGGAACAGAGCTTCTGCAGCAGCGCCTTAGAGAACTCTGAACTGGTGAGACTCCTGTGCCCCAGGGGTTTCTGCAAGGACGAGGACAAAGGATGAAAGCAAGACTCTTCTTCTAGGATATAGTCCACAAGGTTTATTGCAGAAGGGATCTGGAGAGGAAGAGCCCCAAACACAGGGAGTGCTCAGGATTATAAACTGAGGGGGGCGGTGAGGGGAGGATACAAACAGATAACCAATGAAGTATAACCGGGGAGGAGTCATGGGCAGAGAACAGTAATTGGGGAACCAACAGGATTGCAGAGTAGGAGGGATTGCATTGTTAAGTCCAATAGGGCTTTGAGGGAGGTTTGAATTACATAGAACATTCCGGGGGAAAGGAAAGGGTTTACAATGAGAGCAAGGAGGGTAGGCAGGGTTTGGGTGACGGACAGAGGGAGTACTGGAATAAAGGTATGGTATCATACAGGGAAATGGGGAGGAGGGTACAACTTCGAGGCAAACCAACAACTTACAGAAACAGAAGTGAAACCAGAACAAACTACTTAGTAAAATGCAACAGTTGTTACAAAAGCACTTATGTATAGTAACACAATTTATGATTATAGTTGTTCGCCCTAAATAGAAAACAGTTTAATTTGGTAGGCATCTTGAAACCTACTGTAATGTTTCACTAAAGCTTTATAATTCTCAGCAAATACTGAGATATGATTAGGTGTGAACATGTAAAAGAAGAGTTTCCTTTGAAGACTGCTCATATCACAACCTCTTACAAAGAAATTGCCCCAGCATAGTGTGAGAGTGGCTTATACCCTTAGGTCTTGTTAGTGGATAGTGTCTGAACCAGCATTAATGTCAGCAAGATACATGAAAGTGCTCAGAATATTTCTGGCAGTTAACAGTAAAAATTGATGGCCCCAAAACTGAAAACTTCAGGATTCTCCATCAAAATAATTTCAGGGTAATATTCTGTGATGGGGAGTAACATCTTCTAAAACTTCTTAGTGACTTATTAACTCTTGTAGTTACTGCTACAGGTCTATTTTAAGGTCAACTTTTCTTCAGTCAAAATTTTTTTGCAAAAAATAGAGAATTTTCAGTACTTCCTGGGCTTTTTTTTTTACTCTTAAGTCAAGCCAGAACTTGAATAGTTTAGCTGTGTAAACTGATATACTTCGGGAAAGGTAGAACAAGATAAACATCATAATACAAAAAGTACTGAGAGTTTTGTAAGATGGTTGATTAATGCCATGAGCACTCAAGTTTATAGGCAAGCATAAAAACTAATGATAGCAGTAAATTAAGTAATGAAGTAGTTCTGTGACCATCACACGACATGAATTATTAACCCAAATGTTCGCACATCAGGGAGCAAACCAACAGGTTGCACTCATAAACTTTCAGTGTATTGGTGGTAATTGGTCCTTTTAAATGTCTGATTAACAAAAATAAGTATTTGTGGTTATTAATAGTCCTGTTAGTAGTGAGCACACTGATTTCCTATTTTACTAGTTGACTAAAACAACCACAATAAAAAAATGTTGCTGGCTTTTGACTTGTACTGCTGAAAACACTCACAGAACATGGATGATATTTACTTCCACATTTCAGTGATAATTTTTTCCACTACAGGATTTTTGTAGCTGACTAAGTTTGTAATTTGAAGAATTAAAATATTTGATCATATTTTAGTAGTTATGTTTCCTTACATTAGCTTTTACCTTTAAGTGTTGAGGATCTTATTTCTTACATAATTCAGGTCCTTCTACTATAGATTTTGGTGATGTTTGTGTGCATTCTACAACAACCAAAGAACTACAGATCATCAATAACTTGTCAATTCATATTTGGATTCAAATTGAGGTTAAAGTTGCAGAATTGCAGGAGACATCTCCATTGTCTCAGGTGGTGCCTCCTCTTACAAAAACGCATATTCCAGTTGTGTTGGAGACAACCACTGTTGGGATGTTTAAAAGGTGAGGCTTTTTATATTTGTCTTGATTTGCACATTTTTATGGCAGTAGTTAAAAAAAAAAAAAAAAAAAAAATTACCTGGCTGATTTTAAAGTGTAATGATGATAATTATTGATGGTGTGCACTCATATATGGTGACATTGCAATAATCAATCCAATTTTATGTTGCAAAATTTTCCAAGTACAGTACTGTTTCTTGGGGTGTTTTTAAACTACAAACAAAAATCTGTCCTGTGAAAAGCCTTATATAGCTAGAGGTGCATCAGGGAAAAAAGTTTGCTATTATGGTGTATTTAATAGGAGAAATTTTTATGGAAAATACTTTTCTCTTTTCAGCCTAGTATTGCATCACTTGCATCCATGCTCAGGTCTTTTGATGCAGCTCATGGCAAAATGTATAATAAACCTGTTCTCTAGCCTGCTGGTATGAACCCTCTGTTTCCTAATGTTAAAACAACTGTGTGATGCTGATCATCCTTTAGTATGATCTTCACTTCTGACAGGATTTAAATAGCATGCAAAACAATTACAAACTTTTCTCTTGTCAATTTTAACTATGTGTTCACACTCAGGTGTTACATATTTTCTTGCTACTGGTTATATTTCATGTAAATTTTACTCTGACTGTAACGTAATAAATGCATAAAAATATTGATATATATATATATTTATGTTACAGTTCTTTCCGTTACAAAATAAACAACCAACACATTGGACATGTGCTGGTAGTTGCACGTGCAATGCCTTTTGAACTCCAGCTGTCTACAAGGGAGCTGATTTTGAGTCCTGTTCCTGGCTGCCTAGCAGGGACAGAGTTTAGAAGAGCTGTCAGGGTATGCAATCCCAGAAACTATCCTGTTGGCTTTACCTGGAGACCTGTAACTGGAGAAGGAAAATCTGCATTTACTATAAAGCCAACAAGAGGTATGCTCTGCCAATACAGTGTGTGTATGTATCTTACATTAAGATTAATATCAAAGTATTAAATAAGACAAACAGCTGATGCTATAAGCAGTATTTTTAGATTTCAGTCAATATCAGTGTGTCCCAAAAGCAGTATCAGGTCATGGCTTAGCACCACAGCAGCCTTCTCTGCGTAAGCCCTGCCCTGAATGCACACTCAATCCAGCTCCCCACTTCCATGCCCAGCTAGCAGTGCTTGTGTAAATATTTTTCTCAGCACAGATTGCTGACATTTCAAAAGTGAGGAAGCAGCATCAGGATAGGGAATTTTCCAAAAGCACTGAATGAAGCTGCTAAAAAGTTGATGGAGGTTGAGTAACATAAATGGAATTAAGTCTGGGATTAGTCTGCATTTGCATCATAGATCAATATTTGTTAGATGTGTGTATAGCTTTTACCTTCTTCTCTTTGAAAAATGATATTCTGCAAGGGTGTGTTGGAGCTCCATTGTTAAAGAACAAAGTACTGACTGTGTTGGATTTGGTGTGTTCTGATACTTGAGAAAAGATATTTCTGCTAATACAAATCCAAACTCAATTGCAAGCAAAAATGTGTATATGATCTTTCCCCAGGTTGCTATTCTGCAAGAAAGATAGTCTGTTATTTTGTTTTCAGTGGTGACTATTAGAGTAATACGTGGCTAAAAATACCAGTAAACTTTGAGTGTTTTACTGCAGAATACTAATAAATAGATTATGCAATGCTCATGAGAATCCAAGACCTAATTTGGCTTAATTCATTAGACTGTTCAACACCTAAGAAATTTAGGCTGACATTTAGTAATAGGTCATTTCACTTTCACGTCCCTGTTATTTCTAATTATACAATGTAATTTTACAGTTGTACATGTGTATGCTATAACATCTAAACTATGTACATATATTTAGGGTTCGTGGAGCCCTATAGTGATGTGGAGTGTGAAGTTGTTTGGCATCCAGGGTTCAACACTCCAGAAACAGGACAGTTCATCTTGTGTGTGCGCCAAGGAAATTCAATTAACTTGAAATGTTTGGCAAAGGTAACAACTCATGCGGCAGCTTTAGAGAAAAAAAAAAGTGTGAATTTCTTTAAACAAGTAATACTTTAAATATGTTTCTATTATCAACTATTATTTTATTAAAGTATTTCAATTTCATATAGCTTTTACTTAACATTAACTAAAGAATATGCTCCAAAGACATGATGGAGAAGGCAAGGCAAAGACAATTTACCTGTTTCTTGTTTTTGATGATAGTCTTCCTTTGGCATCACAGCTTAGTGTTCCTTATATGTTATGAGCTAGTTATTGTGTTTGGCTTGCCTAGTTTGACTAAACAAATGTTGAGAGGTGATACAACAGTTTTTTAGATATATATTATTTATTAAAGGAATAAAAATCTTGATGTGTGTGGGAAGGTATGTTTCAGAGTTCAGGGAAACAACAGACTCTTAATTTAATTTTGTGGTGGTGTTTGACCATAGTATTTGAGAAGCAGTGTTCTGGGTAGTCTTCTGAACAGTGACATTCAGCTTTGGTTAGTTATTTGTTGTCTTATATTGCATACCAGGGAATATTAATAAATGAAGAAGAAAGACTTTTCCTTTTTTTTTTTTTTTCCCACTCTCTTCTACTGGCTACATGTTCTAGAACTTATATTGGGAGTCAAGAAAACTTTTCCCTTTCTTTTGATGATCCTGGTGGTAATTTTTTGTTTGTTTGTTTTCTCCCCAGTAGCTATTTTTTTTTTTCTTTCTCCTCTATTGAAGTCTTGGAAGTTTGCCATATGTAAACCAGGATGTGTGTAAATTAGAATGTATCTCTGAAATAGCTTGTCCTGATCACATATTTGGAGTCAATGGAGTTTGTGCTGTTAAATTAAATTTAATTAAAATATTTTTATTGGTCTTGAAATTAGTCCAGAAATACTTGTAGGGTTCAGTCTGTTCAATTTGAATCTAGATATGTTCAGTACGTTGTGTAAATCTTGTCTCACTCTTAAGCTGTGTTTTCCTATTTGAATACTTCCAATTTATGTATTTGCACAACTATATTAGCTCATTATGTAATAAAAAATTAGGCTGAATTATTTATTTGTACTTACGAATGTGTTATATGGTTTGCTTGTTTTTCTCTCTTGTTTTTAATAGTTTGGTGCTACAAGAGTTCAGTTTATGGCTCAAAATATATCCTTCACTCATAGTCCAATTGGTTTCACTACTTATAGGACAGCCAGTATTCTAAACACAGGATATAACCATGCATACTTCCAAGTAAGAGGAAATTATTTCTAGCACACTTAATTCCTTGGGTTGGGGAGCAGAAGGGAGTTAATTTTACCACATCATGTTATGGTTTTCTGTTTACAGCTATTAAATATGCATCCATTTAGGTTTTTGTGATGTTTTCCGGAGAAACAAGATGGATGTAAATAGGAATTCTGTCCCTCTGTCAAATTTGCACTGATGAGTAGATGGGACAAAAGAAAAGCAAAGTGGTGATGGCCTAAATGATTCTGGCAGTTTCCTGAGAGTCAGGGGTGAGGCTAGAACCCCATACTGGGATATCCTATGGAAAAGCATTTATTGGATGTTTCCTGCACTGAGAGACAGAGCAAACTGGCTGATGATCCTACCCATGCTGGCCAGGCAGTGCATGCAGGGACCCAGAGCAGTCACAGCACAGGGGGTGACTTTGCTAAACCAACATCCAGGGGCAAGAAGGGCTGTGGAATGAATTGAAGAAGGGATGAGATGGATGCCAGAGTGGGTAAAGACATAATACACAAATCAGTAGGAAACCTAACCTCATTAGTTTTGCTGATCACAGGATAATTGCTGTATTTAGTGAAGGAAAATAATTTTCATTAAAATCCTTAGAGATTTTGTTACTGCATTATTATAGTGCTGAGAAACATGTTTAATTTATTTTGATTTGTACCAGATTTCTCTTTTATCAGCTGAGCATTGAGTAACAAGTAGTACCATAGTCTTGGAGGCTGGGCCTGAAAGAATAAAATCAGCATAGCCTGTGATAAACAAACATACCCAGCCTTTTTAGCCTCCAGAATTACTCTTAAGCCAAGACATAGCTGATTGGTCTTGGTCTTCACTATCACTTGTGTAGATACACTTTAAAAAGCTGTCTGTTAGGAGTGCATTAGAAGAGAACAAATTCCTTTTTGTCTTTGCTGTGGGTAAAGTGAGTATTTAACTTCTAATATTGTTACTGGGCTATACAGAATTGGGGTTCTGTGTCCCATCTTACTGTGAATGTCAAAAAAGAATTGATGAATTTACTTGTCACTGAAAAAATTTTGTAGATTACTTTGAAGACTTGCTAGATAGCAAGTCTTAATTTTGATAACTTAACGAAAACAACCCAAAACTCAGAACTCCAAGTTTCCAGTTGGTGGCAAAAATTATTTCATAGTGGAAATGGACAGTTATGTTTAAAAAACTGTTACTTTATTTTGTTTGGTTGCATTTTTCCCCAAACTTCTAAGTCCAAATTAGCATTATTTGCTACGGAGGTTCTCCTTGTAAGAATATAAAATCGTTTTGAAATATTAGTGTAAATAAAACAACAACAACCAAAACAAAATAATGCAAACACATTTTTCAGTATGTTTCTTGTTTGTTTTTCTGAAGGTTCTTGACACAAACCCACTGCCTGGAATGAAAATCACCCCCTCTGAAGGAGTGATACCCGTGGGAGGTGTTGTTGATCTCAAAATCTCTTTCTCTCCAAAGGCACACATGAGTTTTCAAAAAAAAGTGAAGGTATTTCAAAACTGGAAGAAATTTGTCTTTTGGGTGTTATCCTGTGTGCTTATGTGTGTACGTTCGTGCGTCTTTTGGATTTTATGTCCAGTGTTCTGATGCTTTTTAAGAATAAGGTTTTCTTGCAGCAGATCATTACTGCTGTAACCTATTCTGTTTTTTTCTTATGTCTCATTCCTGCTCAGAAGTATCAAAGCAGTCTCTCAGTTTGAGCTGATTCATACTATATCACTGACAAGCTGTTGGAAGTAATGTGTGATTGTTCTTTATGGGATAATGTAGACATACCTGCAGTTTTTGTCATCTGTAGAGAGGCAGGATTGGAATACTCTAATGTTTTTGATTTCTTGACTTCTTTTTGTGGTTTTCTCAGAGATGGCTCTACTAGTAGATTTGCTTTGATAGTAGGTGTGCAATAAACATGTAACATAATTTGTTTTCTGCATGCCTGCTTCCTGAGGTAAGTGAGGTTGGGAAAAAAGATGCTATCAAGGGCTTGAACTTTGCAACCTTTTCTGACTGATCCTGGATTTCCCATCTTCTGGGGTTGCATATATTAAGCTTGTTAAACCTCATATTCATTTATTTTTCCCATTTTTACCACAGAATTAATATTCCCCAGAACAAGTGTCTACCTTGTACCAGCACCTCTGTCAAGCAATGTGTGTATCAATGTATCAAGCAATACACATTCCAATCCTCACAGCTGCTGAACACAGATTTTTTCTGTTGGAAAAAACCGCTCATTCTAGTAACACAGCCTTCTGCAATATTATTTTTGTCTGCAGAATTGGGGAAGGCTGGTCACTGGTGTTAAAACTTTGAGTTGTGGTTTTTGTTTGTTTGTTTGTAGTTTTGTTCTGTGTTTTTAAGTAACAACTATTATCTATCTAGCTGTATCTCTCCCAGATGTGGTATGCCACAAAGGCATGATTTGGAGACACATGTCACTGGAATCTTCATACATATGTTCTAGAAAATGAAGGCATTTTCTTTATCTCTTTGAATTTCTGCAGAAAAAAAAAAAATCATTATATTATAAGAGCAGAGTTATTTTCATATATTCAATGCAAATTTTCCTGACTCTCTCTGCTCTGTGTCTGTGGGATAGGGTTGGGTTTTTTTTGTGTGTGTTAAACTTTCTTTCATGTAATTATGACAGATTTGATGAGAGAGTTATATTAAAATGACCTTGTCCACAGTCCCAGTGTTGTCCCTTCACTTAGGTAGCAGTGAGGAATGCAGCAGAGCTCACTCTTCAGATTGGTGGATTTTCAGAGATCACTGAAATAGGCATTGATGTGGTAAGTGTAAAGAAATTGGAGCAATTGGTAAGACTGGTTAAGTATTTTACTTCCATCTAGGTCTCAAAGTGGCTCCTCTCTACTTTATATTTTTCATTTCTTCCTAAATTACCTTCCCAAGAAAATTGTCAGAGATGCACCTAGGAAGAGATATTAAAGCCCAAATGTACATATAGCAGTTGCACTAAATGATAGCTGACAGCTTTAGTTTTTGAACTTGACAATCTGTTCAAGTAAACATACTTGACAAATATATTTAAAGGCAGAGGACTTCTGGAGGTAGTTATAGCAAAAGCAGTAAAGGCAAAAGTAAGTCACTGATCTGTTTACTGAATGATGAAAACTTTTCTGATGGTGTAACTAGACTTGATGTTAAATTATAAACTCTTCTATTTTGTGTCCTGGAAAGATTTTAAAGATAAGGGTTATGTGAGACTATTGATTAACTAATACTGTTATTTTGTTATAAATTGTGAATCTTGTGAATTTTTTCATATTATGTTCAATTATAAACTTGGATTCACAGTGCTTTGACTTTTTTTTTTTTTTTTTTTTTCCTTTAAACTTACAGAAACTATTTGAATATGGTGAAATTTTTGCTAATGCTACAAAATCAATTCCATTTTTGCTTCAGAACAAAGGACAATCATGTACTAGAGTGGAATTTGATTTTTCCAATTATAAGGATTTTAAATTGAATGCTGAAGACAGCTCAGGTATTTGCTTTTGCTATATCAGAATTTTCATTAAATAAAGAATGAATTATGCTAAGAGAAAATCTGTCAGACCATCTGGTAGCCAAATTTTCTGATATAAGAAAACCTAAAGTAATTATTTTTAAAATGTTGCTTAGTATAAATTAAGAGGAGACATTTTTGTTTGCCTATAAGATGACATTTGACAAAAATATTTGCTAAATTTCAGGTTGCCTGTAGATATTTTTCCCCAATTCTTCCCCCACCCCCCACCCCCCACCCCCCATAGTTGCTAAGTTATAATTTAAAAAATGGAATACTCTCTCATGAGTTAAAATAAAATATTACAGCCAGACAACTGTAATAATTTCCTATTCATGGACTCATATCCACTTTTTGACAATGTTTACCCTTTGATTATTTAATCACCAGTATAAGGGTTCAGACTTTTCTTTTTCCCAAAGGGAAAAAACTGAGTGTCTGCAGGTTAATGACATTGCCTTTGTGCTGCATGAATGCCCAGGTCAGGAAGTTATTTGGGCAGTAGTGAAATTGAATTATTTTTTTCCTTGGTAGAACTAGTTCAGATTTTATCCTGCACATAGTTGCTCATGGCTTTCCTGCTTCAGTCATGGCATCTCCTTGGATATTCCATTATTCACAAGAGAATTTTGCAGGGACAAGAGGCCTTATAAGCAAAGCTGCAAACTCAGGAAATCAAGATTCTTTCTTTTGTAAGACAGCATTATAAAATGTAGTCGTATCTTTGTGTTGAACTATATGTGCATGATGCAAAAAAATGATCTCCCAAAATTAGAGGGGTTTTCTTATCATGTGGTGTACTTAAAAGGGAAGGGAAGGTGAGGGCTCCTAGTCAGTCATCTTAATTTGGAAAAGAGCTCTAAGGCTCTTTACAACAGGCAAACAGCCAGCATGGGATCAGACTCATTGCACATGATCTCTGGATCAGAGTTTGTGCTTGAAACTGGATCTCTCATGTTAGATCCAGTCAGGCTCAGTACTCAAATGGTGAATACTGGATGAATACTCCTGGTGTTCCATGACGGATACTGATCTTGGAGGAATATTACTTTGCTGGAAACCTGTGCTCCTACCAGTGCCTTAAAATTGAACATGGAAGTCTGAAAAATGAAGCAAGCTTTATTGGAAATACAGATTATGCCTAAAACTAATTTAAAAAAAAAAAAAAAAAAAAAAAAGGACTAACAAAAAGACAACTATTTTTATCCCTGTGATACTAGTTTATTATGTAACTAACTATTTTAGCCTAACACTTTTATTCAAAGGCAAAGGACAATGTTGTTTTGGGTTTTATTTTTCTGAAATATTGTGTTTTCCCAAATTAATAACTTCCATGAAAATTGCTGGTGAGTAATGCTGCCCAAAATTACCTTTAGAATCCATATGAGAGATACTATATTCCCTTGTAACTTTGTAAGAAATGCTTACCATGCAAATATGCAGATACTTGATACTGGAAATCACTTTGAAATACTGCAACTATTACAAAGCTGATATTTCATGCAATGCCATCTGTAATTTGATTATGAATTTTGTTTGGCAGCGATTGACTGTTCTCGTTCAAACCCTTGTTTGTATTCAGTTGACTTAAAGGAAGGGTCATCTTTGCAATGCTTCTTGGTCTTAACAGCAAAAAAGGTAGGTTTCTGGAACAGTGATGATTAGGTTAATTAAAATCATGCTCTGTGATATTTCTGTGGTGGGAGAATAGAGACTTAAATGAATGGTTTAGTGTGTGCAATAGTTTTATAATTAGTAATGCAATTCTTAAGAAAACAAGTTCTGAAATAACCTCTTTATAACTTTAAGTGTTTGCATACACGAAGAAAACACACTTTCTCAATGGATTAAAAATGATGTAGACTAATGCTGAAATGTCATACCACACATTTATGAAATCAATCAACAAACCAGCAGCCACCATCTTTTTGCAGCTGTTCTTGCCTGAATTCCCAGATGACCAAGAAACTGCAAATGTAGATGAGTTTTATGTGTCATAAAGCTTGGCCAAGTTGGTTTCTGGTTGAGCTATTTGAGTGGAAAAAAATTGAAGATAGGAGACTTTAAGATACTTTCACATCTGAAAATTAGGATTTTATTGGTATTAACTGTCAATAGAAAATGCTCAAGTGAATTTTAAATCCAACCACATTAAAAAATGCTTTGGAAATTGAAAGTTTGGATTTTCCACATATTTGGAGAACAATGAACTGCAAGAAAACTTAGTGTATGATATCATAAACCAGCTTCAGAACAAGCAGCTGGGAATCACTTCTAGAGCATATAAACTGATTGCATTATCTGCACTTTTACCTTAAAAATGAATAATAGAGATTATGCATCTTGAAAGGGTCTGGAGTATTCTTTTTCCACCACCACCCACTTCCCATGCCTGTCTTCTCAGCAGTATAAAATGGAATTCCTTTGTTCAAAGCATCATTCAAATAATATTTGTATATTATAGGCTGTTGGATAATGTTCTGATTTTCTTCTGTGTACACATGGAAGCTATTGGAGTGCGTTTATAGCACGCACACTACTTTGAAATGATTTTTCCTGACAGAATATGAGTCAATAGATTTATAAAAAATTCCTTCTGTAGTATGGCAGGCCTTGACTTAAGAGAAGAGGAATAATTGTCATATATTTTTAAGTATCTTGACACTTCTAATTCAACACTCGTAAGCAAGGTAGTCAGAATTAGACTGGATACTGTGTCAGGAAAGTATGTAATTGTTTGCAATATGGTACCTACAGGATATCATGAGTGACCCATAATCAAACTGGAGAAACTCAGCAAAGGAAAATGGTGGAAGGGTCAGTAATGGGAATACAGGAGCAGATAATGCTCTTGGAATAATCTGTGTGTATAGCATTGCAGGCCACAAGCTGAACGAGAATTAAGAGCAGAAACTTACCATACCAACAGGAATAATATTAATAATGCAAGTAAAATACTTATTCCAGTCTGGGCTGATAACACTTCAGCTGCACACTTTTCCCCTGTGGGATGCCATGTTTAAAGAAAGAAATGGGACAATTCCACTTGGAAAGGAAGTCCAAAAGAAAGAAAAGGAAAAGAGAAGAACCCTGTTTTCCATTGTGACATTTGAGCTCTATTCCTATTTCCTTTCCTTGTCAAGTTGCAGGATAGAATAAAAGTAGAAATGTTACTACTGACACCACTGTAAATTGAAGTGACTAACAATATTTCTGAAGAATGCTGAAATAGTAGCTTGCTCTCTATGTTTAATTTAGCTTGTCACCTGAACATGATGTTCAGGATTGCTGTTCATTATTGATGAGCATGTACATCTGTCATTTGATAATGGTATACATTGGCTTAAGTGAAGAGAAGGTTATTCTACTTTGAATTCTGCTTTAATTGTGGTATAAAATTGAAAAAAATATTTTTACATTTGATGGGATCAGTTTTGTGAACGTTCTTGCAAAAATAATAAAAAAAAAAAGCTGTAGAATATTGCACCTGTTGATTACAGATTTTCATTTTTCATACTGTAATGGTTTTAATTTAATAAAACCAGGCAGAAACACCAATTAATGTAAGGGTTTTAGTTTTCATTTTCTTTTTGTGGGAGGGAGAGATTAGGAGAGAAAAAACAAAGCAGGCTTAAGCTTAAAAATGAACAAAAATAGTTTTATTAACATACATTAAAAGAATGAGAAAAAAAATTGAGAAAAAGAAAAACTTAAACTAAAACAGAATGATACCTTAAAACACGCTTCTTTCCTCTTACAAGCTATTAACTTTCTTACTCAACAATACAGAAAGACATAACTTAGGATTTTCAGTCAGTTTCACTCTTTAAACATAACCACTCGTTACTTTCGGAGAAGAGTCTTTCTAAGATCTTTCATTAAGATGTTTGCCACATGACAAAAATAGTCCAGTGCTCCCAATGTCACACATCTGCTGCCGCCCGGAGTTTTTGCAGACTGTGATGTTCTATCAGCAGAGCTTCTCAGTGTATCTGGGGTACTATTTACGAATACTTCTAGTATTGTATGTCCCTTCCAAAGTCTCATTGACACTTCTCATTGGTCAGCTTAGCTGCCAATATCTCAGCCAGCTTTTTGATAGGTCCCTGTCCTCCCCCCCCAACCAACTCTAAGGTCAGGGCAGGGAAAAACATTTTACATTTCTCCATATCCAGAAAACAAAATTGTGCCAACCCATGATACATACTCTGGGTCAAAGTGTTTTTCCAGTCTTAAGGCTAATTATTGGCAGAATATTTTCCTTCAGAAATAAGGAAATAAAAGCTTCAAAAGGGAAATTTTCTTGGTGCCCCTCATAGCCAACTAAGTGTTGCTTTAACGAAATGTTTTCACTTCAGTTTCCCTTCTCCGTGGATGCTCAGAGTCCTGTCCCCCTTTGCCCTTGGTGCTGGGTAAGCTGGGTCCAGCCAGTGCTGCCCTTCTGTTTCCAGTGTGTTCCTGCCTATCAGGAGCAGCTCTCTGCTGGGCAAGACAAGCCCAAGGACCCTCACAGCTTCCAGCCCACTGGTGCTCACAGGTGAGCACCTCTGAGCTGGTGCAGCACTGTCACAGCTGGCCCCAAGAGCCCTGACTAGTGTTAAATGGAGTTACCCCATGTGGCATGATGACAGGCAGCATCTGGAAGTCTATGTAACCCCCAGGATGCTGTAGCTTTTCTCTCATTTAACTCCTGCAATGTAGAATACTAATTAAAACATAGTTTGTTAAGAAAGTGGTTGGGGTAGAAGCATCTCTTACTGCAATCAGAAACTGTCAGTAGTTACTGATTCTTAAAACATTTTCCTTTGGATCTGAGCTCTTTTTCATTCTACCTCATCTATAAGTCCCCATTTTCTCACCAGATTTCTTTCCTGATTTTCTAGTTTTGAAAAAAACCCTAAACCTCTTATCTCTGTATGTTGAGCTTCCCCTATTCAGGTTTCACAGTTGCAAGTGCTATTTCCTGCCTCTCTGCACTTGAACAGCTGTTTCTCTGATCTCATCTCTGCTTTTTTGACAACTGCTCTTCCACAGCTTACCTCCCAGCTGCTACAAACCTTCTGTATCCCATCAGATCACATTCTTTTCTGTCTGCCTTCTGGTTTTACTAGAACTTCCTGCTGTTGTAGTCATTACTGTCAACACTACCCTATAAACCAACATACCCCCACTATACTGATGTTTTCTTTAACAAAGTGGATACTAGAGCTAAGGAAAAGTAAAAATAATTCAGGAGCCCTGCTAAAAAGAAAAAAAAGCACGACATTATTTTAATGTACTTAAAAAATTTATTAAAGCTACTTGAATTATTAATGTAAGGTTCCAAGTGATTTAATCTTGAATGCAGTCATGAATTCTGCTAAAAAAACCCTTCAGATCAACAAATGTAGTACATCTAGGAACTCTGAAGAGCTGCTACAATTCTCACTAAAATATAATATGAATTAATACATAGGACATCAAAAGGTGTTCTTAGAGATGAAGTGTCTTGGCATGCTTAAAAAATAAACCCTAAAAAATGTTGAGCCAGTTCCTTCAGTACTCTGAGTGAGAAAATGAAGTCCATGCATTATAGATAAGGCTGGGATGTTGCTCAGACACAGTGTGGCTTTGCCTTGCTGCTATTCCAATGTCTTTGAAGGTGTTAGAGGTGACAGGGCTCTGCACCTCACTGCAGCGGGTTTAACCTTAGTGTTTGGTGGCTGGGAAAGTCAGAGCTGTCAGTGAAAGCAGTATTGACATAATCTATATCTATATAATCTGTATCATCTATATCTTATCTGTGTTTCTCCAGGCAGGATGATCCCCTGCTCACAGAGGTCCTGCAGGGTATGCTGGCGAAAGCATGCAAAGCAAAGTGCAGGAGTGTGCTGCTTCAAAATTAGTTTTGTTTTGTTTTGTTTTTTTTTTAACCCTGCTGGAAAATGACAAATTCCAGCATCTTGGAAAAAGGACAGAATACCCAGCTGTGTAATAATGAAGCCTTCGAGTACCTTTGATTGAGATAAATAGAACAAGTCAGAGCTGTCAGAGCTTATTGCTTAAGCTTGTTGTAGGGAAGTGACAGGTGTTTTGGTGGGTTTTTTTGTCCTTTTAAATGTCCTTTTTTAATGAAAGGACAGATTTGTCAAGAAGTGAATTCAATGGAAGATCTGCAGCTGTGGAATTACAGGCCATTGTTGTTGCATCATCTCTGACCATATACAAAGGAAAGATTTAATTTTATTGCAGTGCTTTGAATGGTGGCTCTGAACAGCAGTTACATTATTCATTGTGGAAGTTGCTTATCTGTGATATAAACCTGGGGGAATGAAAAATTTCAGTATATCTTAAGGAAAAGCTCATGTTAAATTTGTGGGAAGGCTGGGATTGTATATTAGATTCAGTTGCAGGACATAAACCCTTGGCTTTGCAGTTAGGTTTGAATTTGAATCAAATGGATTTTTTTAATGTACATTACATTTTGTCTCCTATCTCTGCTGAATTTGTTTATTAGATGTATAAATAAAGAAACTCTAAGGTCAACCTTTTCACAAATGCTTCAAGATACTTGAACAATCTGCATGGTATTATATGATAAATACAAGAATGTTATTATCTTTTAAAGATGTTTTAATGCAATTTTAAGTAATAAATTAGCTTATTGATTTATGTGCAATTCCCTGGGAAGCTGTATTGTGAAAGAAAACACTAATTTTGGAGAGATGCCTCATATTCTTTGTGCTAAACAAACTGTACAATTTCTGAATCAGCAAAATTTTTATTCAACCTTGAGAATATATGCTCTATTAGAATAATAATTGCAGAATTATATATTATGCTTTCTAAAATATACTATTGCCTTGGAATACTTAGTAAAGATAGATATGAAGTAACTGCTTTGAAAGTGTTTTTTGAAAATAACTACTTTTTTTCTACTCTCAGATTGCCACCTGACAGCTGTGCTTCTGTTTAATTTTTGATCCATGAATTTTATGTAAAATACTATTTTGCGTGTAATGTTTGATGGGTTAAATTTTCCCCCTTTTGTTTCTTGTTTTATACCAGGTATTTAGGGCCAAGGCATGGCCAATCAGCCATGTTTGCCCCGCAGTGTTGAGCTCAGAGCTACCAAACTGTTCGTATCTAACCTATTTCATAAATTCAAATGAGTTTTGGTAGCAGAATTTTCTTGACCTGATCGATTCTTTATGACCAACAGCTTCTATTTGTTTATTAATTCTAGACAAAACAAAAAAGTATTTTAAGATGCCATCTGAATAAAGCTTTCCAAGAATGTTATTTTTATTTAAAGAGTTAACTTCTGGTGGCAGCCTGATCAAGCATCCTTTTTCTGGCATCCTTTGGAGATGTTCCATGAGAACATGCAACGAAAAGCTCCTTTGTCTCACCTGTCTTTTTAAAGCTTCTTTTGAAGTCTTTTAATTCTAAGACTCTCACTTTTTAGATGATGCTTACTTTCCAACCAAGATGCATAATCAGTGTACATCAGGACAGGAAAAATGTTTCTTAAACTGAAAGGCTTTTCCTGGGCTGCTTCCTTCCTGCTCTTCCCATGTTCTCTGGTGTGTGTGAAGTTAAATGCAGTTTCAGGAAAATATCTCAATAGATAATTAACTATAAAGTATTCGAAATTATTTAAAAAGCAAGGATAAGTCCAGTAATAGTCTAAGGATTTATTTTTTAAAATATTGTAATTACTTTTTAAATTATGTAATCTTGCAAAAGAGGGAATTTTGTATTATGGAGTTTGAAAAATGAAAAAGATTAATCATAAAGAGGTTTTTTAATATGTATAGAAAGAAACATCAGGATTCTACTTGCAAAGTGAAGTTCTAATAACTGAAATTAATTTTTAATTATGTTTCAGCAATATGTGTATGAATTATAATATGATTTCTACTTGCACAGAATTTTTAAATGATTTTTCATTTCTAGTTACGTAGTTTACATAATGTGCAGTTAATGTGTGAATAAAATAAAAGATCTATGATTTGTTCTCAATTACATAAATATATTTCTATGAGTTATGTTGGCCATGAATTTGTACCATTTGTGCTTCATAGCAAAAATGGGTTTTCAGTGAACATCATGATCTACATGTAGTGAATTGAGTCTTTCACATATTTGCTTTTGTTTGCCAGTTCTTAGAAAAGAAACTGCTTCTTGTATAGTAAGACAAAACCAAATTTTCCTGAGAGTTGGGATGAAAACCAGGTTTTGATTTGCTGCTTTGGGAGAGGAATAAAGGGATTCCATCTTCTGCTGTCTGGCCTGAACCTAACGGCATTGATGAATAACAGTTGCAGTGCTAGACTGCACTCCTTTGCACAGCCAGGGCTCTCATGAAAAATATAATAGACTAAACATTTTAATCTCACCAAACTTTAAAAAAAAATAGTTTTGTTACAAGAATGTATTTTGAAGCTGTAACTTGATGAAGTGTTTTATGGGGGTGACTTGTACTAAAAATAGAAGAGTATATAATTCAAAGGAGGAGATTTTTACTCCATCTTTTTTTGACATATCTTGAGCTTTAGTCACTAAATATATTAAATGTCGGTTTTGAAAAGCTAGTTATATATTGTAAAATCTAATCATTATTAGATTTGAATTATCAATATAAAACAAAGGACTGTGGTAAAAGCTTGCCCTCATTCCATGCTTTCCTTGAGCTAAGCACAAAAAGACAAAACGTTCCAGGAGGCTCAGCACACACCTCACTCTCCAGGAGTGTGTAACTGTGTCACAGACCCTGCTGGAACACCAGTCACTCTCAGTGCTGTGTGCTTGCTTCTCAGCAGCTGTTACAGATGGGTATGTGCCTCATGCCCTGGCTTAGGACACTTCTGGTTTTCTTTTCTGTCATGTATATATTCTGCTTGCTACCACAGATGTGCAAGTGAAGAATGATGCACTATTTTCTGCAGGTTTTGAAAGCTTTTAAACGATTCATAACATCTTTATATAGCTGGTTTTATTGCTTTTTCTAAGCAGCATGAAGATTTTATAGGTTTAATTCCTCTCTGAGATTTTAGTGGCCTTCAAGGTGAAAACAGGATTTGAAGGACTCCAACAGGGGTTTTAGTGCAGAAGTTTTGGATTTTTTTTCCATTACCTTTATTAAGGTTATCCATACCTTTTTTCTGGAGGGCATACTACCTTAGTGTGTTGGTCCTTGGAAAGACAGAGCGAGAGGCAAGAAATATCTCTTTGAAAGTGCTTTTTGAAATAAATTTGGCCTTTTTGATGCAGTCTGTCAAAAAAGAGGATTCTGTAAAAAACATGCCATTTTTAAGTGGTATCTGTGATCATTTGGGAATGTGATAGCACAGATAAAATGAGGATCAAAGTCACTGTAATTTAGACTCCTAGAATTCAGTGGCATTTCATTACAGGTTTTAAGACTTATTTTTTTCCCCCAAGGCTTCTCAGTTTTAACTAATGTTCCACCTTTGATCTGAGAGCCCATTTTTTTTTATGCTGAGTGTAGAGTAATGGTTTGTCTTTGCTCTTCAGCCTTTGAGAAAGGCTTCCATAAGTGATGTTGCTTTGTTTTCCCTCCTCTTTGCTCACATGATCTTCTGAATTTGGGCCATGACTCCAATTTTTTTCACTCATGAGAGTGGCAGGAGTGGAACACAACAATGTGATTTACCCAAAGCCTTGTCTGTAGCTCTGCTTTTGGTGATAGAGCTTTTCCTTAATGGGGGAAAAAATACCTGGACACCACTTACTTAGAGAGTACTCATTCTGACTTCCAATAAATGAACATCCTGTTAATACCACAAGCAGGTCCATAATTGCAATAATTCTGCCAAAACAGCAAACAGCTCAGATGGTTCAAGAGGTGCCTATGATTTTTTTTTTCTTTTTTTTTTTTTTTTTTGGGAAAGTGACCACAATTTTTTTTTTTCCTTTAGATGGCAGTATATGACTTCCTTCTCCCAGTTTCTACTCCTCGGGCCAGTTCCCCACCTCCAGCTCCTCCTGCGCCTCTGAAGTGCGGTGCCCCCGCGCCCCAGCCACCCCCGGAGGCTCCTCCTCTTCCATCGTGTAGAGTCAAAGCTTCTGGTGGGTAAACCAGGGCCTTGAAGACCTTGAAGATAATACATATATCTGGAATGATATTTCTGGCTTTGCAGAGAACGGCTGCTTAATTGGAATTTGTGTAATTTGTACGTTTTTTGGAAACTTGCAAAATTTTCAAGTTTTGATTCGTGTTTTTAAATAAGCTTGAAGCTGAACTTTCTGTACCTAATCATGACGTAGAGAAAATATTTTTTTGTAAAGCCATTTGTCTTATATAAAAATAGCTTACCAAAACTCTTTTTTTGTGTCTATTCATTTATTAGCATTTCTAGACTACCTCATGCAAATCCCAGTAATTACAGCCGTTCCTCTGAAAAGTGTAGAAAAGTAGAATGTAGTCATACTATTTTATGGAATTCTCCTGTCAAAACTAGTATCTCTAGCTGTATTTAAAACCCTTTAAAATGCCTCTGAATGGCCCTCATCCCATCTGGCTTGTCAGAGGTTGTTAATAGCCAAAGTTACAGCCCATTTGCCTGCAGCAAAGAAATTAGTGTCTTATGTATTTCTTGTCTGCTTTTCTCAGAAATAAGTTGTGGTTCTGTCTTATTCTTCCTGTCATGTAGATCTATAAATGGTGAATATTTGAATACACTGGCTTTACTAATCTCAGTTTTTAATGTATGACCACTTTTTGTTTGAGATGGGAGTGAAGTACAGAGTGTCTTCCTAGAGTGACGTTTGTGTGATGTTTAAACCTCTTGGGAGCACTGAAGAAGGCTTGGCCAATTAAATATGTAATGCGGGCTAAAAGCAACTCCAATTTATTAGGATTTGTCTATATATTTTTCCCCTTTGTTTTTTTCTGTAACTTAAGTCTTTTGAGATCTTTTAAAATATCAGAGAAATCTGAAAGACTTTCTTTAGATCCTGTAATGAAAGTAAATTCATATTAAATGTTTCTAAAATATATTTAATTGAAGAACATATAGAATAAAGGTGAGTGTATATATGCATATGAGATTATTCTGAAACATATCTCTAAGTAAAAATATTAATCCAAGTCACAAATTTATAGTGCAGATGTGAAGAAAAAAGAAAATATTTATTCCCTTTTCCTATTCTTTGTGGAATAGATGCAGTCACTAAATCTCATGGATAATTGACAATTCTTATCCAAATTTTATCACAAATTATTATTTCTGCTATGTAGAATTTCTTCAAAGTACATGTATTGGCCAAAAACAAGTAACATAATATAAAAGTGAATATATAATACATTCAAGTCTAAGAAATAGTTAAAAAATAAAATGTGGCTTCTATTAAAATTTGAGTATTGAAGTTAAATTCTTACTGGGAATCTTAATGATCTGGGAGGAGGCAGAGAAGTTCAAATAAGTTTCTTGACCACTGAGTATTTGAGATAATCATATAGGTGCAGGCAAATAGCCAGATTATTTTTACTGTCAAAAAAAACCAAAAAACAAAACAACCCAAACTTGATGATTTAGTTACATTATGATAACTTAAAAATTATGTCTGTTATTAAATAATTTCAGGTTAGCATGTTAAAAACTGAAAATTAGTAAGATGTATCTTGCAAGTTCTAAGTTTTGATTTGACAAATATGCCTGACTCTCGCTGCTGGATGCTTTATGGCACATTTGTTTTCTGCTTTTACAATTTTTATTTTCCTGGGATAGTTTTTGTAGTTGACTGGGATTCAGACTGCACGGGACTGTGGTTGGCACTTAAACCAATATCTTATATTTGCTGTTTATACTCGGAGTGTTGTTCACTCTGAGAAAAGAATCACCCTAATCCTGGCATAGTCAGCCCAGTCTTTTAACTTCAGTGTAGTCCATATGTTTTCAATTCATCAGGAATCTGTTTTTTGATTTTTTTTAAAAAACAAAATTTGTAGACTATTTCAGCACCTGGGAAAGAAAGCAGGTCTCTTACTTGAATACTTACAGGAATTCTCCCTGGGAAACTGTTTATCTGTATGTAAGAAAGAACTGAAAGAGAAAAATCTCAAACAAATCACCGGGAAAGACACAAGTCTATTCTAAGTCTGGTACAAAGGAAAAGTTTGTACTATCAATGTAATAGCCTCATGGGAGCTGACATATGTTTTAATAATACAACTCACAGTTTTTTGGTTTTGTAGACAATCCCCTTTCCCTGACAGAGTTTCAGATGTGCTGTGTTCTCTTGGTACAAGCACTTTCTGAGAGAGCTGAGGACTTTGTGAGTGATGCAGTTGTGTGTTGGTGGAAGGGCTCCAGCAGATTCTGTTCCCTACTTTGAAACAATATTACTTTATAGAGATTATGTGCCTATGATTTAGAGAAATACAAATAATATTGTTGTTTACATAATGTGATATATGTGATTAGGAAATTATTTGGGATTTTTAGGGAGAGAATTGATCAACACTAGGCAAGGAGCAGATGTGCAGATTTTAATAAAAGGATCCTGTGTGCTTGCGAGGTTCATTTCCAGTGTTGTTTCCAAGAAGTAAGATGAGCTGTGGGAACATATACCTCTGTTTTTCCAAAATCCCGCTTTAAAATTTCATACGTTGTGATGATTTATTTGTTCCAGCTCTATGAAATTAAGAGAAATGCTGTTTTATATAAAATCTTCCAAATCTTGTCTAGTGGTTACTGTCAGAAATGTAAGTGCATTCATCTGCAGAAGGAATATCATGTGGCTCTTGTATTATGAAGGAGAGGTGCTCTAAGTCTGGTATATATAAAATTTAAATAATTTTAATGTGACTAAAGAATCAGAATAAGACAGTTAAATTACAGTAATCATGTATATAGTATGGGAGCAACAAAACAGGGAGAAAACATTTTTCCTGAACATGTACAGAAACAATGAGTTTATGAAGGTACTTTGGGAAAATATTTGTCAAATGATGCTGTATAAACTTTTTAAATTGTTTTTTTCAATAGTAATTAAGCCACTATTGGAGTTCTCCTCAATGGAATTTAAATTTGAACAACATTCGAGTAACATGCATCCTAGTACTGCTGACAAGAGTATGAACTCTCAGGTAATGACATTGTCGTTGTCATTTTGTTCAGTTTTCTATTTTATGTCTGTCTTTTAATCACTATGAATTTTTCCCAAAATTGGGCTTGTACTATCTCTGACAATATGAAAATGTCGGCACTATGAAAAATTGACCATGATTTGTGTAAGAAATAAATATGAATAGAATAATCCTGAAGATTTTCTGCACCTGCCTATACCAGTAAATGAGACAGTGATGGTGCCAGGATGGGACTGATTTGTGCCACGATGGGCCCTACACTGAAACTGCTGTCCCAGTGCCTTGTATGGTACTGACTGTGCTAACTGACACTCTGCAAAGATTCCTTGTCATGACTTACAGCTTAATGGGGAAAAAAAAGACACTAATATAATATTTGCAACACAGGTAATTTGTATGAATGCAAAACATACCATAACATAATTTATTGTTTCTAATTCCTGAGGGCTTTGGTTAGAAATTAAAAAAATTTTTGGGGGGCAATGATGGAAAGCCTTGAAATGCTTTTTCAAGTGCATTTAGGAAACAATGATAATACAAAGTCAAGGCATTTTCCTAGCTAGGCATGTTTCAAAAGGTGAGAGAATAACTCTGAGATAAAGGAATTTAATTTTATTTTTTTTGTTCCCACTCATTGAATTTGAAAGAATGGGTTTTGAAAATCTGTTCTGAACTTCTTCTATTTTCAACATCTCCACCTGTAAGTCTAGATGTCCTCAATTCTGTTTGGCTAAGCACTCCCACCGTGATGCTTTGATCTGTTTACCTCATTTAAATAAGGTTTTTCCAATCTGGAAAGAAAGTGTTCTCTTTGTGAATGTGGTGAGTGTCTGGAAAGCATCTAGTCTGTGCAGATAGGCATACTCACCTTTGCACCCCACATAAAAAATAAATTGAGTTCTTCACTGCTTTCTAGTGCTGTCTTGCTTTCCCTCTGGTATGTTTGCACAAAGAATGCTTAGGAGAGAGCAGTGTGAAAAGTATCACAGTGTTTGCTGTTTCCCTCTCTCAAAATCACTCCTTTTCTCTAAATATTTACAGGACCTTATCCTGAAGTGTCTCTCAAGACAGAGTGTGACATGGAAATTGAATTTTGATGATGTAGACAAAAATATAGAAGATGGTATTTTTAGGTTTAGTCTGCAGCGCGGATGTCTTTATAAAAAAGAAGAAGTCAGTATTACTGTGTCGTTTTACCCTCGTAAGTAATTTTATGGATTCTTCTATAGATTGGCCATTTGCATAGGTATGTTTAAATGGGGTATTATGATCAATCAATAGTAGTACTTATTTTGATCAAGTAAAGGTTTTTTTGGTTCTGAGAAAAAAAGGCAGCTGCAGACCTAGCAAAAACCATGGGATCACTGGTTTTGAAATTGCATTATTTGAAAAGTCTGCTTTGCACATAGAAAGCGTCAAGTTTTTGACACATAAAGCATCAAGGACTGGGATATGTGTATCATTTTCAGAGGTGCTACTTCAGGTGCATTTGGGTTGACTGACTTAAGTAGTAAAGCTTCCCAAGGGTACCTGGAATGCTTTTGAACTTTTCTCTAAATAGCCATAATTGGACAAAAATTTCCTGCCTCAGTAAGATATAAAATCACTTGTCTATGATATTTTTTCGGAGTAGACTGGTCAGGCAACCAGTCCTGAAGAAAAATATATATTTCTAACAAAACTTGGGAGAATGAAGGAAGGTGGTAATAACCCACATAACTCTAGAAAAGGAATAGAAGATAGGAAAATTAGGATTCTGCTTTTTTTTTCCCAACCAAGTATTAGACAGTGATATACTAGATTCATAGGATGTAACACTGTATTTGAGCTGATAAATCCCACCAGCAAATGCTGTAGTTCTGATGCTCACAGAACCTCATCCTGGTGAGTTTCAGTCCAGTACTTTTGGGGCTGCAGCATTGTCAAAGGAAAGAAAAGTTGTGTTAGTTGGCTCTGATGCTGAGTCAGCAAGTGAGCATCCCTGTCCTAAAGAAAGATGTTGCTGTTATTCTTTATCATAGCACTGAAATCTCTAGCCTCAATTAAGCACTGGAAACTATTTAATATAAATAAAGAAGAATAGAGAGATAAGTCTCTTGCCATGACTCTGTATGATAAATTGAGAAGACTGCATTAAATATTGTTATATGAATGTTGTGAATATGCAAGAGCAGTGTTTAATTGCACGTGTTGCTTGGAGTTGCTTGTTGCGGACTGTGAAGCAGAGAATAGCATAAAAATAAAAGCTAATATTTTGAATTACTGGATAGATTGTATGTGCAAATTCAGATGTTTACATAAATATGACTGATAAATTACTGTAATTTGAAGTTATCTGTATTTTTTGCTGTGTTCCTATATCTTTTGTTTACAGAAAATCATAAATAACTGTAAAGATCAATTACCCTTAACTCAATGTTCTAAGTATTTTCCCATGATTTATAGCCTACTTGTGCTGTACCTTCAGTGCATATCATTACTCTCTCTTGTAAGAGAGCTTTAGGTACATCAAAACCCACACAGGAGACCTAGTTAATGAACATGGGGTGCTAATCACTTTCATAGGCTTGTGCTGTAAAGTTGTAGTATGTGGGGGGGGGTGAACAAACCTTAAAATGAACTTTGAGTGTACATTAGGGTAATTTATTTAAATATGCTGCAGTTATGATAGAGTGCAAAATGCTATAATAAAGTGCATTGTTTAATTAAATGAAAGAGCTTTTGTCAGTGGTAAAATCATGCTACCTGTTAAAAATGTATTCTAAAATTAGAGATTTTCAAGAATTGAGAACATTAATACAATCCTCTTTTGCTGTTTTATAGTATAATGCATTAACAGTCTAAAAAATCTTTTCCCTGTATCTAATTGTGGCATGAAAAAACTTATTTGCAGCAAAGGCAGTTAAAAGGAATTTGTGCTCTTGGGTTCCCTTACTGGGAGTTGAGAGACTCTGGAGGATGTGATGATTGTGTAATGGGCACAGATGACAACTTTGATTATGTGGTCGTTTTTAATTTTTTTTTTCTCCAACAGCAAGATATTAGCTAGCTGTGACATTTAACTAATTCTTTGAAAAAAATATTATTTAATTTTTATCTACTTTGAAGTCTGTATTTCACTGTATGCATATTGCTCAATGGTACCTATTAATGTTGAAGGCAAATCGATGCAATAACACCTGAATTATCATAAGGTCCAAGGAAACTAAACAAAAAATGTGCTTTGGAGAGACAAAAGCAGGAACTGCAAAACCATATAATACAAACTTAAGAGGGTGAGAAGAGCAGAGGGTGTTTTTCCTTTCTTCTCATAAACTCTGAAAATGTATTATAGAGTGGATATTTCTGCAGAAGAGAAAATATTTCCCAAATAATTCTAGAGATTTTGTTAGCCCTTGGCAGATTTAGATTGACAAATTTTTAAGTACCATCAAATATCCCTAAGGAAAATGTTCACATCTGCTGGACTGGAAACTAATGGTGGTATATCAAATTGGTAACAGCAGTCTAAGCTTTGACAGAAGTCATGAAAGGTGTGAGGAGCAGAATAAATTCGTGACTTCATCTGTCAGTTCAGGACATAATTCTCATTAATTTCTAAGTAATTTATTTGACATGAAATATCCTGAAAGCACTGGTCCTAGGCATTCAAAACTAATGAACAAATCTTAATAAATGACAGAATTTGCTTTTTTGTCTTTGTGTCTGTATAAAATGATCGTGGTATTGCGTTGTCCTGGTGTTTCTGACATAAGCAATAATTTATTGGTTTACATACTATGCTGAATTTTGGTGTTAGTAAATGTGTGGATCCACACACAGAATGATCAGAGATGCAGGATAGGCACTGTCTGTTCTGCTCTTTGGGTGAGCCAGAAATTCTATGGCATTAAAAATTTGTCTACTTTTGTCTAACTTTGAAACAATGGTTAATATGAATATTTTAAAATGTGAGTTAGTGAAAATTGCACATTCTTTGGTACTGACATATGCTCCTGTACTTTTCTGTCTTTCATTGTGTTCCATCCCTATGGTATTTATAGGTTATGCTCTTTTACTCCACTTTATAATCGATATGAATGAAAGAGGACACATATGGTTTAGTTACAGCCCAGCTGTAGGACAGGGAGAAGTTTGTATAGAACATCCTTCTTTAGAAGCTTTTAAGAAATAGCCTGTTAGGCTCTTCATCCATCTGCATGACTTTTTTCTGATGCTTTATCACCTTTCCTTTGTGAAGGGGCAAACTGCCGGAGGAAGATGTGATCCTGTTGTATCAAAACCTAGAGGCAGAATCTTTTTAGCCTTCTCAGCAGTATTGTCTCCTAAAGCTGATTTGCATTTAACACAGAATTAGTCAGATGTTGCAAATAGTGCAGCAGATTCTCTTTAGAGGTGGTTTTCAGTTTGCCATTTTCATGTTTGGTTTGAAATGAAGGGACCCACAGGTTGTGTTCTGGTGACATAACAGCTTCTGTGAAGCTCTTCTTTTGTCACCTCCATTAGCGTTGCTAGAGTACACAAATGGATACTCATGGAATCTGACTCCAAGAAGGCTGAAGAAAAAGCTTTTATTGTTTACTAAGACTAGATTCTGAACAATGACCAGGGATTGGAGAACAAGGTTACCACCTCTCCATCCCACTGGCCAGGCTAGAAGTCAATCAGATGACTTACATCAGAAAGGCATGTAAAAAACAACGATTGTTTATGGTACAGACATGAGAACTCAGCTACAGAGCTGTAAACATCTCACAAAACTCACAAAATGTAGCAACACATTCAGAAATTAGCTCTTACTGAAAGGGAAAAAGACAAAATACTTTGAAGACACTAGATTTTCCTCTTGTATGTAAACAGTGAACAGCTCTTTCTCAGGCTGTGAAAGTGACGAGCTAAGATAATCTCAGAAAACCCTGCCATGTATTTTCTTCCATGACATGTATGTGTTCATGCAGACACATATTAGAATTTTTTTTTCCGTTCTCTCAATTAGGTGAAGGTACTTCTATATTGGTCTAATTGAGGGGAATCAAGGGAAAAGGTGTTTTTTTTTTTTTTTCTCAGAAATTCAAAGATTAAACTTCTTGGGTTGTTTTACATCATTGCAGATTTATTTCTAAATCTGTGAGTTTTTCATTAGTTTGCCCTCAAAATTGCTGATTTTGCTAGCTCTTCAGCAGGTGAGAATGACTGAGGGTTGGGTAAATGGCACTGCTTGGTTTGGAATATCATTTTCATAGCCTAACAGCTGTGGAAGGAAGTACTTTGTTCCCTGTATTAGTGAAAAAAAAAAAAAAAAAAAAAAAAAAAAGTTTTTTTTCATTCTAGAGAGAACTGCCTTGCAGCAGGAAGCAAGGTGGCCTGAGAAGGAGCAAAACACAAGGAAATCTTTTTTTTTTTTTCTGTTGCCATGGCCATCTGCACTGTAGAGGGCACCTGGAGAAGGATATTTGGTCATCCCTTCCATTTTTTTTTTCGGTGGACTTGGCAATGTTGGGGTTGCAGTTGGACTTGACGATTTTTAAGATTTTTTCCCAAGCTAAATGATTCTCTGAAATGGGAGATGCTCTGAGTGGAGGGTAGAACCTCCTGCTGCCTTGTGTGAGGCTACTTGGCCACACTGTAGGTTTTGGAGCCATCTTTGAAGTGTTGTAATTGCACTCTTAAAAGGTCCCAACTTCTCCCTATCTTGGCACTCAGATGCTTCCAATAGTTCTTTATAAAATAAGCATTCAGTGTATCAATGAGTGTAATTCAAGTATGACTGCAATTCTTAAAATTCTGCTGTTGTATTGATGTTATATAACACGTATTATTAGTGCAATGAAATCATTTATTGCAGTTAGAACTCAGAAAAAATTCTGATAAGTTAAAAAAATGTGAATTTCTTGTTTGCTACAGGCAAGTGTGGTGAGTTTTCTTAAAAATACTCTTCTGATGTATGATGTAATGTTGAATTATGTTTTGAGAAAAAAAGCAGTTCTAAAAAAAAAAAAAAATAATTAATAACAAACAAGAATTCCAACCCCAAACCTCTTACTGTAAGTCTTTTTCATTCCTGTATTTATGGTAATATATATATATTCATAACTTTTCAACAGCTTCTCCTGGGACATTTACATCTGAAATATCCTTGTATCTAAATTGTCATCCATTACAATATATACTAAAGTTATCGGGCACGCTGAGGTCACCAAAAATAGGTTTTCATCCTCCCTTTTTAATGCTGATGCCAGTTCCTCTGGGTGTGGAAACTGAAGACGTCATCACCATCATTCCACAGGATTTTATAAGGTAAAAATATCAAAGTAAATTTATTACAGAAATCCTGAATAATTCTTTGTTTTGTTTGCTTGTGAAAAAGAGAATTAATATTTGTTTGTGGAGGTTAGTATTAATTTTCTGCTCAGCAGAAGAATCCCTATATTTGAGAGGAAATTAATGTAATTAATATTGCAATAATATAATAATTGTAATTAATAATTAATATTAATAATTAATATAATATTAATATTCAAAAAGCCCACATTTTGTCCTCAAACGTTCCTGCTTCATAAAGTGTCTATCTTCTGATATCTTGACTCTATGAATTTATATCAGAAATACAAAATCACTATGGTTAGCAAAAAATTAAAAGCAGAGACTTACCAGGATTTTTTGTCGCATTTAGCGACATACTAAGGTTTTAAATCTTATTTCTATTTTTCACATTGTGATAACATAAAATGTTTCTGTTATTTTATTTTTTCAATATTCAAATTTTCTGTTTGAAGAGCAGTAATATTTGTTTGCTATGCTTATGTAGGTATCATTTCAATACTAGAATTAGAGCAAAGATTTCCTTTTGTTGGAAATTATTAAATTACCTTCAAATTATTATTGTCTTATCTTGTCTTGAATTGTGCTGATTTATCAAGTGGTTTGTGTGCTGTCAGTAGCTCGGTGGTTGGAACTGAAGGGATTCCATATGGGCCTGGACTGACTGCTGTTCTTATTTCAGAACTGAAACCTGTACTACATCACAACATACTGAAGCATCTTCTGCATCTTCACAAAATTCCCCCTCAATATTTCTGTTTTATAACTTGCTTTAACTTATTTGTGCAATAGTGCAGTTTAATGAACACTAATGGAAGTTTTAAGTTTCAGAAAACTCTTCATGGCTTTTGTAGCACAATTAGTACAAATTTCATTTGGATGTTCAGATATTGTGGGTCAGCGTAAAATGCTCAGATACATACAAAGGAAACAAACTAACATCTAAATGATGGAAGAATTTTATGTTTAAAATTACTTTCATTTGATTTGCACTTTAGGAGTAAAGTTATTATTCTGTATTCAACTGTGAAAGAGTTTTGTGAATGTGTGAATCTATGAATTAACTTTTTCACTGCAATCCTGTGACCACAAACACCTACTATTTATATTTAACACAGGCAATCACGAATTACAGTTAAACTTCCCGTGGCTGAACTTGCAGATGGTACCACGACTTGCCCTTTTACTGTGCAGTTCCCAGAGGGACAAGATATTGTTCTTTCATCAGATGGCACAGCTAATGAACTGACTTGCCGTATCAGTTTCAGATCATCTAAGCCAATGTCATTTTTGGGGGAAATGCTCTTCATCGATCAAGAAGAAAACAGGTAATGTGTGTAATTCAGATTCACCTGGGGGAAGGTTCCAGACCGACCAAATTGGATATAAGACACAGAACTCACAAGGATTGGGTAAAGGAATGTGAGAATCTTCTGAAAAAACTGAAAACTGAATATAGACATTTATTTCTTTTTATCAACTGAATTACAATTCAAAATTTAAAAAATCAGCTTTGGATCTCTAAGGTAAAATTAATCTGAGTGTCCAGCTTCAGGTCTTGTTTCAAGATCTCATTTGTATCTACTGGTAACTCATCTCTTGTTCAGCTCTGCCAGAGATGGGATGAGAGGATGTATGCAAGAGGAAGAAGATAGGCACTGTTGTGATTAAAGTCATTCCTGTGTTGACTATTTTCACTAAAGCAACTATTTTGAGGGATAAGTAATTCCCTCCTCCAGCTTAGAAGAGGCTTTTTTCTAAACATAAAACTAATTTTTTTTTTATGCAAAGGTTATGGATCTTTGTTATTGCTGCTTTCTGGGTTAATATTTTATATTTTTCTGTATAGATTGTCAGCCAAGAATCAATTTCTTATTAAATTTATTTCATTCTAGGATTTAATTGTTATGTGGGGTGCGATTCATAAATCTGTGTTAAAGCTTGCTGTAATTACAAGAAAAGGATAATTTAAGCTTATGATCAAGTCTGAAATGTAGCTTCTGAGCAGGCACAATATTTAGTTTTAATAACTTTTTATTTGATTCACTAGCAGCTTCTCAAATCTTGTTATAAAGAAATACAAATTCTCCTGTGTAATAAAATTTTCCTATATTTGCCATTAAAAGGAAGTAAAGAATATGATCCTCGATTTAAAGGCAAACTTAATGTAAGATAGCATATAAAAGTCATCTAAGTAACTTAACAGCCATTCCTGCTCATGAGGGTGGAAAAATTCATGCTCCAGATTGTCAAATCATCTTAGAATTGTTGCTAGGTTTTAAAATGTAGAACTGAAATATTTGTTAAAGGACAGAACTCATAACAGCAGTTTGCTAATGTATATGGGATTTCCTGACAGGCAGTTGAGTTGTGGGTGCTCTTTAGGAGCAGGTGATATAAAACCTGAGCAAAACTGGATGAAATAACACAGCATCAGAAATAAAAGAATTATGTGTGTATCATTGGTCAGTGTGGTAATATTACTCATATTTGCTTTCAGATGAAATTTTTTATTATAACCAGAAAGAATTATTTCCTTCACTTAGAAAAGTCTGAGTAAGCACCCAATTCTGTAATCCTGACCATTTCCCATTCTTCTAATAAAGTCCATGATAATTTATCCAGATTTGGATACATTTGTCCAAGTCTGCATAATACTGTTAGTATTACTATGTGCTTTGATATTGCACTCTGTAATAATATGTGGCTGCAATTTTTTGTTCTCTTCATATCTTCCCCTCATTCCTGCTAGCCCCCATGGGAGCCCTGTGCAGCGTGTTCAAACTTCAAACCTGATTCAACCAATTATCTAAGCATTTGACCAATTTGTTTCAAACTGTGTATCTAATGAATTTAAACTGCTTTGTTAATTTGAGTGTTTCAGAAAGACAAGATTTCAGGGTCTTCTCGATCTTTAATAATAAAACAATGAAAGCTATAACCTTTTATAACACCTATAAAAGCTAACTGGTCTTGAAAAAGTTCCTGGACTGTTTAATAGCCTGTGAAGTCTCAGTATCAGATGCTGAAGAGGTATTAATTTGTCAGGTGTTCTCTCTTTCTATTTCCATTTTGCAAGTGATAATATGTACTTTAAAGTGATCTGAACTAAACTTTTGACCTTCAACTCCTATTCTGTATTCTGGGATATTCTTATTAAAATAAGCAAGTCAAGATTTTCAGAGGTTGGTAAAATAATGTATTCTATGGCTACTGAGGAAAAAAAAATGCCTTAACTTCTAAGCAGAGCTAGTTCTAGGCATATTTCAAAGCAGGAGTATTGAGGAGAAAAACACTCTATAGGGATTGACCCTAGCTGGATGTCAGGCACCTACCAAAGCCTCTCTGTCACTCCCCTCTGCAGCTGGAAAAGGGAGAGAAAATATAATAAAAGGTTCATGAGTTGAAGTAAGAATAGAAGAGAGATCACTCACCAAACACCCTCATGGGCAAAACAGACTTGAATTAGAGATATTAATTAAATTTATTACTTAAAAAAAATCAAAGCAGGATTATGAGAACTAAACTACAACCTTAAAAACACCTTCCCTTTTTCCCTCCCTCCTTCCTAGCTCTACCTCTTCCCCCAGCGGTGGAGGGAGACAGGGGATGGGGTTTGTGGTCAGTTCATCACACGTTTCTGCTTCTGCTCTGGCAGAGGAGTCCTTCCCTGGCTCCCCCACGGGCTCCCTTCCATGGGAGACAGTTCTCCATGAACTTCTCCAGTGTGAGTCCATCCCATGGGCAACATTCCTTCCCAGACTGCTGCAGCGTGGGTCTCTCTGCCATGGGGTGCAGTCCTTCAAGGACAGCCTGCTCCAGCCTGGGACCCCATGGGGTCACAGGTCTTACCAGGAAACCTGCTCCAGTGTGGGCTCCTCCATGGGCTCTGGGTGGTTCTCTGCACCCCTGTGCCCTCCAGGGGCTGCAGGGACACAGCAGCCTCACAACAGCCTACACTACGGGCTGCAGGGGAATCCCAGCTCTCGTGCCTGGAGCACCTCCTGCTCCTCCTTCTGCACTGACCTTGGTGTCTGCAGTGCTGCTCCTCTCACTTATTCTCACTCTCCTCTTCTCTGGCTGCAATTACATCTGTGCCATAACTTTTAAAAAAATCTTAAGTATATTATCACAGAGGTCTTGTCACCATTTCTAGTTGGGCCAGCCTTGGTCAGTGGCACATCTGTCTTGGGGCTGGCCGGTGTTCTGATGGATGTGGAGGAAGCTTCCAGCAGCTTCTCAAAGCCACCCCTGTAGCCCCCTGTACTAACAAAACCTGGCCATAGAAACCCCATGCACTTTACTTAGGCTCTGTAGTATTTTGCTTTTCTAAATTCAGGTCTAAAATGTCAGTGGGACTGATTCATGTAGCCCATACTTAGTCCTAAATAATAATGACGTTTTTGGTTTAAAACAGAGTGAACGTTAGCTGGAGAATAGTTAATGTTGGATTATTCTGCTTTACAGAAAACATTTGAAAGACAACAGGCAATCACTTTTTCATAATAAAGCAGTATTAAATGTAACTGTAAAAGAGAACTGAAGAGATATATGGTTGTCATTTATGCAATAATTTATGCACAAATTCCATAAAATGGAACATATGAAAGTGCATTAATGTTCTTTTAATGACTACTTTGAATGAGAATTTGCAGTTAATTTCTTATATTACTTTAAATATTTATGGTGCCTTTTTGCTCCTTTGACTCCAAAGCAGAAGAAATTACTCTTCCTTACACAGGACTGCTAGGGATTCAGAAGTAAGCTTAACATAAAATCTAAGACTGTCTTGAGCAGGTATTTAATAAATGGGAGAAATATTTAGCTATGACATATTTCACAAAAAACCACAAAACAACAACACAAAAAACCCTCTGCAAACATGGCATGTTTATATATTTGTTCTCAGATTATTGTTATTACATATTTTAATTTGATTATTATACAAAGAGTTCAGCAGAAAAGAATTTTTTCTGCCATCTTGATTGAAATAACATATAAATTACTATTTCTGAAAATAATTCGTAAACAAACAATCAATGAAAATGGTGCTCTGGGCAGCAAAAGATACTAAAATTCCCATATGTGGTGTAGATGAGTTGGTGTGTCATTGATAGCACAAGTGTGCTGAGATCTTTTCCTCCCATGATCTACAGTTCTCCCTTCCCTCCCTCCTTCCCACTGGGAAGCTATGGAAACTCATGAATTTTCTGAATTTATTCACATTATTCGTGGCTGGAACTTCAGGAAGAGAGAATGCCAGGGAATTTAGCCTCTAATAACAATATGATAGAACCGAGACACAGTCACTAACCCAGTTATGGATTGGTTCCAGTTGTTTTGCTAGTCCATCAGATCTCAGTGTCTCACAGGGGAAAGCGTTCCCTTTGCTCTTGGGAAATGTGCCCGAATCATCCATCTCTTTAATAGGCCCTGCTGGCAAATGTCAAATCCATGTATTCTGCTGGCATGCCTGGGAGAACGTGAGCTGTCAATTTCTTTCAATATCATTTACATTACATGAGAAAGCAGGGAGCTAGGAAACATTGGAGTTCTTGATATTTGCATGCTGCTTTGCAGCATTCATCTGACCTAAGAATATGTTGGCATTTTACCTCAGATAGTTGGGAGTGCTTTGAAAATAAGGACAGTCCAAACCCATTAATCACTCTGTTCTTTTCTGTGCTTGTGGCTTTCTGCCATTGTGATGGTCCCTGACAGATGAAGCATCTCTTATTCAGAAATTAAATGCTAACGTCACTTGCTGCTACTAGGAAAAAAAATGTGGATGCTTTCCCAGCTATAAGTCTTAAATATAGCATGAAATTATGTGTCAGCCACTATTCATTGTTGTATTATGTTGGTTGCTCGGGAAGCCGGAGCTCCTGCTACAAAGGATAAGGACCCTTCAGTGTTGGGGAGCTGCTTATTTCTGAATAGTAATGGGAAAGCTGGCATGGGTCATATTTTCCCCTTTCTTCCAGTTCCATCATCTCTGGATCTATTCTAGGATTTTTGAGGGGAGGGAGGAGGGCAGGTCTTTTTTGGTATATGAATTGCAACTTCCCTGCATCTAACTTGTTCTTTATTCTTAAAGATCTGTAAAATGCCACACTCTGGGGTAAACTCTTCTTTTTCACTCAACAATTCTGCAAGCAACTTGTTTTGTTTCCTAAATGGCAGTGTGAGTTTCTTTTAAATATTTTTTTAGTTCACACAAATGATGTTGCTACAGTAAATTGTCAGTTAGATGCTAATGGAATTAGATTCTTTCTCATTAGAAATTTAGTGATATTCTGCATCTCTTAATGAATACTATAAAAGAATGACTATTTGACTATGCCTACATATTTAAACCATTTGGGGGAAACTGATACAGAACAAATCACTTCGTTTGTACTTAGGAAACTCCTGTATTTCCATAGAGCAGATTAAAATGGGTAAATATATTTTGATTTGTGTTATTTTGTCTTTCCACAAACATTAAAACAAACAAATTAATGAAAAAAACCACCCGGAGTTATTTAAGAGAAGTGAAAGAACTTCTTACACAGAACTTTATTTTGGAACATTGACTGGTATTTTTTTATCATCACAGTTGGAGCTTTACTTTTGGTGATCAGCAGGTTTCAAATGTTGGTAAACACAATATATTTAATGGCCATTCTCCTGTTCTGTGTTGTTTGGAAATAGACATTAGGGAATAAACACTGGAGTAGCAGTGGCAATGATTGTTCATGTATAGAACAAAATTTTTACCTGCTTTAGTAAGCATTATAAAACCCAAATATACTGAATAATTTAATGTATTTAGTGACTTCACGTTTGCTAGCAATACAGGTACCTTTCATTTCAATAGAATAAGACAGTCTTTTCTATTATTTAATTAAACTCTGCTGCAAATAAAAAAGAAATATGTTGTACAAGTCTTCTAGTGTTCCAACATCATTTCATTAATGATGTTGTAAGTAAAGGTCAGTAGTACAAAATGCTTTTACACATACAGAATGCACGTGTCTTTGTAATCTCTCTTCTGTATTTGTATGCTAGTGTGCATGCTTTTCTGGCTGGTGCCCTCTGACTCAGTTCCTCAAAGGTATATAATAAATACTTAGCTCCTGGCACCTTCCCTTTTCTGCCATGTGTCCTTGTGAATGGAGTGGCATTATTTAATCTCAGATGAAAGTTTTAGGTACAGACTCATTCTTGAATTTTATTTCAAATTGCACTTCTGGGAAAATGCTGTAATAAAGTACTTACTGATGATAAGTGGACAGGTGGCCAATAGGTGTATTGATATTTATTATCTCAGAATGCCTGAGGTTGGAAAGGTCTTCCAAAGATCATCTCATCCCCCCTTCAAAGAATCAACTCTATTGCCCAGTTGATTTTTTTAGTATTTTCAAGGATGAGACTCCATAACTTTCTCTGGGCAGACTTTTCCAGTCTTTAGCCACTCTCATGGTTTCGGTTTTGGTTTGTTTTTTTCTCTTATGATGAGATAGAATTTCCTGTATTGCAGTTTGTACTCTCTGCATTTTGTGGTCTCACTGAGCATCACTGAGAAGAGTCTCCCTCTTCCTTCTTCCCTCCCATCAGATATTTCTTCACACAGACAAGATCCCTCTGATCCTTCTTTTCTCACAGCTGAACACTCACATCTCTCAGTCTCTCCCCACAGAGCAGCTTCTTCAGACCCTTCTACATCCTTCAGTCCTGACCTCCACCATCTCATGCTCACTGCAGCCACAGTCATGGAAGTTGAATCCTTATGATCAGTATCAGCTGCAGAATCAGTTGTCGAGCTGCAGGATCCATCCCTCCTCCTCAATATGTGCATTGTGTTTGCTGTTGGCTGGGTGTATTCGCGTCTCTTACTGTGTTACCGCAGCAGCCAACGAGGCTGGAACAGGAGGAGCTTCGCTTGGGGCAGCACCACGAGCTCTGAGGGGTTTCTTTGTACACATATATTTTGTTGTGGGGCTGTTCTTTATAATCTACATTGCACGGTTACTTCCTTTGCTCTGAGTAGTTTCACTCATGGAATTTGTGTAAGTGGTTCGGATGTACTGCAGTTGTTCTCAAGCACACTTTTCTGTGTTGTGTTACTGTGCAAATCAGAGCAAGAATGAAGATTTCCCTGAATACCAAAGTGGTATTTGGGATGGAAATGGCTGAGGTAATCACCTCAACCTGAGAAATCAGGAAGCTGGCTGAGTCTGATAATACAGACAATTGGGTTACATTCATGTAACTTGTGAGCTGTTTTTCATTAACCTCCCTACAGCTTTTTTCCTCTCCTGCCTCTCACTCAGTTGTCTGAAATTCACCTGAAATTCACCTGAAATTCAGCCTGCAGAGCTGTCATTTATCACAGTAAAGTCATGACTTGGAAGTTGCAAACCTTTCTGTGTTGTGGTTATTGATCCTGTGTGTGTTTAAATGGCTCGGTGAAGGTAGAACAAACAAGCCCTGACACTTGTTTTGAGCGTGTACAAATGTACATTTTGTACACATAGATAGGTGTAGATGTACCTCTCACGGCCATCTGTCCTGCTGATGCCCTGCTGCTGAGGTTTTTTTGCTGAATAAAAGCAGAAAGAATGACATTTGCTACAAGAAATACTATGCTGCAAGGTGCAAACGGCCAGAGCCCTTGCCTTGCCCCCAGCCAAGTTCCAGTTGGATTTACATTTCCTAAATGCAAACCAAAGCACTGCAGAGCTGGATTATTTACTTAAATGACTGTTAGATATCAAATTGGAATCCCATGAGGTATACTTTAACTTCTAAGAAAGTTTGCTGTGGATTTTGTTGGAACCTTTCTCTATTTATTAAAGTTGCCTTGAAAGCGATATCCAAGAATGTTGTGTTTGGAGAGGAAGGTATGAAAGAGGAAACAAAACGACGTTCTGGTAATTAAGTTATTAAATTTAAAAAAATAGCAGTGAAATCTAATTATGCCATATTATAAATAACCTGAGAGGTCTTTTAATATCTTTTAATATTAATCTAAATTTGCAATAAATAGAAATTTCTCTTTGGTTATTTCAAGGAAATGGAAAATATATTAATTAATTCTGTGCAAGGTGTATTTTTGATATGCATAATTCTCAATATACTAAAGCAAGATGGATATCAGCAGGCTGTTTGAATTATAAAAATACATTTTTCTTTTTACTTTTGACAGTTTAGTCAAAATAATTGATTAAAATGAATGTTAGTTAATAAGTAAATGAAGACTACAAACCCAGCTATTTAATAGCGTAGGACTAAGCTCAGTTTAATTACCTGTCAGTTGCAATGAGCTAAGAGCATAAATACAGATGGCTCCAAGGGTTGCATTGATGGCAATAATTTGCTTGTTGACTACACTCTGAGAAACTGAGGTGAAGTACAAAAGGAGGGTTAAAAGGTGGATTGCTGCACATCAATAAAGTTGTTGCAAGTAGGACACTCTAGTGAACATCAGAGCATGGGCATCAATTTCTATTATATTCCAGCAACTGCAGTCAATATCTTACTGTTTTTGAATTGAATCTATTTATTTTTAAATATTTATTTTGACATTTCTGCAAAGTCCTATAGAATAAATGCTACATCAAAATAGGAGTTGCTTTTCAAGAAAACTTCCCTTGTCAAAAGTTATAGGACATATTATATAGCAAGTTAGTAGGCATCTTTAGAAGACTTAATGTCATTTCTGATTTTAGTAGTTTTTATTTTTCTTTTTAGAAATACAGAGTTAATTTATTTCATTAAATCTCTGCTGACTCTTTCAGACTGATGATACACTCATGCTCATAGTAAAACTAAGAAGTGGAAATACTACACTAAACTTCAGCATTTTGAAAGGTGCAGTCCCACCTGTGTAATCTGTTTAGCCACTAGAGAAGAATGAAGGAGTTCTGATACCTTCACTCTGTCTTTTGTTCTTGTGCTGAAGAATATCTTGATTACCATTGGTAAACAGAAAATGGTAACTTCTGTATTTTGTTTTCAACAGGTTCTCATTTCGGGTTTCTGGAACAGCAGACAATTGTCTTCTTACCTTGTACCCATACTTGGCATTGCACTGCTCTGACCGAAAAATTATCTGGAGAAGCAGTAAGCAGTCAACACTTTAGCTCTGAAATTATATTGATTGGTATTATCAGTGTTTTCAGGGTGATAATAGGAATATGATCATCAAGATAGCATTTTCACTCATTTATTGCAGGGGGATACTGCAAATAAAGTTTTAAACCCATTCAATAGCTTCAGTTTTCTTGTTGAAAATAAAGACGAGTTATATAAATGATTAGTTAATATTTACTGAAAAATATTGAACAAACCGGAATCTTCCCGAATGTTTTGTATAGTGGTTTAAATATGAATAGGGAAAACAGCCAAAACATTAGGGAATTAGTTAACTTAATTTGAATTGTATTGATAGACAGTGATCACATTTTGAAGAAAGCAAAGGAGAAACCACATGAAGTTATTTTAAAATGCGATCATTATTTGCCTGTTGGGAATAGTTTTCCTGCCTTTGAATGGAGAAGGGCAGTTATCTTTTAAGGCCCAATAAAAACCTGTGGTCAGAGAGCAGAAATATTTTTATCTACATTATATCTCCCTGCTGGCCTCCCTCTTACTGCCTCTGGTCTCTAAATCTCTGCCTGTGTCCCCTGTGCTGAACCTATCTCTGCTGCCTCAGTGATCTGTAAGCTCTGTGTGTGGCTGTGCTTATGGGAAGAGATTGGGATCCTTTTATAATTCAGGTTGGAAGGGATCCCTGGGGACCAATAGTCCAAGCTGCTTAAAGCAGGTTCAGTGTGGGGTAAATGATTATGGTTTTTATAGCTGTATATGCGATCTGATGTATTTTGATGAAATAGAGAAGTTTTTCAGATAAGCAAGTAAGTCCTTAGATCTGAGATAGATTAAGCATCAGAGACTGAGTTCTAAGACTGCATTAAAGTAAACGTGTCACTCGGAGTGTTTATGGGAAAAGAGAATTGATACTTGGGAAATTTGAAAGGGATTAGCAAGAAGACAGATAATGTTTTGATCTTTGTCACTCAAATGGAAGAAGATGGGTACATGAACCACATCATTCAGGGATCACAGCACAATTAAATGAAGATAGGAAGGGGGAAAAAATATTATCCCTTATTAATGTGTCATTTTTTATTTCTTTATTTTTTGTGACCAACAGACCATTTCTGCAAGCTTGTTTTTTAAAGATGATTTGTAGATTTCCATTGAGGAATAAGACAAAAATGGAGTGATGGTTTTATAATAAATGATGTCCCATTAATAATGGGATATTTCTGTCCTGCATTGATTGCTTATTGGTTTGTTCACGCATCAGTTTGTGTCAGTTTTGAAGGAAGTCATTACTTCTAAATTCCTTGAGTTTCTTTAATATGATTTTGTATAGACTGTGTTGATGTGGAATGCTGTTTAATGTGACCAAAGCATATCTATACCATACAGTGTCTTTGAAAGTTATCCAGGAAGGCTTTGCCTCCACTCTGACACCGTGCTCTTGTTTTACTTCCCACAGATGATAAAAATAACAGTGCCAGCAATCAAAAGTTAAAAGATAATCATAGAAAGTTCTTCCTTTTCTTAGTGGTGTGTTGCTTCTCTGGAAACTACACTTGGTGCCTCTTTTGTTTTGGGCTGACAACACAGGGTCCTCTCATCCTATCTTAGGCCAAATGAGAATGTCAGAACATCTGCTATTTCAGAACTGATGGATTGATAGAGTTTACTTCTGAGTTTGGTTTGTAAAATATGTGTTGTGGAGTCTGAAAGAGCTTGATAATGATGTACTGAGACTCATTAGACAGCTGGGAACAAGAAGTCCATAAGAATATTTTGTTCATGACCCAGAATTCTTGAACTAGCATTATTCTGATAGGTGCTTTTCAGCAAATAGGAAGATGCATCAGTTAATGGAAAACAAAAAAAAGGCAGCATGAAATTTTTTTTGGACTCCAGTCTAATGACCAAAGTGAGATTTTATCAGCCAAATAAGAACTGTTACTTGATCAATTGAAGCATGAAGTAGAAAAAAAATAAAAATAGATATTAATTTGTCATTTTTTAGAGCACAGACAGTAAAATATGTTTTCTCAACTGCAACTTGAATCTTTTTTTTACAGACAATAAAGACTTCAGCACTGGAGAAATTGTTCTGCAGCCGTGTTTTACGCCACCATCATCTTCACAGAGTTATTCCACAAGTCCTTTAGGTGCAGCTGGTGGTTCAACCTGTGAAGATTCTGCATCAGGTATAGTACATAGTTTATGTGCATAGTACAGCACATAAAATCAATGATCTTACAAAGAATGAGCCTCTTTTGTCCACATTGTATTGTGGTTGTTTTTTTTTTTTTTTAATCCCAGAAAGATATTTTTTAATTCACAAGGATATCAACTGATTTTATTTTTGCACCATTTAATGAAACTGCAACAGTGTTTAAAATACACCTTCAAGGATGCGGTCACCTAAATTATTTGTGCTACAAGGAAAGCTATTGTTTGTTTTCTTAGTTACCTTTTTGAGCAACGATATTGTTGATGTTAACAACTAATAGTTGTTAAAATACATAAGTTATAAACAGATCAGAATTCAGGAGTGAGGAAGCCTAACAGAGGGGAAAAAAGTCCAAAGGCTTATAGATGTAGGGAGAGTTATATTTGTACAATAACTGTTAAAGTGAACTTGCAATGACTGACAGGCAAAGCTGTGTCTGTTGGAACTGTGTGTGAAACTGATCCTTTTAAGATTCTGGCTGTAGTTTTGTAAGCCATGCCTCAATTTATTTTTTACTGGTTGGGTAATGCTTTTTGCTGAAACTGAAATTAGATTTCAATATATCGTTTGTTCTATTCCTAGGGTGTGTATATGTAATTTAAATAGTTTTTTCCCTAAAATGGGTTGATCGTTTGTTGTCTGGGAGTTTTTTGTTCTTTGAAAGCAATTGTGCGTTGGATATTTTTTTACTAGACAAAAATGGGGAAATAAGAAATCTTTCTGGATGTTTTATTTTGTGCATATCATTCAGAGAGCACCACTAATGAAAGTGAGAGTGACGCATATGAAAGTGAAGAGAATGAAGGAACAAATGAAGAGAGTAAAACTGACAGTCAAAGCGATGGGAAAGGAAATAAACGTGAATTATCATTTTATCCTGATGAAGATAAAGAGGAATACACCTTCTTTCAAAAGACCCTAGCTGCTGTGAAGAGTTGGTTCACACTCTTTGGCTGGTCTAAGGGACAAAATCCCATTTCAGTACCTCACTCCCTGAGACGGTAATTCATGCCTGCTTAGAGCTAACTCCTGTCTGTCTCCTAACAGGCTAACAGCTCTACTCAAGTGGTTTGGATATGATCTAAGGAATATGAACACACTCTAATGCACAGTTTTCTGTCAAAATTGTAGCTTCTATATGGTGCTTATATAAAAATGTCATCCAGGTGTTAATTTTTACTTTCTAAAATACATTTTCAGCTATGACACTGCGAATTATAATGCAGTGTATGTTAAATATGGAATTCAAACTGTATGTCACCTCCTTAACTGAAATTGATTCTCTGAGAGTAAAAAGAGTTCTAGCCTTTGTCCTTTCTTTGGTGGCATAAGTCAGTGCTTTAACAGTGTGTCTTTTTCCCCCACATAATCTAAAGATTAAGAAACAGATGGGAAAGAATGTTTTAGGATCAAAAGTGTCACAAGCGCCCTTGAAATATATCAGCTGTGGTAGCCTTGCTTATTTGGTCTTATCTAGCTTGGTACTAAATAGTGAAGAAGCCACTCTCCTGGGAAACAATCACACAGACATTTATAAAAATGATAAAAATCCAAGTTTTGTTTGGCAGAATGCATTTATTTATGAAGGAATAAATATTCCATGCAGTTCAAAATTCTTACTTTATTATGAAAGTTCTGTAAAGATAAAAAATGCTGTACTTTTCAACCTTTCTTGCTGCTGTTTTTAACTCATGGTTTGTTAAATTAGCCTAGTGATACATGTAATTGTAGCTCATTTTGTGCATTTAGAAGAATAATATCAAAGGCTTTTTCTCTCCTAGTGATGTGTGCATAGTCCAGCTAACCGTTGCACAAGAAAAGAGTTTTAAACAAAAGATTGACAAGGATAAGGGTTTTTATGCGATGTTATTGCATCTGAATGGAGAGCCAATACCAGGCATTGCAGCGAGCCAGTCATTGCCCCCTGATCCAGTAGAAAGAATGTTCCAGCTCCACTGGCAGCATTCTGAATTGCTTTCCTTCCTTAGGTAAGTACAAGTATGATAGTAAAAGTCCTTAAGTACAAGTACAAGTTTTTAAAATTAGCATACTTCAAGCCTAGTTCTAACTGGATGGTATACAGTGGGTTTAGGGTTTCCTTTATCCTTTTTGTGGGATAAGATGTGTGTATTATAACCTTTAATTTATTTTTACCAAGGTTATCTGCAGTTTGTACTAATCAAAGTGTCCTTTGGTAGGGTTAAATCCAACACAGGAATTCAACAGAAACTCTGCTTCTTTAATTGCAAAACCTTTCTTCTTAGACAGACTCAGTAGACAGTCAGTTCAAGTTTTTCATTCATGATCTCACCATTTCACTGATGCTCTTGGTGGAGGCTGATGACTCTTATGTGCAGACTTCCCATTGAGATTTTCCAGGAATCTAGGAATCTTGAAACTAGCATAAATTATGTTTATTGAATACCTTAAAATGACGAGTTTTGGAGTAAATGGATTCCGACCCTATTTGCTAAAAATAACAGTAATTGGAAAGAACTATATAAGTGTTTCTAATATGTTTCTTGGGAATTTTTTTAAAGCTCTTTAATAGCTAAATTTTAATAAAAGACATCAGTTTTACTGAAGTTTGGCTGTTAAGTCATGGATGATTTCAGAGCAGAATTGAAGCAGCAGCCAGTTGATGAAGGCTAAGTCCAGTACTTCTGTACACAAATGCATTCATGATGGATGGTTGTTGAGGTCAAATGAAGTAGTAGAAACCACATCCTCTTAGTTTTCTGCCTCTCCTAGTTTGTGTGAATTCTGTAAGATTTCTTTGTGGCCCCTCGTTTATGGATCTACTTTTCCTACTTATGCATTTTAGGATCATCTAGAATATTTGCATTTCCTCACAGGTGTTTTTAGATCGTAGCACAAAGATGTCTGATATCTGCACTGCTGGCATGACTGTGTGTAATGATGAGAAGACATCTAAACCCAGATGAGATATGAGTAATTTATCTGTGGTCTGCTATCCCTGCATATTCACTGTGATTTGTGGAAAGCCAGCAGATAGTTCTTGGCTTTCTTACACCAGCCACTACTTTCTGGTCAGCATGGTGCAAATAAGGCATAATAATATCTCAGATTTTCCATTTGCCAAAGCAAGTGAATGATGCTTAGTGTTTCAAGCAACATTCCAAGTATCAGTTTTATTGTTCTCCAGTCAAAAGGTTTCTTTGGTGCATTACCACAGCAGTAAAGGAAAAACTTGGTATTTTACAGTACAAACAGGTTATTGCAAACCCTTTATCTTGAGACGTCTTAACAGTGTGAAAATTTTGATCTTGGACAACTGGCTTCATGTTTAGTATTAACCTGAATGAAGAGGAATTTTGTTAAGACAGTGTTTCACAGTAGCAAAATGCAGCCAATTATGAGAACATGCAGTTATGCAGAGCTTTGCTATGATGACTGTAGTGTAGTATAGTGACTTTTTCCCTCCTCACCAAATGTCAATTAATGCAAACCCAGCGCACTGACATGTAACCATGTTACATGCTTTTCTGGGAATGAAATTTATAGGTTACACCTACTCCTATGTATTTGACAAGTAAAAAGATCAAAAGAAAGATAGGATACCTGAAAAGATTAGTACTGTATAGCTTCCTTATTTTTTCCTTTGGGAGAAGCTGAAGTTTAAAAGAGATTTCATGGAGCCGACTTTCTGGGTTAGTGGAAAATAGGAATTTCAGACATGGTGAGTTTTAGAACCAGACTGCTAACTTGATGCTATTTTTGTGTTTCTGGTTAAAATACTTGCGTTTTAAAAAATATGCTAGATAATTGTATAAAACATGAAATTTCAGTTATTTGAAAAGATAAAGAATAATTTTCCAAGTAAAATATGGAAACTGAAATTATACTTTTACTAGAAAGATATAATTCTGTGAGAAGAGTAATAACTTGTCATGATCCTAATTACAAACTGTGATATTTGACTTTTAATGTACAAATTAAATTTATTTTTAATTGTATGGTACTGAAAAGTGTGATAATTTAATTTGAATGAAAGATTGGTTGTATAAGAAGAAATACTAGTTTCATTTTTATTCCTGTTAACCATTTTAAAAACTCAGAGAACAATTTAAATCTAGATATGCTATGATAATCTTCCTGACCTAAAATTCAGGAAGCTTTTCTGCTTTCATTTGAAAAATAAGGTTCAGAATTCTGCATTGCTTTCCTTTCTTTCCAGCCAATTGTTCGAACTGTGTCATTTGAGATAATGAATAGTCCTTCTTTACTTGGAAATTAACTTTTTTCATATTCAGTTTAATGAAGTTGCCTTTTGTTACAGCAATTACTTTTCTTGTTGCAATTATAAGTCACTTGAGAAGAGATGGCAGGTCCATTGAGAGTTTTGAAATACCTTTGCTTACACCCATTAGGCTTCCAATATAATTTGTAAATATGAAACCGTAGACATAAAAGCATCATCAAGTTTTAATTCTGCTGATATTATGCAACACTGGTCATTTGGCTTTCAAGTAGAAATGAGTATTATTTGTTTTGGTGTTTTGTGTTTTAAAAAATCCTTCATGGAGGAGCAATGCTCATAAACCAGCCAGTCTGTCTGGAGTTGTATGTTCTTTTAGTGTGTACTTGTAGCTGTAGGATTTGAACATGAGTTTCTATCCATGAAGCTCATCTAAGCAATTCATGGAGCTGGACCATTAGTCCAGAGGCTGTTCAGATAGAGGAGATTACACAAAGGTTGAACAACTTGAAAAAATTGGATTTCTTTAAAAAATAATTATCTTTCCTATTAACTTTTCCTGCTTTGTGATTTCAGAGGCCAAGGAGCATATCTTTCTCATGTTATGCCAGAATTTCTGCTTGCACCTGAAGATTATGAGATATGGACGGAAGTGAATACTGGACTGAGGGTAGGTAGGTTTGGTGTTGTCTCTCCTTTTAAGAAAGCCCACGTGACTAGTTTCAGTCCTTTGAATACTAATGGAAGTTCTTGGTGGACCATGTGTGTTCTTACTGTGGTGTCTGTTTTCCATTTCATAAATCTAAGGACATGTGTGAGACTAAGTAAGAATTTAAGCTGACTCCAGTATTTACATTGGTCTCCCTGTTTTTTCAGTTCCTCCTGATACTGTTCATACCTGATATTATTGTCCAACAGATATGTTTTAAAGTAGAGATCAGATCATCATACAGCTTTTACCATTTTTAAATAAAATATTTTGTGTGTTTTCCCTGTTTCTTGATTTCTGCTTTCAACTCCTGTCAATTCTTTATTATGGTTCTTATTCTTGAGATAGCAGCAAACTGAAAATGGTTCTAATGTTGGTCACTATTGCACTGTAATAGATGTTAACACCCATTTATACTATTGATTCATTATTGTCCTTTTGTGAATTTCCTATCCAAACTGATGAAATGAATATTGAAAAAAAAATCCCATCCTTTTATTTGAAGTGTTTCACACCTGAAGTGAAGAGAGGCAGCATGAGAAGCTCAGGCAAATTAAGTGGCAGGTCTGTTTTCATTCTGGGGCACAGAACGTTTGAGACCATGAGCAAACGAGCTTGGATGGATGTGCTGCTGCAGATATACAAGGTAAATTGCAGATATATTTACTACCAGATTCTGAGGAACTGATTACCAAAAGCTTTATTTTGAGAAAGATCTGTGGTATATTGGAGGTTTCTATTTTTTCCAAACACATCTTTCAAACTAAATACTTTTAAGTATTTTATTTCTTGCTAACAGAGAAGGAAAAAGAGAGTGAGAATATTTTAATTTCTTGTAAACTTTATAACTGTGTTAATGTGTTCTGACTAGGAAATGTTATGGGAACAGTCTGCATTTTGTAGAATTAAATGTTATTTAATTATTAGTGCAAATAAAGAAAACTCTGCCATGCTTTTGTGTTACCTTGCTTAGAAGCCCTTTTCACTGGACACAATTGCTTAGATGTATAACTGTAGCATTTATTACCTTACATTCAACTGAAATTTTTGAACAGCTAAGGATTTTTTTATAATACCTATTTTTTTAAAAAAATATGATCAGCTTGGTCAGTATAGGCTTCTCAAATTTTGTTCTATTTTATTTTTACTGATGGTAGAGAAAAAAACTTGGGTGTCACGTTTTCCAAAGTAAAATTTATGTCCTCATCAATGATCAGTAGCATTTATGTGCCTAGAAGAAAAAAATATTTATTTGTGTTCGAAGGGATGGAAAACAGATTTATTTTGATTTAGATATTAGATATTTAGATATTAGATATTTAGATTTATTTTATATTTATAATTAATATTTGGGCTTCCCAGTACAAGTCAGATATGGATGTACTGGAGTGTGACTTCAATGAAAGATCCCAGAGATGATTTAAGAGACTGGAGCATCTATCTTTTAGGGAGAGACTGAAAGAGCTGAGACTGTTCAGCCAGAAGAGAAGGCTTGGGCAGGGGGGTGTATCTAAGAAATGTGTTTCAATACCTGAGGGGAGGTTAGTTGTAAAGAGGACAGTGCCAAACTCCTCAGTAGAGCCTCATGACATGGTAAGAGGCACCAGGCACGAAATGAGATGCAGGAAATGCCTTTAAACTTAAGAAACCTTTTTTCCTGTCAGAGTGGTCACACACTAGAATGGATACCCTGAGGGGGTTGTGGAGTTACTGTTCTTGGAAATATTCAAAACCCAGTGGAATGCAATCCTGGAAAAGCACTCTGTTCTTGGAGCAGGAGATTTGGACCAGATGATCTCCAGAGCTGCCTTCCAACCTCACCTATTCTCTGATTATGTGATTATTGATTGAGAAAACACAATAAAAAATAGAGATGAAACAGTATCTGTACACGGGCTCAGACAGATGACTTAAGAGCACATGGGAGCATGGGTGTGGAAAAATGCAATCAGTTACCAGAAAGCAAGTCATTTTTCTGTTCTTTAAATTTGCTGTAGGATTCATAGGTACCTGACAGACTAGCACAGAGCAAAAACCCGCCAAAATTAATACTATGCCTGTATGTTTTGTTGTTTGGGTTTTGATTTTTTTTTTTTTTTCCCTGATGAGATGAAACCCTAAAAAATAAGTAGCTTGAAATGCCTTGATTCAATCACATTTTATATCAGTCAGGTCAAGGAAACCTCCTGTATCAACCCAGGCGGAGTGATGAACAGATCATGAGCAGCTCTGCTGAGAAGGCCTTGGAGGTGCTGGTGGATGAAAGGCTAGACATGAGCCACCTGGGCTTTTGTGGCCCAGGAAATCAATTTTGCTCTGAATTTTATTTTAGGCCTTTAATGTGAATCTTTTCAGGAGAAACAGCCAGCGTAATTTGGACCTAAATCAGCAACTGGGTCATGAAAGATACAATTTGAATGTTGTCTATAGATTGCGCTGTATATCAGTTAATGGTTTGGATAGAATATGCACAGTAATTCTTGGAATACAGATGACCTAGTAATTTCACAGGGTTCATCAAAACTTGGAGAAAAGTTGAAAACCAAAATATTTAGAATCAGAGAATATCTCAAGTTGGAAGGGACCCATAAGGAGCATTGAGTCCAACTTTCAGCTCCTCACAGGACTACCTAAACTAAACCATATTACTAAGAGCATTCTCCAGATGCTCCCTGAACTCTGACTGAGTTGGTCCCATGACCACTTCCCTGGTCTGGTGACTGACGACCCACTGAGTGCAGAACCTTTTCCTAAAATCCAAACTTGCCCTGTTGCAGCTTCATTCCATTTACACAAGTAAATGGAATGAAGCTTATTGCTGATTGAAGTTATTGCTTCAATCAATCAATGAATGAAGCTTGCTGATGATCATCAGAGAGGAGATTGGCACCTCCTTCTCCTCTGCCCTCCTTGAGGAATTTTGTAGTCTGTGGTGAGGTTACTCTTCAGCCTTCTCCAAGCTGAACAAACCAGGTGATCACAGTGGCTTCTTGTTGGGGGCTTTCCCTAACATTCAGGTGGTTTCAGGGTCTTTTGCTCCCCTGCACAGCTCCGAGCTAAGCCGAAGGAAGAGACAGAGTTCTCAGGTTTAGATTTTTCAATGTTGCATACTTCGTTTATTGTTTCTTATCTTACAATTTTCTCGGAGTCCGACAAGATGTTCGCAGCTGCATGGATTCCTCACGTCTCCCCCCGAGCTGGGCTGTCCTTATCTTTTATACTAATTACTACGTATTTCTTATTTACTATTTCTTACCAATGTCTATCACTATTACTAAAAAGGTCATCTTTACTTTGACCTAATCTTCACTAACTACTTTGTGCTACATCAATGCAGCAATGGAGTGAGGGAAGGAGAAGGAGAAGAAGAAGGAGACAACGCCCCAGATTCTCCATCTTGTCCCCATTCACTTCAATGCTAGTGAATGCTAAAATTACTATTTTCTCACTCTGTGATAAGCTAAACTACTATTTTTTCACATTCTTGTAGCCTGTAAACCTTCTCTCAGCGTAGGAAGTTTTTCCCATGGACTGAAATCAAAGCCAGTGTCTCTCTGAGCTCTAGGCTGGGGTCCCAGACCCCCCTGCCCAGGTTCCTGACCTTCCAGGGCAACGAAAGGAATGCCCTGGTCTCCAACAGCTTCTAATTTGTCTTGCCCTTGAGACCTTTCACCATCCTGTGCAGTGATTATGTGGGTGCTGATGTGAAGTCTCCTAAACTTTTCCCAAATTAGTAAACCTTTTGAGTCTGAAGTGGTGTTTTTTTTCTTTATCTGTCAGTTCAAAGTTTTTTTACAGTTCATGCTTTAAAACATTTTTTGTCATTTCAGGTGTTTGTTCTTCCATGCATTTCTCCCCGTATTGTTCCTGACCCATCAAGCTTGGAAAGCTTGAAGAACATGCCAGGAATAAAATCAGAACCTTTATGCAGTAATATATATTCTCGATATGAACGAGCCGTCATCATCTGGTTGAATAAACATTATGAGACACATCGAAAAATTGTTTGGAAAGATAGTCAAAGAGGTGAGAGAATTCTTTCACTATGTTCTTTCTTCTAATATTCCTTTTGTAGACTTTTACAATTGTTATTCATACAGATATTGTGACCTTGCCACTGAAACGTTTTTTTTTTTTTTCCTAATATGTTATTGCCTAGCATTATGTATTTCCTTTCTTTGTGTTTCTGTGTTCAAAAATCAGCATCTTTTGATTAGCACTGTTTATGGTGGATCTTCTGTGTTCTGTGTTCTTATAGCTTTTATCTAGGCAAAAAGGGTGATGTGAACCTTCTCACTTTCTTCTTTCCTTTGATGTTGTCAGGAAGTGCTAACAGTAATAACTTTATCTTAGTATTCCTGTTTAGAATCAGACACAGTTGTTACTATGTGTGCTTATAGTGGTTTGTTTGAGAGCTAGCTTTTCAGAAGTTTTAGAATATTTTTGTATGTCCTTTATTCAATGACATTTGGGAAGGGAGTAGAGACCAAGGTTCCAGATTACAAATCTTGTCCTGTTTGCAAGAGCATGTTGACTCTCATAATTGCTTGAGTAAGGCTAGATAAAATTACCCTTTCCATTTAAGACTGATCTAGACAATTCTGGTATTCAAATCTGATAAACTGTTCAACCACTAGTAATTATTACTTCTATTTCCTTTCATGATTTTTCCTTTTTGCTTCTTTACCCTAGCTTCCTTTTTCAGCAATAATTTTGGGTGTGTGGTGAACACCAAGAAAGGCCAGTCGTGATAAGCAGGGGTGACCTCCAGAATGGCTCATAAGCCACATATGGAAAAAAATTTCTGGTGTCATTTTTTGTCTCAAGCGATTTCTGACCTCTCTCAGTTATGGATAATCCATTGGGATGTCATCCTCCATAAGTCTCATTTGGGCAGAATCTCTGTCTTGCATATGCTTTGACTATCCCTTTGCTTTTCTCATTTTACTGCGTAGAAGCAAATTGTAATGGCTATTCTTAAATGTATTGAATACTTCTACTGGTGAGAGTAAAATATTAGTCTCTACCTCCTGCATCCAACAGAAACTAGCTGTTTTTACATAGTCTGGGTCTGGCCTTATGATTAACTCAGGCAGCTCCCTAGCTAAGTAACATGCCCTGCAGTAGGTAGGTGTATTTGCAATAAATTACTTTTTATTATCCGTGCCTGTTTTAGTGGAGCTTTCTAACAGCTGTAAGTGCTGCTCTGCTGGGCATTTCTGAGTCCCCTGTGTGTAGAATGCAACTTTCAGAGAGAATGGCTCTGTCTGGCCAGGGTTGTGGCTTACTGTAAAAGCTGCATGGATAAATTCCTCATCCCCTCATCCTCATCTGTTCTCTGGACTGCAGGCTCCACTAACACCTGGGTGTTGAGGCATAGCTGGGCTTGTTCTGGTCTATGGGAGCTCACTGGGGAGATTCTGAGTGCCAAATATATCTTATTTAACATTAAACTTTTAATTGAGTTATAGTCTCTAAAGATGAGAGGAGTGAATCTGAATCCTAAAGTGCAGATTGAGTGGACATTACCAGACAAAAAAGCTGCAGATGTCCAAGTGAAATATGTACTAAGGAAGCATTGAAGGAGCCAATTATTGAAAGTGTTATTTTAGTGGCCTAAGAATATGTAATGAATTATAATATAAAAATGAGGGGTCTGGTTTTTTGTGTCATCATGTAGTTATCAGCAGTTGTAAAGTAGGGGTTTTTACAATTATTTAGTTCTAAAGGCTCCCCAAAATTGGCCCCCCAAAAGAGCAATTTAATTACAATATTGGTGTTCTCAGAAAATAATAACTTCTGCTAAATCATTCTGTCAGTACCGATAACTCTCTAGGCTGATGTATTAATTAGTGCAAATCTGATTGTAGCTTTGACTCTGGGTCACAGGTGAAGATGAATTCTGTGGTTACTGCCAGGGGATGTTTATCTGCATTACAGTTCTTGCCTACAATTTCACTTAATTACACTTTTCTGCTTTCAGAGAACTGCAAGATTGGAATGAAAAGGCAGAGTTTATATATACTTCCTGCATATGGGAAGTTACAGATACTGCCTTGCTATATCAACTTCTTTACAGGTTTTTTGGTTCATGAGTTCTGTATCCTCTTTTCTGTAGGACACACAGAAATAACTTGATGTGTGCATATAAGCTGCATTTTCTTTTGCTTCTGCTTCCATTTCTCTCCCTAAGCTGCATAAATGAGCATTGGCAAAGTTCTAATAATCCAAAAAAGAGAGAAAATTCTGAAAAAATCTGAAATTCATAGTCTTACTATTATGCCTTTTCATTATGAAAGCATTTAGTTGTGCAGTCTTACACTGTTTTGTTTCAGAGATGACCTGCCTCAATATCTCTTTGAATCCTCTGCTTTAGCCTTCATTTTCCTCTAGTTTGTTTTGCTTTTGCTGCTTCAGAATGAACTGGTGTCTGCTACTGTGCTGTTCTTCCCACCAAACGAGGCAAGGAATCTGAGGGCAAAGAACCAAAAAAAGACTTGAGGGACCCAATGCCTTCTTTTTTACCTTGGTCGTTACTGTTTAAGATTGAGCACTGAGCAATCCCAGGTCCTTGAGATGAAAGGGAAGGTGTGGAACAAGGAAGATTTAACCTTGGTGGAGGAGGATGAGGTTAGGGAACCACTGAACAAACGCAAGCCCAGGGCACCCAATGGGGTTCACCAAGTGCTGAGAGGCCAATGTCATTACAAGGTCACATTCAACAGCCTTGGAAAGGTCAGGACAGTCTGAGGGGGAAAGTTTGGAAGAGATGTCATTCCCATCTAGAAAGAGAATCCAGTCACCCTCATCTTGTCTCTTGGGATGCTGATGGAGTAAATAATCTTTGCAAACATTACCAGGCATACAAAGTACAGGAACATTTTTTGAGTAGTTGCCGTGAATTTCCAAAGGGATAATAATGCTGGATCAATCTGATTGCCTTCCATGATGACATGGCCAGCTCAATGGACAGGAGGAGAGCATGGATGTTGTCTGTCTCAGCTTGGGCAAGGCTTTCAACCGCCTCCTGTAAAATCCTCAAAATCAAACTGGTGAAGTAAAGGCCAGTTAAGAGCCCAGTGAGGTGGACAGAAATTAGGCTGAACTGCCAGGCTCAAAGGGTTATGGTCAGTGGCACAGAGTCTGTCTGGAGTCTGGTGAGCAGTAATATCCCCCCAGGAGTCATTAGTCTGAATTTGTTTCTTAAGATCATGCATTGGAGAAGAGCTTATATACCTTGTCAGATTTAATATTCTGATATACTGTTGGTCCTTTAAGTTTTATGATGTTAAGGTTAATCTTTAAATTTATACTCAGATATTTTGACATTTTAAATTATGTTAGCTTTAAACTAAGCATTTAAGCAGGCTTTTCCAGAGGAAATTAAGTGTCATAAGGAAAAATGTCAGAGTATATTAAGTGTTCATGCAGCTCAGCTGAAAGTCTCAAATATCCTCAGTTTTGAATTTTGGATGTTATTACTTGTTAGTTTAAAGAGAAGGATTAGGGTTTGTGTTTATTTTTTTTTTCCAGTTCTCACTACAGTGCAGATCAGAGAGCAATTACCACTTTTTTTGCTTAAAATTTATGTTCCTGCATATTACCATCCAAGCACTCTGCTTTGACTACTCACCCCTGACTATCACAATGAATTAACCTGCTGTTTTCAGCTCAAAACACTCTGTTTGGTGATCAATTTCCACTAAATAAATGAGGATCAACCCAGGCCACATTTCTCAGTCTTTCCTTTGATACCTAAGCTCCTTAAAGTGAAGTGTGACAGTGAGAAAAGCCTAAGCTACTGCAGTGCAGAGAGGTTTCAAATATTCATCCTTATTACACTCTTCCAAAGTCAGAGATAACTATGCCATTCATCAGAACTCTCCTCTTGAAAGAATTAAGATCTTAATAGCTTGGAGAGAACATTACTGAGGATTTTAGTGTCTCCACATCTTCTCTCCTTACTGCTACTGAAAAATAGATACCTTTTAAAAGCATCTTGGCATGTGTTTGTGAAGGGCAGGCTTTGTGCTATGTCTTATTGACCACAAACTGGAAAGCAGTGTTGAAACTTGAGTGCAAATGCCATAAAACTGTGAAATGCAGCTATGGCCGTTATGCTGAGACTGTAATTATACATTAAATGTAAGGTTCAGTGCCCAGTTAAGGCATTATATGGATAATAATAATGATATCAGAGGAAGCATTAATTATTTGAACGTAATAAATTTTCAGTTTACTGGTAAAGATAAATTTCTTTATCTTCATGCTTCTTTTCAACGTTTCTCTCTAAAAGACTAACTGCTAATAGCATGAAAAACTAACAGTCAGGAAAAACCCTTAAAGAGTTTCTTGAGTATTGAAATATTGTATATCCTGTAGTCCCTAAATACTAAAAAATCTTGGAAATTGGTGAATTAAATTGTCTCCTGAGAAGCTGTATGTCTCTTCCTTATTAATTATGACTCTTACCATGGTAAAAAAGATAAATTATGTTTTTAGAAATCAGGAATTTTCTTCAGTGTGTTCCAGGAAGATTTTGAAAATAATAGATTGTTCTATATTTAAAATAAAATTGTTAGAGAAGGTGACAGCCAGTAAATATCAGCAATACCTGAACAGTCAATCTATGTCTGAGATTCAAGAGCTGTCCCCAGAGCAGATACATCTTACTTTACTGGGAAAATCTGTTCATGAGGGAAGAGAAATTCTAATCCATTGCCAACGTAGGTGTGTCTGGCAATCTTCGGCATAGTGGTATCTTGCAAGATTCTTCCTTCCAATTAAGAAAGTTCTTGGTTTTATGCATTTTATTCACTTCACTGTTAGTGAGCTTGGGGGTTTTGTGGTTTTAATTTTTATATTTTCTAATTTTGATATCAATTCAGCATGACATCTGAGTTAAAATGTTAGGGGAGGAGATATTTTAGTGTGTGATTACATATTTTCACAAAACTATATGAGAGTTAAGTAGAATTCTAGTTTTAAAACTGATTCTGTAGAACTTTTATTTAAGGTTGTTTCTGAAATAGCAATTCAGAAGTATATTTTTTTTCTTTCCTATGTTTTCATGAATTTTCTCCTCTCTGCCCTTTGTGCTCTGCCCTCTCGCCTTTCTTTCCCCAGTTTTTAGGAAGGATATTTATGGACTCCACTGATCTTTGCTTCTCAATTTAATGGTTTTCAGAGAAAATTGAGAAACTAGAGTTAAAGAATACTTCCACCCTTTCAAAGGTGGAAGGGAAAAATCTTGTTTAATTTCATGTAATTTTTTTTTTCAGTTAGAATCACTGCAAAACAGTCTTTTCCGAAATAATGAATCCTGCTTTTTACACACTTGATAAAAAGCTGAATTAAAGAAGTGAAAAAGACTATCTAATGAACTGCTATCATGATTATAAAAAGTCTGACTTGCAACAAAGAGAAAAAGGGAATATTGTTCTTGAATAATAAATCCTGGATAATATTTCCTGAAATATAAATTAGCAAAGTTTTAAACCATTTTCTATGTTATATTTAATGATCTGCACAGCAGAACATAATAATGAAACATAAGATGTAAATATGGAGTCCAATAAAGATGTAAATATGGAGTCCAATAAATAGGCTTTTCAGTCCTGCTTGCCTTTCTTTGTTGATTTGAACACTCCATGTTTGTTTCCTATAACTGAAAAACCCACAAGATCATATCTGTTACTGAGACACACCAGGGTAACACATATCAGAATTTTTTTAATTAAAAAAAGAAAAATAATTGTTTTCTGAGTTTAAAGTCCATATGCCATTGAGAAATAAGCAGAACTTCATGTTTCATTTAACTTTTTAGATTTTTGAGTAGTATAAAAAATTGTTTTGTACAATTCATACTGTCTGGCATTGTGCAGCTTCAGAGAAATAAAAGTGTAAAGAAGGGTAATCCTAAGGGTAATCCTTGGAGATCTATGTTGAAAACATTCAAAGGGTTCATATTTGAAAACCTATCGAAAAGATCTTTAAAAAAAGAAAGTAAAGCCTAAACTGTTAGGCCCATGTATATTTTTGTATTTGTTTGTGTGTACATATATGCATACATATACATACCTACGTGTGTTTGTAGACATGTATGCTTATATGAAAAAATGTATTTATGTATATAAATATATGCTGGCTCTCAAAAACAGTTTTCTAAAGAGAAATAATCAGACAAATGCTTAGGAAGAATTTTTGTTTCCTTACTTGCAACATACTGCAAGATGTCTAAACAGCAATTCTGCTTTCAGCCAAACAAGGAACTTGGCAGTGTTTGTATGTTAATTGGAATAAATAAGAATTCTGATTATTTGTGTAATTAATGCTATTTCTGCAATACATGCAAAATATACATATTGAGCGTGTTATAGCTGAGGATAGTAATACAACTTCAGATATTTTTTGAGGAGAAAACATATTTCAGACTGTGAAGTCTAAAAAATATTCTCTTAATTAATTTTAAGTATCAAACAGTAACTTTCATTGAGAGCAGTATTTAACTTTTTTTTTGCTGAATAATAAAACACAGGCATTATAGTAATCATTGTGAAGCCAATCTAGAAGCCAGCAATGCCATAATGAATTGCTGAGATTTGTAGCATTTTAAATCAAAATTATGTCTAAGTGAAATGCCCTGATGTGAAAGGAGCACCCAAGATTCATAAATACTCACGATTGAAAGGAACAACAGAAGTCAGGGTCTGCATAAACTCACCAAGTTTTAATAGTAAATCACGCACTTAACATGGAAGTTGATATGTTAATCTCTGACCTATTGTGTAAGGATGTGGCAGTGGGTTTTGGATAAAGAGGAGAGATGAAAAGAAAGAGAGAAAAAAAAGGAAATGAATGAGAGAAAGCAAGAGGTCACCAGCCCTGGTTCCAGCACTGGTCCAGCTGATGGGATGTTCTGGCTCCTGGGGGGGCCACACAGGCTTGGTGGGGCTTCCTCACCCTGGTGGTGGAAGTTTTCTGTTGAAGGCCAATGAAATGGAGACCAATGTAAGGTAATGCTGCTCTTACGTGATGCATAAAAGCCTCAGAAATTTGTCAATTTAAGATATTGCTTAGGATAAGAATCAGTGAAAATAAAACAAAACTGCATAGAGAGTGAAAGATTATAGGAAATTTTTTTTTAGGAGCAGAAAGATGAATGTGGATGCCTCAGGGTAAAAGTGTTCTGCAACAGATGGGAATAAATGAGGCATATCCCCAGCGTTTCTGTTTTTTTTTTGTTATTGCCCCATGTGGTGCTTCTTGAACTTTTCTACTTAGAATTATGAATTGACAGTGGTATTAAGTTGATCTGTCAGTGATATTTCAAGCGTTCTTAGATGAATAATTACCAGTTTTGATGAGCAAGAGTTGTATACTGCATCCTGCCTGAAGTAGGATCTGTAATTTTTCTTTCATTGCTAATAAAATTAGACTTGTTTGCCTTGTTAAGATAAATGTAGCTAGACATGCTAAATTCTGTATGTTCTAAAGGCAGATATGTTATCAATCTCTTAATCTTAAATTTTAAGTAATAAATAATAGCCTTTTCAAAAATTATTCAGAGGCATATTTCATCTCATCTTTCTTATGCTCTGGATTGTGTACTTCAGTACAATCATTTCAAAGCGTGTTCTGGTTCTAATGTTAGCATGCACAGGAAAGGTTATTGTTGCGTATTTCTTTTGTAAATATTTGTATTATTCAGTCCCAGATTTAAGCTAGTGACACAGGACTATAGGTATTACTATAGCTATAGATTAGGTCCACCTCCAGAGATTTTCAGATTCCAGAGTAAGAACTTGTTGCATAATAATATAAACCACTATACTGCACTAGTTTACATTACATTGTGATATATTAAAGGTCAGTGTAGCTCAGTATTCCACCTTCAACAGAAGTTGCTTAGAGATGAGTAACACTGCAAATGTACAGAAATGCTTTATACATATTTTGAGGCTTTCTGCTTTGAAATTCAGGACTCCTTCAGATGGAGTCAGAGGCATTCCTGTAATGCTGTACTAGATTTCCATTCTGCAAATTTAACTGTATTTTCAACCTGTGCAGACTTGTAGTATCACAATATTCTGAAGCAGTAAGCAAATTTAAAATCTCTATTTGTGTAAAATACTTTTGAGTTTACTGCTTAATACTGTAACTTGGTTCTTCCTTTGCTGAAAATTTGTGTATTCTACTAAGATATTTAACAACATCTAGTTCCTAATCTTGTTATCATGCCTACTTATACAGACTGCTGTCATAGCAGCATTCCATTCCTACTCTTAATAACAGTCTAATTTATTAATTTCTTATAAAGCCCCGTTTCATACATTTAATCACAAATGGCCATCATTTTCAAGGTTTTTGTGAGAATGTATTTGGTTTATTAGAAAATTCTCATATAATAGTAGCCTAGCTCTGTATCTTTTTTCTCTGTTTTTCAGTAACTCAGAATTTGAAAAAAATTGCTTTTGGCTATGTAAGAGAAGATTTATCATTGGTATCTCTTGTGCCTCCTTAGATACAAGGATTTTTCTAGTGATGGCAAGAATTTACATTTTTTATTATTTGTGAAAACAGCAGAACAAGCTTCACAAGACATACAGTACTTTCATTAAATAAAGATTTATTGATGTTCTTAAACTCAGTAGATTAAACTAAATAGGATCCTTTAAGTGTTTTATTCCTTGGTATAAGACCAGTTTTTACACTGTGCAATGTCACAGTGGTCTTACTGGTCTTCTTATCCAGATAATTCCAATACATCATATTTCTACTTACCCAGATCAGGTAATAAAAGTGAAACTTAAAAAGAACCCACAGTAAATCCCAGAAAAGGAGAATGAGACCAGAAATAATCTGCTTTATTCCCATGTACAAAGACTAATCTAAATATACCTGTAGTGTACTAAACAGGTATTCGCCTAGGCTGTTACAAAAATCTCTGAAAAAGGAGATTCCACAACCCACTTAAGGCAGTATCTGCCAGAACTTCCCACTCATTTCCATTTGAAAGAATTTCCTATTGTCTAACATAAACTCTAACACAGGAAATTTCATGTTAAGTCCATCCTTTCTCTTCTAAAATAATGGTGTTGCAATGGTTTTAATTCATAACCGTCAAAAACACCAATTAATGTAGTGGTTTCATGTTCGTCAAATTCTGGTTGCCAAATTTAGTGTAGTGGTCTTAGTGTTTATTCTCTTTCTTTGGAAGAAAGGTCAGGAGAAAGCAAAGCAGGCTCAAGCTTAAAAATGAACAAATAGTTTTATTAACACACACTAGAAGGATGGAAAAAAGAAAGTTGGGAAAAAACTAAAACAAAACAGAATGAAACTCCAAAACACTCTTCCCTCCCCCTGCAAACTGTTAACTTTCTTGCAAAACAACATAGAGAAACATAACTGACTGTAACTTTCAGTCAGCTTCATTTAAACATAATCCTTCATCACTTTGGGAGAGGAGTCCCTCTAGAGTACCATGGAGACGCTCGCCGCAAGACAAAAACAGTCTTGCAGCTCCCAGCGTCACAAATCTGCAACCGGGTGGAATTTTTGCAGATTGTCCTGTCCCTCCCATTAGCAGCATTTCCCCTGGCTACTTATGGGTCTCTCAGTGTATTTGGGGTACTGTTTAAGAATGCTTCTTCCAGTAGAAAACAAGGATTCTCTTTCTCTCTAAAACCATCTTTGTTTCAAAGGCTAAGACCTCCTTTTAACCCAGGAGCGAGGGCTTTGAGATTCTCACTTAAATCTCAAATCATATCAATCCCTAATTTTGATTAGAACCAGCATTCCCCCAAACAACATTAAGATGTTACAAGTAACAGTCCATTTCTCCATAGTTTACCCCAGAGAAGTCCAGTTAAAAATGTTCACTTCGATCTCATTGTCCAATAATATTATGAATTCTTTCACTCTTGATCCACTGACTTTATGCAGTATCTTTTCTGCGTCCACTCTGTCTCTTTCTTCTCTCTCAGGGAAGGGTTAGTCCTTGGACGCTTCATGCTGCCAGGAAAAGGTTAAATCTGCCTAGGCCTGCAGTGGCCATGTGCCCTCCGCCCCAGGCTGCAGAGATGCAAAGCTGCGCCGATGGGGGAGGCTGGTGGATGTCCTCCTTTCCACCCCTCGGTCTCATCCAGGGCGGCTTGGCTCAGAGTTGTTATAGAGCTGCAGGCCTTCTTTCTCCACTGCCAGCGGCCACCAAGCTGGGCCATGGCCTGGCCCCCTCTGCTGCGGCCCCGGGCACGTGGCCAGCACTGCCGGGGAAAGGGGGACCAGCCAGGGAAAAGGGGGATCAGCCAGGGAAAAGGGGCTCAGCCAGGGGAAAGGGCCTCAGCTGGGGGAAAGGGGCTGAGCCGGGGTAAAGGGGCTCAGCCAGGGGAAAGGGGCTCAGCCAGCCCGGGTCTCTCCCCGTGCGGGCAGTGGCTCCCGGAGGCCTGGCCAGGCCCAGCCCAGCCACCCAAGGGCAGAGGGACCTGAGCCGGGCCCTCCTCTGCTGCCCACGACGTTACCTGGTGACTGACCCAAAAGCAACAGAGAGACCAGCCGGCAATCTGGTTTTTTATATGGGTAGTTCCCAAAGTCACATTTGACATTCTCAGTGGTCAAGACAGATGCCAATATCCCAAACTAGCCTCCTGATAGGTCCCTGTCCTTTCTAAAGCAACTCCAAGGTTGTGACTGGGAAAAACGCTCGACATTCTTCCATAACTAAAAGCCTGTGCCAGCCCATGACAGACGTGTAATGAATCTTTGCTTTTCTAGTAACCTTATACATATTTGCAGATTGTTATCTTCTCTTCCAGTTTCTCTCTTTCCCCCTTCTTGGCAAAACATTTCCATTCTTGCAGTCTTTGAGTGTGCTCAGCTCAGGGTTTTTTGTTGTAAACTCTTTTAGTTGCTCCTTCTCTTGAAGTTTGGTGCCCGTTGCTGATTTCTATACCAGCTGAGCCTAGAAATGAACCGCAGTGAAAAGATCAGTCTCTGTGCTTAAGATGCAGCTCTTCTATTAATACGTGCTAGCACAGTATTTGCTTTTTCTGCCACAGTATTGGATTTAGTGTTTTCTCCAGATTCTTTTCTTCAGAAGTTCTCGCTATCCAATTTTCCATCTAGCACTTGCGTAATTAATTATTCTTAATTAATTGTAGTATGCTGCAAGCATCATTATTGGATTTCATCCCATTTGTTTCAGATCATTACTCCAGTTGTTCAAGAGCTTAAATTATAGTCCTTTCTTTTTGAATACTTGCAACCAATTTTTCTTCCCAAAGCCAATTCTTTAATCTGTTTTATATTATCTCCAGATTGGAGAAGATAATTTTGTGCAATTTTTAAAAAATTGCATATGAAAATATTGGAAAGTAAAAAAACTAGGATTTTTTTGTGGCCAGCTGATAGCAGTTAGGGTTACTGTTTCCAGTGAAGTTTGTGCTTCACTTTACAGGATCTTTTTCCCAGAATACATTTTCATAGCTTTTCTATGACAGAGAATGTAATCAAGATCTTACTGAAGTTAAAATATGTACTATTTTTCTTTGTTCCATCGTATCATCTACATGTCAAAGAAATAAAAAGAAGTTGACCTAGAGGAGTTTATGGTGACTGTTGTTTGGTATTCTGCCAACAAATAAGTGGTTTGAAGTTTTTGTGTATAGTTGTTTAGTTGTTGTAGGTATTCCCTTGATTATCTCAATTTGGAAAATAGTTTTCATATCCTGCAAAAAAATCTTGAGGATTCAAATCTAATTTTTTTTTTTTTTTGTGAATAATAGATTATGAGCGAAAAAAATAATTTCAAAACCTTGTAGACTTTCTATTGATTTGTCAGGGTAAGAACATCAAATTTTAAAAAACTCAGTGGATCTGGACTTACTTTAAAACAAATTTGAAAAGAAAAAAGGAAAAAGTGGTCAATAATTAGAGTGCCGTGGCAAAACTTTGCTGCTTCTATGTAGAAATGCTTCATGAATGAAGCAAGCAGTGTGTCTTCAAGGGCTGGCTTACCTTGTCACAAGAGAGATGGAGACAATGCTGTTAGGCTTGGTTACTACATGCATGCAAAATGATACCATTACATGTTAAAAAAGCCACCCCAAACTATTAAAAGTAAATACATTCAAGAGTTAAGTTGGTCCAAAAATCACTGAATGGACTGTGCATGCTTTTTCCTCTAGTGCTGGTTGGAATCAACAAGTGGAACAGCACTACTCTTATTTCAGTCCCTTGCAGAGACCTTTTGCAGTATATTTTAGGTTTCCATAATCTTAACAAATGTTTGAGTGCACTTATAAGTGGTTGCACATCCTCTCCAAGCTAACCAGCTGAGTTATTTTCTTTGACCAAGTATTTTCACCTCTTGTCATGGGTGAGACAGAGTACAAAGAACCCTTTGATGGGTCAGGATCCTGGGTTTATTGTAGAACCAGCTCTTACCCTTTCACACATCCAACTGCTTCCACAGCACTCTGTCCACATCCCTCTGTGCCAGGGAGGCCACTGGAACATCAGGGAGAAGTCTTGTAAGTTCCTGCTCTGCTGCTGCTCATGAGCACCAATCTCATGTCCATCCAAAGTCCCTGGACATCCTGTGGCATTTGTCTCGATGCATCTCTCTGATCTCCAGAATCTTCTCCCACTTCCAGAATCTTTCCTCCAGTTATGAATATTTTTCACCTTCTTTCCAGTCCCCTGTTGTCTCATCAAGACGACAGATTCTTTTTGGAAATGCTTCTTTTTTGCCTCTTCTTCTTTTCATAACTCCAGGTCCCCAGTTTTCCCAATCTCATTAGTCTGTATGCAGAGCACACTTTATTTTCTGCCTAATTGGGGTTTCTGTCTCACTCCTCTTCATTAATGGGAGATTTAGAATGTGCCATTTTAGTCTTGGTGTTATCAAAATTTGCAGCCAGCCCTTTTGGGATGCAGCTAGCAAGTAGCAGGAATCTGTCTCAATTCAGAAGTGAAAGTGTGGACAATTTTCTCTCCCCCTGCCCCTAGTCACAGAGTTGTTTGCTACCTGCTACCATTCATGTTTGAAACTATTTTTGGCCAGGTTTTCATCATTTCATTGGATGAAAATCTTTATCTTAAAGCTCCACTTGGATTTTTTTTTTCCTGCAAGAAATACCAGTACAAATGAAATTCAGTATATTTACATGCTTAGAGGTATCCTGAGTAATAATTCTGATTTCTATTGTTTATTTCTACTAAAATTGACTAATTGTATTTAAAAACTTAATTACTTTAGAGTGGTTAGCTGGCAGATGTTCTGCTAGATTTGATGTAATTAGGAAAAATACATTATGTTTTCTGACTAATTTATTCACAAGCCTTTGAGTTAAGTAGGTTGATTGATAGTAGAAGGATTAACTGAAAAACAACAAAAAAATGCTTATAGAAATATTTAATTAGCTAAGATGGGAAAACATTCCATTTATTTTTTTTGTTATGCTCCCATTTACACAACTATAAAGCTATAGTTCAGTAAATGTTTTTTTTAAAATTGGTCCTACCATCTTTCATTTCCACTGGCACATTTATGTGGCTGCATGGCAAAACTGGATTGGGTGAGCCAGATTAAACAGTAAATGAATTTTTTGCTCTTTCTTTTGAAGCCAGCTTTGTTCCCCAGCTACTGTGTTGGCACACAGACAGTTCTACCAGCATGAAAGCAAGGATTAGTGAGAACACAACAAAGTACAGAAGTGCTGTGTGTGGTGTCCCTGGCCGTGGCAGGGGCTTGGAGCTTATGATCCTTAATGTCCCTTCCAGCCCAAACCATTCTGTGATTCTGTGATACAGGCACAGCTGCTGCTGCTTAAGTGTGCTCAAGTAATATCCCCAGCAGTAGACTAAAGCAGCAAATGGTATATTTAAAGTAAAATAGAAGGTAGGATAAAAAATAGTTACTTTTTTTGATCAAAGCATATGGTTTAATGAGCTTCGATAACCATGCTCAGCGAATCAATTTAGATTAGTACCCAGAAGAATAATTCTATATTGGACTTAGTAAAGCAGAAATAGTTAATCTTAAAAAGTTAAAAATAGAAATTTGAAAATGGTGGTTTATTAAAAATATAGATACTGTGTGCTGAGAGTGAGTCGGAACTCTATTAATAAAAAAAGACGACAGTTTATTGATTTTTATAGGTCCCAACTAGGATCAATAAAATCATGAATTTAACTTAGAAAGACTAACTTTTTAGGAAGAAAGTATGCTTTCAAAAATGTATTTTCCTATTTTTTAAAGTGTTTGGTTTTGCAGTGACTACATTAAATATTTTTTAAATAACTGCAGGTATGTTACCAAGCAGATGGAATGAAACAAATGTCTCTACTGTAGATATCTGTTAAATGTATGTTTGAACTGAGTTATAATTAATACTGTTACAATTTAGATGCTGAGGCCCATATTATTATAATCTCTTCCTGTTGTAAGTAACAGGAAGATGTTATATATCCAGTCAGACTCCATCTTTGGTGCTTTCCAATATGGGGTTTTCAAGATTTGAAAGATGAGTTTTCTGCTTGAAAAAGTTTTTTCAGTTAAACAATAAGGAAAAATAGTTTTGGCACAGTGAGATTAATGCAAGTTTTAATTTTGTTTTGAAAACTTAAATATTCATGCAAATGCTCTTTTAACTACTGTTGGTTTTTTTTAAAAAATATATTTAATGAAAATATATTGAATGAAAATTTAGAATAAAATTACCTAAATTGATTCACAGCATGAATAGGAAAAAATAAGGGATTTTGGGCCAAGCCTAAATATCACTACATTGAAGCAGGGGCAAGCTAAAATCATTACCAGTGTCACAGAGTTAAGCTCAGATGGATTTACAGACCTTTGTTTTTAAGTTTGTGCAACATCTACTCCTTTTTTTTCTTACTACAGCTGTAGGAGTGCACTGAAGCATCTGCAAGTTGATGTGAAGTGATAGACATTTAAGTTTTTTGATGATGACTCAGTTGTAGTCTATGAATGTTTCTGCAGAATGGCAGATAGATTTTGCCTAGCATCTGGTACAGGGGTTTGTTGTGGGTTGAACTAATTTTTGTAAGTGTAATAGTAAAATGGAACCTATATCATTTGTCCCATATGAGAAAGCTCGATCCCAGTCTAGATGAAAACCTTGCCTTTGGCTGAAATCCAAAGTATTTCCTAAATTTGGGATCTTGGACCTGTGGCACTAAAGTTGTGTAAATGCTGTGTTAAATATTTTAAGATATGGATGCTTCCAATAAGAAATTATAAATAAACTACATTTAGTGTATTAATAATCAGTTTTATTTTAATAAAAACATTAGAAATATAAAAAATTATCTAACAATCTGAGGCATTGGGGTTTTCAACAGTTGTAGAAGTTGTGATTTGTACTGTAATAGTTGAGCTGTTAGCTCTCATTTATATTGCATTTATGCCAAATAATTTAATATTACTTTAAAGAAAATCAGTAACCTTTCCTTTTTGTGTCTTAAGCATTTCAACTTTTAAGGATTTCTGCATATTTTCATGAGTTTCAATAGCTCTATTAATGTTAGACCTACAGTAATATAAAGTTTACATATTTAGGCTCCTAATCTATGAAGTTAAGTTTAGATTATTTGTTTTCCATTCTGCTGTGATGAATACTCTTAAATGCTGTAGCAGAGTGAACAGTTACAGTATTCTAAGTGAGATTTTTCAAGTTTTGAGCATCAGTTCTGAAATGGAAATATGCCAGTGACGTTCTACATAGGAATGGATGTTGCCTTTTTATGTTCTTTCCTCTACTCAGTGATTTCAAGTAGTTATCATATCTATCTAGAAAAAAATAGGTGTCTTCAGGAGAAGAGAGTCTCATGAATCTTGCTTTGTGTTTTGATCAGGTGGAATACCACCCATGAGATGGATAGTGAATTTTGACCGGGATCTTCTTGATGGTCTGGTATTGGCAGCGCAGGTAGCAGCTTATTGTCCATATTTGGTAAGAAGGATTTTTTAATACTGTGCAAATTTTATGCTGTTTATGAATGTCAGCGTGTTCAGGCGTTCTTTTCTGTTGCAAAGCTGGGGAGTGCATTGAGTGCAGGCAGCTCGCGTGTGGCTGTGATGTGAGCTGCACATGGAGCTGGAGGAAGTAGACCTGGCACTGACACTTTGCATAGCAAAGCTTCTGGGGACCTGAGACATGGCAGGAGCTGAGGATCCAGCAGGAAGATCCCAGATTTTCACACACTCAGACTGAGGGTGTGTAAAAGCCCAGAGTTTCCTTTGCGTGGGGGGTCCCTCCTCAGAGGCACCAGCTCCAGGTGTTCCTCTGTTATTGCACTAAGATTAAATTAATTTGAGGATCCAGATGGCTGAGACTCTGCTATGGGAAACCTAGGGTTGAGACAGTAAGGAAATCTTGTTTGAGAGTGTGAGAATGGGGTGTGTGGGGAGTCAAGCAGGGCATCCATCACTCACTGCAGCCTTTCCACTGCAAGGTCCCACTTCAGTTCCAGCTCAAGTGGCTCCTGGGTGCTTGGACAGGGAACTTTCTTTAACAGCAACTCTTGGCCTATAGTATTTTTAAAAAGGAAAAAAAAAAACCAAACCACCCCAACATTTAGCAACTTACAGGGGATTATTTCAGTGGTATTTTTTCTTTTTTACTGCATTTATTATTAACAGGGAATTTCAGGTCAAAATTTAGATCTTATTGATTGCTGAATGAGCAAAAATACAAAATCAGTAATTTTGCCTAGTGGAAGGTTGAGATTGATTCCTCTGTCTTGTCTAGATTCCCACCCACTTCATAAAGATGTATACTAATCCAAGAACTCCTGAGCAGTTTCTGCACAACTCCTTGATACTTGTGAAGGCTCTGCATTCAGTCGGTCTGGATATAGACATAAAGGTAGGTCATTTTATACTAGCAGCTCTTATATATATTAACATTTTTATTTTGATTTTTTGTGTAGTAGTCTTGCACATCCAGTTAAGGTAAGATTGTAGTGAAACAGTTTTGTTTCAGGATGTGTTACTATATGATGGAAACCAGAATACTGCTGCATATGAATAGACTTAATTAGAAGTAATTTCCATAATTCCTTGCTTTGTAGAATTGTGCATGCACAACTAGCTGAACATAAATTAATTCAGTTCAGATTTTAGCATCCTAAACCACACAGTGAAAACTCAAGTGGAGTTCATTATTACTATTGGAAGGCAATTTAAAAAAATGTTTAAGAACAAACATCATGGACTTAACCATAAAAAGAAGTGGTGAAAAAATTTATATGAATGTCTGGTAACAGTTACATGTCCATGAGATTTCTGGCCCAGGTTTGATGCACATAGAAGTCAGCAGCTTTGGATGCTGGTGAGAGCAGCACTCTCTCAAAACCATCAGCTTCTGGTGTCCTTTTTTGGGGATGAATACAATGTTGATAATTGTTGATAATTTCTTCCATTAAGGATCTGCTTGGGTTATCTGTTATATTAGTAAACATTTTACATCTCTCTGCTTTTTATTGACCTGTGGCTCCAAATTTTTTATATATGGTGACCTTACCTAGGTTAGATATCGTTCCTTTGTTCTTTTTGTTGTCCCCAAACCCAGTTTTCTCCTGCTCCTAGTCTGCGTTTCTTTGACAGTATATTTGTGAGTTATTTGTATCTCTGGGAGCTTATTAGGCTGGCTGGAAGACCAGAAGATGCAGTAGAATACACACAGTATTTCAAAGTGTATGAGGAAACTTTCCAAAGAAATTAATGACATTAGGAATCAGAGGTAGAGCTTATTTGTGTGAACAAAGTAGTATAAAATGAAGCTCAATTATAATTTTTTTCCCTCTTTCCATTTGGTTGTGTTAAGATTACAGGGAAAAATTAACCCTGCTATTTCCATTTGTATCAGCTGCTGTCTTGCTGCCGCTTCCTCGTACAAACCACTCTGTTAGAAATGACTTTGCTGTGACAGGCTAAACAAAGAAAATCTACAGCTTCCCGTCTTTGTGACTGACAGGAAGCAAAAAAGTAATCTGGGTATAACCCTCAAAACAAAGGCATATCCTGCCTCAGCTTTTAAGAAAAACAGGCCTTTTAAAAAATGAGGGCAGAGGCTTGATGCTAGATATGAAAAGGGTGTTGAACACATTAGATGTGGAAGCAGAATTCTAGGATATTCTCCTTAATGTACCCGTTTTAAGACTAAATTGTCTACAATAAATGGGACAATCCACTCTGTACAGACTAACAATTTAAACAAAGGTACACAATCAGTACCAGAAAAAGGAACAGATCTTGGCTCTTCAAGGTTTGTATTTAAGTTCAAAGGGTACATTTTACATAGTTTATCAAAATTCATATATACTTTTGTAAGGCTATTGTAGAAACTTCTGAACTATCTTGTTCTGCAGTGATAAAAGTAGCAAAATACATGAATCCTTTTGAATGCTCAAATCTCTTAATTTGAGAATTTTCTGATAATCTTGTCTGAAATTTAGCAGGCTAAAATGTTCCAATAGCATTGGCAAAGTTCTTGACTCAGCCACTCACTGCTTTTGAGCTCTCAGGACATTTGCATTAATTAACAGCACAAGCTGAGACGTGTTAGGTCTGGAACAGCTGGCATTTCCAATCTAAAAATCTAAAAATTTGTAATAATAAAGAAGTTCAAGTGTTTGCAACTCTTCAGGTTTAAATTACACTTTTAATGGAGTTCAAGGCTTTAAAATCCTTTTAAGGATTAAGGTGTAGATTTAAGATGGAGTTATTTGGACAGGAAATGGTTTCTACTTTCTAATCATGACTTGCAATTCAATCCTAGAGTATTAGTTGTGGCTTTTTGCATGTTTTAAATTTGTATTTGATATTTTCAAGTTTTAAAATGCTTTGATTTGAAGAAGATTCAGATGAAAATCTAAAATAAATTATTAAAAGGTAAGATGGTGGAGAGCAGCCACATGGAGGGAATGTGTAATATAAAGAGATTAGGATGGAAGGTGCCGTGATTAGGAATAGCTAGTAAAGGAAATTTATTCCAGACTTTATTATTTATTGCTATTAATTTATAATTATTGCTATTTTTTGCGAATGTGTCTTTTAAAGCAAATAATATTTACTGTCTGTGAATTTTCTGATGAATATTTTTAAGAAATTAATTCTTTTAAAAAAAATTTAGTTCTTAGACTACTAGATAAGTGGCACAAATAGAGTTTAAGAATTCATCACAGGATAGAATTGTATTTTCTGAGGGAATAAATTCTCATCTAACTGGAAATGGGTAGAAAGAAGTAGGTGGCAGAAGAAAGTCTTCAACAGATAATCTAGTCTGGCATCTTTTCTATCTTAAATGAAAATTCAGGAAGAGTGAAAAGCAGGGGTGTAAAACCACAGCCATATTGCAATAATGGTTAACATTCAATAGCCATTACTGAGATAAATGAATGGAAAGATCAGAATACTTTTCAGGCTTCAGGTTTAAAGCTTTTGGCACAGAAGAGGCTTTTTTACTTTGCATAGTGAATGCATCCTGAAGTTCAAATCTTCGACCAGTGGTGAAAGAATTAAATAGAAATGCGAGATGAGACATACTATTCCATCTGTGCATGAAGAATATGTGAAGTTAATCTTGAGAATTACAAGGACAAACATTATCTAGGAAGCCATGGAGAGTTGCAGAGAAATTTCAATGCCTAGTTATGTACTCACTCTCTTGGAAAGTTTGAGGAGGAGTTGTGTGAGAAATGCAGGCAGTAGGATGAGCTGCTTGGCTGGGCACAGGGCAAGAGAACTTTACCTTGAAAACCTTAAATAAACTTTAACTGAAAATAAAAATTAACTCAGATGGTTAAGATGATAAATATGTCCATACATCTATCTTGCAACACTAAAAAGAGTCCAGAAGAGTAAATGTTGTTTTTCTCCCTTTTTCATATTCTGTGGCAAATAATTTTACCACTCTCCTCAGTGCCATACCAGAATTGCTGAGAACTAAAGTTTGACATGTTTTGCAGCTGCCGCACAAATTGATTTCTGTAAATCAAATCTTTAACCTGCAGGAATACTTGCTACATTTTGTAAAGCAATTTTTGAAAGTATAAATGTACCTGCAATAGAAACAAATATATTGTTGTTATTTGCAAGGTGAAATTGCTTACAAAAACCATTGCAAAACTGTATGTAAGAATATTTGGGATGATATTTTACATGAATGAAAATATTTTCTTTTTTTTAAGATAGTAAAGATATATATATATTTCCCAACAGTACCATTTCCTTGTTTTTTCTGTAATGCTCCATTTAATAAAATTAGAATTTGTTTCTGCTGAACCTTCAGGAAAAAAGTTGAGCTTAATTTTCGCCCAAGGTTTATCACCAGAGCATGTCAGTGGTTTTCATTAATTAGGGAGTTTTTTTATGCAGTGACAAGATTCATATTCACATTAGCCATGAGAATAATCCAGTAATTACAGGTTAGATTAAAATATTTGTATAATAAGAATTAACTTTTTTTTTTTTTTTTTCCCTATCTTTAGACTATACAGGAAAAATTTTAACTGAATATGGGTTTTTTTGTTTGTTTGTTTGTTTTCAATATTAGGCCACGGATATCTGTGATCCACACCCTGTCATGATGCTTATTTTGTGTGTCCACCTGTATTACACTCTCCCTCATTACTTACCCAGGAGCACTATAGAATTTACAGGTGCACTCCATGCAACTATTGTGAAGCAGGTATTGATAAAATTTAATTTATATCTATCCATAGTAATGCAAGGTTGGAACACTGTGTGTATATGTGTGTTTATATTATGTGTAAGCTACAACAAAGAATTAATAGGTTTTGTGTCACTTGGCTAGTAAGTATAGAAGATGAAAGTGTGCATTTTCTGTTTTTATTCTCTTCAGTCTTGGGATTTCACTTCTCTTTTTCCCTATGCTTGAAAGTACATGAAAAAATCTGCAAATTTGACAAATCTGAGATCAAAGAGAGGAATAAGAGATTCACAGGCATAGGAGTGTGGTGTACATTGTACTTTCAAAATTTAAGGTTGGATAGTCCATGGGAAATCCACACTCCTTTGGAAGGAAAATTATATACCCAGTTATTTGAAGTACTTTCTTATTTTGTGATATCCTTAGTTTGTATTTTGGAACTTACCTGCAGAACACATCTTTTATAGTCTGAAAACTGAGTAAAAATAGGCTGATCTTGTTGTTTTTGTTGTGGTAGGTGCGCCTGAAAAACCCAAGCAATAAGACTTTGGCATACAACGCTCTTCTTGTGGGAAGAGATGCTGATGATTTCTCTTTATCTAAAGGAAACACTGCTACCATTCCCCCACTGTAAGTGATGACTTATCAATATTATTATTTATAGAATTGCAGGAATAGAAATTTACTAATTGATGAGTGGTGGAACACTAGAAAAGCGTACAACTCCAAACAGGGCAGTATTAGCCGGTATAGGGGTCAGGTTTTCTCCTTAACCTGGAACAAATCTAGAGTAGTATTTCAGTGGGACTCTTGCAGTTGAGCTCAATAGAGCTTTAAGAGCAATATATAAGCCATCAGATCATTACAGGAGTCATCTGTCTCCAATGTATATTATTTTCCTATATATCAAAACTTGATTTACATTTTGTACATAATTGCATTGTAGGAGCATGAGCGGGTAGGTTTATTTTCTTCTGAAGTCTCAGATTTTGGCTCTTACTCTTAATTTAAGCATGACTGGGAATTAAAGAGACCATGACACAGGTTTGAGTATTATTACACTGCATCTTTTTGCCCCCATCCTTCTTCCCAACCAAGATGGATGTGATGTAGTTACTTGTACATCTTACATGTCTAAGATTAGACATCTGAGGATTTGAGAGAGATTTAATTTTGGGAAAGCATTAGGTTATAATTTCTGGTCGCAGAAATGCTCATGGTATATCACCATCTTGTTGATTTTATTCACTAAGTACATTTTGCTCTTTCTGTGCTATGCAGTTTTATGAATCAATACAGGAATTTCATTAATCCCTGTTTAATTAGTGAAGACAAGAGGGATGTAGTAGTGACTCTGGCTCTCAGTTAACAGTTTTAAAGTTTATCTGCAAGATATCTTAAAATATCAAGATATTTTATTTACAGATAAAATGCATTGTAAAAAGGAAAAAAAAGGTCAACATTTGTATGTAAATAAACTGTGAAGGATAAAAAAAAATTTGAATATAGATGGTCAAATTCAAGATGACTCAACATAAATACAGCGCTCTTTAAGAACCATCAGTATGTCAGTATTAAATTACATGCCTATTATAAATGTATGCAAAGGGAACAACAAATAATGTTGTGTTTTCAGCAAGCTGTGAGGCTGATTTGATCCCATTTTCTTTGCAATTACTTCAAATAAGAGTTATCATATAAATGTAATCCTTGAAAATACCGTGTGTTTCTATGAAAGGTCAATACCATGGCTGTTTTTCACTTCACCTTTAAAAAACATCCTAAACAAACCACAAAGCAAAATCAAGACAGAAGAAAATGTGCACAGCCTTGTTGTTGAGCTGCTTGGCATTATATAGAGAAATTAATGTTTGAAAAATTGCATAGAAATAAGGACCTGTGGAATTGCCAGTCATGCACAGTACCTCTGCAGAGTTTGTCATAATGTCATGATCATTAAATGAAAAATAGGTTCTTTGAAATTAATAGCTTTCTTAATATTCTGGTGCAAGTGTTTAAAAACTCCAAGAATTGATGAGACATATGCGAGTCTTGCAGGTTCTTTATGTTAAATCATTATGCTGTAGGTGGATTTGGAAATTATAGTGATGTGAATAACATTCCCAGTGTAGCTGTCATATGTTGCATATGGCATCATTAATTCTTGATCTGAGATTCCCACTCTCCAGGGCCCTGCACTGTGTCATGTAGACTGGCAGTTCACAACAGAAATAGCATAAACCCCCAAGGTTATAGAACAATTCCATAACATGATTTTGCCCTCACTTTATATTGACCACAACACGGATTAATAGAGATACAAACTAAACAACTTTTTGGTTTTGCCAGAGAAAGCAACAATTCAAATTCTCAGCTGTTGCATGAGTCAGAGGGCAAAGATCAGGCAGAAAGTGCTGTACACTGCTGTTGCCTGTCCTTCTTATTTGTTACCAGAGCAGACTTTTTATAACTTGGTCCTTAAAGTGGCTTTGGGAGTGTATGTCTCAGGCAGTTATTCCTCTGGGTGCCTGCATCACAGCACGTTTTTTTCAGAACATTTTGAATGGTGAGGTGACCTAGGAGCCTCAGACTCTGGGGGATTTGGCAACTCCTGAGTGTCTTAAATGGAACTCTCTGGGGGCTCTGCAGTAGAAACTTGAAAGCTGTAAGAGCCAGGTTTACAGAACTTCCAGGATTTCATCATCAATGTTCCGAATTGACAATTGGAGATTTCCTGCCTTCTTAAGACTAATCTCAAAATCAGAGAGACATTTTCAGAGCTTCAAAGTGAGAGCTTCAGGCACTAAAGTTTTCTTATTGTTCTTGCTTCACTGAAGGATTGATGCAGATGAAGTCTAAATTTGTACCTAAACTCTCTCTCTGTGTGGTCTTCTCCAGTTTTCCCATTAGGGAGAAGCTGTTGCTTGTACAAGACAAGTTTGTTTTTTCTCCCTCTTAATTACTCAGCTTTACTGATTATTCTGAAGGGTTTTTAACTAATTTCTTTGTCACTCTTCAATGAAAATTTGAATCTAGATCTGCGCCACAAAAAGCTATTCAGGGGAGCATAAATTGGATCAGTTAACTAAGGATGATACTCCAGTGAAAGAGAACTTGTGTGCTGGTGTGTGTGAAGAAAAATTAAGCTATGTGCTGATATAAAATGCAATAAGCAGTATTGTTCTTTATCTGTAATGCTCCTTTATTAGAATGTTAAGGTACTCTTAGGCAGAAGATTATGCCACAACAAAGTATTTCAGAGAAAAGAAATTGCTTTTTTTTCTAAGACTCTTCCCTTACAAAGACTCTGAAATGTGCTCTGAAATTACATTTCTGAGTAATTTCTGAGCCCTGGTTTTGTGCCTTTTTTTTTTTTTTTTTTCCTCATAGGAGACAAGGCTTTGTGACTGTGGAATTCACAATTCGTTTCCTGCGCCCTGCTGAAGCAGTATTGATACTGATCTCAGATAAAGTTGATGGAGCAGATGGTGCCACAATGACATTCTCTCTGAAATCTGAAGTTAAGAAAATAGAGCCTCTTGTAAGTTTATGTGTGTATGATTAATATTGTCACAAAAAATATTATTATTCTGTGTATTATATAAACTAATGGGAACCGAGATAAGAATGAAAATGTGAGTTAGCATCGGCATTCGCCTCTGACCTGTGAATTTTCAGATTTCTAGTATTAGACTATGAACATGCAGCAAAAATCCTAGAGGAATAAGAAAGATTCCTAAGGACATAAATCATATTTGTGTCCTAAATAAATTGTAAAAGCTTACACTGATTGCTCTGAAAATAAATCTGGAGCCCTTTCAGCAAATGAATGTTACTGGAAATTCTGTTATGGGGGTGTTGTTGTGCTTTAGCCTGGTGATTTCAGATGTCACATGTAGATGGACCACAAGCTTTTGTTCGATGTTTCTGTATTTATTTGTGCTTTTTAACCACAGAGACTCTGTGGTTGTCAGATATGTCCCATGCAGGGCAGGTTGGCCTGTGTTTGTAATCCCCATTCATCGAGCACATCTGGGTGGACTTCTGAACTTAGATGGTGTTTATGTGATCCTCTCAGGTTTTGGGTTTTTTTAGCCCCTGACTCTGTTAGAAAGGAAGGTTGGGGTAAGAGAAAAAATAGAGGACATGTAAAGATAAGAAGGAAAAAAGGATCCTAACTTGATTCTTGGCCTTGTGTTTTTTGTTCTCTTTTAGAGTATGATAAAATGCAGATCCCCATGTTATGAGCTGAAGAAATTTAACGTGAATGTTACTAATCCTTTCAGAACTGATGGCATATTCAGGTAGATAGTGATATAAAGACATGTCTTTAATGATCATGCTGTTTTATCCACTCTTGTCCATAACTTTCTTCTTCTTAAAAACGTAGAACCTGGAGGTTAAATGATAGGGATTTACATTCCCAAAATTGTTACAAGCACTACGAAGTGGAAGCTATCATAATGAATAAAGAAGATAAATAAGCCTTAATTGAAATCCGTCTCAGTGTAAGCAGTAAAGCTGGAGCTTTAATCAAACAGGGTTCATGAACCTTGCTTGTATTTTTCTGTTTGGCTGAGGTCCAGCAGAATTACAAAGAGAAACAAGCCATGTTAATTAATAGTTGGTTATTTTTTCCCCAATCTGCTTTATCCTGCTGTTTAAGTTATTAAGCATGCAAAAGAAAAAAAAAAAATGCATTTGCCTTGGGGCTTTCATCATTATCAGTTAGTCTAACTTTTAATTTGTATTCATCATAGCTGCAACAACTGCAGAGTTATAAATGTTGCTTTCCTTAGTACAAAGGAAATAGATTGTTGTACCTCTTTAAAATCTATTTATGGGATCTGACTCCATATTTTGACTTTAGAGCTAAGCATTGGTTCGTCTCATTCATTTATTTGGAAGAACCATCTTTTGCAAGATTTTTAATTTGTTTTTTTATATAATATGAATATACATGTTGCAGAAGCTGCAAATTAAACTTCTCTTTCCCCTACAGAATAGGATTGGTATATACATATAGTAATAACAACAACAGTAACAATCCTGTAAGAGGACTGTTTCCATTGTTCTAAGCCTTATGTGTAGGAATCATAAGAGTTTAATTAGCTTCTGTCTTTTATTTTGAAATCCTTGAGGTGGTCAGTGGGGCTGAATCAGTCCTATGGTTTGGATAACTCCCTTGGAAATTATCAATGAAGCGATGAAGTAATTTGGTTTTATGTAATTGTTTTGAACAATCTAGTGTTTCATCAGGGGGTATATTGTTTACTTGCAAATAACACTAGGAAATGCTAGTTTGATACCAAGGGAGAAGATATTTTACAGAAAAACCAGGGTTAAACCACAACACGTACTTTTAAAGTATCTTTAATTGAAGATAATAAGCTTCTTTACTGCATTTAAAAGTTAGAGTAAATTGAGTTTCATCTTCATTCTGCAAGTTAAAAATGCAGTCATTATGTGTGCTTGTCATACTCCAGGGTAATTTTGCTGGAATCCACACAATATTTAGTGAATGCAGAGAAAGTGTGTCAAGCCAGGCAAGTAAAGCAAGAACAAACGTTTAGGTAAGTTCCAGATAGCAATTGCTAGCTGTAATATATTGGATCATACATTTCTATCAATATTACCTGTTTGTGCATAGCTGTGTGCTACCTGTTGTAAAGAATTACAGTGTAGGACATGGAAATATCACAGGAGATGCCCAAGCAGTGCCTGAGCAGTGGGGTCCACCCTGGCTGTGCTTCCTTACACATTCTTGGGAATCTGCTCCTGGCAGAGCATGGGAAGCTGGAAAGTCCTTGGCTTAGAGTAAGCACTGCTCAGCAGAAACTGAAATATCAGAGTGTTATCAACATAATTCTCATCCTATTCTAAAACAGAGCACTGTGCCAGCTACTGAGAAAAAAAGAATGAATTCTACCTAGCTGAAACCAGGACAGTACTGCAAAAAAAAAAATTATAAACAGATTAAAAAAAAAAATCTTCAGTAATTCAATAATTCTTTATTTATTAATTTAAAATATTTTCCACAATTTGTGACATGCAATTTTTAAAGCTGATATAAACATTCAAAATCCTGAAACACTTTTCAAGGATTATTGGGAAAAATCATAAGCTGTTACCTCATCAATACTGTAGGTTGAATTGTAATCATTGGGATGTTCCACAGCCAGGTCATGAAATACAGACTTTTTTTCAAATACCTTTTTAATTTTTTTTTTAAGAAAAAAAAATTAAAAGCAGAAAAATAAAGAACATTTTATTATTAAGAAAAAATATCCCCATATTTTTACTGGAAATAGTTTTCTAAAGTGTAATTTATACTACGCTTTTTACTAAATTAAATAAGTGTATAATAATTGTTGATATAAAAAAGGAATTTTTAATCATCTTGATTAATTTATCCTCAGACAATCAGTCTAAATAGTGTAATTTTAGTCACACATCCAGATCTCATTCTTATGGAAATTGATTTCAGGGTAACTTACGTCTTTAGAAATTTCCAGTATTGATTTTGTTTATGTTTAGATGTTTGTCATCTGTGATAACAGAAGCCACCTAATTGCCCCTTTTCAGAAGATCTTTTTCTTGAATGGAACAAACTTCTGCAATTTGTGTTAAAAAAGTAGTGTGTGTATATTTCATAACTGATCAGTAAGAAGATTTTGCCCTCAATCATTTTTATTCTTTTGGTAAATCCAGAAAACGCCATGTACAAATTGAGGGCCGGTTTCTCTAAGTGCTCTGTAAGTGTAAAACTGCCATAAAGTCAGTGCTTGCCCTTTGGGTAATTGTGTCTGAGAGATAGATGTCAGGACCAAGGCATGCAAATGACAACTTAATCATCCCAGCACGACCAACTGGGCTCAGAGCTCCTTCTGCATCCTCATCCTGTGCCTCCAGATGTGTCAGATGCGCTTTAAACCTCACTGTGAGAAGTTTTGCCTGGCAGGTGACCCTTTTACCTGCCAGCCTTCCCCTCTGGCAGTGTCACAGGCACGGTGTCATTCAGGCTGGAGAGGAGAGCAGCCCTTCGGTCGTGGTGGCGTGGGTTCATCACAGTGTGACTGGAACGATCCCAGAGTCTGGAGGAACTGTGTTCTTGCTGGGACACAGCACTGTCTAAGCCCAAAACTATATCAGTCACCCATATCCTTCAGTGGTTGCAGGCAAGATTTCTTTATTCATGCAGAATTGGATGTGTTTGGTGAGAAGCAGAGTAGTACTTTTTTTTTCTTTTTTTAATCCAGTTGACATAGTTTTTCTTTTAAGTATACTGGGACAAGACTTTTCCAAGCCCTTGACACTCCAGTTATTATCTTTGGTCTGCATCTGTGTGGAAGCATGGTCTGCTCCCTGTGAGAGAAGGAAAACCAGATGCAGAGAAGCACACCACATGGCCCAGAAATTCTGTGTCATGTCAAACTACCCATAGCTTTCAAGCATGTTGTTATTTTTTAAATTATGTCCATTAGAAAAAAAAAAGTATCAAATGACAGTAAAAGTTCAAGGTTAGATTTAATAGCTAACTTTTCCTTCATAGATTTCCTACTGTAAAACTAGAAAGCAGTAAAGATACACCAATGTTTCAATAATAGTCCTAGTGTAAGATCATGACTAAGCAGATTATCATATGCAGTACAGTGTCCATAAGATTGGACGATGATTGCACAGATTGATTTGCAAAACAAGCCATGAATGTTGATAAATATTTTTACATTAAAAAAATGCATTCTAAACCAAAAAAAGGGGAAAACTAATGAATGAATTTCAAATCAAGCTCTGAATTGTGTATAGCTTCTTACTGTTAAATTAATTGCCCCTTTTTTTTTAAACTGGAGATAATGTCAGGAATTCCAAACAATTTCAATTTTCTGAATTTTGTTCTTACGTTTTTTGTTCTAAACTGTTTCATGTGACAAGGAAAGAATTATGTTATGCAGAATACCTGTATTTACTTACTGGAAGAATAAAGAAAAAAAAAGATCTAAAAATGGTGTCTCTGTGTAATATGAGATACAGCATTAATACCTGTTGTTTCAGAAAATAAAGTTTACAAATATGTTATCAGGAGTCATTACAATTCTGGGTAATATTTGTTGTAAAAGAAATCCAGGTATTCTAAGCCTTAGTACTTATTTTGGGCAGCTCCTGTTTTAGTTTCTATCCTACTCTTTGTTCTGAGATCACAAACTGTTCCACAGAGTGTGGAAACTAGTGAGTATCTTAGATGTGAATTTTGTGTTCAAATGTTTCAGTGATTTTCAATGTATTTCTAAGCAGTTTGTGGTATCCCTTCTCTCTAATAAGATGTTTGCTTGCTAAACATCCTAAAGTTCACTGATTAAGATGCTGCTTTGTGAGTTTAAGATTTTCTTATGGTGTCTGGCACACTCCCGCTGGCCCCCTAAGTAATGTATAGAATCTGGAGCTATAAGGGACTGAGAACATCATCTAGTAAATTCTGTTCCAAATACATATAGGAAAGTGATTTTTTTTCCTGAGAGTCTGTTGAATGGAAAACAGAATTATTGGCTTGTTTGGAGCCTGGAATGGAGAGTAAAGGCCCACCATGACATATGGATAACTCACATGCCATGATGATGTATGCACACTCTCTGTGTTGACTGCAGAGATGATTTTCCTTTTGATCCAGATTTTTGGCACCTCTGATAACGTGGCAAGCCCAGTGCTTTGTGATGTTTTGTTGCAACCAGTATCTGACAACTCAGGTAGCAGCTACTAATCTCTTACTGGTGCAAAAGTATGGAAGTGGGTTGGAATTGGATGATCCTTAAGGTCCCTTCCTATCGAGGCTGTGATTTTAATCTGAACTGTTTAGAATAAATCACAGTAAGAATGAATTGGAATTATTCACACATCAACCAGGCAACTGAAAGGTGTCCTCATTAACCCATTCTCACCTGTAACATAATCTTGAACTTTTTATTCATTTAATGAAAAGTAAAATTATCTTGCTTTGTTAGAAGAAAACTCCAAACCAAATGAGGGGCAGTTGGAGAAGTTGCTTGGTCTCTTGCTCTTTCTTATGAGCTGCTCTCCTCTCCCCCCATCCCCAGCTCCCTCTGCCCTGGCCTTAAATATTGAAAGACCACAGTGAGGTCTTCTTGGAGCCTTATCTTCTTAGGATAATCTTCAGGATTCTCAAGGATATCTTCATAGGAGAGGTGCTCCAGCACTCTGACCTCTTCTGTGGCCCTCCTCTAGCAGCATCTCTCTTTCTTGTGCTGGGGACCCCAGAGCTGATGCAGCTCTGCAGGTGGAGTCTCAGCAGAGCAGAGGGGCAGAGTCCCCTGGTTCTCCTGCTGCCCACAGTGCCTTGGATGCAGCCCAGGACACGTTTGGCTCTCTGGGCTGTGAGTGGACATTGCCAGCTCATCTGTAGTCTTTCATTTACCAATATTCCCAAGTCTTCCTTCACAGGGCTGTGTTTGAGCCATTCATTCCACATTCTCTGTTGATCCCAGGGATTTGCCTGATCCAGGTACAGTGAACAGTCTGTGCACTTATTTTATGGCAGCTTTAAGCTCTTCTGCCTAATCCTTTTCCTTATTTCTCTGTGCATTGAAAGAGGATGCATTGAATCAGACTTTGAACATAACCAAGCTTCTTATACCCTCTGAACTTTATTCCTTTCAGTTTTATTATTGAACAAGATGCTATTTCTTTTTGTTATGGAAGAATGAGACACAATGTTCATGTCTTCCACAACACAGGTTTGTTTTCTTTTCCCATCACTTACCTGCAAATGCTTTGTTCACTGAAGTAAGGAAAAAATTGATATTGAGAGAAGTTCAATACAGTGTTAAATCAGTCTAATGAGTTTCTCAGATGTTCAGATCTGAAAAAAGGACTTATTCAATGTATAATTCTCACCAGTGGAAAAAAATGTAATGTATTGTGTTGTATTACTAATTTTTCAAACAGCTCTTGAGCTATTTGGTACTTTTACAGTGATTCTTCTGCTCTGTTTTTGCAAGCATGACTTAACATTCTCATTCCAAGATAAAGATTGTGAAAATGATGTTTTATATGAAATTTGTATTTTTCTAATGTGAGATACTTATTTGTATAGTACAGTATAAATGGTACATTGTATTCTTATACTTAGAGATCATTTTCCTTTCTGAAAAATGGTCTTTAAGTATAGGTATTAAAGCAAATCTCCGGGGTAACATATTCTAAGGATTTTGCAAGTCCGTTTATTTAAGGTTGTGATTTTTTTTCTTAGCCCAGCAAGATTAACTGCTTATTTTAAGAGAGACCCAGCATCAAACACTGTATGTAGCAATTGTTTGCTGTACGCTGCTTCATCAAATTTTACTGCTGGGGGAATGACATTTATGTGTGGATAATGTTAAATCTGAGTCTTGAGCTGAAACTTGCAGTATTTTTTGAGATAATTAAAGTATTGTTTTCAGCATCTTTGAGCTCTGTGCTTATTGTAAATTAAGCAAAATTCTCCTTCCATAAATGTAACTGCACAATCTTAACATCTGTCAACAGTGGTAGGAATTACTTGTTGAGAAGAATACATAAAGTCACATTAAGAAAATATGATGGTCAAGTTTGCTTTGGGATGATGGGAGTTCAAAGGAGATTTTGTTCAAGGCTGGGGTTTTTTAAGTATATCTGTTCTTTTCAAATACACTTGAAAAGCAATTTTGTAATGAACAGAGTTCAGGTGATTAGGATAAGATTAATCCCTTTCTTCTTTCTTAGACAAATCCTTGATTACATTACGTTTCTTTTGTATGATTAACTGCAATGTTAGTTAATATAGGTCGTTCCTGTAGCCACCTCAAGTGGATAAGGTGATTTTAAACATTATTGTTTAAATGGTTCCAAAACGTGTTTTGGTGGGTTTTTTGTGGCTTTGTTTTTTTTTTTTTTTGCATTGAAAACATTTTCTTTTCCAGTATTTATTCAAAAAAAAGGGGAACTAAGCTATCTATTGGTAGTAGAAATGTCCAGCTTTAGAATATTGCTTTAATTTTTTTCCCTTTTAGTTCTGAAAATAATGTACTAAATTCAAAAGATGGTGCACTGCGTGAGGATTTAAACAAAGAGACTTGCTGTAAGTACCTATGCAATACCTCATGTCTTACTACAGTAGAAATTAGATTATCTACAGAAGCAAGATTTTGACATCTAAGTATATTCAATAAATATTATTTATGGATATGCTCACTATTATTTATAGTTTTCATAAAATGTTGGCGTTAAATTGTGCATCACACTCAAAAATTCAGCCTGGAGAAGAGAGGGTTCCCGGGTGATCTTACTGTGGATTTCCAGTACCTGGAGGAGTTGTAAGAGAGCTGGAGAGGGACTTTTTACAAGAATATGTAGGGATAGAACAAGAGGTGATGTCTTTAAACTGAAGGAGGGCAGGTTTAGATTAGATATGAGGATGAAATTCATACTGTGAGGGTGGTGAGGTACTGGAACAGGTTACTCAGAGAAGTTGTGGGTGTCCCACCCCTGTTCTATCTATTTGGCCAGAATTTGGCGTAGTTTTCTTATGTGATCTCACTCGTTTCTGTTTTCACTTTCACGTATATTCTTAAGTTCTAAGTCCAGTCTCTGGCCTAGAAAGCCAGCCATCAAAGCTTGAAGGTCTCGTTCTACAGTGTCAAAATGTGCCGATCAGATGTAAAACATACGGTGAGAAAGTCAGACTGCCAGATTCAATCCTAAGATCCTTTCTCAGTGTAATGCTTTTGTGAAAGTAGTGTGAGAAAGTCTGTGTTGACAGTATTTAGGTTTTACCTATTCTAGAGGATTTCTGAGAGTGAGATTATTTGTTTAAATAGAACAAATTATACTTTTTCTTCTGATCTGAGTAGACCTTTTCTTAGAGGCTGTACCTCCTTAAGGAAGTTTTAGTGGTGAGAACTGTCTGTTTTCCCATTTTGTTTCAGGACACAGAATAAGAACACAGGTAATTAGCAAAATGTATTTAAATATTGCAGCATATCTACACAACTGTGACTGTAAATACTGATCAGTGATTTACAGGTGTGCCTTAAATACTGATTGCTGCAGAAGGCTGTATACAGTATCCCTTTTTATAAACTCATGCAACTACTTTATCTTACAACCTATGCTGTTGTATCTAAACATCCTCTTAAATTTATTTTTACAGCTGATCAATCTGGCCTACTGCCTGAGTTCTTCAGTCCAATGGAAAACCTGTTCTTGAAAGGAAAAGGTTCTGCAACCTTAGATATTCACTTCCTTCCCTTTCAGCAGGAAAAACGTTATTGCAGTGTCATTCTGGCTAATGAAAAGGTGAGAATAAAGTGTGTGTTCTGTGTTTATCATGTCAGGTAAGAATCAGGACCTTTGCCACTCATGTGAAGGAGAGCAGTGCTGTGAAAAGGGACCTGGGGGTCCTGATCAAGGGCAGCTGTTTACTATCCTTTTACACATAATTAGAACTCTTTGAAATGCTGCAGGCAACTTTTCACTTTAAAGCCACTAAATAATAAAAATTAATACTGCAAGAAATGGTATTTTGGTGGCTTTTCAAGGCATCTGAGCTTCAGAAAAGGAAAGAAATTTAAATAATTTGTCTTGACGTGGGTGCGAGAATAATACATAGGCAGGAAATGGATAGACTTTACTGTTCTGTACTTCTCCATTTATTCATCACTGTATTTAGGGCATGCTGTCAAAGTAGAATAATAATTTTCCTTGCTGTCTCTTTTTAAATTTTTCTCTCAATCAGAGTTCCATTCAGAAAAGACTGTACATGAATACTGACTCCACAACCTTTCAGTCTCTCTTGACTCATGTAGTCTGGGTTTTGCCATATATACTTAAATGAAATTCAATTAAATGACGAAGATTTGATTTTGATCAAATTTCAGAATGTAAAACCTTGCAATCCAGCTTTTTTATGTTCCTGTAATTTTTTATCTCATGGTTGCAATCTTTTTTCTATGTCTTTAGTCCATCTTTTCTCCTCTTCAAACTGTCTGCTGTGTTTTATCTCTGACTGTCAATGTTTTTCAAAACCCTGTTGTTTCTATAATCTTTTTTTATATGTGGCTGATCTCAAGGCTTGCATTCTACTTCTTACCCTTCATGACACTGTCTCTGTGTTTCAGCTTCCCCTCTGTGCAATTACAGGTCTCTGCCTTTATCTTTGCCATGTTTTGATGATTTGTACCAGTGTATCTAAAACTAAGCGACTTTTTCTCCTGCACATTCTCAGCTTCCATAATTTTCCCTTCTACAGAACATGGAACTTCTGCCAGTGTCTGTGTGTTTGATGGGACTTTTTTATTGCTTAAACACAACTTGCTATGCCACCTGACCAACTTATTTTTTTTTATCTTCTTCATGAAAGGAAATAAGACTAATACAATGAAGCCCAAGCCTGTGTTTCTGGCTCTGTCCAGTATTTGAAAATGCTGGTTATTTTTTAAAGAAAACAAACCATATGACTGGATATCTTAAAGAGTGTACAGTTCTCTTGATTTTCTTGAAAACTAGCAGGGATAGAGGGGGATTTTCTATTGAAAATCCATTGAAATAGTGACCTCACACCCTACTGACAGCAGAGAATCACCCACAAAGAGGATGTGTTAATGTCCCTGTGTCAGAGGTTAGCAATCTTTGTGGTGAGTGGAAAATTACTCCAGTGCTCAGCATCATTCAAAAAGAGAAATTATTTGGGAAAAAATACACATCAACAGTAGTGCATGCATAAAGGAATTTTAGGTCCATCAGTTTAATTGAATGAAATATCTAGATGCAGTCTGTAGACAAGGAAGAACCTGGCCTACTGCTGCCTGGGAGTAAATCTGAGGGGAATCTCGTTTTACCTGTTAAGATTTTATACCCTGTAAATCTCTGCTATTGAAAACACTGCAGCAGCTGTATATCTGTAATAACAGCAGGAGGGTACACTGATTCAAGGCTTCTGGCATCAAGGATGTTCCTCATTTTGAAATAATCTTTATGTTAACTTTTCTAAGCTTTGAAATGACAGCACAAGTGATTTAGCAAATTTCTCAAGGATTTTTTTCAGTATTTCATTGTTCTTTAAGAAAAATTGAAATGGACATTTTTCAGATTTTTAGCATAAATCTTTTCATAGAAGATATTATGTATTGTCAAGCATAACTACATTGCTTTTTAAAAATATATCTTTGTTTCTGGGAAGTAATTTAAATGTGAGCAACATGGAATTTTTAATGGTAAAAATATATTAAATAATAGCTTGAGTGTCAATCCGGACTTTTACAGATAAGTGTCTAGTATAAAAGCAAATTGTTTCTTGAAAGAACACTTTGCTATCTGTTGCTCTTACTGGCTTGCATGGGCAACTGCAAATTCCTAGTAGCTCTACATTCTTTTGAAACATCAGATAGTAATGGGATTGGATAGATAATTCCACAGCTCTTTTATTAACTATTTTCATTAGCAGTAAGCCCTACACAATGTTGATGCTGTTCTGTTTGCATCTGACTGAAAATGGAAATATCAAGCATTAAAACCATGGGCATAGAAGCTAAACTCTCAAAGTTCAGTGAAATATCCTTTCTGTTCCAAAGCATCAGGGAAAAAGCTCAGCAGGAAGAAAACAGGATTTGCATTCTGTGGAGATCAAAACCCCAGAATTCTTCAAGCCAAGGAGAAAGTTGGGGACAGCAAGGACAGGAAAAGTAGCTGATAGCAGAATGGCATCCCAGCAACCTTCATAAAATTAGCTCTGTGTGCTGTGAGCTTGTTGAGAGCCCTTATGGAGCCAAATCACTGTATCAAACAGGAATAATTCCTGTCTAAATTGGTTCCCAAGAGTGGCTGTTTGCGTGTGAGAATCCAGTTTTGCTGGAGGTTTCTTTAATCCTTCTCAAGGAAGATTTGTGGGAGCTCTTGAATCAAGGAAGGGGAGAAAATGCCATCAAAGTTGAATAGCTTTCCTTCTGCTAGGTCAGAAATATAATTGCAGTGTTTTCAGCCTTAGCATAAATATCTGATGAAACTACAAATGAAAGCAAAGGAAAAACCAGGGTTTTCTTATGTTATTGAGCAGTATTAAAAGGAAAACTTTGTGTTGGTTGGCAGATGCTCTAAATTATATAAATAAATTATTTCCTTCATACCTAGAATGAAGAATAAAAGACAGAATGTGTGTTTTTAGGGCAAAGTTTTACAGAATATGGTTTATGGATAAAGAGAATGAATGTCAGTTGTTGTATCAGTTATTATATCAGTTGTTGCAGAGGCATTTAAATCTTTATCTTGCAATCAGTAGAAGCTAAAATTGTCAGAAAAAAATTTGTGGTAAACACAAAGAAGTTATCAAAGCAATATATGCAGTGTATATGTTAAATCTCCTGCCTAGTTCAGATAGGTGTATGGTACCTAACTTAGATATCTTTTAAGTTGCGCCGTTCTGACTTAAATTTGGAGTACTTTCAGTAAGTTTTCTTTTCTTTGAAAAGACTTTTCTGTCTTTCATTTGCACCTTATTTTTTTCATTCCATGCATAATTCAAAGTGTTATTTCTCTGCTAGTTAAGTTATCCTTTCCTCTATGAAAAATTACTTTCTTTCTTCGTTGTAGGTCATGTTTACATTTACTTTCAAGCTTCTGTAGATTTTCCATTTTTAAAATAAAATAATTAAGATTTATTAACTTTTTTTTTAAAAGGAGAATTTGTACATGACAGTAACCTTCCTTGACTTCATTTTTTTTTTTCTTTTTGCTTTCTGATTCAAAACTGTTGTATACATTTTTTAAAAAAAATTCCCAATGGTGAAGAGCAATGAAGGTTGCTCATGAACATTAATTATATGTAGCTGTAGTAAATTTTTAGAATTCAGATTTTTTACTGTATTTATGGGTCAGGGTGCCCTTATTCAGTTAAATTATATGAGGAGTTTGAAAGGATTCTGCTTTTTGAAATTTCTTGACTTTTCAGATTTAATATTATCAATTAAAGTTATTTCATTATCACAGCAGGGCTTGAAATAATAATTTTCTTATATTTAGTTTAAAAAAGCCAGTTCTCTTGAATGTGTAAATTATTGCGCAGGTCAGATCTTAGATGATACCAGGATATCTTTGCTATTAGTTGTAATACTTTGCCTTCTGTTCTGCATGAGTTGCCTTCTGAAGTGTGTGGATGTGTGTTCTTGTGTTTCAGATTGGAGACTTTGTCTGCCTCATCGAGGGAACAGGTGATTTACCTTTGCCTTCAGAATTGCCTGCCTTGGATAGTCCAAATGTTTTGCATGCTACCAATACCTCAGAAGGTACAGTGAATAGAAGGGAGAAGAGTAAAATAGAGCAAATAGGTTTTTTTTGTAAATACCCTTTTGTTTCTATGGATTTTTCTTAAAAATAATTAAATTCACGTGGTTAAAAAAAAAAAAAAAGTTGTTTATAGTGAAGTGTAAAAAATACATTATAATGACTATATGCAATATTTCTTCTAATGTTTTCCTGTCCATTCTCTTCAGAGCATCAGCTGGTTGCTGGTGATCTTTGTCTTGTATTGTTTTCAACACAGTCTATATAATGACTTTTTCATAATTTTCATAATTTTTCTTATTTTCTTCTTCTGAATATAGTTTGCTATCCATATGAACGGAGACAGGTCATCTTTGTCTAGAATTTTCTTAGCTATAAAACATGAGTTTTGTGAGCAGTGATGTGATTTGACAGATATTCCAACACTTTTGTCTTCAAACAGCCAGGGATAAACTCCTGTCAGTCTTATTTCAGAAACAGAGTAGCTGCGACTTGAAATAATTTCTGGTGGTTTCTTTTAGAGAGGACGTAACATCATCTAGAGGGGTGAAAGTATGGCTGTGTTGTGTAGGTAGCAAAAAGGTTTTGGTAAACTTTTAATACTGTCATAATAGTAGCAACACTAAAATCTCGGATTCTGGGATTTTTTCATTATCTAATTCATTACCTGTTTCTTAGCCCTATTAGCTAAATTTTGAGTTGCATTTCAGTCTTCTAATTTTTACCTCCCTATTATGTTCAAAAATAAAGTGTTATAGGTAATAAATGACATGTAGTAGATTAATAGCGTGGAACTAAATATTAAAGGATTTTTGTATTCTTATTTTCTTTGGAGATTAGAAATTTAAAGTACTTTCTTCCGTTCCACCAGCTGATAAATGTGGTGTGTGGTTTTGTTTTGCTCTTTCATCTATCTGGGTTTTTTATAACAGATGCAAGCACAGTACAGCCAGTTTTATATTTGAAATGTGGCCTTGGTCAGACTCTGAAGGAAAATCTGAAGATTCCGTTGATCAATGAATCAAAAGAGAGAGCCCTGGCTCTCGCTGCACAGCAGCAGATGTCAGCTTTTGAGTATGAAAGGAGACTGATGACCGGGACTCTGCAGAGCAGCAGCGTTCGAGTTGCAACTGCATTGTTGGGGCTGTCCAGAGTAGAGGTGAGCAACACAATTATCTGGTGCTGCAATTAAACTTAGTTGTCTGTAATTTGTAGGACTGAATTGTTTGTATGTTTCAGGAAATACTGAAACTACATTTTTTTCACACATCTGTAATCTGACAGTTATTAATCCCAATTCCCCCTCAGACACTGCAATATTTTGCATGTTCATTCTAAAGTTACTTTGTCACTCCTTGCTATTATGATGTCCTTCCTTTAAGAAAATTTGACTGCAGTTAATAAAAGTACTGACATTTTACTTTACTTCTGAAAAAATATCTGTTGATTAAAAAAGTTTTCAATGTAATTGGTATCTGTGTTAGTAACCTTCGTTATGCATATTTGTGTAAGAAATGGAATTTTTTCCCCCAAACCAATAGACTTTGAGAATAAATGAAGGAGCAGGACAGACTTTTCCTTGCCTTGCAATCAATGCAAAATGGCTTTGAAAAACCACAGGTTTTTCTCATAAGATAGAGCTCTCCCCTTAGGCATCATCCCAACCTATACATATTTTCCCAAGATTTCAACATCAAGAAACAAAAAGTCCTCCCAAAGTAGTCCATTAAACAATCAGTTATTACTTGTGAATAAATTTGTAATGGTAATGTTGCCAAATAAACAAGGCTTTTCCTCATGAAGAATTCAAGTATGGCCTTCTGAGGATGATAGCCACACTCTGGGTTTTAATTTCCCTTGTGCCCTGATGGTGCCTGGCTTCAGACCAATTTCTGGGCAGCAATGTTATTTCAGCTTTCCAATTAGACAATTCACCAAGTGTGGTTCCCAGTGCTAAGAGGAAAAAGAATTTTCCCTCCTGATTTGATGTTGCTAAATTTATGCCTTTTGTTTGAAAATTAATATAAAACAAACAAAATGAGGGAAACTTACATCATATCTTTAATCTGCTGCGTGTTCGGAGTGGGACAACAATTGTAATTGTGTCATCTAGACTCAAATAATCTCTTTTGGGAATTATGACTAATCCACTGCTGTGGTAACATTTTATTGAGTTTTCTATTCCCTTCGTATCACAGTCACTTAGCAAATACTTGAAGAAAAGTCTAACGGCTCTGAAGTTGTGGATGGGATCAAGACAGAACATAAGGGGAACACTCCTTGCACCACTAGACATGCTAAGATGCAATATGAGTTCTAAAACCACATGTATCGTGCAAGAGTGGAGGATAATTAGCTAAATTACCTTATAAAACACATAATGATGGATACTAGCACTGAATGAATTAACGTGAGAAATGAAACTAATGTGCAGAAAGAAATCCTTTGTTCTATGTACACAAAGTCTTACACTTGCTTATCACAAATACAGGGGAGAAGTTCTGTTACTGGGATAGAAAATAGTTTGCACTTTAAAAATATCTCAATATCCACTCTGCAGACTAAATTATGAAACATACTCCTAAAATCTTTCTGTAATAAATTCTTGCCAACTATCTGTTTAGAGGTGACAACATAGAAATTTTGGTGGCGTTAACGGAAGAAACCTTTTTTTGAGGCGGGGTTGGTGTTCCGCAGTGAAAAAAGGAGTTGAAGTATGGTTTTAGGTGGTCTAAATTATCTCATTCCCCCTCCCCCCCTACCCCCCCCCAAAAAAAAAAAAAAAAAAAAAAAAAAAAAAAAAAAAAAAAAGGCGCCCATCTATAGGTTCAATGAATTATTTAGGCTCATGAAATCCTTTGGGGCACATGTTGTAGGTTAGAGATAAATCCAGAATCTTTGGAAAGCTGTTGTTCTCTTTTGTATTTCTACACCTTGCTCCCTGCAGGTAGAATCGTGTTAGACAAGAGGTGGATGGAAGGGAAAACACCCTTACATTAGTACTACCCAGTCCATTTTTTACCTGTCAAGTTGAAGAATAAATAACAAAATAATTGCTTGATTTACAGTCTCTGGACTTTAAATGTCATGTTAGTCATGAATTAAGTCACATAGAAAACAGTAATAAGGGTGGGCTGTGGTTTTGAAGTCAAACTAGATATTCATAATCAGTAACCAGAGGTGTCATTTTTTACTTTACCCATTTATATACATCTAAAAGTCCTAGGTACTTTTTAAAACTACATTTTTACTGTTTCCTTTGTTGCCATAAGGAACAAAGCTCTATTTAGGAACAAATAATGTGTTTTCTATCTTTTTCCCATTAAATTCTGTTACTTTCTTACTTCCTGAGTGTTTCTTTACTTTAATTGCTCCTACATTTTTGGGTAGTATTAAGTAATATGGGATGGAACTCTCAGACATTGTTGAGGTTAGGTCTGGCATTATAGTGAATAATTGGCAAAGGCTGTTTTGTGAATAATTACTAATGATGAATAAGAGAACACAGAAAGGGGGACATTTTGGTAAACACAGATTACAAGGGCAGGAAGAGGGTATTGGAAAAAAAGATCAGAGACTGTGGAAGAGCATGTTTAGACTGAAGTTGCTAATTGTAGTAAATAGAGGAAAGTGAAGAAAAAAGAAATAATACAAAGAGTATTCATTTACTTGGGACTGTCAGGGAACGGATGTTGCAGTCAGTGAAGTGGGATTCCAAATAACACACCTCGATTTAAACCCAAGTGCTAGATACAGGACTTTTTCTTCGTAGTCATGGATGCCAGTAATCTCCTTGTATAACTAGACATTGTGATAGGAAGAGAAAAGTCCTGTTGTACAAGAATCCCAGAGCTAAAGCTTTAACTTTCCACTGTGTCCAGATGTGCCTTCCCTGTTAAGCTGTCAAAAGAATGTACTTAGGCCCTGTTTTACTTCCTTTTGTACATCTCTCATCTGAGTGTGGACACCACATTTGCCATATTCCAGATGTTAGGACACTGTGCATTTCCTTTCTATGCTGCTGTCCGTGTGACAGATGTGGCACCATGGAGTGTTTTTATCTTAGTACACCATAGTGGTGTTGATGAGTTTTAGTTTTGATCAAGGATAAGTGGATGGAGACTCTGTGCATTTGGGGCTTTGACTTGGGCTGTTTGGCTGAGGTGGCAGTCTCATCCTATACCTGTCCAGCTTGGATCTTCAGGGTTTGTGCTCTTCATAGGCACTCAGGAATCAAGAAGGACTTTTTGTGTTCTTCCATATGATTATGGAAATTTTTAAGCTCAGTGTAAATGCAATATTAATTGCATTTTTTAAAAAACTGATGTGGTGGTTTTTTTGGTTTTTTTTTTTGAGGAAGAATCATGATGTCCTTGAGCAGAGAAGGTATTTTTTATGCAAATAAAAAATTGCATTAGATACATTTGAGTGGGAATGAACTTTTCAGAAAAGGACCTGTGGTCAGATTTAAATTTGCTGAATTTACAAGTGAGACCAATGTCTTTTATATTAGATCACTTATCTTTTGATATGAGATTAAGTGAGGTGGCAAACAGGATTGATCACTGGGGTTCTGAGTTAATAAATTTCTTTATTCATGAAAAACAGTTTTAGAAGTTAATTTCTGGAAGGAAGAAATCGTGCTAAATTAGGGCTTGAAGAATAGTAATATGCAAGGAAGGAGAGAGGTGCCTCAGAACCCTGTAACAGAATCTGCCACCCTTCCCACATAGAAAGTGCAGATGGTACATCTAAGAAAAAACCTTGGAAAATTATAAAGTCCTTGAAAAATATCAAGCTTATTCTGATGCTTTATATACCCTCCATTCATTTTTCAAAAAAATTATTCTAAGAAAGTCATTAATCCTGGGAACTGAACGCAAATACTATTCTTAGATGGTAATAAGAGTTCCACACTTGGAATATCATGAACCATCAGGCTGATGAAGTTAAAGTTCTTGGAATCTGTCTTTTTGTAACACAGAGGCCTTAGATCTGCATTGACCAGGAGAGTAAAAAAAAAAAAATTAAATTCTATTTAACTCTCACTGCCCACAAAAATGTTAAAAATTGGAGCAAAAATTTATCTGAATTGTATTGACATTTTCTCTTGGAAACGTTAGCCTATAAGACAGCAAAGTTTTGTCTTATGAATGGTTGCATAATTCTCTTTTTCCACTGGGTCTCTCATTAAAAATGTTTTCATTGTTTACTTGTTTACAAGATACCAGGAAATATTTGAGGTGTTAATATGTAAATATGTACAGTATTAATATTATGTAATACTAACCAAGTGGGTTTTTTTCCTAACATATATTTAAAAATCAGATAACATGAACAAGGATCTTAAAATGAAGTCTTTCAGTGAGTTTTTTAAATAATAAGACATTTCTGCAAGATAATTATAATTCAAGTGTGTTCAGTGTTCCAGGAAAGGTCATCTTAAAGTTATTTTGTTGATTAAAATTTAACAATGTGTAACCATGTTGGATTTTTTATTTCAGTGTTGGAAAATAATCTAGTCATGAAAATAATTTGTAGATATAAATTTATATTTGATTATGCAGAAGATCAAGTGAAATTTAAACTGGAAAAATGTATGTAATTCTTTGGTTAGGACCCTCCCATTACAAGTTAGAATGATTTTTTTTTTCCCCACTGCAAAGTATTCTGGCATTTCATTCCTATCAGAAGGAAGTGGAATTCGCAATTAACATAGCAATTAAATTATTTGTACCTATTGATTTTTTAATTCATTTTGTGTACATTTGAGAGAGAGTGATGTCAGAGTCCAGTCTTGTATGATAGAAATGAGTAGTGAGCCCAGACTTTCATCTCACATACCAATTTTTTCTGTTCCTTCTGTAAATTATATTTGCACAAGTTGTGTCAATACAGTAATACAAGAACTATCCTAACAATTTGGTTTGATGTGAATTTTTTTAGTCAAATTTGTCTGTCCAGTTACTCTTCACAGAACAAGAATTTTGAATAATTGTCTTTTTCTATATTTATTGTGCGCAACCCCCCACATTAAGAGCTAAATCTTAACAGGTTCCCAAAGTCCATGTGTACTTTTTGTTTAACGCTATATAGACACTATGCAAGGATAGAGTAATGGTCAAAACAAAGCAATGCCAGAGTGTGGGTCTGCTTTCTGAAACCAGCAAGGGAATGTGAGATTTGTATTAAAATGGGGAAAAAAAGCAAACCAAAAAACCCCACCACCAACCCAAAGCAGAACCCAAGCCTAATTGATTTAAACAGTACTTTGACCATCTTACATCTAACAGTGATCTTTAAGAACAATTGTTTTTCCTTTTAAATTGAGTTTTTGAATTCCCACAATGGATTTGCATTCCTTGGCCTACTGAAATATGTACTGTGATACCTGCAGTCCTGGCAGTATTTTAAAGCAAAAGGCTTTGAGGCTAAACCAGTTTTCTTAGCAAAACATGAATATTTCCATATTTATCTCCGCCCTAGATTTGCTTCAAGGTAATTCACAACAGTCATTAATTCAAAGCCTTGTCTGTAAAAAAGACATTACTAGGTTCAAAATTTGTGCAGCTTAAAATGACTCTTGAGCATTGCAATTATAGTGTATTATTGGATTGAAAATGGCAATTTTTAGCAAATAGTGTATTAAATCATTGCAGTATTTTTGTAATGTTATCCTACAGGAGTCAAATTAAGTTCATTAAGACGGTTCAGATGCCTTTATTGAGCTTGCCTTAATATATTCTTCCAATCCTTTACTAATAATGTTTCATGCTGTTGATTAGCAGTGCTTTTTACCAAGAGGAGGAGTTAACTTCTCTCTAGAATTGATTCTAAATGCCCTAATTTCTAAAATATATTTTCAGCATTAAAATACCAGTTAGCTAATAGTTATACCTTGCCAAAAAGCAAAATAACTTTTCTTTTTAATGCTTCTTATTACTCAGAAACTTTATGAAGTAGAAGATGCATATTTCTACCATGATACAATTGTGGGGGGGTTTATGTTTTTTGTTTTGTTTTCTTTTTTTTTTTCTTTTCTTGCCTTTCCTGCATATGCATAAAGGTTAGCAGAGTTTTTTCTGGGTAGGATGTCGTTTTACTGTAAATTTCAAAATACATTTATCTTAAACAAGTTTTTAGTTGGAAGGATCACTCAAAATTGCTGTGTGTCTTAATTACTGATTCAGTTTTAGAATTAAACCTGTACAGTTTCGCATTTCTTAACCTGAAAATTTTATGTGATTGTTCAGCGGTATGCATTATTGCTTCATTTCCAGAGACGTGCACTTCTGAAACCTCATAGGCACCCCTCAGAGCAGAAGTACGTGGATTACAGCGTAGAAGTGAGCATGAAACACGTCTTTGAAGTTCCTAAAAAGTTCTCTATCCCAGTGTTAGCTTCAGCCAGAGTTAATTTGGACACTTCATCAGACCAATGCCCTACATCTCAGAAAACAGGTAATAGTCTTAAAGGTGATGAATTTTGACTGCATTCTTTGGCCAAGATAATCTTTATTTTTAAGGTTTTCCTGAGTAGATCCAGAAAATGATCTCTTTCCTTTCTACTGCAAATCAACTTTGCCTTTCTTACCACTACCCAAGTTCTAAATATTAGCTCAAACCAGTGCTTTCCACTTGCCATTGGTTCGTTGGTTTTCTCAAAGGCACACAAGCACAGGAGACTTGGTCTAGAAGACAAATTAATTTGGTTTGTTTATCTGACAGATCCTGAATTTGTGTTCCCATTTCTCCCTTCCACTTCTCATCCAGCACTGATCTGTGTCCAAATTATGCCACTCATATCACATCTCTTTTCTTGTTTTCCCTCCTCAGTCAGCCAGAAGGAGATTTCAGCTGATGGTGTCCCTCATCAGTGGACAGTTGTGCATTACTGTTCTGAGTGATCTTGCCATCTTCGGTCATTCTGTTGTCTCTAATTTTTCTAGTATCTTAAATTTTTTACTGAAATCTTGATTTTTAAAAAATGCTTTGTTTAAATCTAGAAGGCAGTCTAGGTTGCATTTCTTTAAAAAACCTCAAAAACAACTTGAGGCATTGAGAGATCTGCTGTCAGGAGAAAAGGGGTCTCAGGGGGTAACTTCATGCAAATTTGTAGAAACTTGAATTGTACACAGTCGGTATCTAGTTTTGTTTCATCAGCTCTTTTCTTAATCAATGGAGTCCTTCTGCCTATTTCTGCAGTTCACTTCTTCAAGTGCCACTGGAATCAGTTGTGCCTTCATGGTGTTTGTTTTGATGCTCAATGTATGTCTTATGTTTTTTGTTACTATTCTGGAATAATAATAATTTTAAAAAAAAGCAAAAAAAAACCCTCTATTTTTTTCTGAAAAGTCATTTTTACAGATACTTTAACTGAAATGGAATTTAACTGCTATAAAACATTTTAGGGTGTGTTTTAAGGAAGGTGGCAGAATAGTAATGGCAGTATTAGAAGCAAGATTGGTGAGGGACTACAGGACAGTCAGTAGAACTTGCAGAACAGATGTAACATTGGAGGCTGGAACAGGTCTTGTGTGTGGGATATTTAAATCCTAATTGAAATTCTTTCATTGTCAGATGTGTTTGTGTCATAATTAGTGTAGAGGTGAACTAAAACCAGTTGGCTAAAATGGCTCTGTTGAGTGTTTTAGGAGATTCTTTGGATTACACCATAGAAGAGCAGAATAACAGCTGAGGGAAAGAAAACCAACTCTGCAAACACAGATCTGACGTCCTGACAGGATCTCCATCATGGTCTCATAACAAAGGTTCCTAACTGACCAGTTGGCAGATCACTGTTGCTTAGCAACTGCTCAAATTATTTTAAAAGTTGAAATGAGAATGAATATGTCTGAAAAATTTAGAATATTAATTGCATTGTATTCACTACAAAAATGTAGTGAATACACTACATTATGGTAAGGTAGTACTTTACTCTTAGTTCATGCTGCTTCTTTATCAACAAAGGATATTAAACAAATACTTGAAAGAGTAGAGTAATCAATGTAAAGTCAGAAATTAGATCATGCCACAGTGTACACAATCTTTTTGATATATTTTTTTCTTTTTAAGATGGTTTATAGTTACATGAGGAAGTAGAAATGTCAGGATGATGCAGAAAAATAAATGGGGCTTTTGTAGTGAATTCAGAGAGGTAAGGTAAAGAACATCCAGAAAGGGGAAGCTGAGATAAGCAGCTGATAACATGAAAACAAATATGTGTTCAGTAGGAAGACATTGCCAGCTGATTCAGTGTGTTTATTGCACTAATGAGGAAACACAGGAGGATTTACAGGCTCTTAGAAAACCTAATATTGTGACAGAAGTCCCCAGCTGGTGGTCCTGGGCAAACCACTGGTCTCATCTGAAAATTTTGACATCATTGTCTGAGAAAGCAGCACTATTTTAACCACGAGGGTAGCTTTTCTCAGGGTGAGAGGAGCTGTTTCTCTGAAGAAATATGTACTTAGATTTATGAAGAAAAACAAAGGTGGAATCAAGTTGACTAAAATCAATCTTTGGATCAGAATTTCTTAGATTGCAGTAGCAAGAAATGTGCAACCAATATTTTAAGAACTCTGCAAACAGAGAATTAGAAGGTAAAAAATCAATGCCACTCAAAACATTTTCTTGTAAAATAGATCTTGTTAAATTACCTTATTACATTTTTGGCACTATTTACAGATCAAATACATAAAAAGAGTACAATATGTTTACCTTACCTCAACTGATAGCTTGATCAAAACCCATACTGTATACTTGCATAGATCTAAAATAATGCATTTCCAAGATTGAAAACCTGTAGCAAATGTTGTTAATTCTTTATTTGAGAGTCATCAGAAAGGGAGTCCTTAGGAACCAGTAGGTATTGGACAATGTTAACTGCATTTCAGTAATTTGGAAGATAAAACAAAGTGCTGAGTTAGGAATGATACAGGTTTTGTGAAAGAAGTTACCCGGAACTCTTACATAGTTATAAGCTATGAATTCTAGTGCAAGCAAATATGTAATTCTATATTTGGAACAGAGTTTGCATAAAGCATTTGGTATGTACTAAGATGATGTCACACACTGTGGTGATGGTTCACCATTGTCTCAGATGGGATCTTTCAGAGCTTTAGTTTCCCTCTATCAGAAATAGCCTGGGAAATAATTCAATCGCACATATAGCTCAGGAGAAAGGTAATTGATAGTAAAACTGCAATGCTTCGCAAACCAAAGAATTGTAGATTGAACATTCAGAAAGTCATGTTAGGCATAATTGAAATATGTTGCAACATTGAACTATGTTGCCTTTTTCTTAGAGGGGTGTTATGAAAGAATGAACAGGATGAAATGCCAAGTGGGATTAAAACAATGGCTCCAAATTTTAGCAACAGAGAAGTAGCATTCAAAACCAGCCCCATGCTTCACCAAACTAGCAAGTTCCTTCTAAAGGTGAAAACACACGAAACTTTGAGTAGAGAGCTTTTATGGCTCAGAGTTGTAACTTGAGTTGTAACTTTACTTGCCAGAGTCACTGACGTTGTAGTGCATATATATGTTTATGAATTATATATTTATTTAAGATTTCCTGCCACGTAGTATAGTTTCAAATAACTGTATCTATGTAAATGAGCATGCTCTTCCTGCAGGCAAGGACCATATTTGGTTAGTCAGAGCTATTTACATTATCTCTGTTGAATAGCTTTTATAAGCGCTTTTTCTGCTGAATATTTGCTGGTCCTGTCCAGCAGCACAACACCCACTGTGGTTAGGAAAGAAGGAAATAGCTGTGGATTTTTGAGCAGAACTGTGAAAACCAGTGCAAAAGTCAGTGCTATTTGTCTTTTCAGCAATTAATCCACTGAAAATCAGCTTTAACTAAGTTTTAAGGAAGCAGAACAACTGTAATGGTCTTAATTTAATGAAACTGGGCTGAAACACTAATTAATGTTGAGGTTTGAGTATTTCTTCTTTTTCTGTGGGAGGGAGAGATTAGGAGAAAAAGCAAAACAGGCTTAAGCTTAAAAATGAACAAAAATAGTTTTATTAACACACACACTAAAAGAATGAAAAAAAAATTTAAGAAAAAGAAAACAAACTAAAACAGAATGACACTTTAAAATACTCTCCTCTCTCCTTACAAACTTAACTTTCTTATTAAACAATATAGAAAGACACAACTTGTGACTTTCAGTCAGTTTCACTATTTAGACATAACCACTCATTACTTTAGGAGAAGAGTCTCTCTAAGGTTTTTCATGAAGACGTTTGCTACAAGACAAAATAGTCCAGTGCTCCTAATGTCGCACATCTGCTACTGCCCAGAGTTTTTGCAGACTGTGATGTTCTATCAGCAAGGCCTCTCAGTGTACCTGGGGTACAATTTACGAATACTTTTTCTAGTCTAAAATCATCTTTGTCTCAAAGGCTAAGACCTCCTTTTAACACAGGAGCGGGGGCTTTAAAGTTCTCAATTAAATCTCAATTACATCAGTCCTCAATTTTGATTAGAATAGCATTCTGCCCAACAACACTAAGATGCTACAAAGAACAGTTCATTTCTCCATGGTTTACCCTAGAGAAGTCTGGTTAAAAATGTCCACTTCTTCAATCCTATTCCAATATTATTAGTTCTTTCACTTCTAATTCACTGACTTCATGCAGTGTCTGTTCTACATACCCTCTGTTTCCTTTCTTCTTTCTCTCAAGGGAGAATTGTCCTTTAAAACCTCTGTGTTGCTAGGAAAGGGTTAAATCCCCCCCGGGCTTGCAAGGGCCACGTGCACGCACAGGGCTTCAGGGCTGAAGAAAATGCGAAGCTGTGCCGATGGAGGAAGCTGGTGGATGGCCTTTTTCCACCCCTCGGTCTCATCCAGGGCAGTCCAGCTCGGAGCTACCACAAAGCTGTAAAAGGGCTCAAGCCAGGCTGCTCCCATGCGGGCAGCAGCTCTCGGAGGCCCAGAGGGCAACAGGGCCCGACCCAGGCCTGCCCACCGCCCACGATCTTACCTCATGGCTGATTCCAAAGCAAGCCCCATCTGCTGCCGATGAGAGTTTTAAATGTCCTTTCCAAAGTCTCATTGACATCCTTATTGGTCAAACTAGCTGCCAATATCTTGCCTAGCTTTTTGATAGGTCCCTGTGCTCCCTCCCCCCCCAAACCACTCCACAGTCCTGGCAGGGAAAAACATTTCACATTTCTCTATAACCAGAAAACAGAATTATGCCAACCTATGATAACAACTTCTTAGGCAGTTGGGTTTCTTTGAACAACATGGGGTTTATGCTAAATAATGTTGCATATCAAAGATGAAATAACATGGGTAGGAAGGGGAGGAAGGGCTTTGTTTTGCAGTGATGTCTCCCAAAATGTTTGAGGAATCTGCAAAGCAGCAGAGTACCTATCTCACAGTGTGAATTAAAGCTGTCAGCCTTACTTCCCACTCCGTGTTTTTCTGATATCAACCCCATTGTTCTTTCATCAAAGGATTTGTTGTAAAATTTTGACAAACGAGGATCCTTGAATGCATAGCTGAAAAAAATACAGTGCAAGTATTGAAAAGTGCTGCTACTGTATTATGAAGGAGAACATAATACTGGAACAGCACATCCACTTCTTGATCCACACTTTAGACAGAAGGCTGTAAATGAGGAAGGGCTCAGACAAGTTCTGTAGTAATTTTCAAGGTCTTGAAAGACTGAATACCTTGATGACTCTGTGATCTCTAAGGGAAAGAAGTTCCTTTCAGGTTACCTGTAATTATTTAAAAAGGGAAAATATGTCTGACTGTGAAGACTGTGAAGTTCTCTATGCAGAAAGCACAGCAGTTCCTACACAAGACCAGATTTGTCTTCATTACAAGATTTGTAATGAAACAATCTATGATTCCTGTAAAATTATGTGAATGACAGGTTTATCGAATACAAACAAAAGAGAAACAAAAATCTTTCTAGCACTCAGTTTTTTAAAAAAGAAAGTAGAAGCTTTCCTAAGATACACACTTTTGCTCCAATTGTCAGGTTAGGGCTTAATATAAGAATTATTTGGTGAAATTCTAATGCTAAGAAAAACATCCAATAGTATGTGTTTTGGTGTTAAATAAGGATTTATGCTAGAATTAGGAAATTCTGGAATTCTGGAATAGGCTATGCCTTTATACATTGTAACATGACAGTGACAATTGCTTTGGGTAATGGAAACATAAAAGTTCCAGAGACAGAGCACTTCCCAGAGCTGCCTGTGACAGTTCATCGATATTTCAGCATCCAAGTACTTTATAAGAAGGGCTTCCTGTTTATTTGGTTTTCCTTCTTTCAGACTTTTTTTTTTTTTTTAGTTTGCAGTCTTCTGCCTTGAAATGACTTTAGATAACTGTTTATGCTATTAGCAGGAAATCTGATAGCAATACTCTTGGACTGGACGTTTTTTAAAGGAAAGAAAATATAAGGGAGTAAAAAATTGTTAGCAAATGCTGTTCTAAACATTGCAGCAGCACACATCAGTACCAGCATGTCAATACCTTATTTTATAGCTTTTAATAATAACCAAATCCCAGCATGAAATGATAAATACACAAAAATATCCCATCAGTAATGATAGATTTGTGCAGTTCTATAAGGTAATGGAAGATTTTAATTTTCAAATGCATTTTACCTAAGCATGTGTGTCCTGATAAGCACTTTCTGTATTTTATTAGCATGTGCATTATTGAAGTTCTCTAAGGCAAGCATGCACTGAGAATGCTTTTTGTTATTCCATATAGTTTAGTTTTTTTCCTATGTTTACAAAAACAAATATGAAAATCCTAGGCATGAATATAAAACTAAATAGAAAATTAAAACTTTTTTTTTTTTTTTGATGGCTGGGTTGTACTATTTCACATCAAAATTGTCCATAACTAAGTAAAGCTCACAATTCATTTTCAATTAAAAAAATGTTGTTCCACCTTGCTATCTAATTTACATTCAGTATCAAAAGCTTATATTAGAGTTCTGTTGCCTCTTCCTACAGGATTTGACAATGTTGGCTCCCTGCTGTTACACTTAGAAAGAATATCTAAGAAGAGCTCTCTTGTTTTTGTTGGTTTTTGTTGTTGTTGTTGTGGGGTTTTTTTTGTTTGTTTTTGGTTTTTTTTTTTTTTTTTTTTTTTTTTTTTTGTTTTTGGTTTGTTTTTTTTTTTACCCTTCACACCTAGTGAATGGTGAAAAATCCTTCTCTACAGAAATATCAGGAATTGTTACATATTTTCGACTTTCTCAATAATTGTTCCTACAGTTAATTTATTCAGATTGTTCTGACATCTTTGTGGCGTCTGGTAGAGCAGCTACTGACTTACTTTTTTCTTCTTTTTTAAAAATGAAAACCTCAGAGGTTTTCTCAGAGAGATCTAGATTGCAAAAAGAAAGGAACTGCACCACAGAAGTCTCTAGTTGGCTCTTACTACATCTTTTCACTATAAGCCTCCATTACTAATTATGCATTAGCTTACTATTTTGCAGTAAGTGATATAAAAGACTTGGTTTTGATGCTCTCTCCATGTAATATTTCCTTATGCATTCAGTGCAGTCTTTGTAATTGTTCTCAGCTCTCTTCCTTGTTTGTAGGAAATTTTGTTTAGTCTACCAGTCACAAAGAATCAGTTTTGAATTTCTTTTTGAGGGTGAGTGTGCTTTAGAGAGACCTTAGCTCTGACTGTTGTATTTTTAGATCAAGAGTCTTTGAGTTACTACTCTATTTAATCAGTGTAATTCCTTATAATTTGGCTAATCCCTTTCAGCAGCGGCTATTAATCAAATGGCTTAAAAAACACCTTTATGTCATGGTTCTTAAAGCTCTTTTAAGTAAACTTGGCATCATTGCCCACTGGTGTAGTGACTGCTTGTTTATAAAGTGCCTGTGTGTATTTTTCATAAATATTAGGGGCAATGATTATTAAACAACCATCCTCTACAAGTACTTTATTGTAGTGCCACACAGCTCTTCACTGGCTTCTGAATAATACACAGACGTGGCTGCTGACTATTCATATCAAGACATTGAAAAAAGCGTCTCCCATTTTCATTTTTAGATCAGTTAAGGAAAATCTACTTTCATTCTTTTTTCCCCAGTAGATTTTCCTCTTCTGATTACGTATATTGCACTTTTTGTTTAGATGTATAATGGTGTACTGTATTTAAATGGAAAAAGGAACAAATAACCAGTTAGTAAGTTTTTTAGAAACTCTTCTACAAATCTGTTTGATTAAGGTAAAATGAAAGGAAATCATAAATAAACATATACAGAGGCAGCAAAAAATTTCAAAATTTTTCAGCACTCACTATTGGATATAGAGGAGTAGTTGCTTTTTCAAGACTACTGAGTTGAATGATGTTCTAATTCAGATGAGCCCCTTTGAAGACCTAATATATAAGCAGGAGTCAGAAGAGTCTCGATTCTTAATTGTGGTTGCTTATTTAACCTTCTAGGAGTCCATACCTGCAAATTCCATCTTGAGGTTGATTTAACCAGTTGTTTGTGACACGTGCCTGGTGTCAGAAACAGAGAAGTTCAGTAAGAAATTTAGCTTTGAGATTCTGAATAGATAGAATCACCACTGCTGAACAAAAGCTAATATGTGCAATTATTTGACGAACTGCCAAAGGCCCATGCTTTCCTACCTTCACAAATTAAGGCAACAGATTGTGGTGTGAAAGAGCAGCATTTCTATTTTTACTCATTTCATCCTCCCACAATTTGTAATAGGGCTAAACAGTGATTACTAAGGGCCATTATTACTACCTTACAGAATATGTTTTTTCTTACATTTTAATGTCAAAACAACTGTCATTACTTTTCTTTGAAAGGTACTGTTGCAGTTAGAGGACTTAGTTTGAATTCAGGCAGACCTAAAATGATGAACTATAAGATTTTTAAGAATCAGAGGACATGAACTTTGTTAGTTCTGGTGATCAGGTTGTGTTTTGCAATAAATAAATAGCACAAAATGCCAGGCAGTTGCCAGAGGACATGAGCGCTTATGTGCTGTAATTTAGGTTTCCGAAAATGCATGGTACAATTGCACAATAAACATTTAGTTTTTGCAAATACCCCTGTTTTGACAACTGTCTCACAACAAAGCCCGCTATGATCAAATGAATGTTTCCTGTAGGCATTTGTCAGACATAAATGTAGAAAATAAAACTGTTAGCCTATTTCACGTGGAGTGCTTCCCTGTCAAACAATAAAAATCCAGTGTAGGGATGGAAACTGTAGCAAACCCCTGTATTGCTCTGCCTGACTTTTCACTGTTGGAGAAATGCTTGCAGCCTCATTCTTTTTGAAGGATACAGACTCTGCTTCCTGCTACGTGGGAATTAAATAAATCGTACCCATGGCTTACTGTTGACACTCTTGTCTCAGAAATTGTTAGTTATGCCAGTTGTGACCCCATGGATTATGTTCATTAAATCTTTGAATATATCCCTAAATTAATCTTTGTTGAATGTCTGAAAGAACAAAACATGCTAAGCTGAGACATTTTTAAGTTTACTTTACGGTATTTAAAAAACATTTTGCAGGCAAAAAAGTAAATCTTAATCTATAATTTGATTACATTATTTTTGTAGTTATTTTGATTTGGAGGAACCATGTGTTGTTGCAGCAGATACATATTGCATTGAATAAATGTAACCAATTTACTTGCTTTTCTTTTGATCCATTGTAATTGAGCATAATATATAAGTTATTCAATGGACTTACTCTAAAATTTATTTTCTAAATGCTAAGAAATATTTTTTTTACTAAAGTAATGCTGTACTAAATATTATAATTATGGAATTTACTTTTCTTTTTTTCTATAGGAAGCATTTCTGCTTGAAAGTATGCATTTCAAATATGGATCCAACTCAGGGAAAAATAACCCTAGTTATTAGTAATTAAAATTTCCATTTAGTGCAAGAAAGTAAAACTCATGCAGAAATTTATTGGATCTTCCAGTACACTGCATTATCTTTCTTCAAGAATAAATTTAAACATTAACTTGAATTATTTAAAATGTGTACTTTAAAGAAAATATTTTGTTGCAACATCCTAAAATAATTCTTGTGGATGGGGACTTTATTAATGAATTGAAGAATGAAAAAGAGTTTCATTTGTTGCATAACTGACAAACTCAGGTTACTTCTGTGGAAGTTAGCCCATGGGGATAATAATTCAGTGCTAAAACAGGACATGTTGGTAATAATTAAAAAATTACCAGGCCATTAATCTTGTCTTTAAAAGAGAACACACTGATTATTTCAGAGAGGGTTGAACCTGAGGTGCAATTTATAATCTTTCTGATAGTGTAGTAATGTTGAAAATGAATAATGTCACTCTATACAATTTGTCTCTTGAACTTGAGCTTTTATTGTGGAAAAACCATAGTGGTTGACATAGTGATGACATAAGGCCACAAGAAAACTTTAGCTGGGTGTTCATTTTCAAAGAGGTGAGACCTGAATACATGAGGAGCACCACTGGGTGAAAGAGAATGAGCAGCATTGCAAATGAAAATTGATTGCACTTTCAAAATTCAATTGTTGCCATTGAAGACATCAGAATAGTTTGAATCCAGTTGTCATGCATACCATCAGAAAATAAGCCAAATGAAGGAGAAAAGGGGAAATTCCACAAGACTTTGTCTGGTGTTCCCTCTCACAGGGAGTTGCATTGTTTGGAGTTTTTTCTGTAAGGTTCTATTGCATCATTATGTTGTCTCTGACTTTCCTGATCTTTTTCCATCTTTAGGCATTGGTTTCTAACCTTTGAAAACAGTGTAATTGTTATGTTACATGTAAAACTACAGTTTTTACAGCTGCCAGCTTTATGTGGGTTTTCAGGTTTCTTAGAGACTCTTGGGACTGGGGAACTCTTTATGGCCATCACTGGAGTTCCTCATGTACCTTCTTTTCTCCTTTGGAAAGTGTCCTGTGATGGCTTCTGAGGGGCTTAAAATCCTGTGGAAGAGTCTGATCTTTTCTGTAAGCAAGAACAGAGGGGGAAATCTTTGCAGCAGACTTGTGAGATCTGGCTTTGTGCAAACATGGACAGCATTTGTATTGCTTCTTCCTTGCTCTAGAGATTATGGTGGGGAGTTTTCCCTGTCTGCTGCAGATTGGGAAAATGGGAATTTGCATGGATCTGTTTCAGCTTGGACGCCTCTGACAATTTTGGAAACCGACTTTCAATCCAAAATTTGGCATAGGAAAAGTTCTCATGAGTTGTCATGAGAACTATTACATTTAACAGAATTTCAGTAATTGTTGGGGATACTCAGGCAAATATACTGTACTATCTGTACTATCACTGATATCTCTGATGGTGGCTGTTGACAAAAGTGTAGTAGCTTGTATAGTTTTTAAAAACATTTACAGAAATTCGTATAAGTTAAATTCTTCAACTAGATTTAAGAGATATTTTAAAATACCTCTCTCTGTGCACTGCTAAAATCAATAGAAAATATTGTTTACATGCTTCAATATACCATTTTTTTTAGGAAACTAACTTTTATGGTCACACTCCTAAAACTCTGTTGTTTCTTAGAAATTTTTGCATGTACTGCTGGGGAGACTTTCCTACAGTTAATTGGAAACCTCTGCAGATTCTGCGTATGAATTCAATGTTCCTGTAAAGCTTTACAACACCACAGGGTTTTTTGGGATTTTTGTTTGTTTGTTTTGTTTTTTAGGTGGAATTGATACAGTTGAGTTTCCTATAAAATTCACTCCTGAGCATCCTGGTTGCTACCACTGTCAGATTCTTCTGAAGTCATCCTGTGATATTCGTGTGTATGAGATTGAATGTGTGGTGAATGCAGACCAGGCTGATGCACAGCTCGAATTTGTAACTCCAGCTTACCAGGCAGTGACTCAGGAGATTCCAATTGTAAGTTCACTCTACTACTGCTAACTAATCTTAAGATTTGGGATTTTTAAAAAAATGAATTTTGGATCAATACTGTTAAAATTTATAGTCCCGAAATGCAGAAATGCATGTATTATTTCTCAAAGACCATGTTCTAGATAATATAAAGCCTTTTGGGAAAAAAACCCTGTTGTTACTTCAAGTTAATTAATTTGATGAGCCTAATTTTGATGTTTTTATTCTGAAAATTGTTACTCTGGTATTTAATAATGTTGTCATGATAAAAGTAAAAAAACCCTATTAATCTAGGGAATAAATGCACTATTTCTTAAGGGAAAAAAGGAGACATGCTGGGGAATAAAATAGAAGAAATAGATTACACACAGTTAAAGAAATGTGATACGCATAGCCAGTATGTAATATATAGTTTTATCTTATCTGCTTTGTGTATGAAACCCTTGGCATATGAGAAGTAATACCAGAGGGAGAAATGGGTGCAATATCATCTCTCTCAGGAAATTATTGGTCAAATTTTCAAGAACTTAAATAAAACAAACAAAAGAAGACAAATTATAGGGAAGGAACTTAAGCTGTGAGAGGAGGAATAAAGATTCTTTAAGAGATAGAACCAGTAAAATATTTCCTGAGATCTGAACTAAAGTTTGGTTTATGTACTTGTAGATTGTAGAGCCACTAAGGAATACTAGTAATCTATTTTATAGAGAAATTATTCAGAGATTTTGTAGTCAAAAGAGTGCGGGTAGATTCAAACAAGAAGACTGAGTATCTGGGAAGGGACCAGAAAGGTTTTAAGATATTAATATTTATGTATTAAACATTGACTTTTTTGATTGTTACATTAGCCTAAAAACAACTGATACATAAGACATAAAGGTAAGAGGATTTTCTAACTTGTTTAAACAGACACTTTCTAAACAGTTTTGCTTTATTCTTCCGATGGATTTATTTTTCACTTCAGAGTGTTCACTTTTTAGGAGATAGATACTTTACATTTCCATATATATTCATTCTAGTTGGAGCATCTCCATCTACCAGAATTTTTCCCATATTTTTATATTTTTATTAGCAGTATTGTATTTGTCATTTAAATTTTCTTAAATATTGTGTGGAAAAAGATATGGTCCTTGTGGACTGAAGATGCAGTTATGCAATCTGCTAAAATTAATTTCTTGAACCGAATATTTAGTGCTCAGAGCAATTTTTACAGACACAAGCAAACTAACAGTCATAACGTGTGTTAGGTGGAGCACTTTATAAATGGAGCAAATTAAACGGTCAGCTGGTTTGCTTAAAGCCATGCAGTGAATTAGTGACAGAAACAGAGTAAGAACCCAGCTGAAGCTGAGCTCTGTGATTAGTTTCTTTTGGACTTTCCATTGTTTTCTCAAGCATGAGAAGTCTGAACTGTTCCATCTCTGCCTTTCAGTCTCTGCAGGTGTAGGTCCAGTACAATTATCATGTACCTTGTGTTGAACCATGTACAATCCTGTGAGGAGATTCTGACTCCCTTAGCACTAATTGTGTTTGAATTAATTCACTTGACAGGCTTTGGATGAGATTTTGCATTAAGAGAGATCCTGTAGGAATTAGATGATTAATTAATTAAAGCCATTAATGAACAAGTGCAAGGGAGTAGAATTTAACATATATTTTCTTTTAATTTTCTAATGTTTGTAGTTATCCTTAACATCTTTCTTTAGAAGACACTTTTAACAAATTCATGCTGTGTTAGAAGGATTTGTTACAAAAGCATTTCACAATGACCATGTTTGTCAACTACATTTCTCCAGATGACAAGTTTTTGTGTTAGAGATGAAGAAGAAATATTTGTGTTATTGATGTAATCATCACTACTGTGGATAAAGGAAACGTTTGATACCAGTTGTACTAGAAATCACTGAAAATAAAACAACTTAAGCACTCAAATTTTCATAGTCCTCCTCTAGAACCTAGACGAATCCTAATGACTTGTCCTCTACCCCAAATTTTAAAGGATTGGATTGGCAGAGAGTGGTGTCCTGCCAGTTTTACACCTGACCAGCTGGTTTTCAAAAGGATGATGCTTTTTTGGTATTATGGAGAAAAAAAAGCATGATAATAAAAATAAACTTCTGTTGTCTTTTTTCCCTTTCATTTTATCCTTGACATGAGGACATCGTACTTTTTTTCTTTTGCGTTTTCTACCAGAGATGATGTCATTGTTATTACAGAATTGGAGACATGGTGATGGAAGTTTTTTATAAAACTGTGGCACTCCACACACCTCAGCATTCCACATAGGCATATGTGCTCAACTACTGGGAAATTTAACAGCTACACTGAAGCATTAATCATACATATTAATCAAGCCTTAGATATATGGTACTGCAGGTGTGGGTAGCTCTGGGTTAGCTCTGATGACCACAGGTTCTTTGTTTCTGAGACTTCCATAGGCAGAAACAGACTGGAGTATCATCTCTATTCCCTGAAATCCTTTCTTTATCTCTGATGTTTTTATACAATTTTCCATGGATGAAGACCTTTATAGGTCAAAAGATTACCTCCTCTTTTCATAGATCAGATAAGATTAATCTTCTCTATTTGACAAGGGATGAATTAACTCATGAGTGACAGTTTATTTTATCTTTCAGATGAGTGTCAATCTTTTTTTTCTTTTTTTTTTTTCCCCAGACTGGATGTTTGGTCATCTGGTTCTTTCAAATATTGTGAGACTGAATATCATAATTTTAGTTTTACTATTTTTAGGCAGCCTCTAAGAATATATTATGAAATATCTCACTTTTTACCATGATCAAGGAGTCTTGTGATACATCTGGATGCAAGATAGACATGTTTCTTTAATAGGCTCAGGTTCATATTGCAAAAGATAGGCATTCTTTAAAGTAGTTTTCTCAGAATCTGGTCTTTCAAGAGACTAAACTATTTGAAAGTAGATTAGGCTCTTGAAAGACCAGATTCCGAGAACACAGGACTGTAAATTCTCCTTTGGAGTTGGAGTTCTTAGTTCGTAAGATTGATCCTGTAACATTGTCAGTGGCCAAATGAGGCAATATATTCCAGCACTCCACATCAGCACTTCCCAGGAATGCACAAAGATTTTCTACAGATGGAATAGGAACAGAATTTTGGCAAGCATTAAACAGCAACATAAAGATACTTGTAAATGTTTATAATGATACTTAGAAATTCCATCTTGACCATTAGCTAGATCATGCTCATGTTCTTCTAATGAGTATTCCTGCTGACAGTATTGCTACTGAAAGTAGGGGTTCTGTACCTCTGGCTGCCAGGAATAACAGATTTATTATTAGCTTGTTTCATTTTTAAAGTACACTGCTTTTATTCTTCCCAAAGGCACTCTGAGCCAGTACTTGGAGCAAATGAGTACTGTGTTCTGATGTGGTGATAACTGCAAGTGAAAGTTGAAATGCACATTAAAAAATTTAAATGCATAATCTAATTTACAACTTTGATTTTCTTTCAGAGTAACATAACCAGTGAGGACTGGAGGTTTGAAGTACTTTTGGAAGGACACTGTTTTCATGGACCTCCAGTATTAAATGTGCCTGTAGGTGAAACAGTTCAGTATCCTCTCACATTCAAGCCAGTTGCTGAGAGTGTAATAATGGTAAGACAGAAATTAGTTTCAACATTTGAAAAGGATGCTTTCACCAATAAAATTATCACCAGTATCCAAATTATGAGTGTGTTTGGACAGTTGATAATATTAAAGCATCTGCTTGAGAGAAAGAAAGGGTAAGATTTACCACTATCTGAAGTAAAAACACAAATGAACTAACTTTGTAAACCATAAGATTTGGTATGATAGATTTCCGCACAACATATTCTCATGTCTTCTTTATTTAATTTTCTATTATATTCTTCAATTCTATTTGTTTCTACGAAATCCTTCAATCCTACCGTTATTGAGTAAAAATTCAGAATTTTTATCACAAAAATATACATTGTAATTCTGAATTTAAATACTTATATTAAATCGTATTTCATTACCTAAATAATTAGGTGGTATTTCTCATTACATGCCTAGATCTCAAATTGATTTATGTGATGAGTAGTTCATTTGCAAGTTAAGCCACCGTTTCACAGCTGCTTTTGCCATCAGAGTAATCATTATTCCAATGCTAAAATGACAAGCAGAGCAAAGGCTGTAACACCTTTAGCAAGAAGCTGTATTTGTGGTTTTGTCTGTGTCCCAGCTGAGAGATTTTTACTGCATGTTGTTGTTGAAATATGTGAACTGCCAAAGGTGAAAAAAAAAAAAGTTCTTTGAAGCAAAAGTAACCCTTCTGCATGTGTTACCAACCAAATATGCAGTTTAGGCATGCAGCGTTGTAAAATTATTAAAAGCTAAAAGCCCTGATCCTTTGATGACAAATGATTATGGAGAATATTTTAGCTGAATCACAAAATCATCCCGGTTGGAAGAGACCTCCCAAGATTATCTAGTCCAGCTGTCAACCCAACACCACCAATTGTTACACCTAAAGATGTCCCAAGTGCCTCTTGAGATGGTGACTCCACCACTTTCCTTGGGAACTTATTCCAATGCCTAACCATTCTTTCAGTAAAAACCTCTTTGTAGTGTCTAAATCTGAACGTTCCCTGGCACAACTTAAGGCCATTTCCTTTCATCCTTTCTCTTGAGACATAGAGAAGAGACCCATCCCGACCTCACTACAACCTCCTGCCAGGGATTTGTAGAGAGCAGTGCAGCTCCCCTGAGTCTCCCTTTCTCCAGGCTCAGCACTGTGCTCATGTGACAGGTTAAGGACAGGTGGAAACACTCAATGGGCAAAGTTAAATATTATATGAGAGACAGGGAGGCATGAGATCATATGTTCTTGGAGACGTTTATTTTTCAAGAAGAAGCCAAGAAGTAGAAAACCTAGACATATGAAAACTTTATATTATTGAATTTCATAGTTTAGAAAAATTTTAATTAAAAGGTTTTGCTTCTCTGGTTTACTTCTCTTTTTAGCAATGGGTTTATTTAAGAACTAGGCAAGTTAATAGGAGCCCTTTCTTGTAAACGCTCTGACTCATCTAGATTTGAGATTAATAAACTAAAGGAGTTGCTTTGGCAGCCAAAGCAGCACAGTAATGAAACTTCTTTTTTGTTGTTGTTGTTGTTTTTTTTTTTTTCTTCTCCTTTCTTTGTCGTAGGGAAAGCTTGTTCTGAGAAATGTTACAGCTGGAACTCAGAACGTCTTTAGTCTTAAGGGAATAGGGAAGAAACCTCTGCCCCAGGATTGCATTGTGGTAGAGTGCCAAGTGGGAAAGGTGGCTCATAAAATCTTATGGGTGCACAATTACACCAAGAAGATGTTAAAATACAAGGTAAATTTTTTGTAATAATGTGACAACTATTTTTCTGTCCAGGGTCTGAAACATTATGTTTTACAGTAGCAACAATTACTGTAATTGCAGATACACTAATAAGATTCATATATCCATGAGAAAATTTTCTATAGTTCATAGCAAATGGATATGTTTATAGTCAGGAAATCTGTGAGATAATGTATGCTTTTACTGTCTGCTTGATGAAAAAAGATGTCTTTGTGTTTTAGTCTGGTTTCTGAGGGAACAACACTTCAACAACAATTGTAATTGTTCTCTGTTAATTTGTTAATCTTTTCTTTCCAATGTTTTGAGTTCTGTGGCTAACTCTATCATTTTTGAAATCAGAGAAGGGGCCTGAGAATTACTGGTTTCCTAAAATCTGCATAAAATATTGAATATTACAAGAAAATTACCAAAATTATAATCCTGCTAAGGGAAGGATTGCATCATGAGCTCACTGCACATGAATTTCTCATGGCCCAGTTACTGTCTATTGCCCAGCTGTTGTTTCAGCAATGTTGGAGGAAGTTTGGAATAGTGTGTTTACTAATAGAAGAGAAAATTCAGATGTAATCACTGGAGTTGTTGGAAGCCAATGGGTCATTGAGGAGGTTAATACAAATTCTTAAGAAATACAGTTTGATTGATTTCCTTGCTGAAGAATGTATTTTTAATTTTAAATAGAATCATTAATATTATAATAATAATTTTTCTTATTTTCCATTAACTATATTTTATAACTCTGTTTGCACAAACACATTTTCTTATTGAAAACCACTGTTGTAGTACTGAAATAGCATAATTTTTCTTCTATTTATCTTGTCTGTATGTTTAATTTGAAAGTGATAAAACTATTTCTGTAGCATTTCTCACCTTCTGTACCAATGTACTGGATCCCATGTCCTATGCCAGCAGAGGCCGAAGGTGCGTGAGTGCAACAAAGATTAAATTCTGCTTTCCTTCTCAGCTGCAGAGAAGTTCCTGAGCAGGAACATCTTCAACATTGCTCAAGAAAACCCATATTTGTGACTCTATCATGGCATTTAAATTTAGAGTAGATAGCATCCGGATATTATGGCCATGCAGTGTTTGCCAGGATAGCTCCATCTCTTGAAGCAATGCAGGGGAGTGCCAGCTAAAAATTGTCAGCATATGAAAATGTATATATATATATAGTTTTTATTTTGTGTGAGGGTTGAAAATGGGACAATGTGCATGATGGAAGATAAAATCTGACTAGCTGACTACTGCAGACTTGCAAACTGAGTGATTTTGTTCTCTGCCTTGGTGCCAGTAGGTCCAAATGCTGCTTCATTCAAATTGAAAGGTAATGGTAATGCTTGATTTGACCATATGATATGAACAGAGATCATGTACATACCAGCAGGAGTGTTCTATTAAGTAATGATGATTCATGCCAAAGTGAAATCCTCCCTTGGATGCCTTTTTGCTAGTCTCCAGTTTTCCAGGTTTCCTCTTCTATAGGTCAGTCTGCATTTAGTAAACTTCCTATGTCACAGAAAGATCCAGGTTCATATTCCTATTTTTTGGCTCATTATCATCCCCCAAAACAAAGTAAGTTTATTAGGCATCACCAGCTTTGACATTCTTATTTTCAACAGTCTTAGTTTTTTAGGTGTGAATGCATTTGCATTTCTAATATATTTGTACTTTTATCTCTGGAAGAAGTGAAGGTTTTTGGCAACAGAACTATTTCTGCTTTCTGATTTTGTGTGAACTTTTTTTTTTTTTTTTTTTTTTTTTTTTTTTTTTTTTTTTTTTTTTTTTTTTGTGCCGATGAGTGAAAGGTACAGAAATAACAAACTTCAAAATGAATACATTAAAATTATTCATTGTATGTATTTTTCAGAAACATTAAATTAATTTATGACAGTCATAACTGTTCCAGGGTGAGCTCTGTCTGACTGAACTTTGACCTCCTTGAGGGTCTCCTCTGGGCTCTGAAATGTGGTTTTGGTTGGTTTTGTGCTGTGGAGGGGGAGTTTGTGCTTTTTTTATCTCTGCTTGACAGAGCTCTGTGTGCTCTTTTTGCTCTGGGACCTTGAGGAGAGAAATAGTAAGGTCAGCTATTTCATGCATGTATGCATATAATAAATTAATCAGGGTGAATAATGCATTTTCTCTATGCGAGGTTCTTACCCAGAAGCAGTTGCAGAACAGTAGTTGGAGCAAGCTGGGCTGGAATCACTGGAAGAAGCATGGTTACAAAGTAGCCTGCTGGAGCCTGGAAGCTGTCCCCTCCACGAAGCAAACAATATTAATCACTTCCAACACTCTCCAGCAGATGTCATGTGAGATCATTTGCTTACTTTTATTTCCAAAAGGGTCTGCCTGTAAATTAGGACTTAATCACTAAATCCAGAATGTGATCACATGTATCTGTAGTTATAAGGGGAATGCAGAAAACCTCTTCTAAGAGGGAATTGTGACCCACAGCCTCTTTGGAAATGCCAAAGAAACTTTATTTACTCAGATGTATATAGCATAAAGGCCAACAGGAAAAATAAATTATTCTAATTTTATTGCTGTTACTAATTCCATGCTGCCTGATTACTGCAATATTTGAGTAGCCTTTGGTGAAGCAGAGCACTTGTTTTGTCTTTGTTGCTGTTTCCCCTGGGGGAAACTGTTGCTGTTTCCCCTGGCAGCCCAACATCTCCTCCTCCTGTTTAATCCAGCATCTTTGACAGTTTTCTCTATTGTGCTGTAGCTAAGTTGGTGATTAGGTAGAGAAAATGTTGTCAGTCTTGGCAGACAGAGCAAAGATAATCCATAAAGTAGTAGTTTTGGATGTGTTTTTGATGGGATCTTTTGTAATTTTGTTGGCTAATGAATATCTTCATTATTGAATTGGTTGGTTGATGTGCCCCATACACCCTGCATTGCTGGAGTATAGGCCCTATATGAAGTAATTTCTCATAGATTAATTGGGACACACACAATATTTAAAAAAAAAAAAAAACAACAAAACAAAACAAAAACAAAACAAACAAACAAACCCAAAACCAAAACAAACAAACCCCAAACCAAAAAACCAGAAGAATTTCATTTACTGATGTAATAAAGCTCAACCTATATCAAGAATGGTATGAGATGTGCCAGTAGCTGACAAACATAATAATTTACAGGCACATCCATAAACAATTTACTGCATGATGAATACTTAGCTATAAGTAATTTAGCTGAACTAATACTTGGGTAATTTTGCCTTGGAAGTGTAAATTTAGCTTCACTATTGCATTTTAATAACTGAATATATTAAACTATAAACTTAAGAAAAAGCCTCATTTTATTAAAAAATACAATTATGTTTTATATATATATATATATATATATATATATATATATATATATATGCTACTCTGTTTCTCATATTTGCTGTATTTTTCTAATAGCCTAAGCCAAAATGAGGGTACTACTGCAGAAGTGACTATTTAAAATTAAATTTAAGCTCTGGAAGGAGGAAGAGGGAAATAATCCTTGCCTTTACTGCATAGAGACAGCCCTCTTCCAGCTGAATAATGTATTTTTTTTTTTCCTTTTCAATCATATACAAAGGGTTTATGTTTGTTGCAGTAGTAATTTTTGTATTTGGGTTTGATTGTCTGTGCAACCATTAGTGTGGATCTACAGCTGGGGACAGAAGAAGTGCCTTTGCAATTCAGTGGAGGTCATGTGCGTGACTCCATCAGTCTACTTTTAACACTTCTAAGCAAAACCCTTTCAGTGCTCACAAAGCTTTCCATGATTAAAAAGACAATTTCCATAAATTCCCTTGAAAAATGTGAATGGTTTTATGAATTCTTTTCTACTGATTGATGTGTAAACCTTAGGGAACTACTGCCACTGTGCTCTTTGGGGTTGGTTCTAGGGGATCTTACAACAGTCCTCCTTGTGATTAACTTACTCCTGGATATGGGGAAAAAAAAAAAAAAACCACAACAAACCACAACAGAATTAATAAAGAATTTTTGCATATATAACATCATCCAGAGAGCACATCCTTCTCTGATGATGAATTTATAGAAGGTAAGTGACTGCAGCGTAAATGGATTTTAGTGTCTCTAAAATTACATTCAATTCTTCCTACAAGAGAAGGAAGTGTGAAGCATTTCTATGAAAATCCAATCTCTGTCTCATGACAAAACTTTTTATGCAATTTTCTTTTTTATTTATATACATCTTTGTCTACTGGATATAAATATTTGTCCGATGTGTTGATGGCTCCTTCTAATGATATCTTTGACAGAAACTTTAGCTATAAAAATACCTAATTCTTTCAAGACATGTTTTTTCAATAAAAATATAAAACTCTGCAACTGTTTTTCTCATTGCTGTTCAAAATACATGTCATTAAAGTAAACTCTCCAGAAGAATATCAAGATTCAGTTAAATTACCTTTCAGGCATTAGGTTATACAAACTGTTAGTATTTTATAAAATTGTAGGATAAATACATAATGAAAAAAAAAATATGAAATTCCCTGTTTTCCAGTGTGTTTAGCTCAGTTTTCTATATATCCATTTTGAGTTTTACAAAGTCACCAGGACAATGTCATGAAGGTTGGGTATTTGTAACAAATGCCTCAAAGTAATAAAATTACGTACCATAAACCTTTAATGAGGGGCTTCCCTGTTCTCATGTTTGGTAATGAATCCTGCGATTTTCTGAGAATGAATTCTGTGCAAGTGCAGTAGCCTGATTTCTCAAGGTCAAGTTTATATTCTTTAACACTAAGTGGATCTGTGTATTTCATAATCCTTCAATTTTTATCTGTCCTTTCAGTTTCAGTTCCATTGGCTTCCACTGTATCTACCAGAACTTCTCTAACAGGGGCTCTTTTCACTAAAGAAAAGGCAATCTTTGTATCAATAATGAATTGTTCAAAGGCCTACAAAATTTAAGAATAACTGTAGTTGTTGCCAGGTGCTTTTCTGATGACTAGTGAAATTTTTAGCTCAGTTAAGGGTATAGGAAGGTCTTAGGTCAGATTTTTTTCTTGAAATGTGTTAGTGGTCTTGACAGGTGGCCCAGTTTAGGAATAAATCTGGGTTATGTAGCATCCTTCATTATGTAGAACTGATTGCTGCTGAACAGGCAAGAATTATTTGGGTAATATCCTCAGTCCAATGCAAAGATGTTTTACTTCAGTGTGGTAACATGCAAAATAAGAGTGATTACAAGAATTAAATGTGTTCCTAGTGACTCAGGAATTTGGAAAGTTTGCACTGAAAGCTAGATGAGGGACAGAATTGGGGGCTTTTTTGGAAAAACTGCCATCCTTGAGAGCTTTGTAGAGTCTGGATGTCAGATTGATCAGTGACTCCCACAGATGTGGTTCTGGCTGGGGGTTAAAGAGCATTAATTTTGTGCTAAGCAGAGCCTCTCAGTATTGTTAAACAGACCTGAGAAACAATTTTCAAATGGGCACCCAGAGCATATTAATGTCTAACTTTGTTGTACTAAGAGACAATGGAGTTTAAGTATATTTGATTCTATTCTTACATCCATTCAACACTTTGCCTTGAAGTTTTTGGACTTATGCTTATTTGGTTATTCAACTCTGGAAAAAGTTACTGTAATTTCAAAGTTTGATTTTCCAATTCTGTTCATGTTAAATAGCCGTATTACAGTTCTGCAAAATGAGTTTTCAAACCAGTGACTGATAAATTAGTTTTAAATTGCAGCATTTTATACATATATTCCATTTATACTTTCTAGCTGTGTGTAAATAATGACTTGATAGATAAGACAGTGGAGAATACTATAATTTAAAAAAACAAATCCTTGGTATGGATTGATTTGAGCAAATGTTGTGCAGGGTCAAAATGATAATTTTAATAATAATTTACATTCTGGCTCCATTGCGTTATTCTGCAATTCTTGTTTCCTGAGTGATAGTGATGTAACATATTTTAAGAAACTGCAATTATTTATGCCTGACAAATTTGATGTGTTTCTTGGTATGTGTCTGCTGCTCTGCCTGTTTCTCTCAGTTTAAATACTGTGTGTAAGTACATAACTCTGCAACCCCAACCTTGCTGTAGGTTCTGGTTAATCTGCCTGTAATTATTCATCATTCTCTCGTTGCACATCAGGACAGAAGCAGACAAACTGCCTCTCCCACTAACTGGAAGAAGTAATTCCATATCTTGACTCATTTTGAATGGCTTGTAAATCAATATTGGTTTTGTTGTTGATAAAAGCACCCCAATTTATACCCTATTTTCTTCCTTCAAATGTATTTGCCCAACGAAAGTGATCCATAGAAGATTTTGTTAGGCATATTAAAGTACCTTCAGAAGCACAGCATTGTAGATTATTATAGGATATAAGGTTATCTGTGACTTAAATTGTGTCCTGTTCTTACATATAATCCTCATAAAAATGCATTCTAATAAGAAATAGCTCTCTTTCTGATATTCAGAAGAAAGTTACCTTAAGGCTTACTGTGTATAAATTCTTTTGTTGCTTCACTCAAAGCTTTCCTCTAAACTTACAAAATCTTTGCAACTACTTATTGTTATAAAAATCTGAAATTTCTGGACTTTCCCCTATGTGTACTTTTAAATTCTCCAGCTTTTTCACTTTCTGAGTATTCCTGGATGTCTTATTATTTTGAAATAGACCTGCAGTTAAGCAGAGACCTGTTATTCAACATTATGCCATATTAGAATCCCAAATGTCTGTGAACAAATGAGAATGATTCTTGGTAGGAATTCTGATATTAGGATAAATTGCCTGTGTGCATCGACAAGCGTGGGCATGCACTCGTAGTATCCATTTTTCATCTGAGGTTAATAATTTAATTAGGTGATCATTTAATTAGTCTCAGTAGCAGAGCTGATAAATCATGTGGCCATTGGAGTAAAACAAAGTTCTATTTGGGAAACACATGAGAGGTAACTGGTGAGTGCTATCTGCCACAAACCTTCTCCGGAGTCTGGAAACAGGAGACTGTATTGTGACCACTGCTTGGGGATTGGCTAAGGTGTGAATAACTTAGAAAACAGAGACAAATAGGGTTGGTAAATGGATGGGGGTGATTCCTTAACAGTGAATGTTTGTGTTACAGCTCTGAAATAGCAAGCATCATGAGGAGTACGAGTTTATTGACTGCAGTTGGAAAGGTGACAACAGACTGAGGTCACCATCTGTTATGTACAAGTTTTAGTGGGCATCTGATCCCAACAGGTTTAATCTGATGCAGGACAGGTGTCGCTAGAGGACACAAAGAGATACTCACAGAATCTCTTGACTCCAGGAAGATGAAGGCTGAAGTAAAGAAGTTTATTGTTTACAAAGACCTGGCTTATATAGATTCTGAACAATGACCAGGGGTTGGAGAACAAGGTTACCACCTCTCTATCCCACTGGCCAGACTAGAAGTCAATCACTTGACTCTCATCAGAGAGGAATGTGGAAAACACGATTGTTAACAGTACAAACTGTGAGAACTCAGCTACAGAGATGTAAACATCTCACAAAAGTTCACATATTATGGCAACAGGCAGGAAAGGGAGAATTCCTTCATACCTCTTGATACAGGATCTGGATGTGGCCATGTGTTTACTGACATAATTTCGTTGCTTATACTCAACCTTTTCCTATTTGGTTATACAGTCACTTCCTTAAGATTGAAGACTTAATTTTAAAATATTTTAGCTTCTGCTAGTTCACTACTCTGAAAAAGTGTCCAAAATTTCTCTCAAGTGACTCAAAATCAAACTTCCAGTCCATATTTAGTCATCAGCAATCCATAGGTATTTGAGGTTATAGTCAACCATGCCCGTACTGTTCCATTTACTTTGATATCTTTTGGTAGAAACTTGTTTGGAACATCCAGTCTTTGATAGAAACTGTATTACCCTACCCTTCTGCTTTTTACCCAATTTAAATTAATCACATTTATCCTACATTTGCTTCTGTCTCCATGTTACTTTTTCCTTAAATAGAAATCTCATTTTAACGTTATTTCTATCCCTAGTAATTTGCTGTCATTTCTGTTATCCTAGCTGTATTTTTAGGTACTTATCCTTTGCTTTTGTGTACATTCGTTGTAAACTGAAATGGAAACTCCATAAATGTAGGAGTGTGGCTAATTTATTGTTTACATTTCAATGAATGAATCTTCCCCATCTTCAGTGTGTAACAGCCCCACCTTTCCTATGCTTTGCTCTTTGTTGACAGCTTAAAAAGATTTTTTTTTTCCAATTTTTTTTTCTCCAAGTGCCAATTCAACAAGACTTTTAATCCGTCTCTTTTTAGCCTTTTTTTCCTCTTGCCAAAGTAGTCTCTCCTATTCTTTCTGGTTGCTGGACTTTTAATATTCAGTTTGAAATGCAGATTTATTGGGGAAATAAGACTGTTGCTTTACAGGTTTTTTTCCTCTGTTACTTGGAATAGGAAATTCTGGATTTAGAAGAACAAGCACCTGAAAAAGGAATTACAGTAACATAAATACCACAGAGGAGGAATGTGTTGTAGGCAATGACTGTCTGTATCAGAAGAAAAGATGATTTAAGAATTGGCTTATTATCTACAGGAAATATTAAGAAAATATATTTACATAAAAAATGAATGTGCATCTAATGCTGTTAGTGTCGCAAAAGAAATCTTTGTAGAATGCAGGTATCCAGTTGGATGCTTGACAGACCAGCTCTGCCTGGGGATGCGTTGGACCTGAACACCTCTTCCACTGATGCCTTTTCCTGGCTTTTTGTACTTGATATAATCTGTATGTACCAGCATTTCTCTTGCAGTGTGTCGTCTTTCATTTACATAAAATATAGGACTTATTGATACCATATTTTCTATTCTACTCTTCAAAGCAGGTAGGATGGATAATGTCTTGATGATGTTCTGGAAACAGTTACTTGCTTTTGATGAGTTTTCCTCTTTGTGATTTGTCTTCCCCAGGTGTATTCCAATCTCTCAATGCTGAGTGGTGCCCCTGATGTGGTTGTCAACCCAGAGGACACAGCTGCTTACACTTTGACTATAGCTCCCTGCAGACGAGGAGTCTTTCAAGGTACCATTTAGAACTCAAATGTATAAAATATCCCTATAAATTAGCAGGTTGATCTGATCACACCTAATACTTGCATTTGTTCTGCATAACCTTTTTTCTGGAAGTAAGGTTGTCATTACTGGTGATTCAGGTTTTTAAGCTGGCTCATATTTTTATTTTTAAAGGTATCTTACTGCTAAATATGTGATCAGGTTCTTTGAAAATGCCAGCATAGGAACAACTTTATGCATTTAATTGGTCTCATGAAAATTGACTAATTAGGAAGTAATGATTTTTGAATTTTCACCAAGTTTGTGGATCTAAATTTAATTTTCCAAAACTTGTTGAATCCCTTCACTTATGTTAGTGCTACTTGAACCAAAGATGTAAAGGCAGAGACCAGAATTTGATTTTTTCCCTTAATTAATGTTCAATTTGTTGACCACAAGGCAAGAGTACATAAGTTCTTTCTTTAACATATATGGAGGCTAGGGAGATCTGAAATTAATTGTACATAATTTGCATCCATTCATGTTTATAATGGTATTTTTATGATACATTGGCAAAACTCTTGATTGTTTTAACCAGTGTCAGCATCCCATAATTAATGCTTTGTCCTAATTTTCTTTTATATTAACAATTCCAATTTCATAATTTTTAAATGTTTGATAGTGGTTCTAAAATTCCATGGTGCTCCTTATTTGCTTCATAATGTGAGAAGCATGGTTTCGAGAATGAAGGTGTACAATCTGTCTTTGTCTTCCCTGGAGGGTAACTATTGTAGTAACTCTCAGCAGAGGAAAGTACAAAAGTGTTTGGGAGGGAATTATGGAAACCGTTGAAACCATCCTAAAGGAACTAAATAGCACTCAGGAAAAAAATTGAACTTTTTGAACAAAAAGTTTCCTGATAGTGGATAAATCTCTCAATACAAATGCTTAATGTATGTAGTTTTGAATTTGTGGGCTCCTAACTCCAAGCACTTGATTCTGCTACGTTCTTGGACAATTGAGATTAATGACAGCTGTTTTCTCAGAATTAAAAACCTATTAAGTCTGGTCCCTGAGGATGTCAAACTACTTTGCTCCTTTGGCCACTTTGTTTTCAGTACCTGATATGTAAAACGTAGCTAATAATGCCATCTCAATTCACAAGTGATTTGTACAAAGAAATTAATACTTGTAACAAGGCTTGGCCTAGTGCCATAGCAAGACTTCAGTGCCCTGATCTGTAGCCCTTGAAAAAAAATCACGCTATATGAATAGGAATCAGCTTTCAATGAAATTGTAACCATCAAAAATGTGCACCAGGAAATATTGAGGATGTACTATATTTTAACATGCCTTTTTTTTTTTTTTGAGCATTAAAAATTTAGGAATAGTCTCTTCTTCTGCCTTAGAAAATCCCCAGTTCTTTTATATATAATGAAAGTTCAGTAGAGGAGGCTCCAAGGGATCTATCATACAGCAAATTAATACTAGGTGATAAAAGCCATGCCTTCAAAGGGACATAGATGGCATGTTCAGATCT